>NC_035442.2:72747545-73411771 GCF_002127325.2 Helianthus annuus | reverse complement strand
AAAGGGAAAAGGGTAAGTTCAGGACCAGGTGATCCTCAAAGAAGCAGGATATACAGGCAGGATATTCAAGTAGGATAACCAACAGGGGCGATGATCCTTACTTCATTAACATAATCAAGAAACTGCTGGCGGAGCAGGGGAAATTCCTTGAAGATCCTCAAGAAGCCTTTCTCTTCTTTCCCTACCCCTAATAGAGAGCTTTAGGGGCTGAAGCAGAGGGACTAGCAGCAGGGGTCTTTCTTCCTTGTAGACTTAACATTGGCAAGCTCGTCAATACCAAAACTTTGGAGGCAGACTTGACAGATTTCCCAGCGCCTACACAATCAAACAAGATAAGTACCCTACTAATTTAAAATCTTACATAGAACTGCTTTTAAATAAAGATACTTACTTGACATAGTGGCAGATGCGGAGGTACTTCATGTGAATCTTGAATGGGCAACTTGAAAACTTCTGGTCTCAGGATCAAGCTTTTTGAAGGCTAGAACTCTCTTCTCTTGCAGCAGGAGTTAAACTTGAGATGAGCAACAGATATGGCTGCACAAAAGACAAAAAAGGACATTAGTGATCCTCATCATAAGAGACAAGTCTGATGGTGATCCTTCCAGATCTCTATCCTACCATGAGTGGCCCACTCCTTGGGCAGATCCTCCCCATAAGGAATGGTATCCCTCCTAACAAAGAAAGAATCGCCGCTTCCAATTCATGTCATTTTTGGTGACCTTAAGAACAGGGTGATCCTCCCCAGCTTTCCGTTTCAACAAATATCGACAGGATCCAAACGTTGTTGAGATCATACATTCTCAGCCAGCTCCGCCATTCCTAAATCGATCCCTTCTTGCTCAATGATCCTTTCCAGGGTATACAAAACCCTCCAGATCATTGGCATGGCTTGAGTATAAGACATGCGGTCAGAGAAAAGAAAAGATTGGGTGAAAGTTGGAAAGGATATGAATATCCTATGGTGAATGGAGTTACAGGAAAAGCCACCATGTGTCGGAAACAAAATCGCTTAAAGCAGTAGGAGTGAAAGACTTGAAGATAGCAGCCGCCGGAAACAGTGACGGATCCTATCGATGTGAGCATCGGTGAAGCAGCACCTCTCGGTGGGAGAATCTTTAACGATCCCTTGACCTTTCAAAGGGCTATTCTTCTTATGATCCTTGTGAGGAGAATTCCGAAGCAACATATTCACAGAAGAATTGAAAGAGAAAGAAAAACAGAAGAAAGAGAAGGAAGAAGAGAGGAAGAATACCTGATTGATCTTTTGGACGAGATTATAAAGGGAGTAACTCTTGAATTTAATGCAAATTGATCCTAACTCCATCTCCTATTATAATCATGATCTGCAGGGTTGTCACTTCAATGACGTAAGGGTTGCAACGGCTAGTCCGATTATAACGGCTAGTTATCCGAGTCGCCGTTGCAGATAAGATCAAAGCAAAATATAACTCGTTAATTTACAATAAACTCCTTATATTTGGGGGCAATTGTTAGGGCTGGATTTTTATAATACATGATCCTTACATGTGATCCTAACCAGTGATCCTTGTTTCTTTGGCAGATAGTGATCCTCAGCAGAGTTCAGGATCAGGATCACGGACCATCATAGGATCCTGATGCTAACAGTTGCTTTCATTAACTTTAATGTTGTTTTGCAGGAATGACTAGCAGGATCCGCTCTTAGCATCACAATCAAGGGACGCGTCTTTACAATTTTGGCACACGCCCAATCAGAGATGAACGTTGCAAAGGATATGGAAACTTGGCATGATTTAAGGGCGACAATTTAGGCTAGATTTACTTTTATTTCTAAAGGGGTAATGAGCTGATTATTAGTCTTTTTACCTAAAATAGGACACCTACACTTGTATATATAAATACTCTTCCCCATTCGGAAGACATACAACACAATTCTCACACGCTAGACACATATTACGATAGTGATCCTTGTACTCAGCTCATTATCATCCGAAGTTGTAACCATTTTTCATATATTGAAGTTTGGTGATCGGTAGTTGCCATCACCCGAGGTTTTTTTATGCCGGAGATCATACATTGATCAAGGGCTTTTTCCTCGTATAAATCCTTGTGTCATTTGCATATTTCTTACTAAAGTGATCCTTTGCTTTTTCAAACAAACCAAGCATCATTCCCCGTTTTACTTAGAGTTTGGTTGCATTATTCCTGTGTGATTTTTCTTTGACCAAAACATTCACCAATCTTCTTGATTTGTTCTGGGCTTGCTTCAATGCCTCTGGGTCACATTATATCCTAAGAAAATTTACCAGCTTTAACACCAAGTGACATTTGAAGGATAAGCTTTTCTGTTATAATTATCAAGAATATCAAAATGCTTCCTCCAAAGTCCTTAGGTGATCCTCAGCTTTTTTGGATTTCACCACCATATCGTCTATTGTACACTTCCATGGTTTGTCCCAAATTTGAATCTTTGAAACATTTCATATTCACCAAAGCCTTTGATTATGTTGGCACCTGCTCGAAGTATCTTATCTACTTCTCTCCTGCGGATATGGCATTTCTTTTCCAGGTGCAAAAACTTCACTCCCTTTTTTGATTTGGATTGGGTTTGATATGACTGTCAATTGCCAAGTTTATGAGTGAAATATCCTTTTAGATATACTGTCAATACCTCATGTTTCCTATGCAAGGTAGACTTTCTTCTTTGAGGAAGGATACTATGTCTTCTTTCATCTTGCCAAGGATCCCTGATCCGATATAGATTTTGATTCAGGATCATTAGGATCCAAAAGGATTTCGTCCACATCCTGTTCTCTCGCCTCCAAGACATTCCTTGGAGGATACTGTAATTGCTATTGCTCCCTTGGCTTCGAGGCTGGTTTCATTGACGAGGTGTAATAATCCTTAGCCTCTTGCTGATCACTGTCGATCTTGATTATTCCCCATGGGCTAGGGAGCTTCACACATTGATGGTAGGTGGATGGACTGCCTTCATATCGTGTATCCAGGGCCTGCCAAGGATAACATTACAACAAGACAAACAGTCAATAACACAAAATTTTTGATAATTATGTAATCCTTCCACATAAATTGGGAGTTTAATGTCCCCAGGGTTTTCTTAGTTTCGCCACTAAATCCTACAAGCACGGAGGATCTTGGAGTGATATCTGATTCAGGGATACCCATCTTCTTCAGAACATCAAGTTGGATAATATTTACTGAGCTTCCTCCGTCAATAAGGATCCTGCGGACAAAATGGTTAGAAATAAAAAGAGTAATAACTAAACTATTGTTTTGGTCAAAAATCACACAAGGATAATGTAACCAAACTTTATGTAAACGGGGTATGATGCTCGGTTAATTATGAAAGTAAAGGATCACTTCTGTGATAAAAGATGCAAAGACACAATGATTTATACGAGGAAAAAGCCCTTGATCAATGTATGATCTCCGGCATAAAAAACCTCGGGTGATGGCAACTACCGATCACCAACTTCAATATAATAAAAATGTAGTTACAACTTTGGATAGTAATGAGCTGAGTACAAGGATCACTGAGTGTCTAAGTGTTTGAGAGTTGTGTCGTATGTCGTGTGTGTTCTTCCGAATGAAGAAGAGTGGTATTTATACATGTGTAGGTGACCTATTTTAGGTAAAATAACTAATTATCAGCTCATTACCCCTTTAGAAATAAAGACAAATCTAGCCTAAATTGCTGCCATGATTCAAGCCATGTTTCCATAATCCTGTGCAACGTCCTTCTTCAATTAAGCTCTTGCCATATTTGTGAAGACGCGTCCCTGGATCACGATGTCTAGAGCATATCCTGCTAGATGTTCCTGCAAAAACATATTGTATTAAGCGGGAAGTTGGCCTGTTAGTAATGAGGACTCACCATAATGTCCCATGACCTGATTCTGAAGTTCTGCTGAGGATCACTGTCTGCCAATGAAACAAGGATACCTGGTTAGGATCATGTGTAAGGATCACCTACAATTAAATCCAGCCCTAACAATTTGCCCCCAAAAATATAAGGAGTTAATTGTAAATAGACGAGTTATATTTTGTTTCGATCTTATCTCTAACGGGCGACTCCAAGAAACTAGCCGTTATGTTCGGACTAGCCGTTGTGATCATTACGTCAGAGATGTGACAATCCTACAGATCATGATTATAAATAGGAGATAGGGTGAGGATCGGTTTGTATTTAAATTCGAGATACTCCCTTTATATTCTTCACCGAAGATCGATCAGGTACTCTCCTCTTCTCTTCTTCCTTCCCTTTGCTCTGTTTTTGCTTCTATTCTGTTTCCGTCTTGTCATAAACATGTTGCTCCGGAATTCTCCACATAAGGGTTCTAAGAAGGATAGTCCCTTAAAAAGCCAAGGGATTATCAAGGATTCTCCTACGGAGAGATGTTGTTTTACTGATGTTCAGATAGACAGAATTCGTCATTGTTTTCCGGCGAATGCGGTTTTCAAGTCCTTTGATCCTACTGTTTTGAGCGATTTTGTCTCGGATATCTGGGTGGCTTTTCCTGTACTCCATTCACCATAGGGTATTCATATCCTTTTCCATCCTTCACCCAATCCTTCTTTTCTTTAACCGGCATCTCTTATATCCAAGCTATGCCGATGATCTGGAGGGTTCTGTATACCTTCGAAAGGATCATTGAGCAGAGAGGGATTGATCTGGGGATGACGGAGTTGGCCGAGTTTTACGATCTCACCACCTTTGGTTCTCACCGGTATTTGTTGAAACGGAAAGCTGGGGAGGATCACCCGATCTTCAAAGTTACCAAGAATGATACAAACTGGAAACGTCGGTTTTTCTTTGTTAAGAGGGATTCCATCCCGGATGGGAAGGATCTGCCCAAGGAATGGGCCACTCATGGTAGGGTAGAGGATCCTCGAAGGATCACTATCAGTCCTGTCTCATATGATGAGGATCACTGATGTCTTTTTTCCTTTGTCTTTTATGCAGCTATTTCCATTGCTCGTCTGAAATTAACCCCTGCTGCAAAAGAGAGAGTGTTAGCTTTCAAAAAGCTTGATCCTGAAGTTAGAAGCTTCCAAATCACTATCCAAGATTCTCAAGAGATATCCTCTGCATCTGCCACAATGTCAAGTAAGTATCCTTATAGAAAATAAGTTTTATGTAAAAGTATTTAATTTAACAAGGGAACTTATCTTGTTTTTGAATTGTGTAGGTGCTGGAAAATCTGCCAGGTCTGTTAAATCTGCCTCCAAATTTGGGATAAGTGATCTTGCCAATGTCACGTCTTCAAAGAAGAAGGCTCCTGCTGCCAGTCCTTCAGCATCAGCTCCCAAAGCGTCTATCCGGGGCAAGGGAAAAAAGAGGAAAACTTCTGAAGATCTCCAAGGATTTCCCCTCCTCCGTCAGCAATTCCTTGACTACGTGAATGAGGTAAGGATCACTGCCCCTGTTGGTCATCCGTTTCGAATATCCTGTTTGTGTATCCTGTTTCTTCGAGGATCATTTGGTTCTGAATTTACCTTATTTCCCTCTTTGCAGAAACTTGCCGAGATCGAGACCTATCTTGGCCATGTTGAGGATCAAGAGAGCCAGATTGCTGACCTTCAACAAATGGGCGTGCTTAAGGATCTCAAAATAGGAGATCTTGAGAAGGAACTCCGGGTCATGAAGGCTGAGGCTGCTCAGAGGTTGATTGATATGGATAACGAGAAGCAGGAGATCACCCAAGATGCTAAGGTCTCCGCGGCAATTGCTATGTATAAGATACAACTTCAGATGGCCGAGGAGGCTCAGGATCCTACCTTTGACAAAAGCTCGTGGGATGTTGAAGGTTGGAAGGCAAGGCTGGCAGACCTGGAGGACGAGGATGAGGCTGAGGAGATCCCCATGCTGGAAGGTGGTGGTGCTGAGAAGGATCAAGGTGGAGATGCTGGTGGTGACGAAGCAGCGAAGGAGTAGGCTGCATGATTGGGCGATGATGGATATTGTTGACTAGGCCGGAGCCCAATTTTTTAGGTTTGGTAGTGGTTTTTTGTGGTTGTTGATGGTTTGAAACAATTATGGTCTGTAATCTCTGAATAATAGTTTCTTAGGGTTAAGGATCCTGGATCCTTTGAACAATAGGTAGGATTGCAAAAGGTGGAGGGATCCTCTGTTTGGGGGATGAAGCCTTTGTGATCCTGCCGCTTTTATTTCCTGCAAAATGCTAAGACCGCATAGACAATGGACACCCTTTGCCAACCCATGTGGACGGGCCACGTTTTGCTGGTAGAAATGTGGGTTGGCAATTTTGACAACTTTTTGAAAGGGTTAATGATCCTTTTGTTTAATGATATAACTTAACTTTTCTGGCTTATCTCGTGTTGTTATCCTTATCTTCTTGTTTCTTAGTTGTCTTTGTAATATATTTGCAAGAGTTGAAAATATATTTAATAAATTTAGGGTATGATCCTAGATCAAATATCCTGATATTGAAAATATTCAAAGTATTTTAGTTCAAGGATCATAGGTTTGGTTGTCAAAGTATAAGGGTCGGTTAGGATAATGAATATAATCAAAATAGTCAAGGATCATACCTGAGGATCCAAGTCAGGATCCTAACCTTCAACCAAGACAATCGTGGATAAGACTTTGACGGATAATAAGGATTAAGGATCCTTATGTGTTTTACCTTTGACAAACCTAAAAAACGAAGCACAACTTGGGAGTAACTGGGGTCATGCCCAAAGGATAACTGAGAATGATCCCAGAGGATCACTGGGGACAAGCCCAAAGGATAACTGGGGACAAACCCAAAGGATAACTGGGGACAAGCCCAAAGGATCGTATGTAAACTGGAGTATGGCCCTTTCTGGCAACTATCCAAACTTAGTGACATGAAAATGTCAAAACCTTAGCTAACGTGAAAACGTTAGAAACCTTAGGAACGGATGTATGGTGCGTCCACCATTATACGTAGGATCCTAAATATAGCCAGTACGATGAGGTTGTCAGCCCCGAAAGTGGGTACTGGTCCCAAAGACGTGAACTATACCAGGATCATCATGCGCTGCTGGCGGAAACTGGGGATAATCCCAAGGAAAACTGGGGTTGGACCCAAGGATCTGTGGTGCTTTCGGAGATCTTTGACGATTTGCTGAAGATACCTGAACTATCATAACTCAAATGGTTTGTAAGTAGAGGATGAAGGATACATGATCCTTATCCTTAGGTAAAAAGTAAGAAAATGCAATAGTTTTAGGATAAGCATATTACCAGAGTTAGGATCACTGATATCTCCGGGATCCTTCAAGGATACTTCAATGTAAGGATCACATGCATGAAGGATCATGTTCACATGAAATATTTCTTTAAGTGAACAGCATTCCAGGCTCTTGGTAACAAGTTTCCTTCCATGGTTAGCAACCTGTATGCCCCCTTTCCTGCTTCAGCTTCAATCAAGTAGGGGCCTTCCCATTTTGGTGCTAACTTCCCGTCAGCAGGATTGATAGTATTTTGAAATGCTTTTCTCAACACCATGTCTCCGACTTGGAACTTCCTTATTCTGACATTTTTGTTGTAGGCACCAGCCATTCTTTGTTGGTAGCTTGCCATCCTTATCCTAGCTAGATCCCTGTTTTCCTCAATAGTATCCAAATCCTGAGCTAGGATTGTAGCATTTTCTTCAGGATCACGAGCACTTGTTCTAGCAGTTGGGATCACCATCTCTGTTGGGATCACTGCTTCTGCCCCAAATACTAAAGAGAAAGGTGTTTGACCAGTGGCATTCTTGGGAGTTGTCCTATCAGCCCATAGCACATAAGGTAACTCCTCTGCCCATTTTCCTTTCTTGGATCCTAGCTTCTTCTTCAGATTGTTGATGATGATCTTGTTGGATGATTCTGCTTGACCGTTGGCTTGTGGGTGAACTGGTGTTGATGTTATCATCTTGATTCCCCAACTGTCACAAAAGTTAGTGGTTCTGCTTCCAATGAATTGGGAGCCATTATCACATACAATTTCAGAGGGAATGCCAAATCTAGTTATAATGTTTCTTTTAATGAAGGATATGACTTCCTTTTCTCTGACTTGAGCGAAGGCTTCAGCTTCTATCCACTTGGAAAAATAGTCAGTCATGGCAAGCATAAATACTTTTCCACCAGGTGCTTTAGGGAGCTTGCCAACTATATCCATTCCCCATCTCATGAATGGCCAAGAGGATGGTATGGGGTGTAGTAATTCAGCTGGTTGGTGAAGGATATTGCTATGTCTTTGGCAAGGATCACATCTCTTAGCATACTCTACAGCATCCCTTTTCATGGTTGGCCAGTAGTATCCTGTTCTAAGGATCCTTGAGAATAATGCCCTGCCCCCAGTGTGGTTTCCACAATCTCCTTCATGGAAGTCTCTCAACACTTCTTCAATTTCAGGATCCTCAATACATCTTAAATATGGTCCTGCAAGGGATCGTTTATATAGCATATTATTTAAGATTGTAAATTGAGATACCTTGATCCTGAAAGCTCTAGGATTTTCTCCCATTGGGATCTCTCCGTTTTGCAAGTATTTCATGATCGGTGGGATCCATGATCCTGAATAAGATTGAGCTTCTTCACTAGGGATTACTGCAGTATCCTCTTCTATTTCCATGGCTACTTGATTTTCAATAGCAGGAGCCAGGATATGGATGATAGGGATACTTATGTCTTCTGGAATTTTTAAGGATGATCCTAGGTTGGCCAATGCATCAGCTTCCGTGTTATCCTCCCTTGGTACCTGTGTTAAGCTAAAAGAAACAAAAGAGAGTGCCAATTCTTTGACTATCTCTAAATATTTGGTTAGTTTTTCATCTTTAACAGCATAGGATCCATTAAAGTGATTGGTGATCAATAATGAATCTACATATACTTCGAGATATCTTACCCCCATATCCTTAGCAATCTGTAAGCCAGCAATTAAGGCTTCATATTCAGCCTCATTGTTAGTTGCTTGGAATTCACAGGCTATGGAGTGGGGTATTATGTCCCCCTGTGGCGATTTTAGTAGGATCCCTAGCCCTGTGCCTTTGATATTTGAGGATCCGTCAGTGTGTAGTATCCAAGGATCCTTGGTCTCATCCAGCTGCTGGACCTCCAATTCTGCTTCTTTTTGTAGATCACTACTGAAATCAGCCACAAAGTCAGCTAGTGCTTGAGATTTGATAGCTGTTCTTGGTTCGTATCTTATATCATGGGCACTAAGCTTTACTGCCCATTTAGCCATTCTCCCTGACATATCTGGTTTCCTGAGGACATTCTTAATTGGAAAATTAGTTCTAACAACAATAGTATGGGTTTCAAAATAATGTCTTAACTTAGTCGATGCCATAATTAATGCAAGGATAAGTTTTTCGAGGTGTGAGTACCTGGATTCGGCATCAAGTAAACTTTTACTTACATAGTAGATAGGATATTGTGTACCTTCGTGATCCTTGACAAGGACAGCACTTACAGCGGTTGAGGATACCGCCAGATATAAGGATAACACATCTCCTTTTTCCGGTTTTGCTAATGCTGGTGCTGAGGACATATACTCTTTTAGGGCTTGTAAAGCATTCTCATGCTTCTCAGTCCATTCGAACTTCTTATTCTTCCTTAGGATATCGTAAAATTCTCTGCATTTCTCTGAGGATTTCGATATGAACCTGTTCAAAGCTGCTATCCTGCCTGTCAGTCTTTGAACATCCTTGGCATTGGCAGGAGATTTGATATTTATTAATGATTTGATTTGTTCCGGGCTTGCTTCAATGCCCCTCTGGGTTACCATGTATCCTAAGAACTTTCCTGCCTTAACACCAAAATGGCATTTTGAAGGATTAAGTTTCATGTTGTAATGATCAAGGATATCGAATGCTTCTTCTAAGTCCCTTAGGTGATCCTCAGCTTTCTTTGATTTGACCACCATATCATCTATGTACACCTCCATAGTTTTTCCAATTTGATCTTTGAACATCATATTTACCAGCCTTTGATATGTTGCACCTGCATTTCTTAGTCCAAAAGGCATGGCGATATAACAATATAAACCGGTTGGGGTCATAAAGGCTGTATCCTCTTGGTCAGATGGTTCCATCTGGATTTGTTGGAACCCAGATGATGCATCCATAAAGGTTAACAGTTCATGCCCCGCTGTTGCATCCACCATGGAGTCAATGTGGGGTAATGGGAAAGGATCCTTGGGACATGCCTTATTCAGATAAGTGAAGTCGACACATACCCTCCACTTTCCATTTTTCTTTTGGACAACGACCACATTGGCTAACCATTTTGGATATTTTACCTCTCTGATCATACCTGCTCGAAGTAGTCTCTCTACTTCTTCTTGGATAATGGCATTCCTTTCCGGTGCAAACTTCCTTCTTTTTTGATGGATCGGTTTGATAGACCTGTCAATGCCAAGTTTGTGAGTAATAATATCCTTAGATATACCTGTCATATCTTCATGTTTCCAAGCAAAGGAAGATTTTCTTCTTTTGAGGAAGGATATTAAGTCTTCTTTCATCTTGCCAAGGATCCCTAATCCGATATAGATTTTTGATTCAGGATCACTAGGATCCAAGAGGATTTCGTCCACATCTTGTTCTCTTGCCTCCAAGACATTCCTCGGAGGATACTGTAATTGCTATTGCTCCCTTGGCTTCGAGGTTGGCTTCATGGATGAGGTATAGCAATCCTTAGCCTCTTGCTGGTCACTATCGATCTTGATTATTCCCCATGGGCTAGGGAGCTTCACACATTGATGGTAGGTAGATGGGACTGCTTTCATATCATGTATCCAAGGCCTGCCAAGGATAACGTTGCAACAAGATAAACAGTCAATAACACAAAATTTTTGATAATTATGTAATCCTTCCACGTAGATTGGGAGTTTGATGTCCCCCAGAGTTTTCTTCGTTTCCCCACTGAATCCTACAAGCACGGAGGATCTTGGTGTGATGTCTGATTCTGGGATTCCCATCTTCTTCAAGACATCAAGCTGGATAATGTTCACTGAGCTCCCTCCGTCAATAAGGATCCTGCGGACAAAATGGTTAGAGATAAAGAGAGTGATAACTAAACTATCATGGTGAGGATCCTGAATGTTAATGCGATCATCCTCATCAAATGTTATCATCTTCCCTTCTGAGACACTTGAGGTTCTAATAGGCCTTTCTCCATTATCCATTTTTGATTCTTTTGCATGTCTTTTGGCCGCTGAAAAGGATGTACCACAAATGTCTGATCCTCCGGATATAAAGTTAATCACTTGTGCGTTTGCCGGAGGTGCTGGAGCCTTTTCAGGGATCCTTTCAGGATCCTGGGTCCTTTGCTTTTTTCTCCCCAACAATTCTTTTAGATGCCCCTTGCTTAGCAGGTATCCAATTTCTTTTCTTAAGGCTATGCAATCTTCAGTTAGATGCCCAAAATCCTCATGGTATGCACACCATTTGGACTTGTCTTTAGTCCCGGATGGTTTATCATTCTTCCTGGGCCACCTAGCTTTCTCACCTAGATTCTGCATTGTAAGGATTAGTTCATGATTATCAACGGAAAAACAATATTCTGAGATTGGAGGATATTCTTCATCATCCTCTTCTTGGTCAACAGCATGCACATTCTTGTTCTCATTTCTATGGTAGGATTTGAACTTGTTGCTTTTGAAGGAGGATCCTTGCTTATCTTGTTTTGAGGATCCTACTTGTCTTTCCTGGATCCTCTTGTCATCCTCTAGCCGGATAAACCTGAGTGCTCGAGTTCTTACTTCATCTAAATTCCTGCATGGTGTCATAACAAGATCATCATAGAATAATGAATCCTTAAGCAGTCCCATTTTGAAGGCTTCAACAGCCGTAGCCATATCCAAGTTGGGAATGTCCAAGGATTCTTTACTAAATTTAGTTATATAATCCCTTAATGATTCATTATGATTTTGAGTTATCCTGTACAAATCACTAGTTAATTTTTCAAATTTTCTGCTACAAGAGAATTGGTTATTGAATAAATTAACTAAATTGGCAAATGAAGTAATAGAGTAGGGGGAAGACTTAGCAGCCACTTAAGAGCTGATCCAGTAAGAGTGGATCCAAATCCTTTACATAGGCATGCTTCCTTCAATTTTTCTGGGATAGGATTGATCTCCATCCTCTCCCTGTATTGTGCTACATGCTCCTCTGGATCCGTTGTGCCATCATACAACTTCATGGTAGGGATATGGAACCTTTTGGGTACCTCTGCATCACAAATTGGTGGTGCAAAACGAGATACCTTGTGGCTTCCATCTGCAATCTCTGGGATAGGCTTGACTACCCCTGGAACACTTGAGATCATGTCCTTTAGTTTCTGTAATTCCCTGGCCATAGCATGATTGGTACCTGTATCCTACATGAATCCAATGTTAGTGGTAGGATAATTATTTAAAGTGTTACCTCCCATTGGGTTCAAGTTAGGGAATCCATATTGCTGGGATTCTGGAACAATGGAGGGACCAGTGGAAGCAATGGTCTGCATTGGAATGAAGTCCCCTTGATGGACATCTAGACTTCCTGTTTGCAAACTTTTTAGGGATCCTGGCATCTGTAAGGATCCTGGTATCTAGGATGATCCTGGAACGAAGGAGGATCCTTGGCCCTGGAATGATCCTGGAACAAAGTAGGATCCTTGAAACTGTTGTGCCCCTGGATAGGCTCCCGGATTCATAAAGGATCCCATGTATTGAGGATAGGATCCTACAGGCTGAAAATGTGAGTCTGATGTCTGGGTCATTGCTGCCGAGTTGAGATGTGATCCTCTTGACTCCCCTATGATTTGCACGTCCGAGATCCCTGATGGCTGGGAAGTGATCATTGGAGTATCAAAGCTCAAGGATTTGGGCATCAGTGGAGAATGATCCTCTGCCGCTTTCTTTTGTCTTTTGAGATCTCCAATTTCCCTGAGGATCCTTTCGTTAGTTTCGTCTTGCCGCTGCATACGATCCTTCATCTGCAAAATTAAAGCAAATACATCACTAGTATTGGGAATAGAAGAATTCATAGCAGAAGAAGATAGAGGTTTAGAAAAGGTGGGAGTTGATCTCTTCTCAGTATTTTTCTGAGATCCTGCCGGTGGAGGAGGCAAGGTGATCTGTGATGAAGTGACCGCAGACAACGCCGTGGACGTGTTCTTCAGTGATGAAGCCATGTAACTCTCTGAAATGATTTCGAACAAAAGATTTTCTTATGAATGAAGCACCAATTGCCCCACGGTGGGCGCCAAACTGTTTTGGTCAAAAATCACACAAGGATAATGTAACCAAACTTTGTGAAAACGGGGTATGATGCTTGGTTAATTATGAAAGTAAAGGATCACTTCTGTGATAAAGATGCAAAGACACAGTGATTTATACGAGGAAAAAGCCCTTGATCAATGTATGATCTCCGGCACAAAAAACCTCGGGTGATGGCAACTACCGATCACCAACTTCAATATAATAAAAATGTAGTTACAACTTCGGATAGTAATGAGCTGAGTACAAGGATCACTGAGTGTCTAAGTGTTTTAGAGTTGTGTCGTATATCGTGTGTGTTCTTCCGAATGAAGAAGGGTGGTACTTATACGTGTGTAGGTGACTTATTTTAGGTAAAAGGACTAATTATCAGCTCATTACCCCTTTAGAAATAAAGACAATCTAGCCTAAATTGCTGCCCATGAATCAAGCCATGTTTCCATATCCTGTGCAACGTCTTTCTTTGATTAAGCTCTTGCCATAATTGTGAAGACGCGTCCCTGGATCATGATGTTAAGAGCATATCCTGCTGGATGTTCCTGCAAAACAATATTGTATTGAGCGGAAGTAGCCGTTAGTATAAGGATCACTATAATGTCCCATGATCCTGATCCTGAAGTCCTTCTGAGGATCACTGTCTGCCAAAGGAACAAGGATCACTGGTTAGGATCACTTATAAGGATCACGTATAATAAAAATCCAGCCCTAACACTTGTATCTAGCAATATCCTCAAAAGCAGTAAGTGCGGTCCTTGTTAAGGATCACGAAGGTACACAACATCCTGTCTATTATGTAAGTAAGAGTTTACTTGATGCCGAATCCAGGTATTCACACCTTGAAAAGCTTATTCTTGCATTAATTATGGCATCTACTAAGTTGAGACATTATTTTTATACCCATGTTATTGTTGTTAAAACTAATTTTCCAATTAAGAATGTCCTCAGGAAACCAGAGATGTCAGGAAGGATGGCTAAGTGGGCAGTGAAGCTTAGTGCCTATGATATAAGATATGAGCCTAGGACAGCCATCAAATCCCAAGCATTGGCCGACTTTGTGGCTGATTTCAGTAGTGATTTACAAAAAGAAGCTGAGTTAGAAGTCCAGCAGCTAGAGGAAACCAAGGATCCTTGGATACTCTATACTGATGGATCCTCAAACGTCAAAGGCACGGGGCTTGGTATACTACTAAAATCGCCACAGGGGGACATAATTCCCCACTCTATAGCTTGTGAGTTCCAAACCACTAATAATGAGGCCGAGTATGAAGCCTTAATTGTTAGTTTGCAAATTGCTAAGCATATGGGGATCAGGTACCTTGAGGTACATGTAGATTCATTATTAATTACAAATCACTTTAATGGATCCTATACTGTTAAAGGTGAAAAACTAACCAAATATTTAGAGATAGTCAAAGAGTTGGCACTCTCTTTTGTTTCCTTTAGTTTGACACAGGTACCAAGGGAAGAAAATACAGAAGCTGATGCATTGGCTAACTTAGGATCATCCTTGAAGATCCCGGAGGATATAAGTATCCCCATTATCCATATCTTGGCTCCTGCCATCGAGGATCATGTGGCCATGGAAATAGGGGAGGATTCTGCAATTATTCCTAGTGAGGATACTCAATCTAATTCAGGATCATGGATCTCACCAATCATGAGATAGTTACAACACGGAGAGATTCCTACGGGAGAAAATCCTAGGGCTTTCAAAATTAAGGTATCTCAATTCACAATCTTCAATAATATGTTGTATAAGCGATCTCTTGCAGGACCATATTTAAGATGCATTGAGGATCCTGAAGTACAAGAAGTTTTAAAAGACTTCCATGAAGGAGATTGTGGAAACCACACTGGGGGCAGGGCATTGTTCTCAAGGATCCTAAGGACAGGATACTACTGGCCAACTATGAAAAGGGATGTTGTGGAATATGCTAAGAAGTGTGATCCTTGTTAGAGACACAGCAATATCCTTCATCAGCCGGCTGAATTTCTACATCCTATATCCTCCTCTTGGCCATTTATGAGATGGGGCATGGATATAGTTGGTAAGCTCCCTAAGGCACCTGGTGGAAAAGTGTTCATGCTAGCCATGACTGATTACTTCTCCAAGTGGATAGAAGCTGAAGCTTTTGCCCAAGTCAGAGAAAAGGAAGTTATATCCTTCATTAAAAGAAATATTATAACTAGATTTGGTATTCCTTCTGAAATTATATGTGATAATGGTTCCCAATTTATTGGGGGCAGAACTACTAACTTTTGTGACAGCTGGGGGATTAAGATGATAACATCAACACCAGTCCACCCACAAGCTAATGGTTAAGCAGAATCATCTAACAAGATCATCATCAACAATTTGAAGAAGAAGCTTGGATCCAAGAAAGGGAAATGGGCAGAAGAATTACCTTATGTGCTTTGGGCTGATAGGACAACCCCTAAGAATGCTACTGGTCAAACACCATTCTCTTTGGTATTTGGGGCAGAATTAGTGATCCCAACAGAAATGGTGGTTCCAACTGCTAGAACAAGTACCCGTGATCCTGAGGAAAATGATGCGAACTTGGTTCAAGACCTGGATACTATTGAGGAAATCAGGGATCTGGCTAGGATAAGGATGGCTAGTTATCAACAAAGAATGGCTGGTGCTTACAACAGAAATGTCAGGATTAGGAAATTTCAGATTGGTGATATGGTATTAAGGAAAGCATTTCAGAATACCACCAATCCTGCTGATGGAAAATTGGCACCAAAATGGGAAGGCCCTTATTTGATTGAAGCTGAAGCAGGAAAGGGGGCATATAGATTGCTGACCATGGAAGGTGATTTGTTACCAAGAGCTTGGAATGCTGTCCATTTGAAGAAATATTTCATGTGAGCAGGATCCTCATGGCACAGATGATCCTTACATTAGGGGTATCCTGGAAGGATCCTTAAAGCATCAATGATCCTTACTCTGGTAACGTCCTAATCTTGAACTATTTCATTTCCTTATTTTCTCATATAAGGATAAAGATCATGTGTCCTTTATCCTTATCTCACATGATTCTGAGTTTTGAAAGTTCAGGTATCCTTAGCAAAGCGTTTATTATCTGCAGAAGCAATCCAGTTCCTTGGGTTTAACCCCAGTTATTTGGGCTTGACCCCAGTTCCGCCTGTAGCGCATGATGATCCTGGTATAGTTCAAGGCAGTGGGACCAATACTCGCTTTAGGGGCTGATAATTCCATTGTACTGGCTATACCTAGGATCCTACGTATAATGGTAGACGTACCATACATCCGTTCCTAAGGTTTCTAACGTTTTCACGTTAGCTAAGGTTTTGGCATTGTCATGTCACTAAGTTTGGATAGTCGCCAGTTAGGGCCATACTCCAGTTTACATACGATCCTTGGGCTTGTCCCCAGTTATCCTTGGGCTTGTCCCCAGTTATCCTTGGGCTTGTCCCTAGTTATCCTTGGGCTTGTCCCCAGTTGCTAACTCTTAACTTATATTGGCTTAGTCCCAAGTTATGCTCTATTTCAGGTCCTTGAAGTTAAACAACTAGGGATCCTTGATCCTTACTTCTCTCTAAGGTTTATCTTATAGTTATCCTGATTATGGTTAGGATCCTAACTTGGATCCTCAGGTATGATCCTTAACTATTTCAATTCTATTCGTTGATTATTTGAATAACCCTTATACTTTGACAACTGAACTTATGATCCTTAAAATATACTACTTTTTGGGATTTTTCAACTATTGGATATTTGATCATGGATCATATCCTAAATGTTTTCAATCAGACTTATTCAAAATTGCTTATTTAATAAGTGTACATCAAAACAATTGAGAATTAAAGGAACCAAAAGGATAATAACACAAGATAAGCGACAAAAGATTAAGATTTTATTTATTAACAAAAAAGACTAACCCTTCAAAGGTTGTCAAAATTACCTACCCCGAGCATCTACCAGCAATACGTGGCCCGTCCGCTGGGGTAGGTAAAGGGTGTCCATGATAATAGGTTCAAAGTAGTGCAGGGATATAAAGCGGCAGGATCACAATGGCTTCATCCCCCAAACAGAGGATCCCTCCACCATTTGCAATCCTACCTATTGTCTGAAGGATCCTAGATCCTTAATCCTAAAATCTATTGTTCAGTACAAACCATTAAATCGTTCAACAAACTACCATCAAACAAAAAAAATTGGGCTCCGGCTATGTCTAGAAGTTTCCATCATCGCCCAATCATGCAGCCTAGACCTTCACTGCATCACCACCTCCGGCTCCACTTGTTTCACCACCTTCACCCTTGCCTCCAGCCTCAATGGTCAGGATCTCTTCAGCCTCTTCTTCATCCTCCAGTTCAGCCAGCCTTGCCTTCCAGCCCTCCACATCCCAGGTGCTCTTGTCAAAAGCAGGATCCTGAGCTTCCAGGGCCATTTGCAGCTTGGTTTTGTACATTGCTATGGCGGCGGAGACCTTGGCATCCTCTGTGATCTCATGCCTCTCGTAGTCAAAGTTGATCAACACCTTGGCCGTCTCGTTTCTGGCATTCTGGAGATCCATCTGAAGATCAGCAATCTTGAGGTCCTTTAGCACTGCAACCTGTTGGAGGTCAGCAATCTTATTATCCTGATCCTCAACGTGGCCAATGTAGTTCTCAATCTCCAGAAATTGAAACACATTGATTCCGCTCGTTAGGGCCGCGAGAACCCTTGTTTTTGTCAGCGAATTTCTGCAAAGAAGACAAAGGATAAGGTCAGAACCAAGTGATCCTCATATCAACAGGATATATCAGCATGATATAGGAGCAGGGACAGTGATCCTTACCTCACTGAAGTAGTCAAGGAATTGTTGGCGGATCAAGGGGAGACCTTGCAGATCCTCAGCTTCAGAGGCTTTTCTCTTCTTGCCTCCCTTTCCTTTGAGGGGTGCCTTGGGGACCGAAGTTGTCGGGCTGGTAGGAGCTTTTCTCTTGGAGGATCTGACGGTGGTGAGATCGGTGACACTGAACTTTGAAGCAGATTTGGTGGATTTTCCAGCACCTACACAACCAAAACAAGATAAGTATCTTAATTTCACTTGTATTTCGTTATTTATTTGAATTTCTAGGCAAAGTACTTACTTGACATCGTGACAGAACCTGAGGATACTTCCTGAGAATCTTGGGTGGTTGTCTTGAAAGATCTTGTTTCAGGATCAAGCCTCTTGAACGCGGCGAGTCTCTCTTTAGCAGCAGGAGTAAGTCTAAGATGTGAAATGGAGATAGCTGCACAACAAGAAAGCAAAAGAATGTCAGTGTTCTTATATTAAAGGATAAGTTCTCTGGTGATCCTTCTCAGGATCCTCCATCCTACCATGGGTAGCCCACTTATTGGGTAGGTCCTCCCATCAGGGATAGAATCTCTCTTGACAAAAAAGAAACGCCGCTTCTAGTTGGTATCATTTTTGGTAGCTTTGAAGATCGGGTGTTCCTCACCAGGTTTACGTTTGAACAGATAACGGTGGGAACCAAAGGTAGTGAGATCATACAATTCTCCCAGTTCTGCCATGCCTAAGTCTATCCCCTCCTGCTCGATGATCCTTTCAAGGGTATACAAAACCCTCCAGATCATCGGCATGGCTTGGATATAAGATATGCCGGTTAGGGAAAAGAAAGATTGGGTGAAAGCTGGAAAGGGATATGTGTAGCCTATGGTGAACGGGGTAACAGGAAACGCAACCCAGTTATCAGAAATATGATCACTGAGGGCATTGGGATCAAACGATTTAAACACAGTGTTCGCCGGGAAGCAGTAGCGGATCCTATCAATTTGCGGATCGGAGAAGCAACATCGTTCTTTTATGGAATCTTCGATGATTCCCTGGCTTTTTAGCGGGCTGTTCTTCGTGTGATCCTTAGATGGGGAGTTCCGGAGCAACATTTTGACAGAATAATGAAAAGAGAAGGAAAACAGAGCAAAAGAAGGAAGAAGATGAATACCTGTTTATCTTCGGAATGCAGTTATAAAGGGAGTAACTCTGGAATTTAAATACATACGATCCTATCTATATCTCCTATTTATAATCATGATTCTGCAGGGATGTCACTTCTGTGACGTCATAGTTGCAACGGATAGTTCTACATCAACGGCTATATATCCGTTAGTTAGTTACAAATAAGATCGAGAAAACATAACTCGTTCATTTTACATATTGTGACAACTCGGGTTTCCAAGATTCCATCTTCGCACTATTGCACGTTAATGGTTAGATTGTTTATTGACACGACTTGTTTGTTTCACAATTGTACACGTTATAATATGTTGAATCGTACTATGGTTAATGTTTTATATACGTTTGGTGTGCATTATATAAGTGTGTATGTGGTTTATATATATATATATATATATATATATATATATATATATATATATATATATATATACATATTGTGTGTTAATGTTGTGAGGTGTATAATTAATAAACTAGGATGCTTGCCAATCACCTCCTTCACGAAATCACCCACTCACGAAAACACTTTGTGTGTTTTCATCCATCAGGTGGCCAACTAAAACCAAATGGGCCTTAGCCCACTGTCGATTTAGTATAAGTTTGATTTGAGACTTTACGTGATAACTCTTGATCGGCAAAACCCTAGAGTTTCTCTTTAACTGTGACGACAACTGCAAGCCTACGGAGCCTTCGTTTTCGATCAATCCATTAGTTTTCCTACCTCGGTTAGTTTACACTGTTGCTTGATTCTTGTATGGTTTCTTACAAAGTTAATGTATGGCTGCATGTTTTTGTTCGATTAGTTGATGAGATTGTTATATCAGATTGATAAACTTACTGGGTTGTTTGATAGGGTTGATATTTCTGTTGTGAATCGTTAGGCTAAATCTGATTAATTGTACTACTGATCATGTTTGACTGGAGGTTACGGTTTATGTGAAACAACGATCTGTTAACATGTAATACATACTAAGGATGTTGATTGTATGAACAGATCTGAGGGTTGTTAGGCCACTAATCAGGCTAGTATGATTATGTGTTACTGTTCTGTAAATACGTTGATGATCTGATTCAATGATTTCGTGATGCTTGATCATGTAACTGTAAACGATGATTAGGTTGCCTTAGGTTGTAACTGTTTGATGATGATACTTTATCTCGACGAAAACAAGCCTGGCGAAAACACAAGCTGGACGAAAACACTTAAGTGTTTTCGTCATACTCCAAGCCGACGAAAACCAAAAGGGTTTTCGGCCCAAAAGGGTTTTCGTCCAAAAATTAAATAAATAAATAAATGAGAAATGATTTCGCCAAACTTTTGTTTTCGCCACTAAGTGATTTCGTTCAACAAGTGATTTCGGCCCAAAAGGGGATTTCGGCCCAAAGGATTTCGCTGCAAAGTGTTTACGTTGTACAAGTGATTTCGTTTCATATGCTTGTGTTCACTAACCCTGTTAGTTAAATAAACTCAGTTATTGTAGCTTTGTTAGTTTGATGAATTTGTTATGTGATTAAGTCAGTCAAGCATGTTAACTCTATTAGCTTAGTTAAGTTTATCATGACTGTAAATTGATAACTCATGTTAGATTTGATTAAGGGTCCAGTTGCATGGAGCATCAGTTGTATGAAGTTGAATAACTGTTTACGTGTTACTTGATGTTAACTATCCAGTACACTTAGTGACTTGAATTGAATGTTAAACTTCACCAACATGAACTGACTGTATATACATGCACACTCTAGGCTTTGATTGACTGTTTGCGAGCACATAGTAAAGCATACCGAGCAAACCAAGGTGAGTTCACACTCTTACTAAGGCATGGGATTCCCAAGGGCTTGGGAATGGGATTGAAGGAATGAGATTGACTAGATTCGTACATACACTGTTACTAGACTACCATACCATCGTCCTCGGTTGTGCAGGACACATACGTAAAACCTACGTATACTTGTGCTATTCACTGTCCTCAGGTTGCGAAGGACACTCACGTAAAACCTACGTGAACTTATACTCACTACTGCCTCGGTTGTGTCAGGCACTTACGTAAAACCTACGTAAACCCCCGCGTACCCCTACTCTCGGTTGTGAAGGATTACTTACGTAAAACCTACGTAAACTTGTACGTATTACTGTTCTCGGGATATGTAGAACACTTATGGTTACGAATAGTCTAGTGGTTATACAACATGGGAAGCCCCCACCAATAGAACGTACTATCGGCCCAGTAGAGCCACCTGTTACAAACGGACTTATTATTACGCAATTACTTTCTGTGAACTCGCTCAACTAGTTGTTGATCCTCTGTTACATGCCTTGTAGGTCGTTAGATACATGGAGCTTGCACATGGAGGAGCTGGTCGTTGTGGGCTTGGATCGTGATTGTTTGTTAAGCACTTTATGACATTACATACTTAATTATGTTGGGTTTTTTTTTATCTATACGCTTCCGCTAAACAGTGATAACTTACTTATGTTTTGGAAACACCTTTCATATGGATTTGGTTTGGTTTAATTACTATTACTTTAACTATATACATTGTTCTATATGATGGGTGGCTTGATCCTGGTCAGTCACGTTCCCAAGCGGTGATACTCCGCACGTGGATTTTGGGGGTGTGACAGATTGGTATCAGAGCCATTGGTTATAGAGAACTTGGTTTTAATATGGGGAAAACGTTTTTATTAAAACCAGACTATAACCAGAACAGTGCTCTCAACGATCTACAACGACGCTTCGCTCCACGTGCAAGACTCAACATACTTGGTAATAAGGTTTATGTTTATTGCCTGCATGCTAGAATTGCATAGAACTTTGCTCGTAGTATGCTTAGATTACACTGCTCATTACTTGTTATTGCTTGAGAACACCTATGTGCTTACACTCTTCTGTCATCGCACTATTCGCGAATCTTTCTCACTTATGTTGCCTTTGATGTGAAGATCAATGGCCGGACGAATTAACATGACTCAAGCCCAGTTGACGGCTTTCGTTAATGAACAAGTTGCTGCGGCACTTGCAGCTGCTCAAGCAGGTAGTATACCCTGCAGTTTAGACTCACACTAGGATCTTTAGATCCTACATTAACTCTTGTGTTTAACCTTGTCCTATTCGTACACAATAGGTCAACACGCTCAGCAGCCCGTCTGCACTTTCAAGAACTTTATGGATTGTCGTCCTAGCACATTTAGTGGCACTAAAGGAGCGGTTGGACTCCTCCACTGGTTTGAAAAGCTCGAGTCTGGGTTCGAGATGTGTGAATGCCCTGAGGCTCGCAGGGTCAAGTATGCCACTGGTACTTTAGAGGGGATTGCTCTAACTTGGTGGAACGCGCAAGTGCAGATCTTAGGGTTGGCAGCTGCTAACGCGACCCCTTGGAATGACTTCAAGGAACTGATTAAAAGGGAATATTGTACTCGGGAAGACACCCACAAGCTGGAGGATGAGTTTTACCATTTGAAAATGACTGGGTCAGAAATCGAAGCTTACACTAAACGGTCGAACGAGCTGGCTGTGCTGTGTCCAACTATGGTGGACCCTCCAATCAAGCGCATTGAGTTGTACCTCAAGGGATTAGCGCCAGAGATACAGAGCCATGTGACATTGGCTAATCTTGACAACATCCAGGCTATTCAACGCCTCGCTCATCGCATCACAGATCAGGCAGTGGATCAGAACAAACTGCCTAAACATATCAGCGCTACTGCTACCGCTACTACTTCTGCTACACTTGCTACTCCCAGTGACAACAAGAGAAAATGGGACGGGGATTCTAGCAAGGGGTCAGCTTCAGTTCAGTCACAGGTTCAGCAGCGAAAGACTGACAGTTATCAGAGTCCCAGTCAGCACTCTTCAGGTAGCCACAGGCAGGGCGGATATCGAGGGAACCTTCTAAAGTGTCACAACTGCAACAGACACCACAGTGGCCAGTGTAACAAGGGTCGCTGTCAAAGATGCCTCAAGATGGGTCATGAGGCCAAAGATTGTAGAAGCCCTCGACCTGCGAATCAGAATCAGCAGCAGCCACCAGCACAGCAGAATCAACAGCAGGGCAACAAATGGTGTTTTCATTGCGGTGCAGAGGGTCACTTCAAAAGGCACTGCCCTCAGCTGAACAGGAACCAGAACAACAACAACAACAACAACAACAATCAAGGAAATGGCAACAACAACAACAACAACGGTGGGAACAACGGCAATGAAGCAAGGGGTCGTGCGTTTGTGTTGGGGTAGGGTGATGCCAGAAATGATCCCAACGTCGTTATGGGTAAGTTTCTTCTCGACGATATTTATGTTACTGTTTTGTTTTATTCGGGTGCGGATACGAGTTATATGTCTTTGAAAATGAGTAAATTGTTAAAACGTACACCAACACCCCTAAACACCAAACATGTCGTAGAACTAGCAAATGGTAAAAGTATAGAAGCCACACATGTAGTCAAGGGTTGTAACATCGTTCTAGCGGGTCAGACCTTCTCGATTGATCTTATTCCAATAGTTCTGGGTAGTTTCAACATCGTCATCGGCATGGATTGGTTATCTAAGCAGCAGGCAGAGATTCTATGTAAGGAGAAAATCATTCGTATTCCTCGTTCGGGTAAGGAACCTATCGAAGTTCAAGGCGACAAATGTGGTGCAGTGGTTGGCATCATCTCTTTCCTGAAGGCTCAGAAATGTTTACGAAAGGGTCATTCGGCTATATTGGCACTAGTTACTGATGCAGCGACGAAAGAGAAAAGAATAGAGGATATTCCAGTTGTACGCGAATTTCCTCAGGTGTTTCCTGAATATTTACCTGGTCTACCGCCTCATCGCCAGGTCGAATTTCAAATCGAGTTAGCTCCAGGTGCAGCGCCTATAGCTCGCGCACCGTATCGTTTAGCTCCAACGGAATTGGAAGAACTTTCAAAGCAACTACAAGAGCTCTTGGGTAAGGGCTTCATACGTCCAAGCTCTTCGCCTTGGGGAGCTCCAGTACTATTCGTGAAAAAGAAGGATGGCACTTTCAGGATGTGCATCGATTACCGCGAACTGAACAAGGTCACAGTGAAGAACCGCTACCCTCTTCCACGCATTGACGACTTATTCGACCAGTTGCAAGGGTCGAGTTACTATTCCAATATTGATTTAAGGTCAGGGTATCATCAGCTGAGAGTCCGGGATGAGGACGTCTCCAAAACAGCATTCAGAACTCGCTATGGTCACTACGAGTTTCTAGTCATGCCATTTGGGCTTACGAACGCGCCTGCAGTTTTCATGGATCTTATGAATAGGGTGTGCAAACCCTATCTAGACAAGTTCGTCATTGTCTTCATCGACGACATTCTGATCTACTCCAAGAGTCAGGAGGAACATGAGCAGCACTTACGCCTTATCTTGGAACTTCTTCGAAAGGAACAACTGTACGCCAAGTTTTCAAAATGCGACTTCTGGCTTCGCGAAGTCCACTTCTTAGGCCATGTGGTGAACAGGGATGAGATTCATGTCGATCCATCCAAGGTAGATTCGATCAGGAACTGGCCTGCACCGCGTACGCCAACAGAAATACGCCAATTCTTGGGTTTGGCAGGGTATTACAGACGATTTATTAAAGACTTCTCCAAGATCGCACAGCCGCTCACAATGTTGACACAGAAAGGTGTTACCTATCGTTGGGGTAATACACAAGAAACGGCTTTTCAGTATCTGAAGGATAGACTATGCAGCGCACCTATTCTCTCACTGCCAGAGGGCACGGATGATTTTGTGGTCTATTGTGACGCATCGATACAGGGGCTTGGCTGTGTATTGATGCAGCGGGATAAAGTTATTGCCTACGTTTCTCGTCAACTCAAAGTTTATGAACGGAATTACATGACGCACGATTTGGAGCTGGGAGCTGTTGTTTTCGCGCTTAAGATATGGCGACACTACCTGTACGGTACCAAGTGCACTATTTACACCGATCACAGGAGTCTCGAGCATATCTTCAAGCAGAAGGAATTGAATATGCGTCAACGACGATGGGTCGAGTTACTTAATGACTACGAATGCGCCATCAAGTACCATCCGGGCAAAGCCAATGTTGTGGCTGACGCCCTCAGTCGGAAAGATACCTTGCCTATACGTGTACGAGCTTTGCAGCTCACTATTCAGTCTGATCTTCCTGCACAGATACGAGATGCTCAGGTGGAAGCATTGAAACCGGAAAACGTAAGGGCTGAAGCTTTACGTGGTTCGAGGCAACAATTAGAACAGAGGGAAGACGGCGCCTACTATGTAACAGGGCGTATTTGGGTACCACTATATGGCGGTTTACGGGAACTCGTGATGGATGAAGCTCATAAGTCTCGCTACTCGGTACATCCAGGATCGGATAAAATGTATCACGACATCAGAACAACTTATTGGTGGCCTAGCATGAAGGCCCACATTGCAACTTACGTCGGCAAATGTTTGACTTGTGCGAGAGTCAAGACAGAGTACCAGAAACCCTCAGGCCTGCTGCAACAACCCAGGATACCGCAATGGAAATGGGAAGAAATTTCCATGGATTTCGTTACAGGCCTGCCCAGATCTCAGCGTGGGAATGATACTATATGGGTGATCGTAGATCGACTCACCAAGTCTGCACACTTCCTGGCAATCAAGGAAACGGATAAGTTCTCCACCCTCGCAGACGTTTATCTTAAAGAAGTTGTTTCGCGGCAGGGGGTGCCCACCTCCATTATTTCGGATCGGGATGCACGATTCACCTCAGAACTATGGCAAGCGATGCACAAAGCTTTTGGCTCTCGATTAGACATGAGTACAGCTTATCACCCTCAGACGGATGGGCAGTCTGAGCGCACGATTCAAACTCTAGAAGACATGCTTCGGGCGTGTGTTATCGATTTCGGCAACAGCTGGGAAAAGCACCTCCCTTTAGTGGAGTTTTCGTACAATAACAGTTATCACACCAGCATACAAGCCGCTCCATTCGAGGCATTGTACGGTCGTAAATGCCGGTCACCTCTCTGTTGGGCAGAGGTGGGGGACAGTCAGATTACAGGTCCAGAAATGGTAGTTGACGCTACCGAACGAATAGCACAAATACGACAACGCATGGCGGCAGCTCGTGATCGCCAGAAAAGCTACGCTAATAAACGCAGAAAACCGCTCGAGTTCCAAGTTGGGGATCGAGTGCTACTCAAAGTCTCACCCTGGAAGGGTGTGGTTCGATTTGGTAAACGAGGCAAGCTCAATCCACGGTATGTTGGACCGTTCGAAATCACTGAAAGAATAGGCACAGTGGCCTACAGACTAAACCTACCAGCTGAACTCGGTGCAGTTCACAACGTATTCCACGTGTCGAATCTGAAAAAGTGCCTGTCAGATGAGACCCTGATAGATCCTTTTAAGGAACTCACTATCGACGAGCGGTTGCAGTTCGTCGAGGAGCCAGTTGAAATCACGGACAAGGATGTTAAGGTCCTCAAAAGCAAGAGAATCCCTCTTGTTCGAGTTCGTTGGAACTCCAAACGTGGCCCAGAGTACACCTGGGAACGCGAAGACCAAATGAAAGAAAAGTACCCCCAGTTATTCGGAACCAATGCAACCACTACTGAGACTGAAGCTACTACTGCGGAATTTCGGGACGAAATTCCAAATCAACGGGGGGATGATGTGACACCCCAGGAAAACCAGTAAACGATACAACTTACCTAGCTTCCTCAGTAACCGCATGCCAAATTTCAGGACGAAATTTCTTTCAAGTTGGGGATAATGTGACAACTCGGGTTTCCAAGATTCCATTTTCGCACTATTGCACGTTAATGGTTAGATTGTTTATTGACACGACTTGTTTGTTTCACAGCTGTACACGTTATAATATGTTGAATCGTACTATGGTTAATGTTTTATATACATTTGGTGTGCATTATATAAGTGTGTATGTGGTTTATATATATATATATACATATTGTGTGTTAATGTTGTGAGGTGTATAATTAATAAACTAGGATGCTTGCCAATCACCTCCTTCACGAAATCACCCACTCACGAAAACACTTTGTGTGTTTTCATCCATCAGGTGGCCAACTAAAACCAAATGGGCCTTGGCCCACTGTCGATTTAGTATAAGTTTGATTTGAGACTTTACGTGATAACTCTTGATCGGCAAAACCCTAGAGTTTCTCTTTAACTGTGACGACAACTGCAAGCCTACGGAGCCTTCGTTTTCGATCAATCCATTAGTTTTCCTACCTCGGTTAGTTTACACTGTTGCTTGATTCTTGTATGGTTTCTTACAAAGTTAATGTATGGCTGCATGTTTTTGTTCGGTTAGTTGATGAGATTGTTATATCAGATTGATAAACTTACTGGGTTGTTTGATAGGGTTGATATTTCTGTTGTGAATCGTTAGGCTAAATCTGATTAATTGTACTACTGATCATGTTTGACTGGAGGTTACGGTTTATGTGAAACAACGATCTGTTAACATGTAATACATACTAAGGATGTTGATTGTATGAACATATCTGAGGGTTGTTAGGCCACTAATCAGGCTAGTATGATTATGTGTTACTGTTCTGTAAATACGTTGATGATCTGATTCAATGATTTCGTGATGCTTGATCATGTAACTGTAAACGATGATTAGGTTGCCTTAGGTTGTAACTGTTTGATGATGATACTTTATCTCGACGAAATACTCCAAGCCGACGAAAACCAAAAGGGTTTTCGGCCCAAAAGGGTTTTCGTCCAAAAATTAAATATATAAATAAATGAGAAATGATTTCGCCAAACTTTTGTTTTCGCCACTAAGTGATTTCGTTCAACAAGTGATTTCGGCCCAAAAGGGGATTTCGGCCCAAGGGATTTCTCTGCAAAGTGTTTACGTTGTACAAGTGATTTTGTTTCATATGCTTGTGTTCACTAACCCTGTTAGTTAAATAAACTCAGTTATTGTAGCTTTGTTAGTTTGATGAATTTGTTATGTGATTAAGTCACTCAAGCATGTTAACTCTATTAGCTTAGTTAAGTTTATCATGACTGTAAATTGATAACTCATGTTAGATTTGATTAAGGGTCCAGTTGCATGGAGCATCAGTTGTATGAAGTTGAATAACTGTTTACGTGTTACTTGATGTTAACTATCCAGTACACTTAGTGACTTGAATTGAATGTTAAACTTCACCAACATGAACTGACTGTATACACATGCACACTCTAGGCTTTGATTGACTGTTTGCGAGCACATAGTAAAGCATACCGAGCAAACCAAGGTGAGTTCACACTCTTACTAAGGCATGGGATTCCCAAGGGCTTGGGAATGGGATTGAAGGAATGAGATTGACTAGATTCGTACATACACTGTTACTAGACTACCATACCATCGTCCTCGGTTGTGCAGGACACATACGTAAAACCTACGTATACTTGTGCTATTCACTGTCCTCAGGTTGCGAAGGACACTCACGTAAAACCTATGTGAACTTATACTCACTACTGCCTCGGTTGTGTCAGGCACTTACGTAAAACCTACGTAAACCCCCGCGTACCCCTACTCTCGGTTATGAAGGATTACTTACGTAAAACCTACGTAAACTTGTACGTATTACTGTTCTCGGGATATGTAGAACACTTATGGTTACGAATAGTCTAGTGGTTATACAACATGGGAAGCCCCCACCAATAGAACGTACTATCGGCCCAGTAGAGCCACCTGTTACAAACGGACTTATTATTACGCAATTACTTTCTGTGAACTCGCTCAACTAGTTGTTGATCCTCTGTTACATGCCTTGTAGGTCGTTAGATACATGGAGCTTGCACATGGAGGAGCTGGTCGTTGTGGGCTTGGATCGTGATTGTTTGTTAAACACTTTATGACATTACATACTTAATTATGTTGGGTTTTTTTTATCTATACGCTTCCGCTAAACAGTGATAACTTACTTATGTTTTGGAAACACCTTTCATATGGATTTGGTTTGGTTTAATTACTATGACTTTAACTATATACATTGTTCTATATGATTGGTGGCTTGATCCTGGTCAGTCACGTTCCCAAGCGGTGATACTCCGCACGTGGATTTTGGGGGTGTGACAGATTGGTATCAGAGCCATTGGTTATAGAGAACTTGGTTTTAATATGGGGAAAACGTTTTTATTAAAACCAGACTATAACCAGAACAGTGCTCTCAACGATCCACAACGACGCTTCGCTCCACGTGCAAGACTCAACATACTAGGTAATAAGGTTTATGTTTATTGCCTGCATGCTAGAATTGCATAGAACTTTGCTCGTAGTATGCTTAGATTACACTGCTCATTACTTGTTATTGCTTGAGAACACCTATGTGCTTACACTCTTCTGTCATCGCACTATTCGCGAATCTTTCTCACTTATGTTGCCTTTGATGTGAAGATCAATGGCCAGATGAATTAACATGACTCAAGCCCAGTTGACGGCTTTCGTTAATGAACAAGTTGCTGCGGCACTTGCAGCTGCTCAAGCAGGTAGTATACCCAGCAGTTTAGACTCACACTAGGATCTTTAGATCCTACATTAACTCTTGTGTTTAACCTTGTCCTATTCGTACACAATAGGTCAACACACTCAGCAGCCCGTCTGCACTTTCAAGAACTTTATGGATTGTCGTCCTAGCACATTTAGTGGCACTAAAGGAGCGGTTGGACTCCTCCACTGGTTTGAAAAGCT
This sequence comes from Helianthus annuus, assembly GCF_002127325.2. NCBI lineage: Eukaryota > Viridiplantae > Streptophyta > Magnoliopsida > Asterales > Asteraceae > Helianthus > Helianthus annuus. Next base: position 73,381,876 of record NC_035442.2, on the reverse strand, counting down.
CGAGTTTATGTTCGAGATGTGTGAATGCCCTGAGGCTCGCAGGGTCAAGTATGCCACTGGTACTTTAGAGGGGATTGCTCTAACTTTGTGGAACGCGCAAGTGCAGATCTTAGGGTTGGCAGCTGCTAACGCCACCCCTTGGAATGACTTCAAGGAACTGATTAAAAGGGAATATTGTACTCGGGAAGACACCCACAAGCTGGAGGATGAGTTTTACCATTTGAAAATGACTGGGTCAGAAATCGAAGCTTACACTAAACGGTCGAACGAGCTGGCTGTGCTGTGTCCAACTATGGTGGACCCTCCAATCAAGCGCATTGAGTTGTACCTCAAGGGATTAGCGCCAGAGATACAGAGCCATGTGACATCGGCTAATCTTGACAACATCCAGGCTATTCAACGCCTCGCTCATCGCATCACAGATCAGGCAGTGGATCAGAACAAACTGCCTAAACGTATCAGCGCTACTGCTACCGCTACTACTTCTGCTACACTTGCTACTCCCAGTGACAACAAGAGAAAATGGGACGGGGATTCTAGCAAGGGGTCAGCTTCAGTTCAGTCACAGGTTCAGCAGCGAAAGACTGACAGTTATCAGAGTCCCAGTCAGCACTCTTCAGGTAGCCACAGGCAGGGCGGATATCGAGGGAACCTTCCAAAGTGTCACAACTGCAACAGACACCACAGTGGCCAGTGTAACAAGGGTCGCGGTCAAAGATGCCTCAAGATGGGTCATGAGGCCAAAGATTGTAGAAGCCCTCGACCTGCGAATCAGAATCAGCAGCAGCTACCAGCACAGCAGAATCAACAGCAGGGCAACAAAGGGTGTTTTCATTGCAGTGCAGAGGGTCACTTCAAAAGGCACTGCCCTCAGCTGAACAGGAACCAGAACAACAACAACAACAACAACAATCAAGGAAATGGCAACAACAACAACAACGGTGGGAACAACGGCAATGAAGCAAGGGGTCGTGCGTTTGTGTTGGGGCAGGGTGATGCCAGAAATGATCCCAACGTCGTTATGGGTAAGTTTCTTCTCGACGATATTTATGTTACTGTTTTGTTTGATTCGGGTGCGGATACGAGTTATATGTCTTTGAAAATGAGTAAATTGTTAAAACGTACACCAACACCCCTAAACACCAAACATGTCGTAGAACTAGCAAATGGTAAAAGTATAGAAGCCACACATGTAGTCAAGGGTTGTAACATCGTTCTAGCGGGTCAGACCTTCTCGATTGATCTTATTCCAATAGTTCTGGGTAGTTTCGACATCGTCATCGGCATGGATTGGTTATCTAAGCAGCAGGCAGAGATTCTATGTAAGGAGAAAATCATTCGTATTCCTCGTTCGGGTAAGGAACCTATCGAAGTTCAAGGCGACAAGAGTGGTGCAGTGGTTGGCATCATCTCTTTCCTGAAGGCTCAGAAATGTTTACGAAAGGGTCATTCGGCTATCTTGGCACTAGTTACTGATGCAGCGACGAAAGTGAAAAGAATAGAGGATATTCCAGTTGTACGCGAATTTCCTCAGGTGTTTCCTGAAGATTTACCTGGTCTACCGCCTCATCGCCAGGTCGAATTTCAAATCGAGTTAGCTCCAGGAGCAGCGCCTATAGCTCGCGCACCGTATCGTTTAGCTCCAAAGGAATTGGAAGAACTTTCAAAGCAACTACAAGAGCTCTTGGGTAAGGGCTTCATACGTCCAAGCTCTTCGCCTTGGGGAGCTCCAGTACTATTAGTGAAAAAGAAGGATGGCACTTTCAGGATGTGCATCGATTACCACGAACTGAACAAGGTCACAGTGAAGAACCGCTACCCTCTTCCACGCATTGACGACTTATTCGACCAGTTGCAAGGGTCGAGTTACTATTCCAAGATTGATTTAAGGTCAGGGTATCATCAGCTGAGAGTCCGGGATGAGGACGTCTCCAAAACAACATTCAGAACTCGCTATGGTCACTACGAGTTTCTAGTCATGCCATTTGGGCTTACGAACGTGCCTGCAGTTTTCATGGATCTTATGAACAGGGTGTGCAAACCCTATCTAGACAAGTTCGTCATTTTCTTCATCGACGACATTCTGATCTACTCCAAGAGTCAGGAGGAACATGAGCAGCACTTACGCCTTATCTTGGAACTTCTTCGAAAGGAACAACTGTACGCCAAGTTTTCAAAATGCGACTTCTGGCTTCGCGAAGTCCACTTCTTAGGCCATGTGGTGAACAGGGATGGGATTCATGTCGATCCATCCAAGGTAGATTCGATCAGGAACTGGCCTGCACCGCGTACACCAACAGAAATACGCCAATTCTTGGGTTTGGCAGGGTATTACAGACGATTTATTAAAGACTTCTCCAAGATCGCACAGCCGCTCACAATGTTGACACAGAAAGGTGTTACCTATCGTTTGGGTAATACACAAGAAACGGCTTTTCAGTATCTGAAGGATAGACTATGCAGCGCACCTATTCTCTCACTGCCAGAGGGCACGGATGATTTTGTGGTCTACTGTGACGCATCGATACAGGGGCTTGGCTGTGTATTGATGCAGCGGGATAAAGTTATTGCCTACGTTTCTCGTCAACTCAAAGTTTATGAACGGAATTACACGATGCACGATTTGGAGCTGGGAGCTGTTGTTTTCGCGCTTAAGATATGGCGACACTACCTGTACGGTACCAAGTGCACTATTTACACCGATCACAGGAGTCTCGAGCATATCTTCAAGCAGAAGGAATTGAATATGCGTCAACGACGATGGGTCGAGTTACTTAATGACTACGAATGCGCCATCAAGTACCATCCGGGCAAAGCCAATGTTGTGGCTGACGCCCTCAGTCGGAAAGATACCTTGCCTAGACGTCTACGAGCTTTGCAGCTCACTATTCAGTCTGATCTTCCTGCACAGATACGAGATGCTCAGGTGGAAGCATTGAAACCGGAAAACGTAAGGGCTGAAGCTTTACGTGGTTCGAGGCAACAATTAGAACAGAGGGAAGACGGCGCCTACTATGTAACAGGGCGTATTTGGGTACTACTATATGGCGGTTTACGGGAACTCGTGATGGATGAAGCTCATAAGTCTCGCTACTCGGTACATCCAGGATCGGATAAAATGTATCACGACATCAGAACAACTTATTGGTGGCCTATCATGAAGGCCCACATTGCAACTTACGTCGGCAAATGTTTGACTTGTGCGAGAGTCAAGACAGAGTACCAGAAACCCTCAGGCCTGCTGCAACAACCCAGGATACCGCAATGGAAATGGGAAGAAATTTCCATGGATTTCGTTACAGGCCTGCCCAGATCTCAGCGTGGGAATGATACTATATGGGTGATCGTAGATCGACTCACCAAGTCTGCACACTTCCTGGCAATTAAGGAAACGGATAAGTTCTCCACCCTCGCAGACGTTTATCTTAAAGAAGTTGTTTCGCGGCACGGGGTGCCCACCTCCATTATTTCGGATCGGGATGCACGATTCACCTCAGAACTATGGAAAGTGATGCACAAAGCTTTTGGCTCTCGATTAGACATGAGTACAGCTTATCACCCTCAGACGGATGGGCAGTCTAAGCGCACGATTCAAACTCTAGAAGACATGCTTCGGGCGTGTGTTATCGATTTCGGCAACAGCTGGGAAAAGCACCTCCCTTTAGTGGAGTTTTCGTACAATAACAGTTATCACACCAGCATACAAGCCGCTCCATTCGAGGCATTGTACGGTCGTAAATGCTGGTCACCTCTCTGTTGGGCAGAGGTGGGGGACAGTCAGATTACAGGTCCAGAAATGGTAGTTGACGCTACCGAACGAATAGCACAAATACGACAACGCATGGCGGCAGCTCGTGATCGCCAGAAAAGCTACGCTAATAAACGCAGAAAACCGCTCGAGTTCCAAGTTGGGGATCGAGTGCTACTCAAAGTCTCACCCTGGAAGGGTGTGGTTCGATTTGGTAAACGAGGCAAGCTCAATCCACGGTATGTTGGACCGTTCGAAATCACTGAAAGAATAGGCACAGTGGCCTACAGACTAAACCTACCAGCTGAACTCGGTGCAGTTCACAACGTATTCCACGTGTCGAATCTGAAAAAGTGCCTGTCAGATGAGACCCTGATAGTTCCTTTTAAGGAACTCACTATCGACGAGCGGTTGCAGTTCGTCGAGGAGCCAGTTGAAATCACGGACCAGGATGTTAAGGTCCTCAAAAGCAAGAGAATCCCTCTTGTTCGAGTTCGTTGGAACTCCAAACGTGGCCCAGAGTACACCTGGGAACGCGAAGACCAAATGAAAGAAAAGTACCCCCAGTTATTCGGAACCAATGCAACCACTACTGAGACTGAAGCTACTACTGCGGAATTTCGGGACGAAATTCCAAATCAACGGGGGGATGATGTGACACCCCAGGAAAACCAGTAAACGATACAACTTACCTAGCTTCCTCAGTAACCGCATGCCAAATTTCAGGACGAAATTTCTTTCAAGTTGGGGATAATGTGACAACTCGGGTTTCCAAGATTCCATTTTCGCACTATTGCACGTTAATGGTTAGATTGTTTATTGACACGACTTGTTTGTTTCACAGCTGTACACGTTATAATATGTTGAATCGTACTATGGTTAATGTTTTATATACATTTGGTGTGCATTATATAAGTGTGTATGTGGTTTATATATATATATACATATTGTGTGTTAATGTTGTGAGGTGTATAATTAATAAACTAGGATGCTTGCCAATCACCTCCTTCACGAAATCACCCACTCACGAAAACACTTTGTGTGTTTTCATCCATCAGGTGGCCAACTAAAACCAAATGGGCCTTGGCCCACTGTCGATTTAGTATAAGTTTGATTTGAGACTTTACGTGATAACTCTTGATCGGCAAAACCCTAGAGTTTCTCTTTAACTGTGACGACAACTGCAAGCCTACGGAGCCTTCGTTTTCGATCAATCCATTAGTTTTCCTACCTCGGTTAGTTTACACTGTTGCTTGATTCTTGTATGGTTTCTTACAAAGTTAATGTATGGCTGCATGTTTTTGTTCGATTAGTTGATGAGATTGTTATATCAGATTGATAAACTTACTGGGTTGTTTGATAGGGTTGATATTTCTGTTGTGAATCGTTAGGCTAAATCTGATTAATTGTACTACTGATCATGTTTGACTGGAGGTTATGGTTTATGTGAAACAACGATCTGTTAACATGTAATACATACTAAGGATGTTGATTGTATGAACAGATCTGAGGGTTGTTAGGCCACTAATCAGGCTAGTATGATTATGTGTTACTGTTCTGTAAATACGTTGATGATCTGATTCAATGATTTCGTGATGCTTGATCATGTAACTGTAAACGATGATTAGGTTGCCTTAGGTTGTAACTGTTTGATGATGATACTTTATCTCGACGAAAACAAGCCTGGCGAAAACACAAGCTGGACGAAAACACTTAAGTGTTTTCGTCATACTCCAAGCCGACGAAACCAAAAGGGTTTTCGGCCCAAAAGGGTTTTCGTCCAAAAATTAAATAAATAAATAAATGAGAAATGATTTCGCCACTAAGTGATTTCGTTCAACAAGTGATTTCGGCCCAAAAGGGGATTTCGGCCCAAGGGATTTCGCTGCAAAGTGTTTACGTTATACAAGTGATTTCGTTTCATATGCTTGTGTTCACTAACCCTGTTAGTTAAATAAACTCAGTTATTGTAGCTCTGTTAGTTTGATGAATTTGTTATATGATTAAGTCAGTCAAGCATATTAACTCTATTAGCTTAGATAAGTTTATCATGACTGTAAATTGATAACTCATGTTAGATTTGATTAAGGGTCCAGTTGCATGGAGCATCAGTTGTATGAAGTTGAATAACTGTTTACGTGTTACTTGATGTTAACTATCCAGTACACTTAGTGACTTGAATTGAATGTTAAACTTCACCAACATGAACTGACTGTATACACATGCACACTCTAGGCTTTGATTGACTGTTTGCGAGCACATAGTAAAGCATACCGAGCAAACCAAGGTGAGTTCACACTCTTACTAAGGCATGGGATTCCCAAGGGCTTGGGAATGGGATTGAAGGAATGAGATTGACTGGATTCGTACATACACTGTTACTAGGCTACCATACCATCGTCCTCGGTTGTGCAGGACACATACGTAAAACCTACGTATACTTGTGCTATTCACTGTCCTCAGGTTGCGAAGGACACTCACGTAAAACCTACGTGAACTTATACTCACTACTGCCTCGGTTGTGTCAGGCACTTACGTAAAACCTACGTAAACCCCCGCGTACCCCTATTCTCGGTTGTGAAGGATTACTTACGTAAAACCTACGTAAACTTGTACGTATTACTGTTCTCGGGATATGTAAAACACTTATGGTTACGAATAGTCTAGTGGTTATACAACATGGGAAGCCCCCACCAATAGAACGTACTATCGGCCCAGTAGAGCCACCTGTTACAAACGGACTTATTATTACGCAATTACTTTCTGTGAACTCGCTCAACTAGTTGTTGATCCTCTGTTACATGCCTTGCAGGTCGTTAGATACATGGAGCTTGCACATGGAGGAGCTGGTCGTTGTGGTCTTGGATCGTGATTGTTTGTTAAATACTTTATGACATTACATACTTAATTATGTTGGGTTTTTTTTATCTATACGCTTCCGCTAAACAGTGATAACTTACTTATGTTTTGGAAACACCTTTCATATGGATTTGGTTTGGTTTAATTACTATTACTTTAACTATATACATTGTTCTATATGATTGGTGGCTTGATCCTGGTCAGTCACGTTCCCAAGCGGTGATACTCCGCACATGGATTTTGGGGTGTGACACATATTACTCCTTATATTTTGGGGGCAATTGTTAGGGGAGGATTTTCTAACAATTAGTGATCCTTACTTGTTATCCTAATAGCGATCCTTACTTCTGTGACAGATAGTGATCCTCAGAAGACCTTTAGGATCAGGATCATGGATCACCCTAAGGATCCTCATACTAACGATTGTTCGTTTATGTTTCGTATTGTTTTGCAGGAGTAATAAGCTTGACTTGGTCTTGGCAACGTTACTATGGAATATTCCACGGGTATTTCGCACACGTTTGAATGGAAATGGACATTGTGGAGAACGTGGGAGCATGGCACAAAAGTCGGACAGTTTGTTAGCTTAGTGAGCTTTTATTTTTAAAGGGGTGACGAGCTATTTTTAGAACACTTAGTCATTTTCAGCTACATACACTCTCGTACAACTGCACTCTCGAAGCTTTCAGCAAACACTTAACAGTTTTCACACACTTTTACACAATTAACCATAGTGATCCTTGTATCTAGCTCGTCACTATCCGAAGTTGTAAACATTTATTAATTTATTTGAGCTTGGTGATCGGTAGTTTCCATCACCCAAGGTTTTTTATGCCGGAGATCATTCATTGATCAAGGGCTTTTTCCTCATATAAATCCTTGTGTTGTTTCTGCAATTTAGATCGAAGTGATCCTTATTATTGTTCTTCATTTCAAGCATCATTCCCCGTAACTAAGAGTTTGGTTGCATTATCCTCATTAGATTTTTGACCAAAACAGCTGCTAAGTCTTCCTCCTTACTCTATTACTTCATTTGCTAATCTAGTTAATTTGTTTAATAGCCAATTCTCATGTAGTAGGAGATTTGAACGATTAACTAGTGATTTATATAGGGTAACTCAAGGTCATAATGAATCACTTAGAGATTACATAATTAAATTTAGTAGAGAATCCTTAGAAATCCCTAAGTTAGATATTGCCACAACTGTAAAGGCTTTTAAAATGGGTTTACTTAAGGATTCTCAGTTCTATGATGATCTTGTCATGACCCCTTGCAGGAACTTAGATGAGGAAAGAAACAGGGTCCTTAGGTTCATCCGTTTAGAGGATGACAAAAGGATCCACGAGAGATTGTCAGGATACTCAAAGCAAGACAAATAAGGATCCTATCTCAAGGATAACTGATCCAAGCAATGCTCCAAGCATGACAACCAGAGTGTGCATGCTATGGAACAAGAGGAAGATGATCAGGATTATCCTCCTATTGTTGAATATTGTTTTTCTGCTGATAATAATGAACTAATCCTTTCTATGCAGAGTTTAGGTGACAAGGTTAGGTGGCCAAGGAAGAATGACAAACCGCCTACCACCAAAGACGAATCAAAATGGTGTGCTTACCATGGGGATTCTAGTCATCTCACAGATGAGTGCATAGCATTGAGGAAGGAGATAGGTTATCTTTTGAGCAAAGGATACTTAAAGGAATTACTCGGAAGGAAAAAGTCAAGGATCAAGTATCCTGAGAAAGTTCCTGAAAAAGCTCCTCCTCCACCAGCTGATGCTCAAATCATCCATTTCATCTCCGGAGGTTCTCGGCGGCTAAGAGACATGCAAAGGAAACAAAGATGGAGAATAGGGACAGACCTGTTCGAACTTCCATTCTTACCCTGGAAAAAGTCATATCCTTTGATGGGGATGACCATGTGGACATACAGGATCCTCGTCATGACGGTTTGGTTATTACACTATTTATATCTAACCATTTTGTTCGCAGGATTCTCATTGATGGGAGAAGCTCAGTGAACATAATCCAGTTAGATGTCCTCAATAGAATGGACATCCTTGAATCCGATATTGTCCAAAGATCATCTGTCCTTGTGGGATTCAGTGGAGAGACAAAGATTACATTGGGGGACACCATACTTCCTATCTATATAGAGGGAGTGAATTATGTTAAAAAATTCTATGTTATTGATTGCTTATCTTGCTGTAATGTTATCTTTGGTAGGCCATGGATACACGATATGAAGGCACTCCCCCTCAACATATCATCAATGTGTCAAGGTCCCAACTCTATGAGATATGGTGAAGATAGAAAGTGATCAGCAGGAGGCAAAGAACTGTTACACTTCTTCAATGAAGCCAGCCTCCAAGGAGCAAGACATCATGGAGGCAAGAGAGCAAGACGTCACGGATATTATGTTGAACCCAGAGGATCCTGAATCCAAAATTTTTATAGGGTCCGGGATCCTAGACAGTATTGAGCAGGATTTAGTATCCTTCTTGGAAAGAAGAAAATCTACCTTCGCTTGGAAACATGAAGATATGACAGGAGAAAGTTTGCACTTGAAAGGAATGCCATTATCCAAGAAGAGGTAGACAAAATGCTCAAGGCAAGTTTGAGTGGACTGATAAGCATGAAGCTGCACTTAAGGTTCTTAAGGATTATCTATCCTCAGCACCAGCCCTGATGAAACCAGAAAATGGAGAATCGTTATCCTTATACTTAGCTATTTCAGCTAAAGCAGTAAGTATGATCCCAGTTAAGGATCATGAAGGCTCTCAACATCCGGTATACTATGTAAGTAAAATTCTACTTGATGCTGAGGCCAGGTATTCTCATTTAGAGAAATTAATTCTTGATTTAATTATGGCTTCTGCTAAACATAGACATGATCTAGAAACTCACACCATTATTGTGAAAACTAACTTTTCTATCAAGAATGTTCTCAGGAAACTTCAAATGTCAGGTAGAATGGCAAAGTGGGCAATCAAGCTTATTGCATATGACATTAAGTATGAACCCAGGACTGCCATCAAGTCCCAAGCTTTTGCTGACTTTGTGGCTGATTTCAGTAGTGATCTACAAAGGGAAGCTGAATTAGAAGTTCAACAACTTGAGAAGACCAAGGATCCTTAGACACTCCTCACGGATGGAGCTTCAGATGTTAAAGGAACTAAACAAAGCACACTACTAAAATCACCACAGGGGACATTATACCCCAATCCATTGCATGTGAATTCCAAACCACTAATCATGAGGTAGAGTATGAGGCCTTGATAGCAGGTTTGCAATTAGCTAATAATATGAGGATCAGGTATCTTCAAGTATATGTAGATTCTCTATTAATTACTAATCATTATAACAATTCTTACACTGTCAAATGTGAAAAGCTAATCAAGTACTTAGAAATAGTCAGGAAACTGGCAGATTCTTTTGCTTTTTTCAGTCTACCACAGGTAGCCAGGGAAGAAAATGCAGAAGCTGACGCTTTAACTAACCTTGGATCATTCTTAAAGATGCCAGAAGATGTGAAAAATACTCATCACCCATGTTTTAACTCCTGCAATTGAGGATCACGTAACTATGGAGATAGTGGAGGATTCTGCAATCATATCTGGTGATCCTGCACAGTCGAATTCAGGATCCTAGATCCTTCCAATCCTAAGATATATACAACATGGAGAGATCCCTACAGGACAAAATCCTAAAGCTTTAAATTCAAGGAGACTGTGGAAACCACACTGGGGACAGAGCACTATTCTCAAGGATCCTTAGAACAACTTACTATAGGCCTACCACGAAGAAGGATGTTGTGGATTATGCAAAGAAGTGTGATGCTTGTCAAAGGCATAGTAATATTCTACACCAACCAACATAACATCTGCATCCTAAGAAGAAGCTTTTGCTCAAAGTCAGAAAAAAGGAAATGGCCAGTTATCAACAAAGAATGGCTGGAGCATACAACAAGAATGTCAGGATTAGAAGATTTCAAGTTGGTGATTTTGTGCTAAGAAAAACATTCCAGAACACTACAAATCCCTCTGATGGCAAGCTAGCACCAAAGTGGGAAGACCCCTATCTAATTGAAGCTGAATCAGGAAAGGGGGCATATCATTTGTTAACAATGGATGGTGATCTCCTACCAAGAGCTGGGAATGCTGTTCATCTCAAAAAATACTTTAAGTAAGAAGGATCAGGGATCCTCAGCGATACCGGTATTCTGATTAAGGATCCAGGATCCTCAAAGGATATATGATTCTACATTTGGTAACACATTACTTTCATTTTCATTTTCATTCATTTTATACTTATTACTTATCATAAGTTAAAGATGTTAATCAGTTAACATCTATTTTCACAAAGTTTAAGCTTTTGCAGAGTTGTTATCATTTTACAGAAGATCAAAGTGGTTAGCCAACTCTCCAAAGTTTATGGGCTTGTCCCCAATTATTTGGGCTTGTCCCCAGTTTCGCCAGTAGCGCACGATGATCCTGGTGCAGTTCAAGGCAGTGCGACCAGTACTCGTTTTAGGGGCTGACAATTTCATTGTACTGGCTGTACCCAGGATCCTACGTATAATGGTAGACGTACCATACATCCGTTCCTAAGGTTTCTAACGTTTTCACGTTAGCTAAGGTTTCGGCATTTTCATGTCGCTCAAGTTTGGATAGTCGCCAGTGAGGGCCATACTCCAGTTTACACAAGTTATATGGGCTTGACCCCAGTTTACATCCGTTTATATGGGCTTGACCCCAATTTACATCCATTTATTTGGGCTTGTCCCCAGTTTATTTGGGCTTGTCCCTAGTTTGTTGGGCTTGTCCCCAGTTACTAACTCTTATCTTATATTGGCTTAGTCCCAAGTTGTATCCTATTTCAGGTTTTTGGAGACAAACGACCAAGGATCCTTGATCCTTACCTTCCATTAAGGTTTTTCTTATGGTTATCCTGTTTATAATGATAAAGGTTAGGATCCTAACTTGGATTCTCAGGTATGATCCTTAACTATTTTGATTTTATTCATTATTCATTTGAATAACCCTTATACTTTGACAACTGAACTTATGATCCTTAAAATATACTACTTTTCGGAACTTTTCGACTATAGGACATTTAATCCTGGATCATATCCTAAAATTGTTAAACTTAATTTGTTTAACTTTTCTTATTCAAACAAATGTATATCACAACAATTGAAAACTAAAGGATACATAAGGATAGCAACACGGGAGATAGCCAAAAAGTTAAAGTTATTTTATTCACAAAACATTAAAGCTTTTATGGTTGTTAAAATTGCCAACCCACGTTTCTACCAGCAAAACGTGGCCCGTCCACATGGGTTGGCAAAGGGTGTCCGTTGTTTATGGGTCTTTGTAGTGCAGAAAATAAAAGACGGAAGGATAACGAGTGGCTTCATCCCCCAAACAGAGGATCCATCCACCACCCATTATCCTGCCTATTGTTCAAGGATCCATGAACCTTCACCCTAGAAACTACTGTCTAAAGTTATACAAGTTCTGAAGATAAGGATCCTTGATCCTAGAAGCTTTACTTTTCATAGTTTGCTTATTCAGCAATAATTTACAAGGATATAGAATCCTAACTTGGATTCTCTGGTATGAAATATTCTAACTTTTTCGAAGCTGTAAGTTGTCTCTTATCCTTTTTGGTTAAGGGTCATTGATCCACATTTATTCGAACATTTCAAGTTTTCTGTTAAAAGTTTAACATTATCATCAGATTTCCAATAACTTTCCAGTTGTTTGGTGATGATATCTTTGAAAATAGAAAGCATACATGAAAAATAAAGAGGAAAGAAACAACAATAGTTGTAGCTAAAAATGTTTAATGTTATTACCCATTCATTGTGTATCAAATCATCTGGCCTGGATTTCACCATCAAAACCGTGGACCATCCACCCAAGCCGGATAAGGCTATCTAACAGTTAAAGTGTCTATGCAGAAATTAAAGTGCAGGAAGGTTAATAGCGAACTGTGAAGAAGGATTCATTCTCCACAAATAGAAGGATCTTCTTGTCTGTAAAGGAATTTGAGGAGTTATCTCTAACTCTATATTTTGCAATGATCATTATAGCAGGTCTTATCAGTGACGACAGGCAGTGTAACAACTAGTTACCAGCAGCAACAGCTAGTCCGCTTCTGACGGAAATATGACAGCTGTGAATCCTTATCACAACTGCCATATTGGGGGCAATTGTTAGGGCATGAATTTTATGCTAAGGATCATCTATCCTGAGTCTGGGCATGGATCACGGATCCTTAATGGATGATGCAGACAATCTGAGGATCCAGAGTCTGAGGATCACGCGTCTGAGGATCACGAGTCTGAGGATCAGGATCCTTAACAGAACTTATGTTTTGCACGTTTTTAATGTGTAAATGCAGGTACTGGACGTAGTGGACCACTTCTTTGCTGGAATCTCGTGGAATATGCTTTTAGGCACGTGCATATTGAAGAAATAACCGTTAGTGGTGGTCATGGGTGACTTCCACCTTTTTCGGGAAGTTAGTTGTGACAACCCGGGGAAAATCTACATCAATCTTGATTTATCACTTCACTGCACTATGCGTACTCGTCAAATTTCGGGACGAAATTTCTTTCAAGTTGGGGATGATGTCACACCTGAGCAAAATCCGCAACAATTCTAATTATTATTTTACTCTTTCGTGCCCACTTGTCAAATTTCGGGACGAAATTTCTTTCAAGTTGGGGATGATGTGACAACCTGAAGCTTCAAGGTTAGTTCCTTCGGTTTTATGACACTCTCGTCCTTGTTCTAACCTATCTATTTAACCCGTGACCTTGATAAGCGTGCTAATGTATCTTGTAGTTGTGTGGTGTGCGTGTGTAACGGGTCAATCTCTATGTCATACGTATAAAGTGGGCCGCAATGTGTGTGTGTTTGTTTGTTGGAATCCATTAACATAACTAATTGAACTTGGCCCAAAGCACTTGATTAAACCTCTAGACTAGACCCAATCTGTTCGTATGGTTGTAAGTTATCGGCCCAATCCTTGGTATCGACCCAATCCATTGCTTTGTAAGGTATCGGTCCAATCCAGTGCTTTGTTAGCAAACAACTGGCCCAGTTTTGTACCCATATAATTACATGTAACGTAAATGGATATGTGCACAAGAAATACAAACCCTACTATTTTTCCATCTCTCGATCTTGGACGGCAGACGAAACCCACTTCTCTTGAATCCTGTGTTCTTGTGCATTATAATCAGGTTAGCACATGTATAGAGTAATAACGTAATATGTATATATGGTTTTATATATGTTGTGGATTGTTATGTGAATAGAATAATAACCCGCTATGGCCATGAGGGTATGAGGATATGTATTTAATTCTGTTTGATCTTGCTCAGTGGGGTGTAAATGTTTGATATGTGAATTTTCATGACAATTGAGATGTAGGATGACATGTTTTTTTAGGATGTAAATCGTGATGCCTCATAATCAGGGTATTAGCTTGCAATTGAATATAAGAACGATTTTTGGACTTCCTTGCAATATTAGATGGTAATTGGAGTTAACAGGAAGTAATAAAACGTAGATAGCTATGACTTGATAATTAACGAACGATCATGTACATGCTTGAGAATCTACGGCTTGTGAGTACAAACGTGATGAGACTAATCAGAATGAAACCTAGGATTTAATGTCATGCCCTGCATGAAAGAAACAACCTACAGATTCATGCGGATTGACGGTTTAGCTGGGTATTGTGTTATGAGTGCTGCGAAAGCTTTAATGTGCAATTCGTTGATAGCATTAACGTTGGGCCTGGTACATTAGTGTTACGCATCACAACTGGTTCACATCCACACTGGGCCGAAAAATATATGATTGGTAAATTCATGTATGTATGTATATGTGGGTTAATCTGATGGTTGCCTAGTAATGATTTGTTAATTTGATGTTTGTCTATCATAGGAATTATGAATAATTTCAACAAAGAAAAAGGTTGGGTTACTAAATTGGGTTGCATTATTTGAATGAAACCTGTACACGGGAGTGGGCCGAAGGTAATTAGTTACCTTACACTATGGGCCGATCCAACATATGGGTTTTGCAAGAGCCTGACTATTAATGTGCATCATTATATGCGATTGTTTATGTGAACTGTATGTGGAATGTGACATGAAACATAACTATGTGTGCAAAGTATACGTATGGCAATGTGTGAACTATTCGGAAACAAAACTATTTTGTCATTAGTCGCTACAGTAGAGATTGGCTGAATATTATAGATAAAGAAATACATCGGTGAATTATGTGAATGATAGGTGGTTTTTGTGCACGTAAAAACTGATTGTTATTGGTAACCCTTTTAGGAGGTGTTTGTTCAACTGTTAATCAAGTGCTTAATCTTACCGAGCAAACCAAAGGTGAGTTCATCTTTCTTGAGCATGCGTCCCGGTGGTTGGGACAGTCAGTGGGTATTCCTGGGAGGGATAAGTCTTTTGGGTAAAAACGGGAATGTTGGATAATATACTCTTCCTATCACCTTTAAAGTCCCTCCGTGTTGTTTGGTTACCTGGAAGGTAACATGGTATTAGTTAGTAGCGCTACTTAGGTTTGGCAACCTCACCCCGTACCTCGGAGGACGGGTGTTGAACTAATGACCTAGTCATGACCAATGCTTTGATAGGAGCATTGGAGAAAGGGCAAAATAATCAGAAGCCGTCTTGTATTGGGGTATTATCAACATTGTTTTCAACATTACTTTCGGAATTAAATTCAATGGATTAACTAAACACTTGGTAATCAACGTTTTCGTAAAACTATGAACTCACCAGCGTTGTCTGATACACTTGTTGCATGCTCGCAGGTCGTTAGGTATTTTGGATTTGGGAACTTGCTGTCTGGAGTAGCTGGAGTGGTCATGGGTCGACAGGAAGGATTTATGTGACTGATTTCTTGATATTATACTTTGGTTTTGAAACAGTTTAACTTCGTTTACTATTTGCTTCCGCTGAACTTATTGGTTTTCGTTTAAACTTATTGAAGATGTTTTTATTAATAATGGGGATTTTAATTATAACTTGTATGGGTTCAATGTAATTGGTGGCTCGTTATTGGTATGTCACACGCCTAACAGGGACACTCCCTATGTGGTAATTTGGGGGTGTGACATTAGTTAGTTGATTTTCCCTTATCTTTTTAAGGGGAAACAAGCTCATTTGAGGCACAAGTCGTGCACACCACAGAAAAAACACTTAACACACGAATTCTCTGCAAACACTTAGCAAAAAACACACACTTACACTAGAAATTCAATGTATTGAGCTTGTTTTCTTCCGAAGTTGTACAAGGATCACTATTGTTTTTGCAATATATTTGGTGATCGGTAGTTTCCATCACCCGAGGTTTTTTATGCCGGAGATCTTCTAAAGATCAAGGGCTTTTTCCTCGTATAAATCTCGGTGTTCATCGTTGATTTCATGTACTTGTTGTTCATACAATTAACCAAGCATCATACCTCACAAAATCAGATTTGGTTGCATTATCCTTGTGTGATTTTTGACCAAAACAATATTATACCGGTAAGTACAAAAAAAAACAAAATAAACCCTAAAGGGTTAACCGAAACTGGAAGCGTTTCAGATAACGTCAATATAAAAATCAACAACTGGAACAAAAAGCAAAGAATGGCGTAGCGGCGGTGGCAAAGGTGGACGGCAGGAGTTAGGTGAAGCGGTGGTACAGATGAAAGCTGGCACAAAAATGACGGGTTAGGTGTTTAAACCCAACAAATATACAACTAACTGTCAAAACCAACGATCGTAACAAAAAGGAGGGAACGGCGGAGCGAGTCATCTATGGTCGTCGGCATGAAGTGGGTGAGGCAGTGGGACAGACGGAAGGTGATGCACAAATGAGGATTTCACCTTTTATACCCAACAAATGTACAACAAAGTAATAAGTACAATACCTTAATACATAAACCACCCGTAAAGTAAAGAGTACAAACCAACAATGCTAAAACCACTTACAAATATACCATAACGTACAATACGGCTTAACGTATGAAGGGGTATAGTCCCAAAAACTCTGCCCAAGCGCATAGGACCATACTATAACTTCATCCCAAAAGCATCTTGAATAAGACCCTGCGCGGCCGCGCAACGGTTCTAGACAAGATTTGGGAAAGAACAGTCTTTGATGACCATGCGCTGGAGAAAAGAGACAAATATTCAGCTAACACCCTTGCGTGGGCTCGCGCAAGGGAACAGTTAGGCTTGAAGATAAAGTCCCAAACATTTTCGCGTGCATGAAATCAGGACTTGAACAAAATGAATCTTTTTTGTTGCAACAGAATGGACACGTGGCAATAATGTAATGGTTTACAGTTGTAGATCTTCTAGAAGGCCTTAAATGCTCATCGTGCATGGCTTCATTTGGTTGTAACCGAATGTGACGTGGCATAATCCTAGACACTCATCTAAATCACGATGATGACACTAACTTGAAGAAAGGTCTACACAAAGCCACTTTCCACATGGCATCTCCCCAACCGTGATCAGACCCACGATCCGTGCACATGGATGTGGAGTTAACTAGTTGACGGAACGAGATAACTGTCAATGGAAAAGTAATTTCCGTCACTCCTCCGTCACCTTTTTTGGCGCCAAAATCTTGGTTATAAATATGGGAATGCAGGTATGATCTCACAAGCTATTTTCACATACTTTCACAATTACTACTTCATTTTTTTTTCCTTTGAGATCATTGTACTTATTCTCACGCCGGAGGGTGGTCACGGAGAGAACCCTCATTATCCCCATGGCGAGTCTAACGGCTTTCTGTGTTGCAGTGTTCTCATGTGAAGTAGCTCCCAACCAGCGAATCGACGAGAGGATTAACCTTTTTATGCAGACACTAAACCCCGGATCTGATTGATCGATTTAGATCACTGTTTCTTCAACGTACATCACGTACGTACGACAGATAATTACGCACGTTCATTTGAAAATCATGCACGTTATAAACTAAAAAAACCTAATCACGCATGTTGAAAACATAAATCACGCACGTTATCACGCATGCCTACCTCCTAGTTCAAAAACCACATCCCCTATTCTACGATCTGAAACCATTGTTACTGCCCTCTGACTCCAATCGAATCAAAGCTTGGTCATGTTCATGCATCCTCTGTTCTACTATCTGAATCAAAACTTGGTCATGTTTCTTCGTCCTCTATTCTACGATTTGATTTCGAGGGTCGACATTTGATGAAACTTTTCAAAATCAACGATGAATTTGAACCCAATTCGACCAGATTGACCAAACAATAGCCAACTTTAAGTGAAACGAAAAGACAATTGAAACGAATTGGACGAAATTGATCAAACCCGGGCTAAATGAAAATTTGATATAATCACGCATGTTATATCAAATAATTACGCACGTTGTCGTACGTTTATTTTACACTTTCTCTCTCTCTCTCTTTCTATATATATATATATATATATATATATATATATATATATATATATATATATATATATATATATATATATATATATATATATATATATACATATATCAATTACTATATATAATGGATATTAGAGAGAGAAAGTTGATAAGTTGAAATTTAAGAGTTTTTGGATCAGCATGGTGTGCAAAGTACAAACAACAAGCTTCCGAAATGTATCCCGCTCAAATCCGTCTCTCTGACTCAAGAATCCCCTTCAAATTTTTTTGAATTCCCAAATGTCTGATGTTGCAGTACCTTTTTCTTGCCTGCCAGCTTTACTTTTCTATCATTTCAAATTCAAACACAAAATGAATCTGATATCTCCCACCATAATTCTCTCCCCCTTTCTCTCTCTACAAAACCCAGTTGTCTCTACAATCATTCATCATTCTATTCAAATGTAGGGGGTCTCGAAGACGATGACAGAGGGCTTGGTTGGTAGCCATATTGGTGTAACAAGATGACAGTGAGGAATTTCGGCAGAGCCAAACTTCCGGCGACCGAGACTAGGGTTCCGATCAACTTCTGGTGAGTCCTACTCCTCATGTATATTTCGTTTTAGGTTAGAATGGCCCACGAGTACTGATTTGGTGAAGGTTGTTAATCCAGTGAGCAGTTAGGGATTTTGGCGAGGAGATTAGGGTTCCGGCGAAACCCTTTCACTACATGTTGTCACCTCTGTCGACAATGGTATTTTGCCCGCATCTTTTCGGTTTTACACCTTATTTATATCATTTGGTAGCTATTTTTTATGTTATTGAACTAATTGAAGACCTGCAACGGTGAAAGTTCTTAGACTGGATGGTCTGTATATGATTTACGGATCTTTGTGGAATGCAGGAGATGGGGGTTGTCACCAGGTACATTCCACATTTGGGCTTTAGTCTATATAACCTTCATTTACTTATTTATTTACTTATTATTATTTTGGAGAGGATAAAAAGGATCTATTGCTGATGCATTTGTGAGTTTTAAGGCACTTATATAATGCAGAAGTTCTAAGGCGCGTATTAGCAGCATAAAGGAATCTATTGCTGATGCATTTGTGAGTTTTTTTTGTTGCTAAATTTCAAACATTTCAATCATATTGATTCATATGGCTCAAAGTTTAACCAGATTTAGCTAAATGTTGAGGAGATGAGTTGCATATATGTTTGTGAATTTTTTAGTTAAATGTCTAAAACTGAAACAGTTAATGAAAGAATTATCTTTTGTGTATTTTATAAAGAAGGGCTGTTCTAAATACTAATTATGTTATCTATAATAATTAATATGAACAAAGAACAATATGTTTGGAGGTCCACCCTACCCAAACCATTTGAACCCCTTAACTTTTACTCTTTTGATCCTTTTGCACGGAGGGAAAATCCTTACAGGTGGTACAGTTATAAAGTCCGAAGAAAACTTCGTACAACCCTCATTAATTGAGTTCTCACCGAGTGCCAACGTTGTGAAAGAACTTGGTCCTATCCTATATGTGCTGAAACTCACAAACCTATATATGCTGAAACTTAGTCAGTTATGAAACTCATAGCCAGTCAATAATGGAATCCGATCTCTACCGGGGTTAACCTGGTGGGGTCTTTTATTCCGATAGCTGGTTTTCTTATTTGTAATTTTGTTTCTTTGTACTTTGGGAGTCTAGCTATTGGCCAAGCTCTTCGTTTCTAATGATAATTTGCTTTGACTGTTCTAAAAAAATACACATTCGATAATGTGTGCCCAAACAAATTAATATGAACCAATTGGGATTTGTTTTTTCTCCTTTGAATTTATGCTTAAAGTCTGCTTTTTGTGTGTAGAAGCTTCACAAACTAGGCTAGCTAAACAAATCATGTGAGTTGGGCTTAACTTGTGGGATTGTCCCAAATATGATTTAATATCACTTTTACATGTGATTACTCTCTCTCATAGATTTCATGGCTGGAAGACATCGATCGATAGAGTGCTGAGAAACATTATTTCTTCTCTGCTCAACTGGATTTCTCGTAGGACCAATCATATGGAAACTTGCTGGAACTCTTGGTCCTCGAATCTCCTTTGTAACTTGTAATATGCCATAGTTGTTCTTTGTTTTGTTCGTTTGTATCCAACAGCTCTTTGCTGGAGGCGTTTCTTTCGCCTTGTTTTAATGATATCCCCCCCCCCCCCCCAAAACAAAAAATTTAATAAAAAAATAAGATTATTCTCTCTCATAAGTTCCCCCTTTACTCAAGAAATAAAGAAGAAAAAAAAAGCCATAAACATCTGCAAAGATGGAACATGTTTAGACATCTTGAATTACTATTATTTGTTTTCTTTTCAAAATGAAGTCTAAATAGGACGATAGTGATCACAAATAGCTGATACTTGACACACCAAATTATGCATAAGAGTAGAGACCAGATGTGAGGCGAAGTGGGACTTTGGGTAGTTCATGTAGGTTAGGTAATGAGTTATTAAAATGGGTATAGGATAAATAATGAGTTGTGTTCTACATTAAATAATTTGTAACTTATCTTCAAAATATATATCTTTTCAAAAAAATAAAATAAAATAATTTAAAGTGTAGGATAAATTACGAGTTGTGTAGGATAAATAATGAATTGTGTTGGGTAAATTTCAACGTGTAGGATGAATTTCAAAATATGTAGGATAACTTTTGATGTGTGTAGGCAAAAAAGTTAGTGTGGAGGATAATAGTCTTTATGACTAATTAATTAGTCAAAAATGATAATAAATGAGATAAGTGAAAAAAACTATTTAATGTTTTACAAAGTTACCCCTTGTTCTTTTTCTTCTCAATTAAATTTTTTTCTCAAACGAACCTTCCCCTATATATATATATATCGTTGTCGCCCCCGCCGCATCGCTATACACCTCAAATTGTCGCCCCCGCCGCATCGCGCGGGTTTCCTACTAGTATATATATATATGTATATATATATATATGAGTTGTTTTGACCAAATAATACTTGTTAATATATTCGGGTTATTCTGTTTATATCACAATTAAAGTTGCTAAAAGATTATGTTCATTGTATGACCATATATGATAATATGTCACTTGCAATTGTTTCAATATGTTGTACCTATTTAGCACTTTTTTAAAAAAAAAATGATACAAAAGTATAAACCTTAACATTAAACATAGCATTTGGTAGTTAGGGTGAATGTAGTGGGGGCGGTAACCCGCTCTGTACCGAATCCCACTCCACCGCCAACCTTTTTACCGAGCCAACGTTTATCGAATAGGGGGCATTTTTGGTGAAGCTTTACCGAGTCGGTGAGAGGGAGGGAAGGGGGAGAGAGATGGGTGTGTGGTGGGCTCCATTCCTTCTCAACCAATCACACATTTTCCCCTTTTAAAAAAAAAATAGTTTACCTAAACCCCATTAGGTAACCACCGCCAACGTTTTTGAGCATCAGTGAAGTTAATTAGGTGACTTGACATGACGCTATGTGATTGGGTGAATTGGAAGTTTACCAAATACCATTAGGTAACCACTTCCTTCACCCTTAAAATACCATAGTTACTGATGTGTGTAAAATGCAACATATAAATTACATCAAATGAGGCATAAAACTAACCCTTTTTAAGTACTAATGTTGGAAAAAGAGTGTTTTTGTCTTCCTTTTGTATTTTCAGGATAATTCACAAAAGAAGCAAAAAGACAGCTAAATCTAACATAAATACAAGAAAAGGAACAAAAGTGGATTGCCCGACCCCTCAACGGCATCCTCCCAAGCAGAAAAGAGAAGTCAGAAGACTGAACACGCCCCGTGCTCAGCCAGCACGGGGCCGTGCCCAAGAAACAGCAGAAAAAACAAACCTATAGAAGCTTCTATTGCCCACCACGGGGCCGTGTCCAGTGAGCACGGGGGCGTGGCGAAAGTACAGCAGGCGCATTAATTGTAATTGTGAATTACAATTAATGAAGAGAGAGAGAGTGTCAGACGGGCACGGGGGCATGTCCAGCGGACACGGGGCCGTGCCCAGCCTTCTGTTCAGCCTATAAATAGGAGTGCTTGGTTTCATTTCAACTCATCCCTTGGCACACCACCTCTCTCACACTTCATCCACCACCCACCACCACCATAACACCATCATCCACCACCATCATCCATTGTCCATCATAGAGTGTGTGAGTCGTCTCGGGATCCAAGATTGATCGTAAGAGTTCT
Organism: Helianthus annuus; assembly: GCF_002127325.2. NCBI lineage: Eukaryota > Viridiplantae > Streptophyta > Magnoliopsida > Asterales > Asteraceae > Helianthus > Helianthus annuus. Next base: position 73,359,590 of record NC_035442.2, on the reverse strand, counting down.
TGACAATCAAGGCCATGTTTGCCTAAGTCTCTTACATCACTTGGTGAAGACAAGTGTTTAGTATAATACTTTTTATTTTTAATATTTTGCACTTTTTATTTGGTTTTGTATTAATGACTTTAATAACTAGTTGCTTATGTTGAAGGTGATCTTTCCTTATCGTTTGTCCGTGGTGTCTTGGCATTATTTTACTGTCTATATAAAATAAAAGATTTTCACTATTCATATCTCCACGGTCTATATGGAGGTATGTTGGCTACCTGGTCGGGGGTTAAGGGAATGGTTTGGTAAGGGTCTTGCCCTTGTTCAGCGTTTAGAGGTCCTGCAAGGGACCTTGGTCAAATTTAGTAGGATCTCCTTCATTATAGGTATTGGATGGCGGGGATCCAAACTCTTTGACCCCCTCATAAGTTAACTACTATTAATACTATAACCCGGCTATTTAGGACTGTATCCCTGCTGACTCAGACTACTTAGCCGAGGGTAACGTCACCGCCAAAAGCGGGGCCTACCATAATTTGCATTAATAACTTAATTCATTATCTTTCAATAATCCGACCCTTTAGGATTGTATCCTTGCTGACTCAAACTACTGGGTTGAGGGTAACGTCGCCTTCAAAAGAGGGGCCTACTACAATAACTAAGATAATCTCTTAAACAAGTGCAAAAGTGCGAAAATAATCAAAGGATATACTAATACACGAGTCGGATCCAAGTGATTCATCTTGTCTATCTGTTTTTGTTTTATTTTTATTTAGTTAGTTTTTATTTTCTTAGTTTAAAAACCTTTTCTAACTTTTTGATTTGATTAGACGTTGAGGATAAACCGGTACTAAAAGCTCTTGTGTCCTTGGACGACCTCGGTATCTTACCAACACTATACTACGTCCTCGATGGGTGCACTTGCCCATATGTGTGTTTAGTGTTAGTAAATATCGTGTTTTATAAATTTAAAACTTGGTTAAAAGTGTAAAAAGGGCTTAAAATATACATCAAAAATATATCACACTTCACGCACATCAAGGATTTTAAGAAAGTTAGGAATCAACGGCCTAATCATATTTTTATTTTTCTTTTTAATTTTTTAGGATTTTCTTAAGTTTTCAGCTTCTGCAGAGCTCAGCACGGGCCGTGCCTGGTCGGACACGGGCCGTGCCCAGCATCGTTACTGGCAGTTTTTAGTTTTCCAAGTTACAGAAGGCTGACCACGGGGCCGTGTCGGTGCAACACGGGGTCGTGTCCAACTTTCCAGTAACTGGGATCTGGAAAACAATCACTGTAGTTCCGACCACGGGCCGTGTTCGCTGAGCACGGGGCCGTGGTGAACCGTCTGACCACCATTCTTTTCGGTTTTTATTGCAGGACTTGGAACCAGACGCCATCCTACGTAGTGTATGAGCTCCAGTTCTAATAAGGACATAAAAGAACCTCTAGAAGAACCCGAACGCTTTCTCAGAAAAAGACTAAAAGCTAAAAACCAAGAGAAAGTTTTGGGGAATCCACCTATGGCGGACCAACGTACCATCATGGATTATCTACGACCCACCGTAGGTAACCTAGGCACCGCTATAAATGCACCGAATGTTGAAGCCAATAACTTTGAACTTCGGACGCATTTGATACAAATGCTCCAAAACTCCGCAACCTTCCATGGGCTTGCGGACGAGGATCCCCATCTACATATTACTAATTTCTTAGAAATATGTGATACCTTTCGAATCAATGGAGCATCAAATGACGCCATCCGCCTCCGAATGTTTCCTTTTTCACTAAAAGACCGAGCAAAAGCTTGGCTCAACGCCCTCCCAGCTGGATCGGTAAACACCTGGGATGAACTAGCCCAAAAATTTCTATATAAGTATTTCCCTCCCGCTAAAACGGCTAAATTAATGACTGAAATTAATACATATTCACAAGAGGACGGGGAATCCTTATATGAAACTTGGGAAAGGTTCAAGGAACTATTACGCAAGTGTCCACATCATGGCCTTGCGATATGGCAAGAAGTATCCACTTTCTATAATGGGTTGTTGCCACACACAAGGCAGACACTTGACTCTAGCTCCGGGGGACTTTTAGGTAATCGCCGCCCGCATGAAATATATAACCAAATTGAGGAAATTGCTCAAACCAATTTTCAGTGGCACACCCCCCGAGGCAATAAATCTATTGCCCCGGGCGCCCATAAGGTTGATGAAAGCACCTCTTTACAAGCCCAAATCGAGGGCCTTTCTTCGAAAATAAAAAAATTAGAAATGACAAAAACAGTCTCGGTTATGGCTTGTGAAGGGTGTGGTAGGCCTCATGAAAATTGGAGTTGTATGAAAGAAACAGACGTTCAACAAGAGTCGGTAAGCTACATTGATAATAGACCTAGGCCGTCGGGTCCTCCAACGGGCACTTACAACCAAGGATGGCGAAGTCACCCAAACCTTGGTTGGAGAGAGCCCGGCAATAGTAGTAACCAACAAACCCAACGAACAAACTTTCAACAACCAAGAAACGAGTCACAAAATTTCACTCAACAACAAGGTGGACGAGAAAGGCTTGAAGATACTGTATCTCGCCTCATCTCCGACACTGAAAAGAAAAACTCGGAAAGGTTTCTACAATTAGAGTCAAATTTTAGAAATCAACAAGCTAGTATTCAAAACATAGAAAAACAATTAAATCAACTAGCTCAAAATTTTTCCGAGAGACCACAAGGTGCATTACCAAGCAATACCGAAACAAACCCAAAAGCGCAAGTTCATCTCATCACATTACGAAACCGCACCGTGGGGCCTGCGGAGGCACCACCGCCGACAGAGGAAACTGTACCCTCGCCTCTGCTGGAGAAGAACTCCCCTCCGTCATCAGAGCCTACCAAGGCTTCTCGAGTTCCGTACCCCGGTAGGTTAATTCGTCAAAAGACCAATGAGCAATTCGCAAAATTCGAAAGTCTATTAAAACAATTGCATGTCAATATTCCTTTTATTGATGTCCTAACCCAAATGCCCAAATACTCTAAGTTCATGAGGGACTTCCTCACTCATAAAAAGAAAATTGAAACTTTGCAATTAGTTAACTTAGGCGAAGAATGCTCTGCTCTCGTACTCAACAAACTTCCCCAAAAGAAAATCGATCCCGGAAGCTTCACGATTCCCTGCTCAATCGGGAATTCCCCCGTTCGTAATGCACTAGCCGATCTTGGGGCTAGCATTAACCTCATGCCCTCATCAATGTTTAAAAGACTCGGCCTAGGAACAACGAGTCCTACAAAAATCAGCATACAACTTGCTGATCGATTCGTTAAATTCCCGCAAGGTGTCATCGAAAATGTCCTGGTAAAGGTAAGCAAATTCGTCTATCCGGCCGACTTTGTCATACTCGATATGGAGGAAGACACCGAGGTCCCCCTCATACTAGGGAGACCATTTCTTGCCACCGCACAAGCAGTGGTAGATATGAATCATGGAACGCTCACCTTGAGGTACGGGGATGATGAAGTAAAATTCGGAGTTGGGAAGAGAATAGAAGACGACGACCCGGTCAACTACATGAAGGTTATTGATTCGAGTTTGGATGCGGCTCTCCGACGGTGTAATATGGGATGCCAAACATCCCACTCAGAAAATATATAACCTCACATTGGGTCTAGCCAAGGACCCTTATAAACGTGGCACACCACGGAGGCATTCCGCGGAACTATCCTTAGTTTAGTTTAATCTTTTCGTTTTAATTTTGCAGGAATAAAACACACTCATGGTGGTAAAGGATGAAAAGGGGAACGATAAAAATGGCCCCATGCATAAGAACAAGGCAACCCGACATGAATTTCTCCATTACAGAAGGCTCAACACGGGCCGTGTCCAACCAACACGGGCCCGTGCTGAACCCCCTGCAGAAAAATGCCCAGTTCAGGTAACTGGACACGGGCCGTGTTCACCAGACACGCCCCCGTGTCCAGGCTTCTGTCTCATTTCTTTAATTTTTGTTACTGGCACCTGAACACGGGGCCGTGTCCGGTCCCCACGGGGCCGTGTCCAGACTGCCAGTAACATAAATCTTTGCTTTTTAACACCACATTACACATCCAATCAACCTAAAAATTTATTTTTGGGACACATTGAGGACAATGTGTAATTTAAGTGTGGGGGGGAAGCTAAAACCTTGAAATTTTGCAAGTCCTATTAACAAGCCTTACACAAAACTCTATTTGGAACCGCTAATCACCCCAAATTTTTTCAAAAACTTTTCGTTTTTTTTTACTTGTCTTGGTTTAATTTGAGAATAACAAGTTTTAATAAGGTTATATTTTTATAAATTTACAACCGATAGCGTCGTGATAACAAGAACCAACATTAGAAAATTATGAAACGGCATAACAAGCTTGGTTTAAAATTCGATTATATATACTTGATCACATAAAAACCCTTTCCCACAAAAGTGAGTTTTGAGCCTTTATTGAGCATACAAATTTACATCTTTAGACTAAATGCTCATTTTTCATTTCTTGTGTGAATAGCCGCTTGGTTGTTACGACTCTAGAACTTGCCACGACGATTCATTCCCGGTCCTTACCAACTTAAACCCAAGTAAGTAAATGATGGAGGCATTAGGACTAACCATTTTTCTTTCTACACCATTATTTTTCAATTTTTTTTACCACCTACCCAAAATCCCCCTAGTTAACCCCTTTGAGCCTAAACCTTTCATTTCTTTACCCTAAAACCTTTTCACCCACCAAAAAAAAAAAAAAACCCTTTTTATTTTCACCCTTTATTTTAGTAACAAGCTCGGTTTTTCGTGTGAAAAAAAATGATGAAGTTAGAAATAAACAAACAAAGCTATTAAAACAAAAAGCTTGTTTGGAGAAATACTTCGAAATAAAAAATCACTAAAACAAAGTGTTTTACAAAAACCGACGCTTTTTACGCTTTTCGCCATTTTACTAACCACTAACCCAACCACCCACCTTTAGCCCAAGCCTAACCCTTCACCCAAAAAGCCCTCTTGATATTTACAAAGGTATATAGTTAAAAAGGAGGAGGATTGATTGCTTGGCAAGCTTATGGTAGGAATAAGTTCCATGCCGCTCTCGAGTGATTCACTAAAAATACACCTTCGGCCGAGTGTTGAGTGATTTCTCCCGTGAGGTATGTGAACTTGTATATAAATGAAATTTTAAAAAGGCATGCTATGCCCAAATAAGTAATTTTTCTTATGAAACGTTCTAAATAAATCATAACGAATAGGATTGTAAATGAATAAAAATAAAACCAAAAAGATCTTGGATTCCCGACACTCTATAACAAGCCAAAAACCTTCTCTTCTACCCATTCCATTTGGGAGTGTAAGCCACATATTAAAGAGTTTTGCTTGAGGACAAGCAAAAGTTCAAGTGTGGGGGTATTTGATGTGTGTAAAATGCAACATATAAATTACATCAAAGGAGGCATAAAACTAACCCTTTTTAAGTACTAATGTTGGAAAAAGAGTGTTTTTCTCTTCCTTTTGTATTTTCAGGGTGAAATGAGCTCAAATTCACAAAAGAAGCGAAAAGACAGCTAAATCTAACATAAATACAAGAAAAGGAACAAAAGTGGATTGCCCGACCCCTCAACGGCATCCTCCTAAGCAGAAAAGAGAAGTCAGAAGACTGAACACGCCCCGTGCTCAGCCAGCATGGGGCCATGCCCAAGAAGCAGCAGAAAAGACAAACCTATAGAAGCTTCTATTGCCCACCACGGGGCCGTGTCCAGTGAGCACGGGGGCGTGGCGAAAGTACAGCATGCGCATTAATTGTAATTGCGAATTACAATTAATGAAGAGAGAGAGTGTCAGACGGGCACGGGGGCGTGTCCAGCGGACACGGGGCCGTGCCCAGCCTTCTGTTCAGCCTATAAATAGGAGTGCTTGGTTTCATTTCAACTCATCCCTTGGCACACCACCTCTCTCACACTTCATCCACCACCCACCACCACCATAACACCATCATCCACCACCATCATCCATTGTCCATCATAGAGTGTGTGAGTCGTCTCGGGATCCAAGATTGATCGTAAGAGTTCTTGACAATCAAGGCCATGTTTGCCTAAGTCTCTTACATCACTTGGTGAAGACAAGTGTTTAGTATAATACTTTTTATTTTTAATCTTTTGCACTTTTTATTTGGTTTTGTATTAATGACTTTAATAACTAGTTGCTTATGTTGAAGGTGATCTTTCCTTATCGTTTGTCCGTGGTGTCTTGGCATTATTTTACTGTCTATATAAAATAAAAGATTTTCACCATTCATATCTCCACGGTCTATATGGAGGTATGTTGGCTACCTGGTCGGGGGTTAAGGGAATGGTTTGGTAAGTGTCTTGCCCTTGTTCAGCGTTTAGAGGTCCTGCAAGGGACCTGGGTCAAATTTAGTAGGATCTCCTTCATTATGGTATTGGATGGCGGGGATCCAAACTCTTTGACCCCCTCATAAGTTAACTACTATTAATACTATAAGCCGGCTATTTAGGAATGTATCCCTGCTGACTCAGACTACTTAGCCGAGGGTAACGTCACCGCCAAAAGCGGGGCCTACCATAATTTGCATTAATAACTTAATTCATTATCTTTCAATAATCCGACCCTTTAGGATTGTACCCTTGCTGACTTAAACTACTGGGTTGAGGGTAACTTCGCCTTCAAAAGAGGGGCCTACTACAATAGCTAAGATAATCTCTTAAACAAGTGCAAAAGTGCGAAAATAATCAAAGGTTATACTAATACACTAGTCGGATCCAAGTGATTCATCTTGTCTATCTGTTTTTATTTTATTTTTATTTTTCAGCATTTAGTTAGTTTTTATTTTCTTAGTTTAAAAACCTTTTCTAACTTTTTGATTTGATTAGACGTTGAGGATAAACCGGTACTAAAAGCTCTTGTGTCCTTGGACGACCTCGGTATCTTACCAACACTATATTACGTCCACGATGGGTGCACTTGCCCATATGTGTGTTTAGTGTTAGTAAATATCGTGTTTTATAAATTTAAAACTTGGTTAAAAGTGTAAAAAGAGCTTAAAATATACATCAAAAATATATCACACTTCACGCACATCAGTTACATAATCAGTATATGCATAAAAAAAATCCTTATGTGTATACGTTTGGAAATTTAGATAATTATAAATTTTCATATAAGCATCCAATTTGACTACATAAATCCTTGTGTGCATACGTTTGAAATTATTTCCATTTTTTTAATTGAGTAAATTACGTTTTTAGTCCCTGTAGTTATATTGCTTTTACTATATTAGCCCAAAATAGGATTTTTTAACAATTGTGCCCTCGTGGTCTCTATAACTAACTATTTTGGCTCCTATGTCTAACTCCACCCCTAACCCTGGTTAATTATTTATCACATGCAAGGGTATTTTTGTAATTTCCCTTCCCCTTTAAATCTAATTTCTATCTTCGAACCCAAATTTCAAGAACACATCATCATCTTTATCCTTCCCCTTTTCACTTTCTCAAAACCCTAGCCACCATGTTCGCTTTCCAGGAAGAGCTCAGATATAGAGGAAGAGAAGAGTGAAGTCTGCCGTCATGAGCATTTCCTTCATGAAATCTTCAACGATCGGACAAATCCCAGTCCAATCACCTCTGAGTCTCCATCTACCACCTAATCCTCCATCTAGTTTATCTCAGCCCCCTCTAAATTCGTCCAAAGATAGTGGTCTTGGGCCTTTTTTGGAGCCGCATGGTGACATCGCACAACAGGCGCCACCTGTGATTGCTAACCCTAGTACCCCCTGCCGAAACTGTTCTCGTCTCTGGAAGATTTGAATCCAAGTGAAGCGATTTCCCGCATCAAGCCCCTCTTATTCATTCCCCAGAAGTTGTTAATCAATCACTAGGGATTGAGGAGGTTGAAAATGATGTTTCGAAAAAGGCTAGGAACGGCTCCCCTGAGTAGGGATGAGATTTTTTACCGAAATACATACTGGTACCATATCGATGCCGTACCGCACCGATCATAAACGGTACCAGTATCGGTAATAGATTTTTTGAAATTCGGTGTCGGTATAAAACGGTATCGATACCGGTATTTTTCGGTAAATACCGGTATTAGTACCGAATTTAATAATGACTTTATGTACTTTGTTATTATCTTAGATCCCGCTATGAAGTTATATATTCTTGAACATTGTTTTACAAAAAGCAATATCAAATTTCTTTTGTTTGGTTATTTTTAATCAATTATGATGATTTTTTAGACATGTTGAAATTTGGATGTAAAAAGTCGAACCCATGGATGTTTACCTTTTGATTTTTTGACTACTTAATATGTTTAACTTTTGTTTACATTTCTCTATATATTACTCTAGCTCAGTTAATAATGGATGGATGGGTTGCACATGAAATGTTTTTAGGTAAAACAATGGATGACACCAAAGCGATTCCAATGTGGTAAAGTACCGAAATACCGGTACCAATACTGGTACCATACCTGTACCGAATCTATAAATACGGTACCGTAATCGGTATCCACATTTCCTCAATTTCAGCAACGGTATTTACGGTATCGGTACCGGTATGGTACCGTACCGGTATCGTACCGATCTCATCCCTACCCCTAAGAAGGGCTTCAAGTCTATCAGGGGCAGGGATTCTAATACTTGATCTGGTGATGAGGAATTAGATGCAATTCGCAAACTTCATGTCGCTCAAGATGCAAAAATCCAGTAAGAATTTGATAAAGCCCATGGATTCACGAGATCCTCTAGAAGTCGTGTCAATCAAAGGAAACCCCAATCTGTTTCTGCAGTGCCCCAATCTCTGGGTTTGAAGTGTTCTTGAAGATGATGATTGTTCTTGAAGATCTGGGTTAGAAGATGATGATGTGTAGATGATGGGTTCTTGTTCTTGAATTTGGGTTTTGTTTTCTTATTTGTTCAAGTTCATGAAGATCTGAAACTGAACTGTTGATTTAATTTGTTTTTTTTATTTGTTCAAGTTCATGAAGATCTGAAACTGATCTGAAACTTTTGTTTTTTTTTTATTTTGTTCAAGTTCATGAAGATGATGATGTGTTCTTAAAATCTGGGTTAGAAATAAAAATTAGATTTAAAGGGCAGGGGAAGTTACAAAATTACCCTTGCATGTGACAAATAATTAACCAGGGTTAGTGGTGGAGTTAGACTTAGGGGCCAAAATAGTTAGTTATAGAGAGCACGGGGGCACAGTTGTTAAAAAAACCTATTTTGGGCTAATATAGTAAGGGGCTGTTTGGCAACATCTGAATGGTTAAGTGCTGAACCAGTAAGAGGTCTGGACCATTAAGTGCTGAACCAGTAAGAGGTCTGAACTTGTATAATGCTTAACCGTTCAGAGGCAAATGTCTGACCAATTCCGATTAGAGGTCTTAACCATTCAGACTCGGTATAAATCTTAACCATTCAGAGGCAAATGTCTGAACCATTAAGTGCTGAACCAGTAAAATGTCTGAACCATTAAAAGCCTCATTAAGAGGTAAACAAACAGCCCCTAAAAGTAATATAACCATAGGGGCTAAAAACGTAATTTAATCTTTTTAATTTTATATTGCATTACATTTGCATACTTGCAAACTCATAGTCAGATTATGCTCACTACTTTAAGGTTTACTCTTCATTTCTTAATCTTACACGCAAATCATGTTTTTTTATTCTATTGGGCAATTTGGAAATATACATATGTAAGCCTCGCACACCAGGATTTTTTTTAATAAAAACATGAAAAAAATAGCTATTGTGCAATTTGTTTCTAATAACAATTGGCAAATACCATAAAAAAAACTAACGTGTAAAACTTTTTAACAGTTTTTGCATATAAAATATCAATATATTATCAGTTATTTATTATCTTATGAATCATTTGCAAATAAAAACAACATATTATTGCTCTTTTAACATAAACCATCAAAAGATTCAAAGTTCCACAAAAGGACTTATTAACAAAAGACTAGTTTCCCGAGGCTTTGCATCTTATATCTCATCAAGGATGAGATATATGGACCAAACCCTCCAAAATGGATGATATCTAAACTTGACATTCACTGCTTGAAAATGACAATAGCGCCAAAGATCCATCTACTTGCCTGAAATACATATAAGTTGAAAAACATCAACAAAAGTTGAGCGAGTTCATGTGTTTTATTTATATGCGCATCAAATGAATCTCAAAAACATTTGAAAGTTTAGGTGTAAGTAGGTATGTAAAGCGTCTATTGTAACGCTCCGCTTTTTCGTAACTTTCTTTAATTAGAAAGCTTGCCTCATAATCCTATTTTTGGAAACATTGCTTCTCTTGTAATCGTATTTCGTTTCAAGCCATTGTAAATCCAAGACTTCGATCGCAATAAAATTAACCGTTTATGTGAATTATACATTGCTTATACATGCTTGATGCACTTGATACATTTTTATACCTTAGATTACCTTATCTTATACCATCTAAAACCCAACCATATGATATTACACTTGTTTAATTAGCTGATTATATATTCTAGTTACTTAACGTAACATAATTATGCCAATTGTATGTCTTATATGTCAACAAGAAAGGAAAAAAAATACCAAACCACCTTGCGGCTGCAAGGTGTAAGGTATGTGGCTTTTTTTTTAAATATGTGACATACTCCACTAGGGGATGGTTCAAACGAAAACCACTTTTATTGTGAAAACTCAAAACTAACTAAAAAAAGCCTAAAAAAACACACCAAAAATTTTTATTTTTTTTTCAATTTTTTTTATAAAAAATCGCAGGTTTTTGTATATAAAAAAACTTTTTTTCAAAAAAAAAATTGTATTACACATGTGTATGTGTACTACACATGTGTATTACACATGTGCACTACAAAAAAAAGAATTTTTTTTTTGAAAAATTTTTTTATATAGTAAAAGTAGCGAAAATTATTATGCAAAAAAAAAAAAAAAAACTTTTGGTATGTTTTTTGGCTTTTTTAATTAGTTTTCGAGTTTTCACAATAACTAATGGTTTTCATTTGAAACTTCCCCTAATCCACTATCATGCATATTGTTATGTCTAAACAAGAGAAGAGAAAAAAAAAAGTTATATGTTGGCAGCGAACGGACATAGCAGCCATTTAAAGTTCTTTTTTTTTTGAATTATTAACACCCAAGTTCACTGGCAGCGAACGGACATAGCAGTCATTTAAAGTTTTTTTTTCTTTGAATTATTAACACCCAAGTTCACAACATATGTATTTGTCAGTTTGTTTTAATTAATTACCACCTCCCCTTTGTCACAAGTATATCCTACAATGAATTAAGAAAAATCTATACAACCTAATAAAAGCCTTAACTAGGGGACACATGTCACCCATGTAGAGCCTCTATTCCTCATTTTCCCGCCAAAAGTTAAGTTACGGTCCCTTTGTTTTCCCTGGTGTATGGGTCATACGGACCCGTTTTGTAATATGGGTCATAATCACGTGTGCCTATATATTGTTATAACCCGAATAGAAACTTCACTTCTCATATCGCATTAGGATTTTAGCTTCTTCACCACGCTTCCACCTCCCTCATTCACATTCTCTCTCCATTAAGAAACCCTAGCCTCCTCCCTGTGAATCAACCCTACGTATCTTCATCCCCAATTGCGATTGTAAGCAACATGTAAGTTTTTTTTTTTCTGAATCTTCAATGCTCTAAACCTAACTTTCTTTGATTGGAGCTTCTTCTAATCAAGAACCTTAAATTCTACATTGGCGATTCCAAATGTACGTTTTCACTATTCGATTTCATCTAATCTTCAACAATGATCTCGGGTTTCTGCATCTTCAACCTTACATCTCCCTCTCATTCGTCTCAAAATTGAATCCCTTCACCAAGGTAGGGTTCCCTTTTCTATTAGTCAATTCTTGATTCTTGATTATATTTCTTCTTATTTTCTTACAAACTTTCTAATTAAACCCTAATCATTCTCCAATAGGTTCCACTCTGATTGATGTTGCGGTTGTTTGTTGCCGTTGCTGGTGATTCACAACCGTCGTTGCCGCTCTTTTGGTGTTCAATGGTGGTATTAATGTGGATTTTGTGTTATTAGTTTGTTCGATTTGATTCTATTTCCCTTGATTAATCTAGGGTTTTCGAGATTTGTGATCATTATCTTATTTTACTGTAAATTCGTTTATTATTTATTCCATACAGTTTAACATATTTGTTCGTTATATATATATATATATATATATATATATATATATATATATATATATATAGTTATTAAAGAAATATAGGTATCATTGTGTTTTAGATCAATAGGTATTATTGTGTTAAAAAATGTCGTTTTAGATTATATTGTGTATAGATTTTTTTCCAGATTAATTTTTTGCTACTATTTCAAAAAAAAATATTGTTTTCATATTTTATCTTTTATTATGTCTTAATCAATTGTTGTATAAAGATGTTTAATGTTATTATTTTGTTATTTAGTTTGAATGAAGTAATAGGATGCACGAACAATGCAGGTCTCTGATCCAAACCACTCAGGTGTGTTCAGCCTCTCTAGCCATAGATAAGTTAGGATGAATCTTCCTCTGGTGGTGTCGGGTAAGGTGTACAATCGATGATAGTGGGATGTTGTGTTGATATCGGTGCAAAACAAAATGAAACGCCACACGGGTTTCGATCAGAAATTTGGTGACCCCTACGAGCTGCGTGTTTCATTTCAAAGTTAATTGGTGAACGGAAGGTACATGTCTGTGTGTTAACTTGAGTATATGTACATTTTATCTTATATAATTATTATACAATATTCAGTTGGTGCAATCTTTTTCATATTGGTTCTTAATTATGTTTTCTGTGTCGATTTTGACCAAAATATAACGAATTATGTGTTGGTGGATGATATATATATATATATTTTTGACTATGAATTGAATTGTTTGTTAATGTGAGATTGATTTTGTTTACATTTTCAGTATACTCCTGAGCATTTAGTAAGGAGAAAATTATTGTAGATGGAAATTGTGATTTGGCAATGAGGCAGCTTGCCAGTATTGGCTTTAAGAATTTTATAGCTATAAAGTGGACACCTCATGATCCAGGTACTTGCCCCCTCTCAAATAAACTTTGAGCTGAAACTATGTAACTTCATTGAAACAGAACGATGTCATACGATCGCCTGAATATACACAGTTGCTTTAGCTGTTGTTTCTATTGCCTATTGTCTCTCTCAATATGTTGTATTTGTATGATAAAGCATCAATTCTATAGCTATAAACTGCGTACAAGTTACATACAAAGATTTGGTGTTGCCAGACCATCAATTAAAAGTAATTTTTGGCGTCATGTTTGTGCTTACAGGAGATGAATATTGCGACGTGGGAAGCGGAAATGATGGACATAGGATAAGAGTGAGTCCACGTGTCTCCACTGGCCGGAGAGTGGTGGTGAAGAAGTGGCCACATGGTGATGCTGATGCGTTTTTTGAATGGTGTTAAGAAGCTTCAGAAAAGGAGAAGATTTGGAAGAAATGAATTCAGTTCTTTTAGTATATGTGATGCTCAGAAGAGATTCAGAAACATATGCTTATAGGTTGTTTATGCTTTTGTGCTTTATTTGAAGCTAACTGGTTGTTTAGTTTGCTTATGGATAGTTATGTAAAGGGATTTGTTTGTGTTTAGAATAGTAGCATTATTGGATAAAAATTAAGAAGCAGTTTCAGTTGCCAGTTGATTGAAAGTTCGGTTCTTTTCAAGGGTATGATCACATCTTAATTGTACTTTCTACGGTATGATCAACATCTTAATTGTACTGAACTTATTTTTAATGTCTGTTGCAGGCCAATTCACATTATTTCGCTATCATTTCACATGTGTTTTTTCATTCTAATATCAGTTTGTTATTTTTAGATGATGAAAGCTTTTTATATGATAATTATAGCTCCTTTTTATCATCGCTTAAAAATGTAGTATACTTTAACAACTGGAAATAAGATGGTTACATGTTATGGAAGGTTGGTGATATTGAAGGTGATCTTCTATCATCTAAACGACTAATAAGATCTTTCTCTGATGCTTTTCAAGATATGGCAAAAGATGAACTTTCATTCTATACTTCAGATCCCAACAATGCACAGTCATCCTATGTCAGTCCTTTCCAATATGCTCAGTAGTTAATTTGGTTTTTGGTCATAAATACCATAATTTATTAAATATTTTCTAGGAAGATCCATTAATCAAATGATTATTATTATCTTCTCTCTTTCTGTTCTTAATGATTCAGAAAAGATTCTCATTTACTTTGAAGGACTCTTTCATTAATGTTAACCCTTTGAAACACTTCTTCTATAGTTTAAGTATCATAGTTATCGACAACGAGCATAGCGCCCGCTATAGCGAATAGCGTAGCGATGCGATGCTATGCCGCTATGTGATTGTTAGCACCTAAAAAGCGAGGAAATAGCGGCAAATTAGTTTTTTCTTTTTAGAAAATACATGTAGCGACTGAAAAAATAAGCATATTCGTAGGGTTTTTTGTTATAAGATTGAAAATAGAAGCATATATCTTCCATATTTATCGGAGTTTTCATAAAATATACATGTGAAATATTTATAAAAAATTATTCTATTGTATCGCTAAACTTGAACTTATTCCCAATTTGAAACTGTAAAATTGTCTACGTTGTCGTTGTTATATATTATTTAGGCCATTAGAAAAGCTATAATTAACTTTTATCGTTTTGGTTTTTAGGAGAAACAGTGGTTTCTCTGGGGTAGCCTTAGTCTAGCAAGGCGTTATAAGGTAGATCTAAAGGATTTTTTATTATTTATAACAATGCAGTATATATGTTCATCAGTTATTAGTTTATATTTTTTCCACTTAAATTAAAATGAGCTGGTTTATTGTTTGTAATGTTTAGACACCATCATCACGGCAGATGGCAAGGTTGGATTGGCCGCGTAGCTGGGAACAATGATCATTACTTGGGGAAATTCAGTAAGTTAATTTATAAAATTATGTCAATAACCAATAGACAAATATGAATCCTTTTAAATAAACAGTGTCATGGCAGGCCCTAAAATCTATGAAAATCTTGACCTTTAAGATGAACAAAGGTAATGATTTTGTCAACAAAAGAAGCCATTTAAAAATATTAAGTCATTTATCGTTTGTAGTATTTTCTATCCGCTTGGCTGGCACCACGACTGCCGTTGTTGAGGACTTCCTAGGGGCGTGTGCAAGTACTTTCATCTTGGTTTAATGATTCGGTTCAGGCCAGATGTCACCGGTTTTGTTTCTCCAAGTATGTAAAATTTGAAATGTTAATGATACATGCAGTTGCGAGTGGTAACCGGTAACTGTTGGACCTTATGAAATTTTGTATCTGAGATGAACAAGATAGATGTTTTCTTAATATTGTTGTAATGCAAATATTTGATGACATGCCTTATTAGTTATTGATGTTAAGATTATTAATTATTGATATTGTCCATCGATGGTTGTGTTACGTGTGAATTATATGTTGAATGTTATTGTTTTGATGGTAATTAACATGTTGTAGGTTATTGTCACACCCCCAAAATCCACCCGCGGAATACCACCGCTCGGGAGCGTGACTGACCAGGATCAAGCCATCAATCATATCAAACCATAGCAATTAATAATAGAAGTAGTTAATATAAGTCACCATGACATGATTGATGTTTCAAAAACCAAACACTGTTTTAAGTAGCGGAAGCATAGTAAAGTAAATCCAAATAGTTTTTACAAGTTATGAGTTCAACATCATTACGATCCATCTGCCCACAACGACCTGCTCTTCCCTGTGCAAGCTCCAAGTATACCTAAGGTCCTGCAAGGCATGCAGCAAATAATCAACAAACTAGTTGAGCGAGTTCACAGAAAGTAAGTTCATAACATGCATAAGTATAGCTAGTGGGGGCTTCCCATACTAGTGTGTACTAAAGGTGGGGGCTTCCCATGTTCATCCTGGTTAATGAGGGCTTCTCATTAACGGTACTTACTAGACTAACTTCCGACCATGTGTTCTTCTTTACCGAGAACAGGAAAACGTACAGGGTCACGTAGGCTTTACGTGACGTGCCCTTCCCCGAGGACAGTGGTACGCGTGGGGGCTACGTAGGCTTTACGCAGCGTGGCCTTCCGACCTGGAAGCCAGTGAATGGTATTGGGTTACGTAGGCTTTACGTAACGTGTCCTCCCGACCCGGGAGACATATGGCAAATATACTGGGTTACGTAGGCTTTACGTAACGTGTCCTGACTAACCTGAGGACGATGGTCTATAGTCTGGTATATGCGTAAGTACGAGTAATCATTCCAAATTCAACATATCCAACCCAATTCCCAACCCGGGAATCCCATGCCTTGGCTGTGTGAACTCACCTTGGTTTGCTCGGCAGATACACAGAAAGTACAAGTAGCAAGTAAATGATCACTCACGTCCTATCATGGTTATTATACGAGTCAGGTTCGTATATAGCACGTATATAGTAATCACGTATAGTCATGGCAACCATGTACGCACGTAAACAGATAAGACATAGCATGTGAGGATCCAATTGTTCTAAGTCCATTCATACCCGGCCCAATGACATAAGCAGCCCAATAACAAAACAATCCAGATTCTCAATCGGCCCAAATAGCAAACACATACAAGTCCATTAATAAACAGTCCACAATTCAAATCGTTGGGCTCAATAGATTGGGCCCGTGACAGTGAAGGCCCAACGGTGTGCGTGTAAAGGGTGGTCTCGAGTCGCAACGGAGATCTCGAGTCGCAACCGGAGATTACGAGTTGCAACTGCTGGTTGCGAGTCGAAATGGTGATCTCGGTTCATCATGGCCTGGTTACGAGTCGCAACGGGACTCGCAACCGTGGTTCCGGCTTGTGCTGTTCGTGGTCTCGAGTGGGGTTCCGACTCGCAACGAGTGATGCCGAGTCGCAACCGCGTGTGTAACTGGTTTCCATAATTCCTGCATTGACTATTCCGTGATTCTAGCAAACATCTACGGCAGTTTCGAAATCAGATCGATCACAGAAATTTATCATCAGTTAATTCAGATTTCATGCATATTCATAACAATTCAAGAACATCAAAAACGTGAACTGCATTCATATGAACAATAATCTATTTCTATGAACATGTAACCGTGACTAATTACCTAGCCCAAAACTTAGCATATCCACAAGTTAACATCCGAATCCTATAGCATAACAACAGATTTCATCGAGTTTCATCCGATCCGTATGAACATGTTAACAATCCGAAACACATATTAACATTTGATTTATAACAAAGCACACATGTAAACCGGTTCTATCCCAATCAACCATACTATCATCATCCGAATTACATCATGTAATGTTCAAGAATCATATAAAATCATCAAATACAATCAAATAACAATGTACACTAACCGGTTGAAATCAAAGAGAGGGTGAGCCGAGAAGTGTTGTTCGCCGTCGGGTTCCAAGTAAACGAGAGAGGGAGAGCAAAGCTTCTAGGGTTTGTGTGTGTGTTCTTGTGTTGTAACAAATGAGAGGAAAACAAGACCCTTAGTTTTGGTATAGTGGTTGCGAGTGGGGAGTGGGCCGAGCCCACTCGGTTGTCTAATGGTCCGCGTACAAGGTGTGGCCCAAAGGGCTTTGTGTGGCCGGTTTGTAGTGTTGTGCGGATCGGGTTTGGCTCGATAAAGATAAACATAACACACACACATAAAAAGCACATAATATCATAACATTCATTAGTCCGAAAATATCACATAAGCACGTAACGTTACATCACAGCAAGTCTAAAGTTCGAGTTGTCACATTATCCCCAACCAATTGGAAATTTCGTCCCGAAATTTGGTATGCACTCACTGAGGAAGCTAGGTAAACTGTACTGTTCACTGATTTTCCTGGGGTGTCACATCCTCCCCCCGTTGATCTGGAATTTCGTCCCGAAATTCCGAAGTAGTAGCTTCAGCCTCAGTAGTGGTTGCCTTGTTCCCGAATAACTGGGGGTACTTTTCTGTCATCCTGTCTTCGCGTTCCCAGGTGTACTCTGGGCCACGTTTGGAGTTCCAACGAACTCGGACAAGAGGGATTCTCTTGTGTTTGAGGACCTTCACATCCCGGTCCGTGATTTCAACTGGTTCCTCGACGAACTGCAACCGCTCGTCGATAGTGAGTTCCTTAAAAGGAATGATGAGTGTTTCGTCTGATAGGCACTTCTTTAAGTTCGATACATGAAAGACATTGTGAACTGCCCCGAGTTCAGCTGGTAGTTTCAACTTGTAGGCTACCTTGCCAATCTTTTCTATGATTTCGAATGGTCCGACGTACCGCGGATTCAGTTTACCCCGTTTGCCAAAACGAACCACACCCTTCCAGGGTGAGACTTTCAATAAAACCCGGTCCCCGACCTCAAATTCCAATGGCTTTCTACGCTTATCCGCGTAGGCTTTCTGACGGTCGCGTGCTGCCGCCATGCGTTGTCGTATTTGTGCAATCTTTTCTGTGGCGTCCACAACAATCTCTGGACCCGTGATCTGACTATCTCCCACCTCTGCCCAACAGAGAGGTGACCGGCATTTACGCCCGTACAATGCCTCGAATGGAGCGGCTTGAATGCTGGTATGGTAACTGTTATTGTAAGAAAACTCCACCAAAGGGAGGTGCTTTTCCCAGCCGTTGCCGAAATCGATAACGCATGCCCGAAGCATGTCTTCGAGAGTTTGGATCGTACGCTCAGACTGCCCATCCGTCTGAGGGTGGTATGCTGTGCTCATGTGTAATCGTGAGCCGAAAGATTTATGCATTGCTTGCCAAAGTTCTGACGTGAATCGTGCATCGCGATCCGAAATGATAGATGTGGGCACCCCGTGCCTCGAGACAACTTCTTTAAGATATACGTCTGCGAGAGTGGAGAACTTATCCGTTTCCTTAATCGGCAGGAAGTGTGCAGACTTGGTGAGTCGATCAACTATGACCCATATCGTATCGTTCCCACGCTGGGATCTAGGTAGGCCTGTAACGAAATCCATGGAAATTTCTTCCCACTTCCACTGAGGTATCTTAGGCTGCTGAAGTAGGCCAGCTGGTTTCTGATATTCGACCTTGACTCTCGCACAGGTCAAGCACTTTCCAACGTACGTAGCAATGTGGGCCTTCATACTAGGCCACCAATAAGTAGTGCTGATGTCGTGGTACATTTTATCCGACCCTGGATGTACCGAGTAGCGAGACTTGTGAGCTTCATCCATAACAAGTTCGCGTAAACCGCCATAAAGTGGGACCCAAATCCGGCCCGTTACGTAATAGGCGCCGTCTTCCTTCTGTTCCATTTGTTGTCGTGAGCCGCGTAAGGCTTCAGCCTTGACGTTTTCGGGCTTCAGTGCTTCTGTCTGAACAGCTCGTATCTGAGCAGGAAGGCTAGACTGAATCGTAAGCTGTAGCGCTCGCACGCGCCGTGGCAAAGTGTCTTTTCGACTAAGGGCATCAGCCACAACATTGGCTTTGCCTGGATGGTACTTGATAGCGCATTCATAATCGTTTAGTAATTCGACCCATCGCCGTTGACGCATGTTCAAATCCTTCTGCTTAAGGATATGCTCGAGACTCCTGTGATCGGTGTAAATCGTGCACCTGGTACCGTACAGGTAGTGTCGCCATATCTTAAGCGCGAAAACAACAGCTCCCAGCTCTAAATCGTGCGTCGTGTAGTTGCGTTCATGAATCTTGAGTTGACGAGAGGCGTAAGCAATAACCTTGTCGCGCTGCATTAACACACATCCCAGTCCCCGAATGGATGCATCACAATAAACCACGAAGTCATCTGTGCCCTCTGGCAATGAGAGGATAGGTGCACTGCAAAGTCTATCCTTTAGGTGCTGAAAAGCAGTCTCCTGGGGCTCTCCCCAGCGATAGGTAACACCCTTCTGTGTCAGTAACGTAAGCGGCTGAGCAATCTTCGAGAAATCCCTGATAAACCGTCTGTAGTAACCTGCCAGACCCAAGAATTGGCGTATTTCTGTCGGTGTACGCGGTGCAGGCCAGTTCCTGATCGAATCTACCTTGGATGGATCGACATGGATCCCATCCTTGTTCACCACGTGGCCTAAGAAGTGGACTTCACGAAGCCAGAAGTCGCATTTAGAAAACTTAGCGTACAGCTGTTCCTTCCGAAGGAGTTCCAAAATCAGGCGAAGATGCTGCTCGTGCTCCTCCTGACTCTTGGAGTAAATCAGGATGTCGTCGATGAACACAATGACGAACTTGTCGAGATAGGGTTTGCACACCTTGTTCATAAGATCCATAAATACCGCAGGCGCGTTCGTTAACCCGAATGGCATGACGAGAAACTCGTAGTGACCGTAACGAGTTCTGAAGGCTGTCTTGGAGACGTCCTCATCCCGGACTCTCAACTGATGGTACCCAGACCTCAAGTCTATCTTCGAGTAGTAACACGACCCTTGCAATTGGTCGAATAAGTCGTCTATGCGTGGAAGAGGATAACGGTTCTTCACCGTCACCTTGTTGAGTTCACGGTAGTCGATGCACATCCTGAACGTACCGTCTTTCTTTTTCACGAAAAGTACTGGAGCTCCCCAAGGCGAAGAGCTTGGACGAATGAAACCCTTTTCCAAGAGTTCCTGCAGTTGCTTTGACAATTCCTCCAATTCCGATGGAGCTAGACGATATGGTGCGCGAGCTATGGGTGCTGCTCCTGGAGCGAGCTCGATCTGGAATTCGACCTGACGATGAGGCGGTAAGCCAGGTAAGTCTTCAGGAAACACCTGAGGGTAATCACGCACAATCGGAATATCCTCCAATTTCTTTTCCTTTGTTGATGCGTCTGTAACGAGAGCCAAAATGGCTGTGTGACCCTTACGTAAGCATTTCTGAGCCTTCAAGAAAGAGATGATGCCCACCACTGCACCACTCTTGTCGCCTTGAACTTCTAGAGGTTCCTGACCAGAACGAGGAATGCGAATAACCTTTTCGCTGCATAAGATTTCTGCCTGGTGTTGGGAAAGCCAATCCATCCCAATCACGACGTCGAAGCTACCCAAAACTATGGGAATGAGATCAATAGAGAAGGCTTGACCGGCTAGGATAAGATTACAACCCTGAACTACGTGCGTGGCTTCTAGACTTTTACCGTTAGCTAACTCTACTACATGTTTGGTGGGTAAAAGTGTTGGTGCACGTTTTAGCAGTTGACACATTTTCACAGACATATAGCTTGTATCCGCACCCGAATCAAACAAAACAGTAACATAAATATTGTCGAGGAGAAACTTACCCATAACAACGTTGGGATCGTTCACTGCGTCACCTCGACCTAGCACAAAAGCACGACCACGAGCTTCATTGCCGTTGTTGTTGTTGTTTCCACCGTTGTTGTTCCCGTTGCCCTGGTTGTTATTGTTGTTGCGGTTCTGGTTTAACTGAGGACAATCGCGTTTGAAATGACCTTCAGCCCCACACTGGAAACACCCCCGGTTTCCACGCTGTGGCTGCTGTTGCTGCTGCTGGTTCTGTGGAGCTGGTTGCTGAGGCTGCTGATTCTGATTCGCAGGCCGTGGACTCCTACAGTCTTTGGCCTCGTGACCCATCTTAAGGCACCTTTGACAGCGACCCTTGTTACATGGGCCGTGGTGATGCCTGTTGCAGTTGTGGCACCTGGGTTGACTACCCTGATATCTCCTCTGTCTGTGACCACCAGAGGATTGCTGACTGGGACTCTGATAGTGGTCGATTTTCTGTTGCTGAGCTTGTGGCTGAACGGTCGCTGAACCTTTGCTGGAATCCCCATCCCATTTTCTTTTACTGTCACCAGATGTAGCAGGAGTAACTGAGGTAGTGACATTAGCAGTAGCATTAACACGCTTGGGCAATCTATTCTGTTCCACTGCCTGATCGGTGATACGGTGAGCGAGACGCTGTATTTCCTGAATGTTTTCGAGATTAGCCGACGTCACGTGGCTCTGAATTTCTGGCGCCAATCCCTTGAGATACAACTCAATGCGCTTGTATGGAGGGTCCACCATAGTTGGACACAGAACGGCCAGCTCATTGGACCGTTTGGTATACGCTTCGATTTCCGATCCAACCATTTTCAAGTTATAAAGCTCATCTTCCAGCTTGTGTATGTCTTCCCGCGTGCAATACTCACGCTTGATGAGTTCCTTAAAGTCGTTCCATGGGGTGGCGTTAGCAGCTGCCAACCCTAAGATCTGCACTTGTGCGTTCCACCAAGTGAGCGCAATCCCTTCAAGTGTGCCAGTGGCGAACTTCACCCTGCGAGCCTCAGGGCATTCGCACATTTCGAAAACCGACTCGAGCTTTTCAAACCAGTGGAGGAGTCCAACTGCTCCCTCTGTGCCACTAAACGAGCTAGGACGACATTCCATGAAGTTCTTGAAGGTGCACCCAGGCTGCTGCTGAGCGGGTTGACCTGCTTGGGCGGCTGCAACTGCCGCAGCAATGAGAGCCTCTAGCTGGGCTTGAGTCATGTTAATTCGTGCGGCCATTGATCTTCATAGTAACAAGTAGCATACATAAGAATGGTTCGCGAGTAGGGCGATGACAGAAAAGCGTAGGCATATAGGTGTTCTCATGAAATCAAAGCATGTGTATCTAAGCGTAATGCGAGCAAAGTTCTAAACAGTTCTAGCAAACAGGCAATAAACATAAACCTTATTACCTAAGATGTCGAGTCTTGCACGTGGAGCGAAGCGTCGTTGTGGATCGTTGAGAGCACTGTTCCGGTTATAGTCCGGTTTTAATAAAACGTTTTCCCCATATTAAAACCAAGTTCTCTATAACCAATGGCTCTGATACCAATCTGTCACACCCCCAAAATCCACCCGCGGAATACCACCGCTCGGGAGCGTGACTGACCAGGATCAAGCCATCAATCATATCAAACCATAGCAATTAATAATAGAAGTAGTTAATATAAGTCACCATGACATGATTGATGTTTCAAAAACCAAACACTGTTTTAAGTAGCGGAAGCATAGTAAAGTAAATCCAAATAGTTTTTACAAGTTATGAGTTCAACATCATTACGATCCATCTGCCCACAACGACCTGCTCTTCCCTGTGCAAGCTCCAAGTATACCTAAGGTCCTGCAAGGCATGCAGCAAATAATCAACAAACTAGTTGAGCGAGTTCACAGAAAGTAAGTTCATAACATGCATAAGTATAGCTAGTGGGGGCTTCCCATACTAGTGTGTACTAAAGGTGGGGGCTTCCCATGTTCATCCTGGTTAATGAGGGCTTCTCATTAACGGTACTTACTAGACTAACTTCCGACCATGTGTTCTTCTTTACCGAGAACAGGAAAACGTACAGGGTCACGTAGGCTTTACGTGACGTGCCCTTCCCCGAGGACAGTGGTACGCGTGGGGGCTACGTAGGCTTTACGCAGCGTGGCCTTCCGACCTGGAAGCCAGTGAATGGTATTGGGTTACGTAGGCTTTACGTAACGTGTCCTCCCGACCCGGGAGACATATGGCAAATATACTGGGTTACGTAGGCTTTACGTAACGTGTCCTGACTAACCTGAGGACGATGGTCTATAGTCTGGTATATGCGTAAGTACGAGTAATCATTCCAAATTCAACATATCCAACCCAATTCCCAACCCGGGAATCCCATGCCTTGGCTGTGTGAACTCACCTTGGTTTGCTCGGCAGATACACAGAAAGTACAAGTAGCAAGTAAATGATCACTCACGTCCTATCATGGTTATTATACGAGTCAGGTTCGTATATAGCACGTATATAGTAATCACGTATAGTCATGGCAACCATGTACGCACGTAAACAGATAAGACATAGCATGTGAGGATCCAATTGTTCTAAGTCCATTCATACCCGGCCCAATGACATAAGCAGCCCAATAACAAAACAATCCAGATTCTCAATCGGCCCAAATAGCAAACACATACAAGTCCATTAATAAACAGTCCACAATTCAAATCGTTGGGCTCAATAGATTGGGCCCGTGACAGTGAAGGCCCAACGGTGTGCGTGTAAAGGGTGGTCTCGAGTCGCAACGGAGATCTCGAGTCGCAACCGGAGATTACGAGTTGCAACTGCTGGTTGCGAGTCGAAATGGTGATCTCGGTTCATCATGGCCTGGTTACGAGTCGCAACGGGACTCGCAACCGTGGTTCCGGCTTGTGCTGTTCGTGGTCTCGAGTGGGGTTCCGACTCGCAACGAGTGATGCCGAGTCGCAACCGCGTGTGTAACTGGTTTCCATAATTCCTGCATTGACTATTCCGTGATTCTAGCAAACATCTACGGCAGTTTCGAAATCAGATCGATCACAGAAATTTATCATCAGTTAATTCAGATTTCATGCATATTCATAACAATTCAAGAACATCAAAAACGTGAACTGCATTCATATGAACAATAATCTATTTCTATGAACATGTAACCGTGACTAATTACCTAGCCCAAAACTTAGCATATCCACAAGTTAACATCCGAATCCTATAGCATAACAACAGATTTCATCGAGTTTCATCCGATCCGTATGAACATGTTAACAATCCGAAACACATATTAACATTTGATTTATAACAAAGCACACATGTAAACCGGTTCTATCCCAATCAACCATACTATCATCATCCGAATTACATCATGTAATGTTCAAGAATCATATAAAATCATCAAATACAATCAAATAACAATGTACACTAACCGGTTGAAATCAAAGAGAGGGTGAGCCGAGAAGTGTTGTTCGCCGTCGGGTTCCAAGTAAACGAGAGAGGGAGAGCAAAGCTTCTAGGGTTTGTGTGTGTGTTCTTGTGTTGTAACAAATGAGAGGAAAACAAGACCCTTAGTTTTGGTATAGTGGTTGCGAGTGGGGAGTGGGCCGAGCCCACTCGGTTGTCTAATGGTCCGCGTACAAGGTGTGGCCCAAAGGGCTTTGTGTGGCCGGTTTGTAGTGTTGTGCGGATCGGGTTTGGCTCGATAAAGATAAACATAACACACACACATAAAAAGCACATAATATCATAACATTCATTAGTCCGAAAATATCACATAAGCACGTAACGTTACATCACAGCAAGTCTAAAGTTCGAGTTGTCACAGTTATTGTTTGGATGGTAACAAGTGTTACAAGTAGGCAACTTGGACATTCCAGCATTAGTGAATGTTTGTATAGCCCGTTGTTAAGATTTGCTTATATAGCTGCAAAATAGTTGTGAATTTGAGTTTGTAGTTGCATATCTCTTTTTCAACAAATCCTTGTTATTTTACCAAATATTTGAGGTTCTCATTTATGAATTTAACTTTATAAATCTCCCGTCATTTTACGCTTATCTTATTTCAGAGATAGGGTTGCTTCATATTTAAAACTCAAACCAACAAGACGTATTATTTTGTCCAACCCGCGAGGTTCGCGGGTATTAGCACTACTTGTTAATAGGAGTAGGAAATTAAATACATATGTGTAGAGAATGTGATGAAATGATTAGTTATTTGTATTAAAAAATGAATGTACACAAAAAAAAATATTATTTTGGCATGTAAAAGATTAATGGCTGGAGATGTAGTTGCCTTGGGCTAAAGTCTCATAAGTCAAAACTCAAATATAATCTTAATGTAAATCTTATGTTTTGGTGTGGAATATTGGTTGTGCTTGACTAATAAAAAGAGTAAAATTTTAGCAGACAAATAAGAAACGCTGCAACTATGGTCGTTCATAGGAGTTTTTGTTTATTTTTTATCTATCATATTTATGTTAAAGGCCGTCTTTTAAAGTTATAGGTAGCATGAATGTTGGAAAATAGGTGGTACTCATGGTGTTTTTAAAGTATACTACAAGGGAGAAGGTGGAGAGTGATATGTAACTGTACGTCGCTAACTTTCTTTTGCATCTATATAAAAAGATTATAACCATTTGTTGGTCATATATTCATCTAGCTCAATTACGTAAATTGGGTTTTATCATATATTGATTATATGTTCATCTAACTCGATTTCATAAATTAGGGTTTATTAAACTATTTTTTATATGTGGCGTTTTTAAGAGTTAAAAGTATGAAAGGTTAAAACTGTTACCAAAAGTACAAACATATCATTTCTTAACACCGTGAAATTCGCGGGTATTAGCACTAGTAATAATAATAAAAAGATGAAGGACAGCTCCGGCCGCAAGTCCCTTATGGCTGATTTGGTTTTGTTTTTGTTTTTTTTTATCTTAACCTCCAACCACATCTACATATATCTATACGTTCTATAAAAGGAGAAATCCAAGTGACTTAAGAAAAGCTGATGTGTCAGCAGGAGAGGGTGTCCAACAAGGCTTTTCTTATCTCATTATTACATCATAAAGCCTAATATTAAAAGATTTTAAAATTCAAAGTTGGCCCACATCAAACCACTGCCTTGTGTATTTTCAAATTTTAAAGGTCTGACCCATATTCTAAAGGGCAACCACTGCCCATCTACGAGAAAGTAGCAGCTGGTTCCTTTGGCAAATGTATACTTAGCAGCAGCAGATGTTGTTATCTTCTGTAATACTTTTAGATCAGCAGATGTTTAACGCTAATTACCGAGAAATTCAAATTTAAATATGCATGGGAATAAGTAATTAGCAATTAATGCATGTCACTCAGATTCAAACTCTTGTCAATCATCCTTCTTATATAAGGTTTTTCTTCTCATTTCCCTCTTCATATTTCATCACGCTTTCATCTTCTCTGATTTGAAATTTGAAATTTAATCACAACCCGAATTCCGAGTTAGAAGCATGTCAATATCAGTTGACAGTAATAATCTTAGTATTGTTAACGATTTGAATCCTGCTAAGGATATGTGGAACATGAAGGCGAGAATTATACGAAAATGGAATCAGGGTTACAAAATGGAGATCATCTTCATTGATGAGAAGGTAATTTATATCTCTGCTTTTCCATTTTATTTTAGAAAATGTAGTGTTGTATGCTAAAAACATAATTTCTTTAAATGTTCTTCAAGGTGCTAAGATTCAAGGAGGTATTAAGAGTCATCTGCTACCTGTTTTTGATGGGCAGCTGCAAGAAGATGCTGTTGTGATTCTTTCGAAGTTTGGTGTTGGTGAGAATAAAGATTTATATAAAGTAGTAGTGCAGCCTTATAAAATCAACTTTTATAGATGCACAACTGTTACTCGTGTGAGAGATTGGCAAGGTGTTGAGTATGGTTTCAATTTCAGAGCTTATGAAGATATTCTTCAAAGAGAGGCATTAAACGCTTTGAGTGTTGGTAATGTATATTTTTGTAATCATATCTTGCTTGTATAATATTAGAGAGTTTTACTTATATTATTGTATAATATGATCATGTAGATGTTGTTGGATCTGTGATTTCTTGTGGAGATCTTGAAATCTTTGATCGACCTCCAAAGGAGACTAAGAAGATGAATTTCGATATTGAAGATTTGGAGTAAGTTGTTGTTTATTTGTTCAGTCATGTAGTGATCATAAAATGTATTTAATGATGTTAATAAATAAGATGAAGAATGTTTGTATTTAATGTGGGATCATGTAATGGTAATAAATGAGGTTTATATTGTTTGTATGTAACGCTGAATCATGGTAATAAATGAGGTCTACAGTTTATTCTTAGTGAATATAGTACTGAAATTGAAACCATTTGCTACTTTAATAAATGTTATAGTTTTCCTGATTTATTTTCTGTTTTTATTCATTCAATGTTGTTTTGATATGAATATTCTTTTCATGTAGTGGTAAGGTTTTGCGGTGTACTGTGTGGAATGATTATGCTCTGCAGATTAAGGACTTCATTTCTAAAGTCCCACCTCATGAGCATGTGATGGCTGTTATACAGCATGGAAAGTGTAAGGAATGGAAAGGTATTTTTGTTACTTTCTACAAATCATAACTATACTGTTTATTTCTGGCAATATAAAGACAGGTATACATTGAATATCTATATACTTTTCCGTGTAGGTGAATATACTGTTCAAAGTGACAAGTTTGCAACACGTATTTTTCTGAATCAAGAAATTGATGAAGTTGATGAACTAAGGGTGAGGTAATTGTTAATATAATTTCTATTATATATAGATGGTAAAGTCAAATACTTGGTTTCATGTCATTTGTATACTAATTCTAATCATTTGTGGTATTCAAAAGGCATATATTGAAGTTTGGACAAGGGAGTAGTTCTACTTCTCAGACAATACTATCGTCTCAGAGTATTTTTCCATTACATAAAGAATTTGTAACTGAAGGTGTGAAGAAACATGTTGATGAGATTAGCGAGATAGAAAAGGTTTCACTTCTTTGTATATAGTTTGGTCATTTGTTTGGTTTGTCACCTGCGTGTTTCTACACGAAGTGTGTTGTGTTTTTACAGGAAATGTCTTGTGTTGTGGTTGCAACAATTAAGATTGTGTAAGAAGAGTATGGTTGGCTTTATGCTGCCTGTCGTAAGTGTTTCAAGAAGGTGATGGGTAAAAGTGAATACTTGCAGAATGTTGAGAATGTTTCAGATGATATTCTTCGATTGCCTGCAACTTCTTTGGTTTGTATTAGATGTCACACTGAATGTACATCGATCACCATAAAGTAAGCAATGATGATTATTTAGAGTTATATTTATATAAGTAACATTCTAAGACTCATATTTGAATATAGTTTTGCAGTTTACTTAGTTAGTTGTGTATATTTCAGGTTCAAGGTACAAGTGCGGGTGCAGGATGAGAGTGGTAGTGTTTCTTTTGTTATGTTTGATAGAGATGTTTAGAAGCTTCTTGGATTAGTGGCGAGTGACATAAGAGAGAGGCAGGTTAAGGCCAATGATATTGGATTCCCTCATGAGATATTTCGATTGGTTGATAAGAAGGCTGCTTTTAAGATTGATGTTTCAGAGTTCAATCTTAAAAATGACTATCGTGTTTATACTGTGCAAAAAACAACTGAGGATCCAGTAATAATTGCTGAGTTGGTTGGTGGAGATGGTAATAGTGATGAAAATACTGATGAGGTAGCATATAAAATTACTCTTTCAATCTATTTATTTTTCTTTTGAGTTTTAAACACTGGATTGTGTACTTTTTATATGATATCATATATTATGATCCTTTAGGTACTCAAGAGGTAGCTGACGTTAAAGACGTTAACCTTTCAGACTCTTCTCAGGTGTCTGCTGAACGAACTTCAAGGGTGAGTATTTATTTTTATAGTATGTTTAGTACGTTTAAAAAGAGTTCCTTATTTTATTAAATGAGATCAATAGTTGTTTTGTGATCTGTTGGAAGGATGTTGTCTCTGTTACGGCCGACTCTTCAGTCGTTGAAGTTGAAAAGGATTCTGGATCAAGTCAGAATGGAAAGTGGATGGCTCAAGATGCTGATGTTGCCAACGTTGGTGAGCTATCCACTAATGTGAGAAGAACCCAGAAGAAGCTGACTAAGGTTAACAATTAGATGCTTATGAAAAAAGAATTGGTATGAGAGATAAGTAGAAACCACTTATTTTTGAAGAATCCTTGTGGTTTTTATTTATGTCTGTTAACTGTTGTTTTAACAAACTGTGGTTAAAAGTTTTGTTCGTAATGGCTACAATGATGAATATGTTATGTAATGTCTATTGGTTGAATATCAAGTAAGGTTAACCTTTATTATACATGTTTGGTGATATTGATGGACTGGATAAGTAGTAGGTTATATATTATTGTAAGATTGATGAATGAAAATTGTTGGGGTCTGAGATACATTAGCATCTGTTAGAGGCTAAGCACTGTTATAGTGTGCTAACATCTGTTAACCCCTAAGCAGTGTTAAAGATCTGTTAAAGGTTAAGCACTGTTATAGGGTGATTCAACAGACTATATGAGTTGTTGATCATCATCTATTAAACATCTTATATTATAAATCTTTTGTTCAATTGTGTAATATCTGTTGGTCCATAGCAGAACTTAGGTTCATCATACATTTTGCTTCATCAGCAGAGGTTATATGTTGGTGCATGAAATGTCTGTTGACTACGTTTGTATTGAGTCTTAGGTCAAGATAGGTTAGATTGGAGCTTGAAAGTCAAAATATGGCTTAACTTGTTAATTTCGCTCATATGTACAGGTTAGAGATGATTTCGCTTATAGGGTTTTTAGGGGTTTCGCTCTTAGGTTTAGTGAGAGGTTTTGCTCATGTGTCATGTCGTTGGAGCGAAATCATAGGCTTATAAATACCATGATGTGATTTCACTTATGAATCAGTTGAGCGAAATCAGAGTCGAGGTGCTGCCGGATTTTTGTCAGAATTCTTGAAAAACGACTCAGAAAGTGTTTATAAAGAAGGAAATTAAAAGGAACTGTTGTTACTTTGTCTACATTGATTCCGCCTTTGTATGCAAAGATGATCTGACTTTTCGGGTCATAGAACGGTCCAACAAGTGGTATCAGAGCTCAGGACGAGGAGTTCATACTACTACAGCTTGATTCTACCATATTCTCTTACTTCTACTCACTTCTTCTCATACTTTTCTGATTTGAACTAGTTCCTACGGTTGAAATGGACTGAATTTCGAGTATAACGTGTAAAACATACATTTAACAAACCCTAGAAAGAATCAGGTTAAAATACGGCTTAAAAATGGTAAAAATTAGCTAAAACCTGATTTCGCTTTTAAGGACATCGAATTGTAATTGATTGATTTCGCTAATAAGGACATAAAATTCAGTGATTTCGCTCGTAGATACATCATAATTTCGCTCATAGGAACATATAATTCCTAATTTCGCTTTTAAGGACATAAAGTTTATGATTTCGCTTTTAGATACATTCTGATTTCACTCTTAAGGAACTTAATTGTCTGATTTCGCTTATCAGTAATTTCGCTCGAGTGTACATTTTTCAAAATTTTGAAAATTTTTCTAAGTGTTTGCTGATTTTGTAGGTACATTCAAGATGGATGACATTTTCTTGAACCCGTTTAGTGACATGTACGCATTTGCTGGAAATTCGGGATACTATACATCTACAAGCAACAACAATGAGAACCCGCCAAATGCCAAGAAGAAGTTATCGGATTCTTTGGAAGTTGAAAGTGCTTTCGGAACTTACAACAAACCACCGAAGTTGATGGCTATCGAGGAGTATAGTCGGTGGGCAAAGAAATTCAAAGATTGGTTGATGGCTTTTGCATTTCCGAGTTGGAAGAGTATCAAAAATGGATACGATAATGGAGGCAAAGAGGGTGAAACTTTATCAACATCTGATGAGATCGAGTCGTTTGTTGCTGAGCAGAAATGTGTAGCATTGTTGTTTCAATCTGTTCGTGAAGATATAATCTCTCTGATCGAATATTCTAGTGCAAAAGATCTCTGGAAAAAGTTAGAAAAGAAATGTTTAGGAAGTACTGAAATCGTGAAAAACAAAAAGAAACTTCTTAGGAAAGAATTTGATTTGTTCGGGTGTTTAAAGAATGAATCAGTTTCAAAAATGATCGAGAGGTTTGGGCATCTAAAGCTGGAACTAGCTAGACATGGAATTAAGTATCCTGAAGATGAGCTAGTAGACAAATTGTTCGATTCATTGCCAGACGAGATGGATTGGCAATATTATGCGATGATGCTGAAGAATACTATCAAAGAGCCAGAAGTGTTGACTGTAGATTTGCTGATTGAGAAACTCGAGAGTCACGAGTTGGAATTGAAGAAGACACATAAAGTTAATCACTCATCGTACCAGCAGAACTTGGATTTGTATTATCCAAAGAGCATGATGCCAAAGAACAATTCTCCCAAAATTGCGTTTTCTGCTGAGAATGTCTCCACAACGAGCAAAGAAAGTCATAGGAGTCAAAGCAGTGGATATCACAGTGGTTATCACAATGGATCATCATCAAATTCAAACCAGTCTGATGCAAAGAATTTGTTTCACTGCAACATCGCTGTAGACATGAAGAATGCTCAGAATTTTAGCGAGGAGTCGGCTAAGCAGCAGATGGTTTTCCTAGCGTCAGTATTGGAATCTTATGAAAGCCTTGTAGCTGGGAAGATAGGCAACACTAACCTTACAAAAGAGGACTATGATCAAATAGATCCTGAAGAAATGGAACTAATCGACATAAGGTGGTGCATGGCCAGTGTTGTTCGTCGAGCTTAGCGTTTCATGGAAATAACCGGCAGGAAGTCAATTGGTGGACCATCTACCAAGTTGGGGTTTCATAAGTCCAAGGTGACATGCTTCAAGTGTAAGCAGAAAGGTCACTTCAAGCGTGAATGCAGAAACGCATATGCTGATGAGTCTGAAAACCCATTTAGGGAAGATTATTACAAGAAGGCAATATATCATCAAAACAAATCGGAGCCGCCAAGAATGAAGTAGATTGAAGAGAACAAAGAGAAATCTAGAGCTCTTGCGGTGATTTATGATGATGAGGGTTATGACTGGAGTGAACTGCTACCGGAGGAAGATGCGGTTGGTTACGCATTCATGGCAAAGAATGAACCTGTTCCGTGGAAAGACAACATAAATGAAGAACAGAAGTACAATTACAGAAGGTTGTTGGCCACAAACAGAATGATCAGAATATCTGGTATCTTTTCGGAAGCAAAGAGAGCAAATAGATGGGATCCAGATAAGGAGTGTTATCTTGACCCATATGGAAACATTGCTATTGATCACAACACTCTTGATCTAGAGGCCATAATCAAAGAGTTAAAAGATGAAGATGATTATTGGCATAATAAATGGTGGGGAACTGGAGACGAGAAAGAGAAAGAGAAGAAGGAGAAAGAAGAGATAGAGAAGTCAAAGAAAGTTGATACTGGAATCATTGACACTACTCAGGAATTGACTGCTGAAAATCTCGGAAAGATGGTTGACAAGGTGCTTGCAGCTAAGACGATTGAGGTAGATTCTAAATCCGTCTCTGAGTCTAAAAGCCAGGTCAGTTCAAACACGTTAACGACTGAATCAGGTAAGAAAGTTAATGGGGATGTTGATTGCAAAAATTGCATCAAAGAACGCAAATTTTGTAATACGATCACATATCTCAACGGAAAGAAGGTTGAGGATCTGACAGCTAAGGTCAGAAACGTTGAGAATCAAATTCTTGATCGTGACAAGATGGTTAAAGCTTCAACTGAACGGATAAAAGAGCTAACTAACAAAATTGAAAATGATAAAACTGATCATGAGAGGATTAGACAAGAAAATGAAAAGTTAGTTCTTAAAAACCGTAAAATTACTGAAAAATTTGAGAAGCTTAAATCCACAATGAAAGATGATGATGATCGAAACGGTAAAACTTATAAAGAAAATGTTCAACTTGTAAGGTCCGCTTTTCCATAATGTTAGATTACTCACAAAAGGATGATTTTTCGGACATCAAAATACAAACTTTAACACATAATGAAAAATTTTACAAAAAATTGGGCATGACCCGTTCGTAAAACGGACGTGACCCCTGTTTTTTACCATAATAGACAACGTTCACATACGACCCTTTTTACATTAAACCATCCCAAACAAAAACAACAAGTTTTCAAATCTAAAACTTTTAACAAGGTTTAACAAAGTAACAAAAACATGGACCCAAAAGCATGCATATAAACTTGCGGAAGCGCTTGGTA
Organism: Helianthus annuus; assembly: GCF_002127325.2. NCBI lineage: Eukaryota > Viridiplantae > Streptophyta > Magnoliopsida > Asterales > Asteraceae > Helianthus > Helianthus annuus. The sequence continues at coordinate 73,325,994 of NC_035442.2, read as the reverse complement.
TAATAAGGCTTGAACATGTGCTCGCTCCATATCTCCAAATCGCCTATAGAGGTGTTTTACCTACATTAACAATCAAAATCTTAAAAGGTTAGTTATCACCATAGTAAATCATAACCTTTCGTTTTAGCTTTATCCATACAAAAACATTCTTACTTTTACGCATTCGACTACCCCAATAGTTGGGTTAGGCATAAACACTCTCATTGAGAGTTAAGCATACACATTCGACCCGTTTAATTGGGTTGGCATAAACACTCTCATCGAGAGATAAGCATACACATTCAACCCGTTTAATTGGGTTTAGCATAAACACTCTCATCGAGAGTTAAGCATACACATTCAACCCGTTTAATTGGGTTTATTTGCTTTCAACATTACTCTTTCTTATATCCGTAAAGCGGATTATAACTTTCATCTTATTTATAGCATTCAAAGCTATCCGTTAGAACGGATGGCGTTCATCTTTACTTGACACAATTGAATTTCAATCGATCAAAATGCATAGCTTATCACCACTTTCGTTAGCATACCCAAATCCACTAGGGATTTGTCGCTTACTTACTACTTGTCGCATTTGTTATACAAGGATAGTTTTACATCAAATTATATAAATAGAAAATATAACAAGGACTTGTATGCAACGAAACATACCTCGGCCTTGTGATCCTTCCGTTTTCTCAGTGTTGGAACCTTTTCTTTCACGCCTATAACAACACATTCATTCGTTTATTTAGTACAACTAAATCTCATACATTCACCTTACAAACTATACATATTATTCTTTTGAGCATTTCATCAAACACCTAGTGTGCGTACAACATATGAAGCATTATGTACATGTACCATATGGTAGATTGGTATCAGAGCCATTGGTTATAGAGAACTTGGTTTTAATATGGGAAAACGTTTTTATTAAAACCAAACTATAACCAGAACAGTGCTCTCAACGATCCACAACGACGCTTCGCTCCACGTGCAAGACTCGACATACTAGGTAATAAGGTTTATGTTTATTGCCTACATGCTAGAATTTGCATAGAACTTTGCTCGTAGTATGCTTACATTACCTTGCTCACAACTTGTTATTGCTTGAGAACACATACGTGCTTACACTCTTCTGTCATCGTACTACTCGCGAACCATTCATACTTATGCTACCTTTACTGTTCGATCATGTCTGGACGTGTTGACATGACACAAGCCCAGTTGACGGCTCTCATTAACGAACAAGTCGCTGCGGCGCTTGCAGCCGCACCAGCAGGAGGTATAACCTGCTATTCCAAACCTATCCTAGGTCGTTAGATCCTACTCTCGTGACCCAACTCTCGCGCTTAACCTTGACCTATCTTTCTCGCGCAACGGGTCAGAACGCACAGCAACCTGTCTGCACATTCAAGAACTTCATGGACTGTCGACCAAGCACATTCAGTGGCACAGAAGGAGCGGTGGGACTACTCCATTGGGTTGAGAAGCTCGAGTCAGTATTCGAGATGTGTGAATGCCCTGAGGCACGCAGGGTTAAGTACGCCACTAGTACGTTGGAAGGAATCGCGCTAACCTGGTGGAACGCGCAAGTACAGATTCTCGGGTTGGCAGCTGCTAACGCCACCCCCTGGAACGAATTCAAAGAACGCATTGAAAGGGAATACTGCACGCGTGATGACATCCACAAGTTGGAAGTGGAGCTTTACCATTTGAAAATGACGGGGTCAGAAGTTGATGCATATACGAAACGATAGAACGAACTGGCCATCTTGTGTCCAACCATGGTGGACCCTCCAAGCAAGCATATCGAATTGTATCACAAGGGTCTAGCCTCAGAAATTCAGAGCCATGCTACATCGGCTAACCTCGACAACATTCAAGACATTCAGTGTCTTACTTATCGCCTCACGGATCAGGCAGTGGAACAGAACAGGCTGCCTAGTTGTCTCAGCGCTATTACTACCGCTACCACTCCTGCTACTTCCACTACTCCTAGTGACAACAAGCGGAAATGGGATGGGTATTCCAGCAAGGGTTCAGCTACCGTTCAGTCTCAAGCACAGCAGCAGCGCAAGAATAGTGATCACCAGAGCCGAGTCAGCCAACTTCTGGTGGTCAGGGGCAGGGTGGATATCGGGGAATTCACCCAATGTGTAACTAATGCAACAGACACCACGGTGGTTAGTGCAACGAGGGACGTTTCCAGAGGTGTCTCAAGATGGGCCATGAAGCTAAGGATTCAGGAGTCCACGGCCTGCAAATCGGTATCGCCAGCAGCAACAGCAAGCAGAAATCCCATGCAAAGAAAAGAAGTTGGAACACCATCCAGCTGTACGCGACTTTCCTCAGGTGTCTCGCAAGGATTTACCTAGTCTACCGCCGCATCATCAGGACGAATATCAAATCGAGCTCGCTCCAGGAGCAGCACCTATAGCTCGCGCACCGTATCGTTTAGCTCCAACCGAACTGGAAGAACTGTCAAAGCAACTACAAGAGCTCTTGGAAAAGGGTTTTATTCGTCCAAGCTTATCGCCTTGGGGAGCTCCAGTACTTTTCGTGAAAAAGAAAGATGGCACTTTCAGGATGTGCATTGATTACCGTGAACTGAACAAGGTCAAAGCGAAGAACCGTTATCCTCTTTCGCGCATTGACGACTTATTCGACCAGTTGCAAAGGTCGAGTTACCACTCCAAGGTTGATCTAAGGTCTGGTTATCATCAGCTGAGAGTCCGGGATGAGGACGTCTCCAAGACAGCATTCAGAGCTCGCTTGCAGTTTTTCATGGATCTTATGAACAGGGTATGCAAACCCTACCTTGACAAGTTCGTCATTGCCTTCATCGACGCCATTCTGATCTACTCCAAGAGTCAGGAGGAACACGAGCAGCACTTACGTCTTATCTTGGAACTTCTTCGAAAGGATCAATTGTACGCCAAGTTTTCAAAATGCGACTTCTGGTTTCATGAAGTCCACTTCTTAGGCCATGTGGTGAACAGGGATGGGATCCATGTCGATCCATCCAAGGTAGATTCGATCAGGAATTAGCCAGCACCGCGTACACCAACAGAAATACGCCAATCCTTGGGTTTGACAGGATAATACAGGCGGTTTATCAAAGACTTCTCCAAGATCGCGCAGCCGCTCACTATGCTAACACAGAAAGGTGTCGTTTACAGATGGGTTAAGACGCAGGAAACTGCTTTTCAGTACTTGAAGGATAGACTATGCAGCGCACCTATCCTCTCATTGCCCCAGGGCACGGATGACTTCGTGGTTTATTGTGACGCATCGATACAGGGGCTTGGATGTGTGTTGATGCAACGTGATAAAGTGATAGCCTACGCTTCTCGGCAACTCAAGGTTCATGAACGGAATTATACGACGCACGATTTAGAGCTGGGAGCTGTTGTTTTCGCGCTTAAGATATGGCGACACTACCTGTACGGTACCAGGTGCACGATTTACACCGATCACAGGAGTCTCGAGCATATTCTTAAGCAAAAGGATTTGAATATGCGTCAACGGAGATGGGTTGAACTACTTAATGATTACGAATGCGCCATCAAGTACCATCCAGGCAAGGCCAATGTTGTGGCTGACGCTCTCAGTCGAAAAGACACTCTACCTAGACGCGTACGAGCCTTGCAGCTTACTATTCAGTCCAGTCTTCCTGCACAGATACGAGCTGCTCAGTTAGAAGCACTGAAACCCGAAAACGTCAAAGCTGAAGCCTTACGCGGCTCAAGGCAACGCATGGAACAAAAGGAAGACGGCGCTTACTATGTAACGGGGCGTATTTGGGTCCCACTTTATGGCGGTTTACGCGAACTTGTAATGGATGAAGCTCACAAGTCTCGCTATTCGGTACATCCAGGGTCGGATAGAAGGTACCACGACATCAGCACTACTTCTTGGTGGCCTAGTATGAAGGCCCACATCGCTACGTACGTTGGAAAATGCTTAACCTGTGTGAGAGTCAAGGTTGAAAAATCAGAAACCAGCTGGCCTACTTCAGCAGCCCAGGATACCACAGTGGAAATGGGAAGAAATTTCCATGGACTTCGTTACAGGCTTACCTAGATCCCAGCGGGGAAACGACACCATATGGGTCATAGTTGATCGACTCACCAAGTCTGCACACTTCCTACCGATTAAGGAAACGGATAAGTTCTCCACTCTCGCAGACGTTTACCTCAAGGAAATTGTTTCGAGGCACGGAGTGCCCACATCCATTATTTTGGATCGCGACGCACGATTTACGTCAGAGCTATGGCAAGCGATGCACAAATCCTTCGGCTCACGTTTAGACATGAGCACAGCATATCATCCTCAGACGGATGGGCAGTCTGAGCGAACCATCCAAACTCTAGAAGACATGCTTCGAGCGTGTGTCATCGATTTCGGAAACGGCTGGGAAAAGCACCTCCCTTTAGTGGAGTTTTCATACAATAACAGTTACCACACCAGCATTCAAGCCGCTCCATTCGAGGCATTGTACGGACGTAAATGCCGGTCACCTCTCTGTTGGGCAGAGGTGGGGGATAGTCAGATTACGGGTCCAGAGATTGTAGTGGACGCCACAGAAAAGATTGCACAGATACGACAACGCATGGCGGCAGCACGCGACCGTCAGAAAGCCTACGCGGATAAGCGTAAGAGACCATTGGAATTTCAGGTCGGAGACCGGGTTTTACTAAAAGTCTCACCCTGGAAGGGTGTGGTTCGTTTTGGCAAACGAGGCAAACTCAATCCACGGTATGTTGGACCGTTCGAGATCATTGAGAAAATTGGCAAAGTAGCCTACAGATTAAACCTACCTCCTGAACTCGGTGCAGTTCACAATGTATTTCATGTGTCGAATCTGAAGAAGTGCCTGTCAGATGAGACCCTTATAGTTCCTTTCAAGGAACTCACTATCGACGAGCGGTTGCAGTTCGTCGAGGAACCAGTTGAAATCACGGACCGGGATGTGAAGGTCCTCAAACACAAGAGAATCCCTCTTGTGCGAGTTCGTTGGAACTCCCGACGTGGCCCAGAGTACACCTGGGAGCGCGAAGATCAAATGAAAGAAAAGTACCCCCAGTTATTCGAAACCAATGCATCCACTACTGAGGCTGAAGCTACTACTACTGAATTTCGGGACGAAATTCCAAATCAACGGGGGGATGATGTGACACCCCAGGAAAACCAGTAAACGATGTAACTTACCTAGCTTCCTCAGTGAGTGCGTACCAAATTTCGGGACGAAATTTCTTTTAAGTTGGGGATAATGTGACAACTCAAAGTTCCAAGATTTCTATTTCGTATTTATTGCACGTTCATGTAATTGCACAATTGATTTCCATGAAATTATATATGTTTGATTGTTTGATTGTGTATAGTTATTGGTTATTTGTGAAACTTGTCAAATGTGTAAACTTGGTGGTGGAACTATGAAACAGTAAACTTGTCAAATATGAGATGGTGTGCATTTGTAAATTATAATACTTAGGGATGTAGATAGTAATTAGTGGAATTCTAAATACTTAACCCTAATCTCATTTCCCTAATCATTCACTAATCACTTTCACCAAAACAAAAGCACGTACTCTCATCTCCTTGGCTCTCTAGCAATCATCACCAAATCATTTGGCACAAGAAAATCATCGCTCTTGATTACTCTCTTTAGGATCATCACAAGGTAATTGTTTAATCATTGTTGTGATTAATTGTTGATTGCTTGATTGTTCCATTTCTTGATTCTTGTGAATTCTTGTAAACCCTAGCCTTGATTTGATGGTTCTGTACACTAAAGTGAGTATGATTATTCTGATTTTGATGATGTGTTAATCGTATAATCGATTCTCTTGATGATTTAAGATGCTAGATGTGATGAATGAATGATTGTTAATTGATCAGTTCGTGTGAAAATGCATGAGTTAGGGTTTGCATCGTATGAGAACGTAACTGATTTGATCGTCCCCTGTATTGGAATTCATGATTTGATATTGTCTGAGTTTAAAGAATTGATGTGATCCGAGTTTAATTAGGTCCGAATATAAATGAATGATAATGGACCGAGTATAAATGAATAGATTGGTCCGAACTTAAACACTTAGCTTTGGTCCGAACTTAAATCATGCATCATTGGTCCGAACTTAAATATTTATCCTTGGACCGAGTTTAATTTCACTATCTTGTCCGAGTATAATGTTGCCTTGTGGTCCGAGTTTATTGAACATCATCTAGTCCGAGTTTAATTTGAATTTCATGGTCCGAGCATAAGTGTTTGGTCCGAGCATAAGTGTTTGGTCCGAGTTTAATTGGACCACTATGGTCCGAGTTTAATTGGATGGACCTTGGTCCGAGTTTAACCTAATCAAATGTTGTCCGAGTTTGTTGATCTATTAATGGACCGAACTTAATGTGTATTATATGGTCCGAACTTAATGTGTATTATATGGTCCGAACTTAATGTGCATTATATGGTCCGACTTTAGTGTATATCCAAATGGTCCGAGTTTAATGCTTTGTATATGGTCCGAGTTTAATAGATTGTTTATTGAACCAAGTTTATTGATCTTGTTAAAGGCCCGAGTATATCTAATGTCATTGGGCCCGAGTTTAAAGGATGTATCAAGGGTCCAAGCTTGTGTGGGTGTATTGTGACAGTCTGAGTTTGTTGTATAATTTCATGTGCTATCTGAGTTTTGAACAGGGGAGACCCCCCCCCCTATACTTGTCTGAGTTTGTGAGTGATGCATGATCTGGTACATATGAGCTACGTGTATTGTATGGATGAGTTAACTGTTACATGATACATGATTGATACATGAGATTGACTATCAAGCACAATGTGACATTAGTTTTGCATGCGCATCATTTGAACATGAACTGATTTGTTATACGTGCAAACAATAGGACTTGATTAATTACTTGTGAGTGCATAACATAGCATACCGAGCAAACCAAGGTGAGTTCACACTCTTACCAAGGCATGGGATTCCCGGGGTGTTGGGAATGGGATTGAAAGGTTGATTAGATACTCTATTGACACTACGACTAGACTACCACTTTACTATCCTCGGTTGTGAAGGATACCTATAGTTACGAGTAGTCTAGTGGTCATACAACGTGGAACACCACCACCAGTAACGTGGAACACCACCACCAGTAACGTGGAACACCACCACCAGTAACGTGGAACACCACCACCAGTAACGTGGAACACCACCACCAGTAACGTGGAACACCACCACCAGTAACGTGGAACACCACCACCAGTAACGTGGAACACCACCACCAGTAACGTGGAACACCACCACCAGTAACGTGGAACACCACCACCAATAGAACATACAAACGGCCCAGTAGAGCCACCTGTTACAAACGAACTTACTATTACGCATTTACTTTCTGTGAACTCGCTCAACTAGTTTGTTGATCATTCTGTTACATGCCTTGCAGATCGTTAGGTACTTGGAGCTTGCACTGGAGAAGCGGGTCGTTGTGGACAAGGATCGTGGCTTTTCTGTTGAGCTATTATGACACTTAAAACTGTTAACTACTACTGGTTTATTTACTATGCTTCCGCTACATTTTGAAACGATGATTTGTTTGATCACCTTTTGTATTGAATGGATGGTTTTCAGTTATTTTACTTAATATTAAATGCATGTTCAATATGATTGGTGGCTTGATCCTGGTCAGTCACGCTCCCAAGCGGTGATACTCCGCAGGTGGATTTTGGGGGTGTGACAGATTTCTCTTCCTGCTCTCTCTTATGCGCGACCCCCAAAACCCACACACTGGGTTCTTTTTGTTCTTTACTTGTTACTAAAACAATTTCAAACTTAGCCCCTCAAGTTACTTGTGTTTTTCATTCTTGTACATCACATGTATATAATAACTTAATTAATCATAAAATCATTTAACCATTCACAATAATATATATATATATTTTTTGTCATAAAATTTGGGGTGTTACAAGTCTACCCCCTTAAAGGAGGTTTCGTCCCCGAAACCTTTCTCATTCCAACTAGACCAATTCTACTCCTACTGTTTCATCTTTTCATTCACAATGCTTACTACAACGTAGATGCGTTCGAGATCTTGGCAAGAGTTTCATTCATGCATAAACGTCTTTGTACGCATTGTCCCTCCGTTCTTAATTCAAGCAAATTACTTTCATAATCACGTATAAGTCAGAATCTGATCTAGAGCTCTTATTAGTGTCGTTTTCACTTTATAATGCTAGTTCCTAGCATACATCATTCACTAGTTGTTCGTTCATCGGAATTTATTCCAATGTATAGTATTGATCGTATGAGCTTATGCTTACGGCTTGTTTCTATCTTTCTAAATAAGCGTAACATGTTCATGCATTTACTAACGTTCTTCCAATTACTTTCTTGATCATATGAGGGCTTAGCACAATATTATACATATACTATAGACATTTAATGACTTAGTGGTACTAATACAAAGCTACCCACTTCCTAATTACTTTTCATATTTAATACGAGTATAAGGCATCATTCTACGGTTACTACCGTCACCTGAGCTAATTACAAGTTTGAGTTTAGCCTTAAACTTAATCCTTCGCACACTTTATTATTAGCTCCTTGCATGAACTACTTATAATAACAACTAGATATGTTGCGTACGAGCACCATACTAATGTTTAACCAATTCAACTCAAACTTTCATTTAAGGCCTTTAATTCTTCCTCTTAATAACATTCATACCTTCTCACGCTGACTATTACAAGTCGATTATTGTATATCATACCATACTATTCTACCATTCATTTTGTTCCCTCTTACAATTAAATCTACGGATTCTTAATCATAAACTAAGAATTAAACATTTTACTAACCTCGCTTTCAATGTATAAGTCGGTTATCCGTGTGCCGGATCGGTCCGCTTCTTATATGTACCTTCCATACCAGAATTGGTCTCATTTATTCACTCATGGGCATCCTCCCACTAGCTTCAATACTATCGTTTCACTAAGAATTCCATCATATGTATCTATAAACAAATAATCAGCACATAGCCTTTCATAATTGTGTCCTACAGGGTGTTTGTTCGCCTATTGTATCTTTCAAAATTTTCTTACGTACATGCTAAACATATCATACATTCCATTTCTTACATACAATCCTTTCTTTTTATTGGTTATTTCTCCAACTTTCACAGTTTGACCTTTCAAGGTCAGACTAACACCCCCTTACCTATTGTGGTTGCATCGAGGTACACGTTCGTACCTTATACTCGCATAATTGCAAGGACTTCATTTATCTCGTTTGACTTTTCAGAAGTCTAATTGTAAATGCATTCTTACATATGGGTATCAGTTATCCTATTCTGACACATCATTCTTTAGTCGAGCCCTAAGCTCTTATTAAAAAAAATATGATCTTTTTATACGTACCTGGCGCGGGTCAAAACCCTTGACTCGTTATTTATACTTTGCGACGGTTAATGCTTTCCAAACTGTGACAATGCATGCCCATACATTATGCTCACCTATAAGTAATAAACTTGACATACCGAACATTAAATACCGGGTTCAAACGGCGATCGCCATTTGACCCGTATAACTTATTTGAGTTTAGTACTTACTTTTTATTCTCACTTGTTCAATCCGTCTTCACTTACGGATTCGAACTTTTAATTTATTACCTTTCACTTTTACTAGTTTGAATCCATTTCTTATATTCTAATATTTTCATCCGTATCTTACGTTCTCCTGTCGTATCATTTACCATGACATTTCTTATGATATATTTTCGTATTAATCTTCTATATTCATTTTCAAGTGTTGGGTCCTAGCACTAACTCCATGTCCTAATTCATGTAGCGCGTCCCTACGCGACACTCTACATCCTATTTCTAGTGGTGTTCCCACCATTCTTTCTTAAGTTTGATTTACATTCAATCGTAAGCTTAAACTCTTCATCCTTATCTTTCTTTCTTATATTGATCCAAATTTTTTTTTTTTTTTTTTTAAGAATCGTTAGACCCCTTTTTGCTAGCTTGACCGGACATAAGTGAGATGATTCTTGTGCTTTTCTTGAACTTTGGTCAATTCATGACCATCTCTTAATATATCATTTCCATCTGTTCGTTCACCGTATTTGGTGTTAATTCACCTACGTTCTCTAGCATGTCCCTTACTAATGAGTATCCCACATTATACGTTGCATTTCTTACGTAATATTTCCAAATTTTGTAAATAATTATTATTTACTGACCTTCTATGATTTGACCTTTTAAAGTTATTCATCGCTTAGCACCTATTGTATATAAGTACTGTATCACGCGTTGTACTTTTTTTTTTTCAATGCAACATATTTACAAAAATGTCTTTAGCTAATATATCATCTAACATTCTCTCCATATCTTTTATTAACATTACCAAGTTCTCATTTCCGCCTTAAAACTTCTCAACTAGAATTTATGACCGGTTTTACCCCTATACTGAGGTCTTACCGGTTTAACATAAGCCAACCATTTCAACCAAAACGTATCTTAACATTTCTCATTTATTTACACGTTCCACTTTAATTTTCGATTGTTCAAATACGCATACATCTTTGAGTGGATAATTTCGAAGTGATGGCAAAATCACTTACCTTTAGTGTCCATGTTCATGCTTGCTTCACCGCTTCCTCTTACCCTATTTGCCATCCATTCTTGAGTCAATTGACAAGATTTCCATCCTTACGTAATATTACGTTCGTAACATCGTTAGCTTATGTGAGCATACACACAACTATTCACACGTTAATTGACTTTCGTTAATCGAATTTCGTATAAATGAGACATTTATTAATAGTTATCTCGTTTCCAATCCATACATCTAACTATCATCAAGCATAACACATAAATCATTGAATACATAATACATTAACTCTTTACTTTAACATTTGAGTCTAATGGCCGTTCTATAATATTCCTGTACTGTTGACTTTAAGGAAGTCAACTGTCTTGCTTACACACTTTAAACTTTTGAACATGTATCCATCTAAATATGGTAGTCCATAAGATTAATATCCTACGCATTTCATACTCGTATTGTATGATATATATACAATTTACGTGATCCTCTAAACAATACACATATACACTCACATACACGTATTTTTACATGCTAATGTTTCATTATTCTACAATTAACAATTATCATCCAAGGTAACTATATATTTCATAATTCCAACATATCCTTTACTAATAAACTCATATGATTCACATTTAGTACGTATTCGCCTCTTAAACATACAAAACAAATCAGTAATACACATAAGCATTACACCATTCATGTACAAGGTACAAGTCTCTAATGCGTAACTCTAGCAAAGCATACTTTCATCCAAATTTTCATACGAATTCCAACTCCACTTTATACATTCGTCATTAATTTCATGCCATTCCATAAGTTACATTCGACTTTTATAATTAATTTTTTTTTTGTTAACGATCTACATAACTTTACATAGCTTATTATATCTTCTAATAGCTTGTCAAGAGCATAAAACGGGCATTCCTGAGAAGGATGGGAACTTAAATCATAATTCATAAGCTTCAATACATCATAGTTCATTAATCCATAATTACTTCGTTCGCATTCTTATATTTTAAAACTTACTCGCTTTTTCAGCTTTCATCATTCTTTCGTGTCATCACCTTCATTAACGTTTCTTGCATCAGCCATCTATAAAACAGCATTTACATTCATCATTAACGCAAACTTTCAATACATCATAATTCATAAGTCCGGCTTTACTTTATTCACATTCTTACATTTCGAGCTTTACTTCATACGTTCGTCGTTTGTTTCATGCCCTTGCATACATTTCATTCAACGTTTAATGGTTTTATACCATTGTCATTATTTACTTATTCCTTACATACTTAATTTTCCCCATAATGACTCGACAGAACCGTGAATCCGGCTCCCGAAAAATACTGTTTATTAAAATTGGAAAATTCTAAAATTTTTGTGGGCTGGATTACACAAGCCGTCGGTGACGGCTTACTAACCCGTCGGCGACGGGCTTTGCAAATGGCCGTCGGCCCATTAACCCCGTCGGCAGATGGTTAAGGAGTCGGGCAATGGGGTGGCGTCGGCGACGGGGGGTACCCGTCGGCGACGGCCCTTCGTTTTGCAAAACGCTGCAGCTTGGTTTTTGGCTGTTCCGACTGTTTCCCGGGTCCGTTTTCAGCTTCCCGGGTCCCGGGATTTCTTGTTTAACCCATCTTAACACTTCTTAACATAATAAATCTCAATTCTTAAACCGGAGCACACTATACATGTTCATATTAAACAATGTTTAAAATTTTACCTCCTTGGCGATCTTGGAGCGAGCACATTTGCACGAGCCATTGGTTTGAGTTCGAGCACTAAGACTTTTGCCGAATCCCTCAAACTTTGGCTCTGATACCAACTTGTAAGGTCCGCTTTTCCATAATGTTAGATTACTCACAAAAGGATGATTTTTCGGACATCAAAATACAAACTTTAACACATAATGAAAAATTTTACAAAAAATTGGGCATGACCCGTTCGTAAAACGGACGTGACCCCTGTTTTTGACATAATAGACAACGTTCACATACGACCCTTTTTACATTAAACCATCCCAAACAAAAACAACAAGTTTTCAAATCTAAAACTTTTAACAAGGTTTAACAAAGTAACAAAAACATGGACCCAAAAGCATGCGTATAAACTTGCGGAAGCGCTTGGTATAATAAGGCTTGAACATGTGCTCGCTCCATAACTCCAAATCGCCTATAGAGGTGTTTTACCTACATTAACAATCAAAATCTTAAAAGGTTAGTTATCACCATAGTAAATCATAACCTTTCGTTTTAGCTTTATCCATACAAAAACATTCTTACTTTTACGCATTCGACTACCCCAATAGTTGGGTTAGGCATAAACACTCTCATTGAGAGTTAAGCATACACATTCGACCCGTTTAATTGGGTTGGCATAAACACTCTCATCGAGAGATAAGCATACACATTCAACCCGTTTAATTGGGTTTAGCATAAACACTCTCATCGAGAGTTAAGCATACACATTCAACCCGTTTAATTGGGTTTATTTGCTTTCAACATTACTCTTTCTTCTATCCGTAAAGCGGATTATAACTTTCATCTTATTTATAGCATTCAAAGCTATCCGTTAGAACGGATGGCATTCATCTTTACTTGACACAATTGAATTTCAATCGATCAAAATGCATAGCTTATCACCACTTTCGTTAGCATACCCAAATCCACTAGGGATTTGTCGCTTACTTACTACTTGTCGCATTTGTTATACAAGGATAGTTTTACATCAAATTATATAAATAGAAAATATAACAAGGACTTGTATGCAACGAAACATACCTCGGCCTTGTGATCCTTCCGTTTTCTCAGTGTTGGAACCTTTTCTTTCACGCCTATAACAACACATTCATTCGTTTATTTAGTACAACTAAATCTCATACATTCACCTTACAAACTATACATATTATTCTTTTGAGCATTTCATCAAACACCTAGTGTGCGTACAACATATGAAGCATTATGTACATGTACCATATGCTTAATTTCGCTAGATATCATCATAATCCATATAATCAACCATTCTTGCACAAATCATTCATCCTACACATAATAATCTATCAATGTTCTAGTATTCACACAAGTATTCATGGCTTTTGCTCTACTTAATCAAATGACATAAACATCATCCTACTAGAACAAGTGGGTTTTCTTTCAAACCATCAATACATACGAAATCAAGCATAAAACACCCTCTAACGATGATTCTAATTCATACACAAGCATAATTTTATACTAATTCACTGATTGATCAAAACCCATGTTCACTAACTATCATCAAATCGCAAAATTCGACTTACCCTATGTAGGAAACTTTTAGATGGTTGGAAATTTCGTCACATGCATCCGAATTTCATCCAAAATCGCATCCAATTCTTAGATTTTATGAACTAGGGTTGAAGAGGGGATTTCTCTTCCTGCTCTCTCTTATGCGCGACCCCCAAAACCCACACACTGGGTTCTTTTTGTTCTTTACTTGTTACTAAAACAATTTCAAACTTAGCCCCTCAAGTTACTTGTGTTTTTCATTCTTGTACATCACATGTATATAATAACTTTATTAATCATAAAATCATTTAACCATTCACAATAATATATATATTTTTTTTTGTCATAAAATTTGGGGTGTTACACAACTAAAAGCCGTGCTTAGAGTAAAAGAAGAATCAATCAACCAACAACTGGATGAAATCGCTAATTTGAAACTTAAAGTTCAAGAGGCTGAAATTGAAAATGAGCGAATTCGGTTGAAGCTTAACAGTTACAACTCCGCAAGCTTTGTTTTGCAACACATTGTTCCAAAACCCATCGGGAAAACAAAGCTGGCGAAGATGTTTATTCTGATGGAACTGGGGTGGGTTTTCATAGAGTTCCACCTCCGATTCTGGAGAATTATACGAAAAAGCAATCTGGGTTAGTTGAAATCGAGGAACAAAATGAAGTTAAACTTCCGGAGAACATTGATGTTACTTTTTCTACATCATCTGATGATAGTGTTCAGACAGAGATTGTTAAGAGCACAGCTGAAAGTGTTTTGATGTCTGATTCAGCTGAAGATGACGGATGTTTCTTGGACAAATACATTCCGAAACAAAAGTCCAAGAACAACTTAAATGATGAACCTACTCTTGTCATGTACAAGATGTCGGGGGGATCTGATAAGTTGTTTTCGGATTCAGAGTTTCCAATTGAGAATGTGAATGTGAAAAAGTTAACAAATGTTTTTAAGTTGGTCGAAGTTGAATTGTCGGAAGTGAACAGTCTGAGTCAAACAAAAAGAGAAATAAATTTTGAAAAAGATAAATCATACTACAAGAAACCTGTTGTTCCACCACGTTTTTATAACAACAAAAATCGAAACAATTGGTCGGGTGGTTATCAGGGTGGTAAGAGTTATCAAAAGAGAAATGTTCAAACCAAGAGATTTGTTGAAAAGAAAAAGTTTGTTAACAGTTCGAGTTCACTTGCTGATGAAGAAAAAGATTTTTTTTCAAAATCAAATGAAGAATTCTTTGAGAAAAGAGCTTCACAGGCTCAGTCTGAAGGCACAAGTCGAGTGGTTGATACTCGAACATGCTTCAGATGTAATCAAGTTGGTCACATTGCATGAAAGTGTACCAACGTGAAGCCTAAGACTGAAACTGTGAAGATTCAAAAGAAGAAAGTTGACGAGAAGGGTAAAGCAACAATGGCTGTTGAGAAAAAGAGTGTGAAAAATGACAACACTAAAGTGAAAAATGAACCCATAAAGAAAGTGGTAACTAAAAATGACAAATTTTACAAACGGGTTGCATTATCTCAACAAGTTTGGAAGCCTAAAACTGAAAAAAAAAAAATTCACCTTCTGAGGATTCAATTCCAATTGATTATGATGCAAATTTTCCACCTCTGAAGGCTGAAAACTTTAAAATTCAAGTTGCGAGAGTTAAAAGTTGTTGGTGCAGTCATCTGTCGTCTTCGTCTTAATATCGAGTCTCGGGTTCGTTGCGGTTTTTGGATCAAACATGATGTCATCATCATTGATGATGACATCACAATGATGACATCATCATTGCATAGCTTAACAAAAGACTATGAACGATTACATCAACATTTACAAGTCCCATAAAAGACAAAAGACTTGGAGGTCCAATTAGAAGCTCACATTTGAGTGGTCCAATGAGAAAAGGCATATGTATGGTCTAATCGTTTGAAAAGTGTAACATTTAGGTTGACCGTTTGAATTATATATATGCTGACCGTTTGAATGTAACCGTTTGAACATGTATGTCCGTTTAAGATGTTTCAAACGGATAGGGTAGTAGTATAAATAGGCTGCATGTCATTGTCATTTGTAACGGTCAGACTTGTAGATACCGAAGTGCTGCCGGTATTTCCTCTCACTGTAAACGTTATTAAATGAATGAACAAGAGGATTAAAGTGTAGTTCAAGCTGTTTTGTAGTGCGTTTCTTAGTTTCCGCCTCTGAAACGTACAAAAGCTCTTCTGAACGACTCATTAAGGTCGAATCCGATCCTACAAGTGGTATCAGAGCTCAGGAGGAAGAGTTCTATACAATTCGGCTGCATTTTCTACTTGTACACCTTTCTTTTTCAAATTTTTCAAGTTTTCACGGTTGAAATTGGCTGAAACTTACACAATATGTGCGTAATGGTAGTTTAACAAATCCTTGAAAGTTTCAGCTTAAAACTCGAAGTAAAAGTGATGAAAATCGACTGAAACATGGGTTCCGTTTGAACGAATATTGACTTGTCCGTTTGAAATCTTGACCTATCGTTTGAAAATTGTTTTCATCGTTTGAAATCACTTTCCATCGTTTGAAATCACTTCCTGTCGTTTGAAAATATATCTGACCGTTTGAAAACATGCATCCCATCGTTTGAAAATGATTTCTGTCGTTTGAAACTTAAGTCCCCTCGTTTGAAAATACGCCGTTTGAATTAAGATTCTGTCGTTTGAATTTTGATTGGCCGTTTGAAGTAAACACCTTGTCATTTGAAGTATATTGTTTGAAATATGGTGTTCGTTTGAGAGTAAAGGCCCAATCAAAATTTTAAATGTCTTTATTTGGTCTAATGAAAGTTGTCGGTTAAAATCAGATATTCATGTGAAAGATATGACGGCTGCTTGTGTGTATTAAATATCTTCAGTTTATGTGTATTACGGATTATTCACACATTTAAAACGTCAAAGAATTCATTAAATGTTAAACGGTGCCGCCCACACTTAAAAATTGGTCCAATGAAATACATATGAAATGTTTTGGCGGCTGCATGTGGGTATTAAAAGTTCAGTTCATGTGAAGTTATCGGCCCTATCACTATTAGTGTTTCATTAAGGATTGTAAGCCCACCTTTATATTCGGTCCAATCCATAGAAAGGATAGTGGACCTTGAGGTCCAATGGCATTGATCTTATAATACATATTGTAGGTCATTTTTTTTTTGAACGGCAAACAAACTCAATCCCGAGTACTCTCGGGGCACCCACTGGACAAACGGAGTACTCCGAGAGTAACCCGAGTCCACCACCAATTCCGGGGAAAACCCGGTAACCCACCCGCCCGTAGGCACGACGGTGAAATTACCGGTAAAACCCGTTTGGCTCAAGGATCCAACCTTTATATTCGGTCCAATCCATAGAAAGGATAGTGGACCTTGAGGTCCAATGGCATTGATCTTATAATACATATTGTAGGTCATTTAATATACATTTGTTAAAAAAAATCTTTCGGTTCAATCAAGAAGTATCAATCCATGTGATGTCATGATTTGAATAGTCGGCCATTATAATTGACATATGAAACTAGTTGTTGGCCTAGTGATCATCCATTAAATGAGGTCCAGTCACAATTTCAGTTCATACAAAAAAGGGTTGTTTGAGATTATTAGTTCGTTTGGGCAGTTCGTTTGAAAGGAATTCATACGAAGTAGGCAATCCGTTTGAAAGGTCATTGAAAAAGTTGTCCAAGTTTGATCCGGGTCATAGCAATCCGCACAGTCTGCAGTCCGCACAGTGTGTCAACTTTCAGTTCAAACAGAATATTCACCAGTTCGAGTACCAGTTTTATTCTGTTAATTGATAAATATATAAACTGATTGTTGTTTGTTTGTTTGATTGTCAGGTATTCTTACAAGGTGATACAGCTCATTTAAAATTCGGAAAAATGGACGAGGATTTCTACAACGCATTCGCTACTCCCAGTACCCCAATCACTGCTGTTCAAACCACAATGCTCGAAAACGAAACAGGGACGATGCAAAAGCCTCCCAAGCTCATGAATATAGAAGAATATAAAGGTTGGGAAGGTCGGTTTGAGAATTGGGTGCAAGCTAACTATCTTGATGCTTGGGAATGCGTGGAGACGAAGTATGTTCGACCTTTGAATGATGATGAAGAACCCGTTCCAATCAAAGATTTATATGCTGATGCTAGGAAGAAGTACAAAGATGAGAAGATGATGCTTAGTCTTCTTCAACAGGCAGTAAAAGAAGATATCATGGTTCTTCTGCAACACAATGGAACATCTTATTCGATCTGGAAAGCTTTGCGATCAAAGTTTAGGGGAAGTGAAGAAATGGTTAAGAGCAAGAAGTCACTTTTAAAGAAAGAATTCGATTTGTTCCGTGGGTTAAAGAATGAGAGTACTAGAGAGATTATTGAAAGATATTGTAATTTGCTTGCTAACATGAAGAGATTGAGTATTGATAAAACAAATGATGAGTTGATCGAAAAACTTGCTGATGCTTTGCCATACGAGACTTGGGGCACATACCTTATGATGCTCAGAAACAAGAAGGGTTTTAGCAATCTAACGCTCAGTAAGTTCATTGAAAAGATCGAAGCTCAGGAAATGGAACAACGGAAAGTTATCCGAATGAAAGATTTTGATGGTGAACAGGACATCGGGTTATATTATAAGGCAGGGGTAAATGAGAAGAAATCTTCAAATCTATCTCCAAAGGTTGAGACTGCCTACAGTGCCAAGAATTCATCTGGAAGTCCATCATCTGGGTCAAACAGCAAAACCAGTTTCACTCCATTTTCATCTTTTGATCCAAATATTTCTGCAACTAAAAATGGGAGAAAATTACAATGCAACATTGTGTTAAATCTTGAAAATGATCAAGATTATTCTGAGGAAGTTGCCAAAAACCAAATGTCTTTGTTAGGAATGGTTTTGGAATCTTACACTTGTTTTGTTGCAGGTCGTATCGGCAATCCGATGTTAACCAAAGAAGACTACGACCAGATAGATGCAGAAGAGATGGAGCTGATGGACATAAAATGGTGTCTGGCTAGCGTGTTACGGAGAGCTGAGAAATTCAAACAAATCACGGGGAGAGATGATCTTCGTGATGCAAATGTTTCTACTTTAGGTTTTGACAAATCTAAAGTTACTTGTTTTCGGTGCAGGGAAAAAGGACACTTCAAGAGGGAGTGCACTAACCGTGAAGCAAGTGGAGCTCAAAATCCGTTCAACAACAACAATGATTATTATCGAAAAGTCATCTACCATCAAGTTGGTCAATCATCTCAACAACAAAAACATCAAGCTCAAACTGCACATGGAAGAGATGTAATTGAAGACTCTAGAAAGAGAGCATGTGTGGTGAATCAAGATCAAAAGCAGTCGTTTAACTGGGATAAATATATTCCAGATAATAGGAAAGCTTGTTTGATTGATCAAGAAGATGAAAAGCTACCAGAAGGTTTTAGCTGGGTAAATTTTACTTGGGATGATTACATTCCTGATCAAACCACAGCTTACACTGCTTTTACAGCAAAAGTTGTAGATGATAGTGATGATGATACAGAATATTAGGCAAGAAAATATAAAGAAGATATGAAGTTGCTTGCTGATAGTGACAGTGAAGATGAAAAAGCCAAGAAGAAAAAGAAAAAGATCAAGACACTGGTGAGCAGTGATGATGAAGAGGTGCCGGTGATAAGAAGACAAAAGGTGAAAGAAGTGCCTAAATTCAAGGTAGAAGAAGAAGTTGATGCTAAAAAGATTCCTGTGAACTGTGAAAATTGTGAAGTTGTGAAGAAGCAGAATAGCACGTTGATCTACAACTTGAACAGTCTGAAGGAGTCTTATGATGTACTGAATAAGACGATGAATCAGTACAATCAAACGAGTGAAGAACAAGCTGTAGCAATGAAGACTCTTCAGGGAGCGTTTATGACGAAACAGAAAGTTGTAAACAACTATATTGAGAAGTGTGCTGCTTTAGAACAGAAACTTGAGCTGCAGAGAATTGAAACGGAGAGAGTTAATCGTTTATTAAAAAGTTACTCATGTACTTCCTATGTTATTGACAGGATTTATCCGACGATTGAAAGCATGAAGGTATGGGAAGACGATGAGGTAACTGAAGAAAAAGCAGCTGAAGTTAGTGTTGAGGAAAAGATTACTGACAAGAAGACTAATGACAAGAGAAAAGACACTGAAAAGACGCCATCTGGTAAGAAGAAAGGTGTCAGTTATAACAAGTGTCCACCCCCGTTGGAGAATGGATATTTGCCTAGACATCCTAACGATGAAAGAGTCAAAAAGGCCATAAATTTACAGTGGGAGTCAGAGTCGTCAGTAAATCTTCCAGAAAGTATTGATGTTGTGTTTACATCCTCTGACACTGATCAACAGTCTCAATTAATGAAGAAAGTCGTGGATCATGTGTTAGAAAACGATGAGATAAAGGAGTCAATGTGACACCTCGGATCTTTCCGGATAACCTTTCGATGTAACAAACGTGTACGTAATCGACTAACAGTAAAAATGTATGAAAAACTATTTGTTATTATGTGTTATATGCCGATTTACTTATGTGTATGTGTATATATATATATAAGTGTTATATATGTGAACCGAAACCTCGACTCGACTCGAGACCCGGAATGGTCTCGAGTGAACAATAGCAATTGGGCCGGTTAAGGCCTTGTAGCCGAAAAACCCAACCCGGAAACCCCCTCCTAGCCCAACTCGGTACATTATATAAACCCAACCCCACCTCCCTTAACCATTTTACACACTCTCTTCTCACACTCTCCTCTCATCTTCTTCACTAAACCCTAAAACCCTAAATTTCTAGCAACCAAAATCATCTCCCCATTCCTTCATATCTCTCGGATCAAGTGAGCTATCAACAAGGAAGATCGGCCGAACCAAGAGACCACCCGAACACCCCTTTTCTCTCAACCCCGAGTAACCGGTTAGTGTTTTTATGTTCATGATTGTTGATGATTGCTATGGTTTTATGCTTGTTGATGTGATTAGAGGTTTTAGTATGAATATTAGGCTTGTATGTTCATAAATATGCTAAGGAAGGTGGCTACTTGATGATGTTTGTTGTGAATGTTTATGATGTTTGTTGTTATGATATCCGGTTTGTGGTTTGTTATGGTTTTGGTTAAATGTTTCGGACCATGATAGGAAGTATTATATTGTTTAAGTTGATGGGTTTTGCTATCCGATGATGTTAAAAGATTTATGCTTGATTGTTAGTTAATGTTCATGATTGTGGCTGTTAAAATGCATGTTTGGGTTTAATCTTGTTTATGATTTTGTCCGAAAAATAAGTAGGAGTTTTAAACAGGATTTTGGGTTGTTTATGAATGAAATTTGATTATGGCTGATGAATATATGATGAACAGCTTGAATGTTGCTAAAAAGTTTTGAATCTGCTGATTTTGATCTAAAATGTGCACAAAACCGACCAAGAAACATGTTTAGTGGCATAGTACAATATTTACATGAAATAGCAATTCCATTGGGTCGTACACTGCAGGTTCTAGAAGGGATTGCCATGCACGTTATCACGGTTGCGAGTCGCAACCTTTGGTTGCTACTCGAAACCACACATGACCAGTCGAAACCTCCCAGTTGCGAGTCGCAATCAGCACGCATCAAACCTGATTGCGAGTCGCAACCACACCTGCTAAGTCGCAATCTCCGGTTACGAGTCGTAACCAAAACGTGACGGACCGAGACCGCAGTTACGAGTCGCAACCTCGGTTGCGAGTCGCAACCACCTTAGTTTCGACTGGGTTGCTTTATGTTATTGGGCCTTGACTGTTTGTCTTGTTGTTTTGGGCTTCAACTGTTGGGCCTCCTATTGACTGGACTTCATTTTGATCTGCTACTGTATGTATATATGTTACTGTTTGTATTTCTGCCTGTTAACTGTTTGTATACGTGCATGCTATACGTGTTTACTTGTACCCGACTTGACCCATACTTGGTAACCATGCTAGGACGTGGTGACCAACATACTTAGCCAAGTAACGTATCATACCGAGCAACCCAAGGTGAGTTCACAACTTAAAAGCATGCGTCCCGGTGGTTTGGGACACGAGACTAAAACAACCCTATCCCCTTGTAAGGGGGATACCGTCTACATTTCTTCCCTAGTTATTGGGAACAAACTTACTTCCCTTGTATGGGGAAACCTTTTTAGTTAATTACTGTTTATACGGAATGCAATCAACGGCACTAAACGCAACTCTATCACTCAAGTCCCTACTACATAATACCGATTAGTCGCCGGTGCCAGGCGAACGGGTTATTAGTTGATAGCGCTATTTAGGTCTTACCAGCCTCACACCGTGCCATGGTATGGGATCGGTCGTGAACTAATGTACTCAGGCATCCGTCAATGATGATAGAACATTGACATCGGGGCATCCTGCGGAAACGCAAACGGTTACCTAGTGTTCGGTATTGGAAAAACAGTTTAGTCGCTAACTTTTGGGGTAGCTCCCCATGGCATGTATAAGCGGATAAATTAACTGGTGAAACAAGTTTTTGGTAATTAAAACTGGACAACTAGTGAACTCACTCAGCATTATTGTTGACCCCTTACTGCATGCATTGCAGGTGGCCAGTGACTGGAGCAGCTGCTTGGGATGTGTAGTGGTCGTCTGCCCGTGTGTTGGGCATTTATCATGCTTACCTTATGAACATTGTTCAAAACTGTTTAATTATGCTTCCGCTACTTTTTACTCTGAACTTAAGACTTTGAACTCTAAACTTAACACTTGCTAATCGTATGGTTAGTAAGTATTGCTTTTGTTATCAATTTAATTATTCGGTATAATTGGTGGCTGGATCCTGGTCAGTCACGCCCTCGAAGCGGGTGTTATCCGCGGGTGGATTTTGGGGGTGTGACAGATTGGTATCAGAGCCATTGGTTATAGTGAACTTGGTTTTAAAAAGGGAAAAATCTTTTTGAGAAAAACCAGACTATAACCCGTGACTCGTGACGACACTACACTCCAAGTACAAGGCTCGACTTATCTGACCTCATAGCTCGGACCCATAGTTACTTGCTTAATTGTCTTATGCTTTCTGCTTTACTATACGTACTAGTTGCCTGATTAGATAGATACACCTTCTCTCTTCTATCTTATTCTCGCTATCACGCACTCATACTATGTTTTCTGGTTATGAAGACAATGAGTGGACGCGGACGAGGAAACGTCAACATGACTCAGGCTCAGTTCACTAACCTGCTCAACACTGTGGCTGCAGCTTTCGCAGCTCACCCTATAGGTAAACTCGTTGTTTTAGGATGTTTAGATCCTACCGCCACATCGTCTTTTCGCCTCTAAACCTATTTCGCTTCACTCCTCACAACAGGTCAGCCTGCACCTGTGCAACCACGTGTTTGTACCTTCAAGACCTTCATGGATTGCAAGCCTCTTCCGTTCAGTGGCACTGAGGGTGCCATAGGACTCCTACACTGGATTGAGAAGGTCGAAGCTGTTTTTGCTGTCTGTGAATGCCCAACTGCTAATTGGGTGAAGTTTGCTACTGGTACTCTTGAGGGAAGCGCACTTTCATGGTGGAAGGCGCAAATTCAAATGCTTGGTTTGGAGACTGCTAACGCTACTGCGTGGGAAGATTTCAAGGATATGATCAAAGAAGAGTACTGTCACAGGGATGACATCCACAAGCTGGAAAATGAGTACTATGAACTCAAGATGGTTGGGTCAGAGATTGAGACCTACACCAAGCTGTCCAACGACTATGCTGCTCTCTGTCCAAACATGTCTCGACCTATGTATCGAAGGATCGAACTGTACATCAAGGGTCTGGCTCCAGAAATCCGAAGCCATGTAACTTCAGCCAACCACACTACCATTCAGCCGATCGTTCGACTTGCTCACAAACTTACTGATCAGGCTGTGGAAGAGGGCAGGTTGCCCAAAAGGATCAGTGCTGCGGAAGGAAGTTCTAGTGATGGCAAACGAAAGTGGGATGGAAATCAGGGCAAGGATGCTAACCCTACTCAAGCCCCAGCTCAGCAAAGGAAAACTGACAACAACAAAGGCACTCAGCAACAGGGTGGCTACCGGGGAAACTACCCTAAGTGCAACAAGTGTAACAGGCACCACAATGGGGCATGCAACAAGGGTCAGTGTCAGCGATGCCACAAGATGGGGCACGAAGCAAAGGATTGTAGAAGTCAGTTCCCGGCAAGACAGAATCAGCAACAACCCCAACAGCAACAGCAGCAAGGAAACAATAGAGCATGTTTTAAATGCGGAGCAACAGGGCACATGCGAAAGGATTGCCCTGAACTGAATCAGAATCGCAACAACAATCAGGGGGCTGGGAACAATGAGCAAAACAACAATGCTGGGAATGCAAGGGGCAGAGCTTTCGTGATTGGAGCTGGTGAAGCGAGGAACGATCCCAACGTCGTGGCGGGTAAGTTCCTACTTGATGATCGTTATGTTTCTGTGTTATTTGATTCCGGTGCCGATGCCAGTTATGTGTCCCTTCGCATTAGTAAGAAACTTAAGCACTCGCCTGCATTATTAAGTTCTAAGCACATCGTCGAGATAGCTAATGGTAAGAACATCGAGGCCACGCATGTGATCCACGACTGCACCCTAGAATTGTCTGGCCATACGTTTAGTATCGATCTTTTTCCTGTCAAACTTGGAAGCTTCGACGTCGTCATTGGTATGGATTGGTTATCCAAACATCGCGCTGAGATCCTCTGTCAAGAGAAAGCAGTTCGTACACCTCGTCGTTCTGGTCAACCCCTCATCATTCAAGGCAACAAAGGTGGAGAGGTCACAGGCATTATCTCGCTCCTAAAAGCCCAGAAGTGTTTACAGAAAGGGCACACCGCTATCTTAGCACTCGTCACCAATACCCACGATAAGGAAAAGAGGATTGAAGATTTTCCTGTAGTACGCGATTATCCCGAGGTATTTCCTGAGGAACTACCTGGACTCCCTCCTCACCGTCAGGTCGAATTCCAAATCGAGCTAGCTCCCGGAGCAGCACCCATAGCTCGTGCACCGTACCGTTTAGCCCCTGCAGAGCTGAAGGAACTCTCTACGCAACTACAAGAACTATTGGATAAAGGATTTATCCGTCCTAGTTCATCACCCTGGGGAGCCCCAGTGCTCTTTGTCAAGAAGAAGGATGGCACATTCCGAATGTGCATCGACTATCGTGAGTTGAACAAGGTTACCATTAAGAATCGTTACCCTCTCCCGCGCATCGACGACCTATTCGATCAGTTGCAAGGATCGAGCTACTATTCAAAGATTGACCTGCGATCAGGCTATCATCAGCTGAGGGTTTGTAATGAAGATATTTCCAAGACTGCATTCAGGACTCGTTATGGTCATTACGAGTTCCTCGTCATGCCTTTTGGAATGACCAATGCGCCGGCAGTGTTCATGGATCTTATGAACCGCGTATGTAAGCCTTACCTCGATAAATTCGTGATTGTGTTTATCGACGACATCCTGATTTATTCGAAAAGTCAAGAGGAGCATGAACAACACCTACGTCTTATTCTGGAACTCCTTCGCAACGAGCAACTGTACGCCAAATTTTCTAAATGTGACTTCTGGCTTCGGGAAGTCCATTTCCTCGGCCATGTAGTTAATAAGGACGGAATTCATGTCGACCCAGCTAAGATCGAATCGATAAAGAACTGGCCTACGCCTAAAACTCCCACTGAAGTTCGCCAATTCTTGGGTTTAGCAGGCTACTACCGCAGATTCATTCAGGGATTCTCAAAGATTGCACAACCCCTCACGACTCTTACTCAGAAAGGCGTCGCCTACAAGTGGAATGCAGCACAGGAATCTGCTTTTCAGAGGCTTAAGGATAATCTCTGTAGCGCTCCTATTCTCTTGCTACCTGAAGGTACTGACGACTTTGTGGTTTACTGCGATGCGTCTATTCATGGGCTCGGTTGCGTGCTAATGCAACGCGAGAAAGTTATTGCCTATGCCTCTCGACAACTCAAGACGCATGAAAAGAACTACACGACGCACGACTTGGAACTAGGAGCAGTGGTTTTTGCTCTTAAGATATGGAGACATTACCTGTACGGTACCAAGTGCACTATTTACACCGATCACAGGAGTCTCGAGCATATCTTTAGGCAAAAGGAATTGAACATGAGACAACGTCGATGGGTCGAACTCTTGAATGACTACGAATGCGCCATCAAATACCATCCGGGCAAGGCCAATGTCGTGGCAGACGCCCTCAGCCGAAAGGACACTATACCAAAGCGCGTGCGAGCACTACAACTTACCATCCAGTCTAACCTCCCTACCCAGATTCGAAATGCTCAGGTTGAAGCATTGAAGCCGGAAAACATCAGGGCTGAGTCTCTGCGAGGATCGAGACAGCAACTAGAACAGAAAGAAGATGGTGCTTACTATGTAACAGAACGCATTTGGGTTCCTCTCTTTGGAGATTTACGTGAACTCGTGATGGACGAAGCCCACAAGTCCCGCTACTCAGTACATCCTGGTTCGGACAAGATGTACCATGACTTGAAGACTACGTATTGGTGGCCTGGTATGAAGGCCCACATAGCAAAATACGTCAGCAAATGCTTGACTTGCGCGAGAGTCAAGACAGAATACCAGAAGCCAGCAGGTCTACTCCAACAACCAGAAATCCCGAAATGGAAATGGGAGCAAATTTCCATGGACTTTGTTACAGGGCTACCTAGGTCCCAACGCGGAAACGATACTATTTGGGTAATCGTAGATCGATTGACCAAGTCCGCGCACTTTCTGGCTATTAAGGAAACAGACAAGTTTTCTACCCTGGCGGAGATCTACTTAAAGGAAGTAGTTTCGAGGCACGGAGTGCCAACCTCAATTATTTCAGACCGAGACGCTCGATTTACTTCGGAACTGTGGCAAGCTATGCACAAATGCTTTGGCTCACGTTTGGATATGAGCACTGCTTATCACCCGCAAACGGATGGACAGTCCGAACGTACCATCCAGACTCTAGAAGACATGCTTAGAGCGTGTGTGATCGACTTTGGCAAGAACTGGGAGAAGCATCTACCGCTAGTGGAGTTCTCTTACAACAACAGCTACCACACTAGTATTCAGGCAGCACCTTTTGAGGCATTGTACGGTCGTAAATGCCGGTCACCTCTCTGCTGGGCAGAAATCGGTGATAGCCAAATCACGGGCCCGGAGATGGTGGTAGATACAACGGAAAAGATTGCCCAGATCAGACAACGCATGGCGGCAGCTCGTGACCGTCAGAAAAGTTACGCTGATAAGCGTAGGAAACCATTGGAATTCCAGGTCGGTGACCGGGTTCTACTTAAAGTCTCACCCTGGAAGGGTGTGGTTCACTTTGGTAAACGGGGCAAGCTTAATCCGCGATATATCGGACCATTCGAAATTACCGAGAAGATCGGTAAGGTCGCTTATAGATTGAACCTGCCTGAAGAACTGAGTGCGGTACACAACGTTTTTCACGTATCCAACCTGAAGAAATGTTTGTCGGATGAAACACTTGTAATTCCTTTTAAGGAACTAACGATTGACGAACAGCTACACTTTACTGAGGAACCGATTGAGATCACGGATCGAGAGATCAAAATCCTCAAACGTAGCCAGATACCTCTTGTACGAGTCCGTTGGAACTCGCGACGTGGCCCAGAGTATACCTGGGAGCGGGAAGACCAGATGAAGCACAAGTACCCCCAGTTGTTCCCAAACGAAAACCCCAGCACTGAAGCTACGAACGAATTTCGGGACGAAATTCCAAACTAACGGGGGGATGATGTGACACCCCGTTGAAACGCTTTCACTTACGCTAGCTTGACAGTGGCTGCCTTAACTTTCGGGACGAAAGTTCCTAAAACTTGGGGATAATGTGACACCTCGGATCTTTCCGGATAACCTTTCGATGTAACAAACGTGTACGTAATCGACTAACAGTAAAAATGTATGAAAAACTATTTGTTATTATGTGTTATATGCCGATTTACTTATGTGTATGTATATATATATATAAGTGTTATATATGTGAACCGAAACCTCGACTCGACTCGAGACCCGGAATGGTCTCGAGTGAACAATAGCAATTGGGCCGGTTAAGGCCTTGTAGCCGAAAAACCCAACCCGGAAACCCCCTCCTAGCCCAACTCGGTACATTATATAAACCCAACCCCACCTCCCTTAACCATTTTACACACTCTCTTCTCACACTCTCCTCTCATCTTCTTCACTAAACCCTAAAACCCTAAATTTCTAGCAACCAAAATCATCTCCCCATTCCTTCATATCTCTCGGATCAAGTGAGCTATCAACAAGGAAGATCGGCCGAACCAAGAGACCACCCGAACACCCCTTTTCTCTCAACCCCGAGTAACCGGTTAGTGTTTTTATGTTCATGATTGTTGATGATTGCTATGGTTTTATGCTTGTTGATGTGATTAGAGGTTTTAGTATGAATATTAGGCTTGTATGTTCATAAATATGCTAAGGAAGGTGGCTACTTGATGATGTTTGTTGTGAATGTTTATGATGTTTGTTGTTATGATATCCGGTTTGTGGTTTGTTATGGTTTTGGTTAAATGTTTCGGACCATGATAGGAAGTATTATATTGTTTAAGTTGATGGGTTTTGCTATCCGATGATGTTAAAAGATTTATGCTTGATTGTTAGTTAATGTTCATGATTGTGGCTGTTAAAATGCATGTTTGGGTTTAATCTTGTTTATGATTTTGTCCGAAAAATAAGTAGGAGTTTTAAACAGGATTTTGGGTTGTTTATGAATGAAATTTGATTATGGCTGATGAATATATGATGAACAGCTTGAATGTTGCTAAAAAGTTTTGAATCTGCTGATTTTGATCTAAAATGTGCACAAAACCGACCAAGAAACATGTTTAGTGGCATAGTACAATATTTACATGAAATAGCAATTCCATTGGGTCGTACACTGCAGGTTCTAGAAGGGATTGCCATGCACGTTATCACGGTTGCGAGTCGCAACCTTTGGTTGCTACTCGAAACCACACATGACCAGTCGAAACCTCCCAGTTGCGAGTCGCAATCAGCACGCATCAAACCTGATTGCGAGTCGCAACCACACCTGCTAAGTCGCAATCTCCGGTTACGAGTCGTAACCAAAACGTGACGGACCGAGACCGCAGTTACGAGTCGCAACCTCGGTTGCGAGTCGCAACCACCTTAGTTTCGACTGGGCTGCTTTATGTTATTGGGCCTTGACTGTTTGTCTTGTTGTTTTGGGCTTCAACTGTTGGGCCTCCTATTGACTGGACTTCATTTTGATCTGCTACTGTATGTATATATGTTACTGTTTGTATTTCTGCCTGTTAACTGTTTGTATACGTGCATGCTATACGTGTTTACTTGTACCCGACTTGACCCATACTTGGTAACCATGCTAGGACGTGGTGACCAACATACTTAGCCAAGTAACGTATCATACCGAGCAACCCAAGGTGAGTTCACAACTTAAAAGCATGCGTCCCGGTGGTTTGGGACACGAGACTAAAACAACCCTATCCCCTTGTAAGGGGGATACCGTCTACATTTCTTCCCTAGTTATTGGGAACAAACTTACTTCCCTTGTATGGGGAAACCTTTTTAGTTAATTACTGTTTATACGGAATGCAATCAACGGCACTAAACGCAACTCTATCACTCAAGTCCCTACTACATAATACCGATTAGTCGCCGGTGCCAGGCGAACGGGTTATTAGTTGATAGCGCTATTTAGGTCTTACCAGCCTCACACCGTGCCATGGTATGGGATCGGTCGTGAACTAATGTACTCAGGCATCCGTCAATGATGATAGAACATTGACATCGGGGCATCCTGCGGAAACGCAAACGGTTACCTAGTGTTCGGTATTGGAAAAACAGTTTAGTCGCTAACTTTTGGGGTAGCTCCCCATGGCATGTATAAGCGGATAAATTAACTGGTGAAACAAGTTTTTGGTAATTAAAACTGGACAACTAGTGAACTCACTCAGCATTATTGTTGACCCCTTACTGCATGCATTGCAGGTGGCCAGTGACTGGAGCAGCTGCTTGGGATGTGTAGTGGTCGTCTGCCCGTGTGTTGGGCATTTATCATGCTTACCTTATGAACATTGTTCAAAACTGTTTAATTATGCTTCCGCTACTTTTTACTCTGAACTTAAGACTTTGAACTCTAAACTTAACACTTGCTAATCGTATGGTTAGTAAGTATTGCTTTTGTTATCAATTTAATTATTCGGTATAATTGGTGGCTGGATCCTGGTCAGTCACGCCCTCGAAGCGGGTGTTATCCGCGGGTGGATTTTGGGGGTGTGACAGTCAAAGTCGGAGTCAGCGTCAGAGTCAAAGTCTGAGTCAAGCACTCCGGGTCAAACAGAAAAACAGGGAAAAATAGTCTACGACAAAGAATTCCTGTTATCAAAATCTAATTTGGATGATGGATTGTTTAAAGTTGCCTACACTTTGAATGATTCTGACAAATTATATTCTGATGAGGAATTTCCAATAAGAGGTGTCAAAACTGAATTGATAAACAAGGTTTTCAAACTCACAGAAATTAATATTTCTGAAATAAAGGACTTATGTCTTAATGAAAAACCTAAAAAATACACCTCAAGAGTACAACAAAGATTAAACAAGAAAAAGGGTTACGGTTCTGGTTCTAGTTTCCAAAAGAAATCAAGCCATAACGGTAATTTCAAAAAGAAGGGTTTAGGTTTTACTCCTACAGAAAAACAGAAAAATGAAAAATATGTTGGTGATTTTAAATCCAAAATGTTGTTTGTTTCAGGCACATCAACTGATGAAGAAGAAAAGACAAATTTCGGGAGGGAATCAAATAGTGAGTTCCTTGCGAAGAAGCAAGATCAACAGAAGAGAGATACAAGAACCTGTTTCAAATGCAACATTATTGGACATATTGCCCGAGATTGTTCTGAGGAAATACAATCAAAACAGGGAGTATTTCGTAAAGTCAAAGAGAAAGTGCTTGCGTTCGAATCACCAATTGATAGAACAAAATTGTTTCAAGATTCTATATTTGAAATTGGTGAGAGTTCGAACAAGTTTTACCAGAAGAGAGCTAAATCTGACAACCAGAAATGGGTTGTTAAGAAGGTTGGTGAAAGCTCTAGCGATGATTCTGATGGATCAAAATCAGAGGAGCTATCTTCGGGCGATGAAACTGATTCCACAAAATCAGTTGAGCCGCAAGTTGTTTCAAAATGTGAAGCTGTTTTAAAAGATGAAAAATCAGTTCCGATTTTGAATGATGAGGAATTTCCATCACTTCGGGCTGAAAATTATAAAAAGAAAATTGGTAAAACTGAAATTTCTAATCAATTTTATAATGATAAACAGGAATTTGATGCTGAGAAGGTCTTTAACCCCAAGGTAAAACATATCTTTGGCAAGATGATTGATCGAAAAGTCAAAGGGGTTAAAGAATTTTATGAGAAGAAAACAAAGAAGGAAAAGGTTGAACCATCCCTGGTTTGTGACTGGGATGGTACATATTATGAACAGTAAGTCTCAGGACTTGCCGGAGCTCCCAGGTTGGTAAGCGTGGAGCATGAATCGGCATCTTTCTTGATAGTTTATTCGGTACTGTCAATCATACAATCGGTAAAGAGGTTTGTTTGTGTATTTCTTACAAGTGGTACAGAGGTTTCTGAACTGCAAATCGTAAATCAAGGACATTAATTTGTACTTGTATTTTCCTACATCTGGTTGGAAGACAAGATGATGAACCACATCCCCGAACATTTGTTTGATAATTCTACAAGTGATAAAATCAATCAAACTTATTTTCCGGAAAAACCATTTTGATTAAAACAAACTTAAGTGTTTTGAAATCTAAATGGGAAAATAGTTTGTTGATAGGGGGAGTTCTGATTGTTTATGCCAAGCGAATGGCGAATTGAGGCGATTTGATATCGGTTGTCATGTTTCTGTACAGTTTGTTTTCAATTTTCGTTAATGTGTTTGCATTTTAGGGGGAGTAGAAAATTTCAGAAAATCCAAAAACATTAGAAAATTTGAAAAAGTCAAAAACATGATAAAATCATAAATGAGTTTTGTTGTGAAAAAGAGGAAATGATAGTACATCAGTGGACTATCACAACATGCTAAAGAATTGGAAAGTTTAAAAGTGATAAACAATCTTACTGTGGATGTGTCAGTAGGTTTTTGCACATTTAGTAAATTGAAACGAGATATAAACCTAATTCAAACTTGCTTGATTCGTGGGTAACTATTCTTGAATATATGGGTAACCCCCGAAATCTTGTTTGAAAGGTCCTGTATTCTGAGATACTAGGTCTTTATACTCAGTGATATCTGGGGTATTATCCCGGGACTTTTGCTGTATGGAAGTACTGACCTAGTCCCCGGATAATGCTTTTCGCAAAATGCTTGAAACATAGCATCGCCCTCAGCAAGCTGATGAAACAATAAAATTGATAGTCGCTGCTGTTGTAATCAAAAGATCCTCTAAAGGGGACCCACCAAAAGTCGAAGCCGTCATCTCTCTGCGTATACGGAAGTATCGACCTAAGCTCTCACGACCCTCGCATATAACCCCTTTACAGATATCATCTGTGGTATACTCACATGTAAGACTGAATATTGGGATCTGGATACAGGAGTATATTCAAGTGGAGTGATACACAATTAAGTTTAAGTTTCTAAAACACTAATATCGTATCTCGAATCGATTGAAATTTGTGTGAAAATTTAAAGTGGACCAATATACTGACAATCTAGGTAAATTGTTTAGAACAGAGTATGTTTAAAGCTTAATGGTGTTGGTGATTTGTCACAAAACTGATATGATCCTCTTACACAAACTCACAAAAATATTGTTTGTAAATATTTTGTTTTTTCTGCATTTCATTTTTATACATTCAAAAATCCAAAAAGATTTTTAGTGTGTTTTAGCATAAATTTTGAAAAAAAATCAAAAAGATTTTTGACAACTGGTGTTGGAGAGCTAATTTTCAAAATTCCGAGTGCTAAACATGATGAACATGGGTGAATATGTTGTTTTGAAAAATTAAAATATATCTTAAAGTGGTTCTTCAAAGATTAACATTGTAAAATCATTCTTTGAATGTAAAATGTCTGCAAGTGATTCATTAGATTTTTACATGTTATTATCAGAAAATTTATTTTTGGGTAGAGGATGTGCAGGTTTCAAAGAGATAGAGAACCAGGTTCCGATACCTGAAGTCTTTGTGATTACAACATGACAGACTGCGATCCCAGCATATCGAAAGGGGGAGTCTGAAGACATCCGAGTAGAGATTGTTCGTGGTGAGTCTGTTGATGATGAGGAAAAGAGAAGAGAAAGAGTTGAGGATGCTTACACTGTGAGAAAGACTGAAGTCGTTGAAGACTCGACACTTAAGACTCGTCAACATCTGAGGGGGAGTCTGTTGGTGCAGTCATCTGTCGTCTTCGTCTTAATATCGAGTCTCGGGTTCGTTGCGGTTTTTGGATCAAACATGATGTCATCATCATTGATGATGACATCACAATGATGACATCATCATTGCAAAGCTTAACAAAAGACTATGAACGATTACATCAACATTTACAAGTCCCATAAAAGATAAAACATTGGAGGTCCAATTAGAAGCTCACATTTGAGTGGTCCAATGAGAAAAGGCATATGTATGGTCCAATCGTTTGAAAAGTGTAACATTTAGGTTGACCGTTTGAATTATATATATGCTGACCGTTTGAATGTAACCGTTTGAACATGTATGTCCGTTTGAGATGTTTCAAACGGATAGGGTAGTAGTATAAATAGGCTCTGCATGTCATTGTCATTTGTAACGGTCAGACTTGTAGATACCGAAGTGCTGCCGGTATTTCCTCTCACTGTAAACGTTGTTAAATGAACGAACAAGAGGATTAAAGTGTAGTTCAAGCTGTTTTGTAGTGCGTTTCTTAGTTTCCGCCTCTGAAACGTACAAAAGCTCTTCTGAACGACTCATTAAGGTCGAATCCGATCCTACAAAGGTGTCAAGATTACACCCAAGGCTGATGAGGCTTGGGTAGACACCATGTTTGACTAAGCGGTTTGAATTGCCGGAGCTTCCTTGATCGCGAAGCATGAATCGGCATCCTTATTGAAGTTTTAAATCATGTTTGTTATATGTGCAGGATCTTCCGAGATTAGTTTCACGTTGGATTATGGACAGTGGAGCATCTCGACATATGACAGGGAAGACTGCATTGTTGTATGATGTGAAGAATATCAATGGAGGATATGTTGGTTTTGCGGGTAATCAAGGAGGAAGAATTATTGGTGAAGGAACGTTATCCAACGGGATTGTGACGTTTGAGAGAGTTAACTACATTGCCGAGCTGGAGAACAATCTGCTTAGTATCTCGCAGATCTGTGACAGGATGTATACCACTCACTTCACTGATAAAGAATGTTTGATCTTGAAACCAGGATTTGTTATCCCTGAGGAATGGATTATCATGAGGGCACCGAGAGTTAATGATCTGTACGTGTTGGATATGAGCGTAGCTACTACAACCACGGGTCAAGCTCATCGTTTCGTGTCCAGAGCAACTGAAAAAGAATCGAGATTGTGGCACCGGAAGATGGGGCATATATATCTTAGAAAAATGAATCACTTGGTGCACAATGATTTGGTTACAGGAGTTCATGTCAAAGGTTTTCATCTGGAAGGGGAGTGCATTAGCTGTGTTAAAGGCAAGCAAAAGAAAAAGTCACACCCTACAAAGCAAGTCAATTCAGTCTCAAGACCCTGGAGAGACTACACATGGATTTGTTTGGTCCGGTGAATGTCAAGAGTATTACGGGAGACAAATATTGTCTTGTGGTTACTGATGATTATTCCAGATTTTCATGGGTTTCTTTCTTGAAGACGGAAGACGAAACGTTTGACAGTTTGATGGTGTTGTTCAAGAAGATTGAGAATCTGTACCAGAGGCGTATCAAAAGAATTCAAAGTGATAATGGTACTGAATTCAAGAACAGCAAGATGGAAGAATTTTGTGATGAAAGAGGTATATTGCATGAGTTTAGTGCTCCGTACACTCCGCAGCAGAATGGAGTCGCAGAACGCAAAAATCGGACACTAATCGAGACGGCCAGAACTATGCTCGCAGATTCAAAGTTACCAATTAATTTTTGGGCTGAAGCTGTTTCCGCCGCATGCTATACGCTCAACAGAGTTCTCACTGTCAAAAAGTTCAACAAAACATGCTTTGAGCTGATCAATAATCGCAAACGTAATTTGAAGTATCTTGAACCGTTCGGGTCACCCTGTACTGTTCTAGAGCCTTATGGAAAGTTTAGTCCGAAGTGCATTGAGGGTATATTTGTTGGTTATTCAAGTCCTTCGCGACGTGTCTTCGTTCCAAGTGAGAAGCGGATTATTGAAGCTGCGAATGTTGAATGTCAAGGTTATACTATGCCGCCACAAAGTCCAGGAGATTCATGGCGATATCATTATGACGAGTTGTGGGAATCATTTGACATGAGAGAAGAAGAAGAGGAAGAAGATTTCTATGATGAGTTGGATATTTTGCGCAAATACGAGTCACAGCAAAGGTTCCCAGCTGAGTATTCAAGAAGACCACGGGAAACTTCAGATGACGATGAAGCAGGTCCGAGTAATGCTGGTGAACACGATGATGTCCAACAGAATGAAGTTGCTCAAGATAATCAGTCAGTTGAGAATGATAATCAAGAATCTGAGAACATGCCGATCTTTGATCATGAAGATTCAGATTCTGAGGGGGAGCAGATTCAGGATTTAAGTCAAACAAACCAAATGAGTGAACAAGGTGCAAATCAAAATGTTACTAATCTGGAAGGCGATGTGGATGTTCCAAGCGAAGTAATGCCGCGAACTCTTTCATATCATCCAGAGGAGTTGATCATAGGAGAATTGCAAGCAGGCGTTCGCACGAGACGTCAAATAAACCAGGGCCTTACATGTTTTTACTCTACGGTGGCACCTTTACAAACTGAATTTTCATTAAGTTGTTTTATCTCACAGATCAAACCGAGAACTTACAAAGAGGTGCTTACTGAAGACTCTTGGGTCATTGCGATGCAAGAAGAGTTAAGTCAGTTTGAAAAGTTGGGAGTGTGGAAGCTAGTAGATTTGCCGGATGGTCATAGAAAAATCAATACGAAATGGGTATTTAAGTGTAAGAGAGACGACAGAGGAGTTGTTGTAAGGAACAAAGGTCGACTCGTTGTTTAGGGCTTTAGTCAACAGGAGGGGATTGATTTTACTGAAGTCTACGCTCCTGTGGCACGACTAGAGGCAATCAGAATTTTCCTTGCATTTGCGTCTTGGAAGAATTTCAAAGTATATCAGTTAGATGTAAAATCGGCGTTTCTTTATGGGAAGGTTAAAGAGGAGGTTTATGTCGCTCAGCCGCCGGGCTTTACTGACCCAATCCACAAAAACAAGGTCTACTTATTGGACAAACCGCTGTATGGTTTACACCAGGCCCCGAGAGCTTGGTACGAGACTTTGTCTCAACACCTACTAGCCAACAGTTTCATACGTGGAAAAGTGGATGCCACTCTCTTCACTAAAGAGGTCGACGACCATCTTCTGATAGTTCAGATTTATGTGGACGATATAATCTTTGGGTCAACAAATGAGAATCTATGCAAAGATTTCGAACAGGTAATGAAGCAAAAATTCGAAATGTCATCAATGGGGGAGATGAAATTATTTCTGGGTCTACAAGTTGAACAACTACCTGAGGGAATTTTCATTCACCAGACGAAGTACGTGCATGATATTCTGGAGAAATTTGGAATGTCAGGTTCTACTCCAGCTGCTACCCCACTTGCAACAAATCATGGGATTCACCCAGATCTCACCGGAGATAGGGCTGATGAAACGTTCTACCGTTCCATGATAGGTTCTTTGATATACCTAACTGCTTCACGTCCTGATATCATGTACCCAACGTGCCTCGCAGCAAGATATCAATCTAACCCGAGAGCTTCGCATATGATCATTGTGAAGAGGATATTACGCTACCTGAAAGGAACTCCTTCATTGGGGTTGTGGTATCCTAGAAAAGGCGACTTTACACTCGAAGGGTATTCCGATTCGGATTTCGGATGCTGCAAAGTCAATTCAAAATCAACAACCGCGGGATGCCAGTTCTTTGGACCTAGATTGGTTACCTGACAATGTAAGAAACAAACATCTGTGGCGTTATCTACATGTGAAGCGGAGTACGTTTCTGCTAGCAGTTGCTGCTCTCAGATCCTGTGGATACAGCAACAGATGCGCGACTACGGTTTGCAGTTTCTTAACACACCTCTTTTTGTTGATAATGAGGCCGCAATAAATATAACAAAGAATCCAGTACATCACGCTAAAAATAAAGATATAGAAATTCGTCATCACTTTATTCGCGATTGTTTCGAGAAAAAGTTGATACGAATTGAAAATCCACACTGACGAACAGAAAGCTGATTTACATACCAAAGCTTTTGATAAAAATCGGTTTAAATATTTGTTAAAACTGAACGGTATGAAGCTTCTTTCGGTGTCGGATGGCATTATTGGCGTTGATGAGAGTACTGTTGTGGATGAAGATAAGAAACAATCTGCAATGGTTTGTCGATTTTTTACTTGTTTTGGTATTTAGGGGGAGTAGATGTAAATAGTATATTTTCAGAAAATACAAAAATAGTAAAAAATGCAAAAATACAAAAACATGATAAAATTGAAAAAGAGCTTGTGTAAAAAGTGAAAATGATAGTACATCGGCTAGACAATTACAGTATGCTAAAGAAGTGTAAAGTTTAAATGAGTTAAACAGTCTCACTAATGATGTGTCGATAGGTTTTCGCACATTTAGTAGATTTATTCGGGATATAAACCTAAAATTTCAAACATGCGTAATTCGTGGGGAACACTACTTAGATATATAGGTAACCCCTGAAATCTCGTTTGAAAGGTCCCGTATTCTGAGATACTAGGTCTTTATACTCAGTGATATCTGGGGTATTATTCCGGGACTTCTGCTGAATGGAAGTTCTAACCTAGTCCCCGAATAATACTTTCCGCATTGCTTGAAATATAGCAAACATCCTCAGCATAAAAAATGATGAAACATTGCAAAATGCTAATCGTGTGCTGTTGTAACTAAAAGATCCTCTAAAGGGGACACACCGAAAAGTCGAAGCCGTCATCTCTCTGCGTATACGGAAGTATCGACCTGAGCTCTCACGGCCCTCGCATTTACCCCCTGACAGATATCATCTGTGGTATACTCACCTGTAAGACTGAATATCTGGGATTCTGGATACGGGAGTATATTCAAGAGGTGGGACACATGAATGAGCAAAGTTCATAAGACATCTAAATCGTATCCTGAGTAAATTGAAATTTGTGTGAGAATTTAAGTTGGATCAGTATATCGACAATCGATGTGAATTGTTTGAGTCTGAGCATGAAATGAAGCTTAACGGTACAAGTAATTTGTCTAAAAAACTGATATGATTCCCTGACACGCTCACCAAAAATATGTTTGTAAATAGTTTAATTTCTGCAATTTAAGTTTCTGTATTTCATTTCTTAGTTTAGAACACTTTATTAAAATCTAAAAAGATTTTTTATTTCTGCTTTATTTTTGACAAACCAAAGTGGAGAGTTAATCGTTGGATTCTCGAATATTGAAGCAGATGCAAGAAAAGTTTTGAGCTGAAGAATGAGGAGAGCTTACTTTGTCAAAGTTTGAATGCCTTACAAGTTAAAACAAGTTCATTAGTTTGATGCTTATTACATTTTTCAGAAAATGTTTTACAAAATCAATCTGTATTGTCAAAAGATCAACCAAGGTCATTAAATTGGACATGGTAGATTAATTGAGTAATCAGGGTCATTAACTTGGAACTGAATACTTGAGTGGATTTCTAATACTGATAGAATGTGTGTTTTTGTGAAAAGATAGTTTGTAATGTTTGATGTTTGAGACACAGGTTTTGGACTTCATCATTCCCACGGAAGCTAATTTTCAAAGCTTGAACCAGATCAAGACCTCAGATTCTAGCATATTGAGAGGGGGAGTCTGTGAAAGGGGGAGTTTGGATCAACAAGTCAAAGGGAAGTTTGAAGATGGAGCTAGGAAGTGATTCTGAACCTGTGAAGATAGAGTTTTTATGATGAAAAGACAGAGTTGGAGAAAAGTGTAGGATCGGATTCTGACCAGAACGAGTCAGAGGATTTTGATCAGATACAGGTGCGGAAAACAAGTACCTGACGTAGAAACAGCTATATATCTTCTTAATTCTCTTTTCTGATTAATTTGACAGTGTTTACATGCAATTCTCACACCGGCAGCACGTCGGTATGGAAATCTCAAAGTTACAAATGAGGTCCTCTTATACGGTATATATAGGTGAGGAGGTCCCCTTATACGGCATGTCCATATAAGCGAACCTGATAGGTTCCCTTATACGGCATGTCCGTATAAGCGGACCTGACGAATAAGCTAACCTATTATGTCCGAATAAGTGGACCTGACACAAAAGAGAACCTACTATGTCCGTATAAGCGGACCTACACTCTAAAACACGTAAAGTCTCCAGTTTTCTCGTAAAACGCGCCCTAATCTATAAATTACAATGAAAGACTCGATCTAAGACGAAATCAACAGATGTAGTGCACCAACAGACTCCCCCTCAGATGTTGATGGAGTCGACTATCGAATCACAACAATGCTGTGTCTTCACATCTACAGTCTTGGTCAGTCTCTGGGCTTTTCTTTCTCTCTATCTTCAGACTCCCCTCTCGATTTACTCGATTTACTGGCATTCCTTTGTTCTTCAGTAACATCTTCAGGATCGTTGTCTGGCTTTCCGTCTAACAACTTCTCATCTTATCCTGCAAAAGCTCTACCTCAAAGTAAATTTCTTTCACATATATATTTCAAACATATAACCCTGCACCAATTCAGACTCTCCTTCAAAACAAACACAGATTTTGATGAACCACTTGAAAGATTAGATTATGAAAACATTTAATTTCACACAAACACTCCCCCTCAAATATTACTCATCATGTTTAGCACTTGGAATTTTGAAAATCAGCTATTCAACATCAGTTGTCGAAAATCTTTTTGACTTTTTAAAAAATTTATGCTAAAACACACTGAAAATCTTTTTTGGATTTTGAAATA
The DNA here is from genome assembly GCF_002127325.2 of Helianthus annuus. Taxonomy (NCBI): domain Eukaryota; kingdom Viridiplantae; phylum Streptophyta; class Magnoliopsida; order Asterales; family Asteraceae; genus Helianthus; species Helianthus annuus. The sequence goes on along the minus strand of NC_035442.2, from coordinate 73,285,884 downwards.
AAGAAAATGTAATGCAGTAAAGAAATATTTACAGACAATATTTTTGTGAGTTCATGTAAGAGGATCATATCAGTTTATGAGACAAGTCACCAACACCGTTAAGCTTCATTTCATTTTAAGTTCTAAACAATTCACCTAGATTGTCAGTATATCTGTCCACTTAAATTTTCACACAAACTTCAACTGATCCGAGATACGATATTAATGTCTTTAGAACTTAAACTTATCCGTGTGTCCCACTACTTGAATATACTCCCGTATCCAGATCCCAATATTCAGTCTTACAGGTGAGTATACCACAGATGATATCTGTTCAGGGGTTAAATGCGAAACCGTGAGAGCTCAGGTCAGAACTTCCGTTCAGCAGAGAGATGACGGCCTGACTTTTGGTGTGTCCCCTTTAGAGGATCTTTTGATTACAACAGCAGCGACTATGAATTTTATTGTTTCATCAGCTTGCTGAGGGCGATGCTGTGTTTCAAGCATTTGCGGAAGGCATTATCCGGGGACTAGGTCAGTACTTCCATACAGCAGAAGTCCCGGGATAATACCCCAGATATCACTGAGCATAAAGACCTAGTATCTCAGAATAAGGGACCTATCAAACAAGATTTCAGGGGTTACCTATATATCCAAGTTTGTGTTAACCCACAGAACAAGTAAGTTTGAAATTTAGTTTATATCTCGTCACAATTTACCTAAATGTGTAAAAACCCACTGGCACATCCTCAGTGAGATTGTTTATCACATTTTATCTTTATATTTCTTTAGCATGTTGTGACAGCCTACTTATATACTATCATTTCCTCTTTTCACAACGAAACTCATTTTTGAATTTTATCATGTTTTTGGCTTTTTCAAATTTTCAAATGTTTTTGGATTTTCAGAAATTTCCCTACTCCCCCTAAAATGCAAACACATTTCGAAGAAAATTTGAAAACTTCTAGACTCTTGACCCACTAGAAACATGAAAAGTAAAACAAACTGTACAGAAACTTGACAACTGACATCGAAGCACATCAAATCGCCATTCACTAGGCATAAACAATCCAAACTCCCTCTTTCAACAAACCATTTTCTCCTTTAGATCTCAAAACACTCAAGTTTGTTTTAATTGAAATGATTTTTCCGGAAAATGAGTTTGTCTTTACCACTTTTAAGTTTACCACTTATGAAGCATGGGGATATGGTTCATCATCTTGTTTATCAATCTCATATGAATAATAAATCAAGTACAACTTAATGTCCCTGATTTATCATTTGCAGTTCAGAATCACTGTACCACTTGTAAATGTAAATTCTTCAAGGTATAACCACAAATACCACTTGTAGATCAAAAATACCACTTGTAGGTTTTACTGTAGGAATGAAAAATCTACAGAAACCTCTTTACCACTTGTCAAATTATTCAGAAAGATGCCGATTCCTGCTTCTCAATTACCAACCTGGAAGCTCCGGCGTAGTCCTTCAACCTGTAAAATCCAAAACACTATTCAAATTCTTTCAAACAAACTATTCAAACACTAGAAAGATGTCGATTCCTGGTCCATGATATAAACTTGGGATCTCCGGCATACATCCATCCAAGTCTTCTCAGACTTGATGGATTTCAACTCTTGAGCAGTAGGGTTGTATGTTGCCTTTTTCGTGGCATAAAAATCTTTAACCCCCTTTGCCCTTCCACTTAACATTTTCCCAAATATCTTTTTAACACTCCCGTTGAATGTTTTCTCGACATCAAAATCTTTTTTCTCATTGTAAAACTGATTTGAAATCTCAGTTTTTCCAACTTTCTTTTTAACTTCCTCAAACTTCAGTGATGGAAATTCATCATCATTCACTGAAATTTTCGCCTCAACCTGTGGCTCTTCTGACTTTGTGGAACCAGATTCATCGCCGACATTCACATCAACCTTTTTAACAACCCACACCTGGTTGTCTTTTTCTTTCTTTTTGTAAAAATTCTTTTCCGAACACTCACCAACCTCATATTTAGAATTTTCAAAACATTTAAGTCTATTGGTTGGTGGTTCAACATCAACAACTTTGTCTTTTAATTTCTGAGAAACTCCCTGTTTTGTTTTTGCATTTGTCGAACAGTTCCATGCAATATGACCAACTTCATTGCATCGATAACAGGTACGAGTCTCTCTTTGATAAAACACTGCAGTTCCATTTTTCTTCTTTTCAGCAAGGAACTCCTGGTTTGACTGTCTCCAGAATGGTTTCTTCTGTTCTTCATCTGAGCTTCCACCTGACACAAATTCTGTTTTTGTTTTAGAATTTTTATCATTTTTATAATTTTTTGGTGGAACAAATCCTAATCCTTTCTTTTTGTAGCTACGATTTTGGTTAGGTTTCTTTTGAAAACCAGGACCAGAATTGTAACCTTTTTTCTTGTTTAAACGTTGTTGAACTCTTGAAGTGTATTTTTTATGTTTTTCAGTAAGATTTAAATCTTTTATTTCAGAAATATTGATTTCTGTCATTTTGAAAACCTTTTTGATCATGTCAAAACGAACACTTCTTATTGGAAAATCTTTGTCATAGTATAATTTGTCCGAATTATTTAAAGTGTATGCAACTTCAAATGTTCCATCATCCAAATTTGCTTTCGATAACAAAAATTCTATACTGTAAGACCGTTTAACCGACGAATTTTGACTGTTGACTGACGAATTTGACCCTCCAGACTCAGATTTTGACTCGGACTCCTCATCAGTATCCAACACCTGATCGACCACCTTTTTAATTAACTCAGACTCATGATCAGTATCGGACGAGGTAAACGTGACATCAATGTTATCTGGTAAAACGTCAGTTGTGTCGGTTTTTAGCTTTATATTGACTGCTTTTTCAAGTTGCTCCTCGTTTGGTTTCCTAGGAGAATACCCATCCCAAATCGGAGGCGGACACTTGTTATAGCTAACAGTCGGTTTCTTACCACAGTCTTTCTTCTTCCTTGGCTTCTCGTCTTGAAAAGCTTCCAAACCTGCAACAGTTGGGTAAACACGATCAATGAGATAATCAGAAGTAGTATAGCTTAACAATAACCGCCTAATTCTCTCATTTTCGATCTTTTTAGTTTCCAACTCTTGCTTCCATTTGGCACTCTCTTCAATGTAGAAATTGATCGCTTTTTGTTTTGACATCAAAGTTGCATTCATCATTGTCAGTGCCTGTTCTCTTTCTGAGTTTGTAGTTTGGAGACCCGTTACTGTTTTGTTCAAGACATCGTATGATTCTTTCACATAATTGAGGTTGAACAGTAACTGCTCCTTCTTCTTCTCGTACTCAGCTATAATGTCGTCTTTTGCTGCACATTCCTTGCAAGCTTCCAAACACTTCTCAAAAGGCTTGACGACTTCAACAATCTTCTCAACCTCGATTGTTTTCACAACTTCTATCACTTTTTCAGCTACAGTCACCTTTTCTTCTTCTTTCTCCACTTCGGTAACCTTCTCAGCAACATTTTCAACATTTTGAACATCACCTTCAGACTTCTCTTGTTGTTCTATAGCCTTCAGTGTATTCATGCGATCTGCAAAATAAACATTAAAACTTTTAGGAGAAAGATGAGATTCAGCAATATTTACATATTTTTCTTCTTCATCATCACTGCTTTTGTCAACCGGTGATTGATCAAACTCTGCAGATTTTTCAGAATCAGCATCTGATACACCAGAATCAGACGGTGTTTTATCAAATACAACTGCTTTTTCTGAAACAACCTCATTCTGTACACTCTCATCAGAACTCGATAAACTCTCATCTGAACACTCTGAAATTTCTCCAGATCTTTCTAAAAGTTCATCGACACTTTCTGTACTTTCATCAGAAGCAACCGATTTGACAGTTTCACCGATAGACTTCATCCAGGTGGCAAACATGTCTGGCTCCCTCATAATCTTGGCAATGAAAGTTTTAAACTCTCCCTTTTCATCAACAAACATATCCCAGCTGAAGCCTTCAGGAAGTCTTTCATCATCTTGATCGATTATGCATGCTGCTTTGCCTTCAGATGATATGTAATCACTCCAGCTGAAATCTACCAAACATGCTCTTTTGGGATCTTCAATCTTCCTCCCATGAGCCGTCTGTGGTTCTTGAGATTGACCAACTTGTTGATAGATAGCTTTACGGTAGTAATCATCTTTCCCAAATGGATTCTGTGCTCCGCTAGCTTCTCTTCCCTTGCACTCCCGCTTGAAATGGCCTTTCTCCCTGCACCGAAAACAAGTAACTTTAGATTTATCAAAACCTAAAGTAGATACATGAGCATCAAGAAAGTCATTTCTCCCGGTGATGGTTTTGAACTTCTCAGCACGTCGTAGAACACTTGCAAGACACCATTTGATATCCATGAGTTCCGTCTCTTCGGCGTCTATTTGATCGTAATCCTCTTTGGTGAGCATAGGATTTCCGATCCGACCAGCAACCAGACCTTCATAGGATAACAGAACAGAACCCAGAAGTGCCATATGGTCTTTTGCAGTGTCTTCAGAGAAGCTTTGACCTTCTGGAAGGTTGAGGGTTATATTGCATTGAATCACATATCCATTTCCTGTTTTTGTACTCTGAGACTGAAAACTTGTGTTTGTCTCTTTAGGATTTACACTCGGAAATGATGAAAACCCGCTGCTACTAATGTTTGAACCCTGATCAGCTTTGTCAGATGAATCACCAGCACTGAATGCCGTCTGAATTTTTGGACTTTTCTCATACTCAGTGGCTGAAATGCTACCCCTGTAGTACATTTTAACATCTTGTTGACCACTCGGACTATTTATCCTGGTGATCTTTTGCTGTTCCAGATTCTGAGCCTCTAATTTTTCGATAAATTATCCAATTGTCAGTCCGTCATAAACACCCGTGTTTTTCAATATCATCAAATACGTTCCCCACTCCTTCTGAGTTAACGCATTAGCCAACTTATCCACATACTCTTCACGACTTTTATCAACACCAATCATTGTCAATGATCGCACTAAGTGACAGTATCTTTCAATCAGCTTCTTAGTATCCTCACCTGGTAAGCTGCTAAAAAGATCAAACTCTTTCTTAAGCAATGCCTTTTTGCTTTTAATCATACTCTGACTTCCCTCGAATTTGACTTTAAGAGCATCCCATATCGACTTAGCAGTTTTGTCGTGTTCTAACAGAATGAATATATCTTCTTTAATCGCTTGTTGCAATAAACTGATCATCATTTTCTCCGCTCTGTACATTGCACATTCTTGATCTGTGAATTCGGATATCTGTTTGATAACATTCACCTCCGTTCTCGGTAACACATACTTCTTCAAGATACATTCCCATGATCTAAGATGATTTGCTTGAACCCAGTTTTCAAATCTATCCTTCCACCCGTAGTATTCTTCGATACTCATCAATTTCGGGGGTTTCTGGGTGGTTCCCGTCTCGTTTTCTAGATTCATGGCTTGAGCAATCGCAGCTGGTGACGACGATGTTGCAAACGCGTTGTAAAACTCGGTATCCATGTTTCACACCTATATCACCTGACGATCTCGAATTCACCTGACGATCTCGAATTACCTGACGATCTTGAATTACCTGACGATCTTGAATTACCTGACGTTCTCGGATTACCTGATGTAGATAAACAAACACAACACAATCAGTTTAAAAGTTTGTCAAATAACAGTATAATACTGATACTCGAACCGATGAATATTCTGTGCGGATCGAATGTTGACAAACTGTACAGACTGAAATTGATGCGAACTGAGATTTAACTTGTCAAAACACGCGAACTACTGTGACCCGGATTGAACTCAAACGACCAGATTTACTACGAACGAACCGATAGACTTTCAAACGACCATGCCCGACTTCCAACTTATATGACTTGAATTTTATGTCAACTGAGCTACAAATCACAACACAAACTGTTTGATGGGTCAAGAATTAATCACCACAAACACTTAACACCACAAAGATCATGAGCTGCCACACTAAAGTGATTCTTTAATCAATATGAAACCTTTTAAACCTTTTTTTCTTTTATATAACCAGTGGCCGACAAAATCACATGGATAGATGCTTTTTAGATCTCAAAATGGTCAACAGTTTGAATTAATACATCTCGACAACATTTATGTTCAAAATCCGACAATGACTATTACACTCAACTCTGATTTGACCGTTTTTTTTATATTAAGTCGATGTTGGCTTTAATTGTGATAGGACCTTATTTTTTAACTGAATTAATATGTGATAAGGACCTTATTAAATCCAAATTGTTCTGATTGGGTCAATGGGTCGGTGTATTTTGGGCCAAGATATCCATATGATCTTTAATAAAAATCTGTGCACTAAAGGATCAATATTTGGACTTTCACAAGTCACGATCTCATTGGGCCAATATTTGCACTATACCACAATTTATTTCAATTTCAGTTAATGAAAACACTAGCCGACAACTCTAAATGATGGACTGACTTCAAACATGATCCTATTGGGCCGACATATGTACTAATCAATTTACATTTTTATAATGCTAGATTATTTTTAAATTTTGATTGGACCATGAAACACACTAAGCCAATAGATGATAGGGCCGCCTATATAACAGCACATGATTGGACCTCAAATTACTGAACTAACCAATTCTTTTAAAAGCCAACACCTATGATTGAGCCACATTAAATGATCTTGGGCGGCAACAGGAAATATGATAGGGCCGATTACTTTTAATGGGCAGTTGGTTGTAAGAAAATGATAGGGCCGATTACTTTTAATGGGCAGTGCACATGGGCTTTGTTTAGTGAGACGGTGCAATCAAATCCAAGCCATTAACTATCTGACAACTATTTACAAACTGAACCACGTGAAGATGATGACACAAAAGCGAAACATCATTCTGAATGAAGAGCGGACCACACTGACTATGATATTATGAGCGAACCACTTTTGAGCGGACCTCAAAAGATACCAAAAGCGAACATGTATGGTGTTTGAAAAAGCGAACCAAATGTTGATCAATGAGCGGACCAAACACTTATTTTGGAGAGGGTCTATTTCTTAGTTCAAGATCCCTCTTACTAACTGGAATCAAAGAATTAGTAGATCTGTTCCACCCAAAATGGTAATGGGCTTGGGTTATGAACTTATAATCTATAATCTGATGATCAAGTCGATTCTATGATTATAAGTTCATTTAGTGGACTAGGATTGACCTGTAATACCGAACCATAGGTATAACCCTTCGCTCAATACTAGAATCGAGATTTGAAACATAGCATCTGAGGCTGCATTAATCGAGGATACACGACAGAAGGAATTGTTCTATTTCCAAACTTTACCTTCAACAAGTGTAGATTTTTTTATTTTCTTTTTTCCCCACCACGAATCATGTGTATTTCTCGTAAGACTGAGAGTAATAAAAAAAAATCAAATCGCACCATCTCTGTAATAGGTAAATGCCTCTTTTTCTCCTGAAGTTGTCGGAATTATTCGTAATAAGATATTGGCTACAATTGAAAAGGTTTTATCAATAAAATTTCCATTTATCCGCGATCTAGACATAGGTAGCAATCCATTCTATCATTGTTCTCATTACTTCTCGCGGGAAAATGATCCCACAAGGAATAGAATTCTACAGTACGAAATAACGCAAAAACGTATTCATTATCATAAAAAAAAGAGATGGTCCGTCTATTCAATATTAAAAAATTCAATATTCAAATTGTTCTTTTTACATTACAAGAACGGGATTATTTGGACTACAAAAGCAAACCAGATTATAGAGCAAGATCTTATAAGTAATAGTCAACAAATCGGGATTCATTTATCAACAGATTTTTTTATTCCGTTTGAATTCATTTCAATAATTCTTTTAGTTGCGTTAATCGGCGCAATTGCTGTAGCTCGTCAATAATAACTCTTTAGAACTGGAAAACCCTTGTTATGAGCTATCACATGTATTTCCTTTTTTCTATTTAACTTTGTATATAAAATTTCAATTCTTTAGTAGTTCGATCTATTCCCAATATATTCCTTTATTCCATTACTCGTTATATTCTAGTCAATCCGATTGGTTAAATTGTTGTTCATATTGAAATGAATCGAGATTGATAAGGAGTTGGTTAATGATGCTCGAGCATGTACTTGCTTTGAGTGCCTATTTATTTTCTGTCGGTCTATATGGATTGATTACAAGTCGAAATATGGTTAGGGCTCTTGTGTCTTGAAGTTATATTAAATGCAGTTAATCTCAATTTTGTAACATTTTCTGATTTTTTTGATAGTCGTCAATTAAAAGGAGCCATTTTTTCTATTTTTGTTATAGCTATTGCAGCTGCTGAAGCCGCTATTGGACTCGCTATTGTTTCATCAATTTATCGTAACAGAAAATCAACTCGTATAAATCAATCGAATTTATTGAATAAGTAATATTATCATATAAATTCAAATTTTCATAAACTAATTCAAATTAGCATGTCTGCCACGTAAGATATGATCATGTTATCACAAATATAAGAAACTTGTAGGATCGGATTCTGACCTGAACGAGTCAATCAGAGGAGTTTGATCAGATACAGGTGCGGAAAACAAGTACCTGACGTAGAAACAGCTAGATATCTTCTTAATTCTCTTTTCTGATTAATTTGACAACTTTTACATTCAGTTCTCACACCGGCAGCACCTCGGTATGGAAATCTAAGTGTTACAAATGAGGTCCTCTTATACGGTATATATAGGTGAGGAGGCCCCCTTATACGGCATGTCCATATAAGCGAACCTGATAGGTTCCCTTATATGGCATGTCCGTATAAGCGGACCTGACGAATAAGCTAACCTATTATGTCTGAATAAGTGGACCTGACACAAAAGAGAACCTACTATGTCCGTATAAGCGGACCTACACTCTAAAACATGTAAACTCTCCAGTTTTCTCGTAAAACGCGCCCTAATCTATACATTACAATGAAAGACTCGATCTAAGACGAAATCAACAGATGTAGTGCACCAAAAAAAGACCAAGACTGAAGACTCGAAGCCGAAGACTTCGTCAACATCCAAGGGGGAGTCTGTTGGTGCATGAAATGTCTGTTGACTACGTTTGTATTGAGTCTTAGGTCTAGATAGGTTAGATTGGAGCTTGAAAGTCAAAATATGGTTTAACTTGTTAATTTCGCTCATATGTACAGGTTAGAGATGATTTCGCTTATAGGGTTTTTAGGGGTTTCGCTCTTAGGTTTAGTGAGAGGTTTCGCTCATGTGTCATGTCGTTGGAGCGAAATCATAGGCTTATAAATACCATGATGTGATTTCGCTTATGACTCAGTTGAGCGAAATCAGAGTCGAGGTGCTGCTGGATTTTTGTCAGAATTCTTGTAAAACGACTCAGAAAGTGTTTATAAAGAAGGAAATTGAAAGGAACTGTTGTTACTTTGTCTACATTGATTCCGCCTTTGTATGCAAAGATGAACTGCCTTAACTGAGTTTTCGGGTCGTAGAACGGTCCAACATTATAGCGTGCTATAACGTGCTAACATCTGTTAACCCTTAAGCACAGTTAAAGATCTGTTAAAGGCTAAGCACTTTTATAGCGTGCTTCAACAGACCTTATAAGCTGTTGATCATCATCTGTTAAAGATCTTATATTATAGATCTTTTGTTGAATTGTCTAACATCTGTTGGTGCACAACAGAACTTAGGTTCATTATACATTTTGCTTCATCAGCAGAGCTTCTCTTTAGCAGACTTCTGCTTCAGCAGTCTTTATGTTAACAGACCTTTTGGTTCATCAGCAGAGTTTGTTTGCCTCATGTGCTGAGGTTGTTTCGTTTAAGTAACAGACTTTTCTTTTAACAGTGGTTGTCTTCAACAGATGTTTGCAAAGTTTAGCGAAACAGATGTTGAGTTTGTCCCTTTGGTAGGAGCAGTTTTTAAAATACTGTTATTTGTAATTCCAATTTGTATACTATTTTATTAATTTTGAGTGTTATATTTCTTTTTGTTGAGTGACCGGGAAATGTAATGGAAAATAGTAATGTTTAGATGCAAAATATAGTAATTTTTACTTAAAAAATATAAAAAGGTAAAACCATACTTTTGAAAGTATATACTAAGACTACATAACTTCATTCCTAAGTTAGTTTCCAAACAAGAAATTTGTCCATCAAACATGTCAACTAAAACATAAATTATACAAGGCTGAAAAGGTGTTCAAAGATCATGTCAACAAACTTCAAAGTGTATTTTATCTCCTCTTGCACTTTTTTCTTCGACTATCCCAAACCTCAGCTTTTCCCCACAGATATTCCTGTTTCATCAATGATACGCTGCCAGTCTGTATGCATCACAGATGGGTGTTGTCGTCAGGTGTTCTAGGATCTCTCCTAACAACCAGCTGTACCAAAAACTTCACATGACCAAATGACAACACAACTTTACGGTAATCATTTAGCTGGTGTTCTCAAACAAAGTTCCTCGGTATTTCCTATAAAGGAAAATTTTTTCTTTAGTTATTCATTCAAAATAGCATATACTTTACGTAATAACAGATAGATCCAAGATTATAAGTAAAATCAACTATATTAAAAGTGGATATGTAAATACTAAGCTGTGTGTCTGTAAAACATGGTATTCAAACTGTTTTTTATAATGTGGACGCCTTTTGTGGTGTTGGTGATTGGTACGGCTGCAGTGATGTTTTATCTCTCCGTGAAGTGCAATCCCGTCTTTGTTAAAAACCTTCACAGTAAAGTTAAAGTCGTCTTCAGGAGTACTTCCCATCCATTGAAACAGCAGTTGGCAGCTTTCCTCAACATCATTTTCGAAGCAAAAAGTTGTCCATCCTGGTCCCATAAAACCAACAGCTAATCCCTTTTTGTTTTTAGGAGATAAAATATAATGGACATCAACTTTACTACTCTGCTTTGGTCCATGTACTTTGGCAACCAAGTTATCAATTTTTAATCTCCTTTGCGACAACAGCTTCAGCAAATCGTGTGGTAAATGCTATAGTTTTCATAAATTTTAGAAATGTCATATTAGATTTTATATAGGATACAAAATATAAATTAGAAGTTTTGGTAACAGTTCAAAAGATACACTAGAAATATACAAAAATAAGTAGGAATTTTTAACTTGCTTGCAGTATGTTTCTTCTTCAGCCTGTATCAAGCATCCATGAACATAATCTCTGTTCGATCCATTTTTTCTAATCTCCAATCCCTCATTGTCCAAAACATTTATCTCAAATTTTGCTTACTTAAATTTTTTTAAACACAGCTTGTCTATGTTGTTATTTCTATAAGTTTCAACGAACCGGGTCCATTCTGGCCCGTTTATCCTCTTACTTTTATGACTTATGCTCTGTACTGCAATCTTATACTTAAAACCCGTATAATCAACCAACTTTATCACCTCACACTTTCTTGGTAATTGGTTAGCCATTATCTTTGGAAGTATATATGTATATAAAATACACAATATTAATATATCTTTAATTATATAAATACAGTTTTTAGCATACAATTGTGATTTAAGCTAATTTGTTCTAAGAATATAGCTTACCAATCCCTCATTTAGGTCTGCCAATTGTGAGACGTTGATAATTATCATAAACTCCATCTGAAAGTAAAAAAATACAATTACAGTTAAATACTATAATATAAAATCAATTGTATCTGAAAAGCATTATATTTAAGGTACAAAAAAATATCCAACACTGTGTAGGACCAAACTTATATGTTGTGTATTTCAATATGGTTCCTACAACCAACAATATGAATCTAACGCTGTGTACTTAAATGGAATGAATCAAAATGTAACTAAATAGGTTGATATAAATTTTATTATAAAATAAAGAAAATAAGTTCATATAAGTTTATCTATTTTAACATCAGTAGATTATGATTTTGATGCTTGTATAATTTGAAATGAGGAAACTGAAAGGAACATGTTAAAGCATACCTATAAAATACACAAGAGAACAAAAAAAATACATGATCTAAAACTTCAAACTTCTGATCGTCAAGTATGAGGAAGAAGAAACTGTAGAGTTTTTTCGCCGGAAAAGAAGAGGTGAGATTGTATTGGGATTGTTGAAAATAAGATATCTATCTATTAACTTGTAATTGTTTATTTATTTAACTTATAATAATCTTTAATATCAGGACTTAAAAACTATTTTAATTATATAAATATAAATATATTAAATTAATAGATAAGTTTTTCATATTTACCAATATAAATTTATATTCAAACAGTGGTTATTGCTGTCTAAAAATTGCGATGTTTTAATGTAAAAGGAGGTAAAGTATAAATTTTACAAAATTTAATTTCAGCCAACCAGTGTAAATGTAACATCCGTATTAACTCCATTTAATATACTTTTCAACTCCATTATTGAATATAAGCTCCAGAAAAGATATTCGGAAGTTTTCTCAAATAACTTTCTTATCAAAATCGGTAAGGTTCTATTGCATATTATAGATTACACGCTATAAAATCAAGTATTGTTTTTTTGAATTTATTGTTTGCATTATATATGTTAGATTAATCATTATTTGATGTTATGAGTATGTGTTTGTCACTGACGGCGTTTCATATTCTCTCTTGAAGCAAATAATAGTTTCTGTAATCAGGTGTATTTTTATTGATTAAGTACTGCATTAACTTAAATGAAGTTACTGATAGCATTCTCTGTCACAATTTGTGTATGCATCTTCGTGATGTTGTCTTCTACATTACGATTGATAAATCAACTATATATTTTTTGGTTAACGCTCATTTGCTTAATTGTTGTGAGAGATGATGATTTTCGTTTTGTGCTTTGTTTTTATAATACCTTAAGTGTGTGAATATACCACTTGATTTTTATAATAACTTGTAAGTTTAAATTGTTTAATTGCAGATATGAATCTATCCAATCAAACACCATCCTTTTTACAATTCCTTAATGAAGATGATATTATATTTTTGGTATGTTTTTTAACTTTCTTGCTACTATTATGAATCTACGTTAATTTTTGATGTAAGATGTTTGTTAAATACTGTTGCAGAATATACCACTTGATTTTCAGACTCTATTGTGGGGCAAGGAGGTCCCGTATGGGCGACTCGTAGAGTTACTTGATGGTGACAAATCATGGTTAGTACAAGTAAAGAAGAGAGTTGATCATTGTATATTTACAGATGGATGGACAAAGTTTGTTAGAGATTGTTGTTTGAAAACGAAAGATGCTGTATTGGTGAAAGCTATTGGACTTTTGTCGTTCGTTGTCTCATGTTTTAAAGAAAACGTGTACGAGAACTCTTACATTTCAGCAAATATTAGCACTGAAGTTGGAATGACTGTAAGTAACGATATATTATTTCGTTACTTACTCTAAATATTTTATGCTATCTCAATAGCTTGCTAACATCTATTTGCCCTTTTAACGTCTGTTTCCTTATAATCTTAACATCTGTTGACTAACCTTTTTAACTTATGTTGACTAAGTCTTTTAACCTCGGTTGACTAACATCTGATATATAAGATCTGTCCACGTTGCAACATCTGCTGGACATAATGGATGACAGTTGTTACAAAACCTCTATTGGATAGCAACAGAGGTATGTAATAGTTGACAGCCAAATAGTGGTTAGGTTGTGTGTAAATATTGTAACTACTGTTGACTAACCCTGTTGAGTAATTCTCATTTTAACTTTTGTTGACTAATCCGTTGTAACTTCTGTTGCTCAATAGTTCATATCAAATTTGCAAGTCTGCGCTAAATATTCCTTTGCTTATTCTATAGCTAATTGCTGACAAATTTTGGAAACAATTCTATGGTAAAAATTACGAGTATGGGATGGAAACTATCTATGTTGGCGAAAGGTTTTGGAATGTGATGATGAAAGGATGGACTGATGGATGCAGATTTACTAATGGATGGTCAACGTTGATTGAAGAAGTTCCCATACTAGTTGAATCTTGGTTGGTTTTCACCATGATTGCATCTAAAACATTTGTGCTTTCCGTTTTTCATTCTGAGACTGGAACTGAGGTTTCTTTCAAGAAGGCTGATGTAGTTGTTTTGGATGATTCAGTTTATGGAGATGATGGATTTGATTTATTAGCTGCGGTATAAAATTTTGATGATATAATACATTGTTTGATAACATGACGGTGATAAGTGACTTTTATTATATTATGCTAATAACTTTTGAAATCTCATTTTGTAGGTTAAACACAAACAGCTTCTGGATTCAGGGGAAATTGCTTTGGATGATGAGGATGCTGGAGCTTTGGTTGGTAATCCTAAGCAGCTTACGAGTTTTGAGAATATTTTTAATGTATATATATGTAACAACTGTCACTAAAATCAATAATTAGGACGATAATTAGTCAATAAGAAAACCCTAATTGAGACACCCAATTAATTCTGCACTAGCCCTAAAATTTTCAGAATGATCGGAATCAGGATCAGGGCCCCTAAAACTCAAGGGGGGCAAACCCTAGTTGATAATTATCTAAAATAAGACGTTGCTCTGTTCTAATTGGCTGGATCTTTGAGTCACCAAGGCTAGTCCCGAGTCTAGGCAGCCTATGAATTAGACTGCTTAGCTTACGGACCATAAGGGATCAGGCATACGGTCCGTAAGGGAGTCCCAAAAATTAGTATAAATAGCCGACCTTGGGACTTGAACAGAGAACTTGAAACGACGTAAATTGTCCCTGTGTACGTCGAGTTATACTCAAAACAGTTCACAAACAGACAAACGATCACGAGGTGCTGCCGCAATCAGGGTAATAACTCGATCGCTATTACGATTCAACGTCCGATCGATTATAACTATCCAACGATTGTCCGAGTGCTGCTCAAATTGAGCTTGTACTTTGTTATTCATTGTGATTTCAACTTGAATGTTTGAGTGCTGTTCGAATTCGGACTATGCTCTGTCATTCGTTGTGAATCCATTGAATTGTTAAGTATCACACTTGATAATAGTTGTGAGGGTTTAATCTGGTGAATTGACGTAACTGCTGAATTAGTTACTAATCCCGTTTGTGTGTGCATTGTTATTTAAATTAGGTTAGAAGGCTAATCAGTAAAGCTTATACTCTGCTCGTAAATCCGCAATGTGAGTCATTCTCTTTTTATCAAACTGTTTTACAAAACTCTAAGTTATTTTTAAAGTTATAGTTACAGTGATTAAGTCTATGTAATCACCAAGTTACAGCCGGTATGTGGGGTTTTGTATACATTACTTGTTTCCCGTCACACTTGGACAAACGGGTGGCCAAGGGGTGATCTGACCACAGTCACAGACACCATTGGACAAATGGGCTAGCCAATGGATGGTCGAGTGACAAATATTGTGGGTAGTTGGTTTGATATCAGAAACATTGTAATTCCCCTTAATACTGTAGATTATAACAAATGTGTCGTTTTCAGTAAAATGAATGATTCACTCAGTATTTCCCCGCTGACAAAACCTTTTTCAAACATGTTTCAGGTGATCTGGTATGAGCAAAGAAAAGTGCCGTGGAGCACTCCCAACTTAGAAAAGTGGCTCAATGTAAATAAAAAAATGAACATGTTTTGAAAATAAAGATTTCCCTGAGAAATCACATTATTGTAAATTTCGGGAATTTATCCCTAAGTTATGAAACGAGTAGCTTAAATTATTAAAAGATCCTGTTTTAAAAAGACTTCCGCTGTCACTTAAATTAAATACCACGGGATTCCTGTCCCGCGGCTCCTAAAACGGGTCAAACCGGGTCGGGGGCCGTGACAGGAAAAGGTGGTATCAGAGCCACTGTTTTAAGCTTACTGATTAAGCTCACTATTTTAATTTAAGTACATAGGAAAACTTAAATTGTCATTCTGTGAATATGTGTGCATTAACTGACTAATTGTTAAAATTACAGTATGGGTAAACAAAAGATTTCTGCTATCTACCGCAAATTAGATAGTACACCTAAAGAACAGGGAACCTCTTCCTTCAAATCTCCCGTCAAGTTAGAGGAAGGAATCTTTGTCCGTAAGGCAAATTATGAAAACCCACTTACACCAGAGAAAAGGAATTTGATTATTAGGAAGGGTCAAGAGAAAAAGAAACCCCAAACCAAGAGAGTGAGGTTTAACCCGGAAATTCAGGAAATTAACAGTAATCCACCAGGGGAAAATAACTTAGATGAAAAATGGGCAAATCTGTATCTGCTCGCTACTGTAGCAGAAAATGCAAATCTTTAAACTCTAAATCTAGAAATAAGTACTTCCCAGTAAATAAATAAATAGATCTGAGTGTGTTCTTCTAACTGTTATGTTGTACAAATTGGTGTGCAATAAAAATGTTTATTTGTTAAGCTTTGTTCCAAAGTTTTAACTTAGCATTTTGTGCATTTTGCATATATACCGTACAGCATGAATGAGATGTCGGAAGCATTTCAGAACCTCAACCTCTATCCTGTGCCAATTGAAGTCTCCCACAACTTCACTGGTTACATTGCTGACATAGAGGAACCGCTAGAATTCCAAGCTCCACCGCTGGAAAAAGCAAAACCTAAAAAGAGGAGAAGATATGTAGGGTGGCGAAAGGTGCGCCGAAGGAAACCTAGGAGACTCCCTAAAATAGAAAATCCTGTGAGTGTGAGCAAGGGAAAAGAAATAGAAACCGGAGAAAGTTCCAAGCCAGCAGAAATAGGGATAGACCTAAAGCAAAAGGGAATAGAGATCGGAGAAAGCTCTAAACAGCCTGAGGAAATCACATTCCAGGACGAAATAGATCGCCTACTGGATAATTGTGATGTACTAGAGCCTATCAACGATAATCTCTTCTCTTATCCTGCTACAGCCCAATTCCCAATAAACCTAGGACCAGCTATTCCAGACCCACTAGTTCACACCCGACCATTAGGCCAAATGGAGGAATGGTGGACCAATGACTGGCAATTCCAAAATATAGTTAATAGTCCCTATAGTTTTCTCCCACAGTTTGATCCAGAACCTATCCCTAATCCGCCAATGAGCTATGAAAATTTAGCTGAACTACGTCAGTTTGGTGAAGAACTGATAGGCACCGAGAATAGGATTCGGGAAATAGGGGAGCAGATCTCTTGGAAGTACGACGAGAGGGAACGTCGTTACTGAAACTACCAGTAAACCAAAAGATAGGAGGGGTTTGGAGAAGTTTGTTTATATTATAACTAATATAGTAAAACTGACTTTGTAAAATGGGCAATAAAACAATGTAAGATAAAAAGTGTGTATTGAAGCAGGTATAATATATAAAACAAAACAGAAGTCGAGGCATCGACAATTTTGGCTATGTTTGCATGTTATACTGATTTATGTGTTTATCTGTGATTTTGGTATCAATAATTAGACACTAATAAATTTTATGAATACTAATTAGCAGATGGAAAACGCTAATAGTGAACCAATTAATGAAGTAAATCAGTCCGAGCAAAATCAGGAAGATCAATATATAACTAGACAAGATATTGAGCACTTTATTGCTCAAGGGATAGCCAATGCTATTCCAGAAATTGTGGATGTTGTTCAAAAACCTGCCAAACCACAATTAATTCCTAGTAAACGTACACCGGAAGATAACGGCAGTAACAACATAAATGGAGGCGGCAATCATGACGATCATGATCCGCAACAGGCCCCACTCCCTAAGAGAATGAAAGCTGCAACGCCTGGTTGCACTTACAAAGAATTTCTTGCATGTAAACCCGTAGAATTTGCAGGTAATGAAGGGGCAACTGCAACACTGCGTTGGTTAGAGAAAACCGAGGCAGTAATTGCAATAAGTAAATGTGCTGAGGAAGATCAAGTGATGTATGCGTCAAACTTGTTCAAAGAAGGGGCGTTAGAATGGTGGAACACGGTGCTACAAGCAAAAGGAAGAAGGGTGGCCTATGCGATGAATTGGGAAGAATTTAAGAGTCTTGTCGAAAGAAAATTCTGTCCCGAATACGAGAAGGAACAAATGGCAAACAAGTTCCTGAGTCATCATATGATAGGTGTAGACTGTCGAGGATATACTTCGACATTCTTCGAATATGCGAGAGTGGTACCTTCCCTGGCTTCGCCAGAACCGGTACTCATTTCCCGTTATATTTGGGGATTAATCGAAGAAATCCGTAACATCGTTAAAGCTGCGAGACCACGCACGATTGACGATACTGTGGAATTAGCTAATACCTTAACCGATGAACTAGTCCGCACCAGAGAAGAAGATCGCAAGAAGGAATTGGCTCAGAAGATTACCCAAGGATTTCGTATGGGTAATAATAATCGCTTCAAAAGAAGAGGAACAGGACAATCCTCGTCACCTCCTTTCTGCAGAAATTTCAAGAAGAAACACTATGGACAATGCAATGTAATTTGCAACTTTTGCAAGGCGAAAGGACATCGGGAAGAAGACTGTAGAAGGAAAACAAGAATTTGTTATAACTGCAGAGAAACGG
Organism: Helianthus annuus; assembly: GCF_002127325.2. Lineage (NCBI taxonomy): Eukaryota > Viridiplantae > Streptophyta > Magnoliopsida > Asterales > Asteraceae > Helianthus > Helianthus annuus. Next base: position 73,267,442 of record NC_035442.2, on the reverse strand, counting down.
GACATTTCCAATCTGAATGTCCTAAGTTAGCTAAACCAGCAGATAGTAGAGCTAAAACGACTGAAGGAACTACTAAGAAAAATGCACGAGCATTCCAGCTGACCACTCAAGAAGCCGAACTCATTCCAGACGTGATAGCGGGTACGTTCTTAGTACATAACGTCTATGCAAAAGTATTATTTGATTCTGGTGCAAACCAAAGTTTCATTAATACTGCATTCTGCCAAGCTCTTAACATACCTCTAACTCACCTTAGGCAGATTTATACAGTCGAAACAGCAGAAGGGAATTCTGTTAACATAGATAAGGTTTTGCAAGAAGGAAAGATAGAATTATTAGGCCATAAGTTTTCTGCAAACCTATTACCCATGAATTTAGCCGGATTCGATGTGGTATTAGGAATGGATTGGTTAGTCACCAACCATGCTCGAATCCTGTGTGATAAGAATTCCGTAGAAATCCGTACCCCCACAGGAGAAGTAATTCTAATTACAGGAGATAGACCTCGAAAGCCACTGAAATTCATTTCAGTAATGAAATTGGCTAGTTATTCAAGGAAACAAGAAATGGTGTATATGATTTCTGTAATCATTAACACTAAAAGTAAGGAACTCCAGGACATTCCTATAATTTCAGAATACCCAGATGTTTTTCCAGAAGAATTACCTGGTTTACCATCTGATAGAGAAGTAGAGTTTAGAATTCATTTAATTCCAGGTACTACACCAATAGCTAAGACACCTTATCGAATAGCACCTACTGAAATGCTAGAATTGAAAAAGCAGTTAGATGAATTACTAAGCAAAGGATTCATACAACCTAGTTCATCCCCTTGGGGTGCACCAGTGTTGTTTGTGAAAAAGAAAGATGGATCAATGAAAATGTGTATCGATTATAGGGAATTGAATAAAGTTACAATTAAGAACCGATACCCATTACCTAGGATTGATGATCTTTTTGATCAATTGCAAGGAGCTAGGTATTTCTCTAAGATAGACTTAAGATCAGGATATCACCAGCTGAAAGTGCAAGAGGAGGACATACCTAAAACTGCTTTCAGAACTAGGTATGGTCATTATGAGTTTACAGTCATGCCCTTTGGATTAACAAATGCTCCAGCTGCATTTATGGACATGATGAATAGGATCTGTAAACCCTACTTGGATAAATTTGTGATCGTTTTCATTGACGATATACTTATTTATTCCAAAAATCAGGAGGAACATTGTGAGCACTTGCATATACTCTTAACATTGTTAAGAAAGGAAAAGCTTTATGCCAAATTCTCGAAGTGTGAATTCTGGCTACAAGAAGTGCAATTTTTAGGTCATATGATGAATCACGAAGGAATTCACGTAGATCCTTCTAAAATAGAAGCAATCACAAATTGGAAGGTTCCGCAAACAGTTATGAAAATTAGAAGTTTTCTAGGCTTAGCTGGATACTATAGACGATTTATTAAAGATTTCTCTAAGATAGCTGTACCTTTGACTAAGCTAACCTGTAAGGCAGTTAAGTTCAAATGGGGAACTAAACAAGAAGAAGCCTTTAGGATTCTAAAGCACAAATTAACGAATGTTCCAATTTTAGCTTTACCCGAAGGAACCGAGGATTTTGAAGTATACTGTGATGCTTCAAAATTAGGATATGGATGTGTGTTGATGCAACGCAAAAAGGTAATTGCGTATGCCTCTAGGCAATTGAAAAAGCACGAAGAAAATTACACGACTCATGACCTAGAATTAGGAGCCATAATTTTCGCCCTTAAAATTTGGAGACATTATCTGTATGGAAGTAAGTTTACTATCTATACGGACCATAAGAGTTTAAGGTATATATTTGGGCAAAAAGAGTTAAACATGAGGCAAAGAAGGTGGATGGAAATCCTAAGTGATTACGACTGTGATATTCAATATCACGAAGGAAAAGCGAACGTAGTCGCAGACGCCTTAAGTCGTAAGTATCATGAAAAGCAAAAGCGAGTCCGTGCTCTTAGGTTAAATCTACAATTAGATTTAAGCAAAAGCGAGTCCGTGCCGAAGGAATGAAAGGTTACCTAAAGGAATTAGAACAAGGAAAAGATGGAATTTGGAGATTCCACAAGAAACGAATTTGGGTACCTAAACAAGGAGAATTAAGAAATAAGATTTTAGAAGAATCTCATAAATCTAGGTATACTGTACATCCAGGAAATAATAAGATGTACCAAGATTTAAGAAATAATTTTTGGTGGATAAGAATGAAAAAGGATATAGCCGAATACGTATCTAAGTGTCTAACCTGTTCACAAGTTAAAGCCGAACATCAGAAACCTTCAGGACTACTACTACAGTTAGAAATGCCTGTATGGAAATGGGAACTCATAACAATGGATTTTGTTACTAAGTTACCCAAAACCAGAAAAGGCAATGATGCTATTTGGGTAATTGTGGATCGATTAACCAAATCAGCTCATTTTCTACCAATAAAGGAAACCTTTAGCATGGAAAGGTTAGCCAAGTTGTATGTAGATGAAGTAGTATCCTTACATGGAGTCCCACTCTCCATTGTATCGGATAGAGATAGTCGTTTTACTTCCTGTTTCTGGACAAGTTTCCAAGAAGCAATGGGAACTCGACTTAATTTGAGTACTGCATATCATCCTCAAACGGACGGACAAAGTGAAGGGACGATACAAACCCTGGAAGACATGCTCCGAGCATGTGTAATTGACTTTGGTGGTAATTGGGATAGCCATTTACCATTAATTGAATTCTCCTATAACAATAGTTATCATTCGAGCATCGAAGCTGCTCCATTCGAAGCACTGTATGGACGCAAGTGCAGAACTCCCGTTTGTTGGGCAGAGATAGGAGAAAGTCAATTATCAGGTCCAGAGATTGTGCAAGAAACTACAGATAAGATATCACAAATCAAGGAAAGACTGAAGACTGCTAGAGATCGTCAGAAGAGCTATGCGGACAATCGCCGCAAGCCGTTAGAATTCCAAGTCGGAGACAAAGTACTATTAAAAGTATCTCCTTGGAAAGGAGTAGTACGATTCAGTAAGAAAGGAAAACTGAGTCCCAGATATGTTGGACCATTCCCAGTGATCCAACGAATAGGACCAGTAGCTTATCATTTACAACTACCAGAAGAATTAGCGGGAGTACATGATGTGTTTCATGTATCCAATCTCAAGAAATGTTTATCAGACGAATCCCTGGTAGTACCTCTTCAAGATATAGAGGTAAACGAAAAGCTGAAATTCGTAGAGAAACCCTTACAAATAGAAGACCGGAAGATCAAGTTTCTCAAACACAAACGACTAGTACTAGTAAAAGTCAAATGGGAATCCAAGAGAGGACCAGAGTACACTTGGGAACTGGAATCAGAGATGAAGCGAAAGTACCCTCATCTATTTCAGTAAATCTCGAGGACGAGATTTTTCTCAAGGTGGGGAGGATGTAACATCTGTCACTAAAATCAATAATTAGGATGATAATTAGTCAATAAGAAAACCCTAATTGAGACACCCAATTAATTCTGCACTAGCCCTAAAATTTTCAGAATGATCGGAATCAGGATCAGGGCCCCTAAAACTCAAGGGGGGCAACCCTAGTTGATAATTATCTAAAATAAGACGTTGCTCTGTTCTAATTGGCTGGATCTTTGAGTCACCAAGGCTAGTCCCGAGTCTAGGCAGCCTATGAATTAGACTGCTTAGCTTACAGACCGTAAGGGATCAGGCATATGGTCCGGTAAGGGAGTCCCAAAAATTAGTATAAATAGCCGACCTTGGGACTTGAACAGAGAACTTGAAACGACGTAAATTGTCCCTGTGTACGTCGAGTTATACTCAAAACAGTTCACAACACACACACACACGATCACGAGGTGCTGCCGCAATCAGGGTAATAACTCGATCGCTATTACGATTCAACGTCCGATCGATTATAACTATCCAACGATTGTCCAAGTGCTGCTCAAATTGATCTTGTACTTTGTTATTCATTGTGATTTCAACTTGAATGTTTGAGTGTTGTTCGAATTCGGACTATGCTCTATCATTCGTTGTGAATCCATTGAATTGTTAAGTATCGCACTTGATAATAGTTGTGAGGGTTTAATCTCGTGAATTGACGTAACTACTGAATTAGTTACTAATCCCATTTGTGTGTGCATTGTTATTAAAATTAGGTTAGAAGGCTAATCAGTAAAGCTTATACTCTGCTCGTAAATCCGCAATGTGAGTCATTCTCTTTTTATCAAACTGTTTTACAAAACTCCAAGTTATTTTTAAAGTTATAGTTACAGTGATTAAGTCTATGTAATCACCAAGTTACAGCCAGTATGTGGGGTTTTGTATACATTACTTGTTTCCCGTCACACTTGGACAAACGGGTGGCCAAGGGGTGATCTGACCACAGTCACAGACACCATTGGACAAATGGGCTAGCCAATGGATGGTCGAGTGACAAATACTGTGGGTAGTTGGTTTGATATCAGAAACATTGTAATTCCCCTTAATACTGTAGATTATAACAAATGTGTCGTTTTCAGTAAAATGAATGATTCACTCAGTATTTCCCCGCTGACAAAACCTTTTTCAAACATGTTTCAGGTGATCTGGTATGAGCAAAGAAAAGTGCCGTGGAGCACTCCCAGCTTAGAAAAGTGGCTCAATGTAAATAAATAAATGAACATGTTTTGAAAATAAAGATTTCCCTGAGAAATCACATTATTGTAAATTTCGGGAATTTATCCCTAAGTTATGAAACGAGTAGTTTAAATTATTAAAAGATCATGTTTTAAAAAGACTTCCGCTGTCGCTTAAATTAAATACCACGGGATTCCTGTCCCGCGGCTCCTGAAACGGGTCAAACCGGGTCGGGGGCTGTGACAATATACACATGTAATATTTTTATATTATTATGATTTAAAATATGGTTTCTTATATATGATTCTTTTTATAAATATAGTTTGCTGATGATGCGCTATTTGATTCAAAGATTGCGTGTCTGGTTGATGAGTCAGATGTTAAAAATGCTGTAAATTTATAATTTTCTACGCATATATTTTATTGTATTATAAGTATAAGAAGATTTTTTTTAAATTTTGTTGTAGCCTGAAGATCATTCTGTAAAAATAGCTAGGGATGTTAACGATCGTCAACTACAGTCTAAAGATTTTCCTGTTCTTGATATTTCTGCTTCTTCAAGTGTTGATAGACCATGTAAAGTTCGAAAGGTTCGTTTAGTATCATCCACTTCAGAAGCAGTCTTACACTTCACCACACATGCTGAAGACAGACTTGTAAGCTTTTGCAGTCATTGCTTTGTTTCGTTATTTCAATAACTTCAGTTATATATCAATATTTATAAAATTCATGGTTCAATTTCTGTTTTTTAGCAACTGTCATCAGATGTATCTTCTGCGTTGGATCTGCATACTGATAATCCTAAGCCTATCAAGATCCAGAATCTTAAATGTGACGTCCAGGAACTGTTTACAACATCTCAAAAAAACCAATATTGGATTCAACTATGCTGTTGTTGGATGGTCTTCTTATCTGAGATCTTGCAATATTGCTTTAGGTGATGAACTTTCGTTAGAGTTTGTCTGTGACAACCCGGACCGTCAAGGTTTGTGACTGTTAGTTTTGTGACCCGGATTTCCTCTTTATTCCTTTTGTTATGTTAATCGTTAAACTTTTGTGCTAGAAAACTTGTTAGAAATTTTTAAGCGTTAACAAGGAGATTTAGTTGCGTGTTTGGGCCAACCGTATTTGGGACGCACACACACGGTATGCATCTGGGCCGCGACCTTTCCCCTTAGCTACCCGCCTTCTCTTGTTTCTAAACCCACCGGCCCACATAGGTTATGTTAGGCCGATCACACAAGTGCAAAGCACAAAACTTTGTTGTGGATATATACGATCATATTAGCTATGTAGTTGGTTTCTGAAAACTATAACCCTAGAGCTTCTGGTCGATCAACGGCAGATTCCCCTCCCCAACACGAAAGCTCGCAGGTCGTTAGATGTCTTGGAGTGGAACTTGCTGTCTGGAGTAGCTGGAGTGGTCATGGGTCGAACTGGATGGATACATATGTTGGAATTATTAATATGACACGTCGGTTTTAAACAGTTAAACTATGATTTCTTTTATTTGCTTCCGCTGAACATGTTGGTTTTCATTTAAACTTATTGATGGTACTTTTTATTCTAGTTGAAGATTTTATTTAGAAAACTTGTGATTGGTTCAATATGATTAGTGGCTCGTTATTGGTTTGTCATACGCCTAGCAGGGTTTTCCATGGGTGGTATTTTGGGGGTGTGACAGTTTGGTATCAGAGCCACTGGTTATAGTGAACACCATGACACTCAGCTCCAGACTGCAAGGTTCGTCTCTCGTATATTTATTGTATTGCATAACTAGTGAACACTTACCTGTGATATTGCATGTGATTGCACGTCTAGTACAACAGCATGAATTCATGTATTACCTGCATGTGTTATGTGACTTATAAGGTGGTAATTCTCTAAACATTTGTGACTCACGTTTCCTGATGCTCTTTGCTTGCTACTTGAGTTTGAGGAACCATTTAACATGAGTTAGGAGGAGCTGAGATGAACCTGCAAATCACAATGTTATTGTGGGTGCACACATAATAATAATGTGGGGTGCATGCGAGTCCCAGTGAGCCCTAACAAGTGTAAAAGGGGTTCTGTTTTGTTACATAATCGATGAGAAATGTAACAAACCTATGTGGGGGTCATAGCAGTGATTGTCTTTTACTCAAACGTGATCTTTTCCCTCCTTTCTGAATCCTTACGAATCTCGATGCTATTGAGTATTACCTGAACACACATCTGAACGCCTAGCGAGACGTGTAGAATGTTAGGTGCTTGCATGAACGTCCTTGAGTTGGTCTATACCTTTCTCACTTCTCTTCGTTTGCTAGAACTCTATGTAATGACATCTTAGACTTTGAAGTCTGATCACTTCTGCAACACTCTCGCAGCATACCGCGTATTACTCAAACAACTTGCAACATCGATGGACAAGAGGATGAGTGTAGTACTTTACCGACCTCGGTATTTGGTCGACCCCGATTTCCAGCAACGAACATCAGCAATTTGACTCCAATTGAATCTTTAACCCTACCCAGCGACTTGTGGGAGTCAACTCTTATGAATCAATCAGGACGTAAGCGATGGCAACTGATTATAGGGTGGAAGAGTAACTTTCCACGCAGTGAATAGCGTCTTAGGACGTGACACAGAATAAGACAGGATGGACCCTGTTGTTGAAAGGCCATAAGACCCCGTTTCAAGCAACAACATTAGAGGCAGCAGTCATGACAACAATCAAGGGAACGACGGCCGTATTAGAAATGCTCATAACGAAAACAACAAACACTGGAAATGATGCACCAGGAAGGGCATTTAGGAATTGGCGTAGGCAACGCCAGGTGTAATAACAACATGGTAGCTTGCATGTTTTTGGGTAACTAATCATTTCGGCTTTGTTCCACTTTACCATGATGCTTCTTGAAACCGAATCTGCTGTGGAATCGGCGGATGGCAAGTCAAATGAAACCTCATATGTCCGCTGGGATGTAAACTCGACCTTGTGGGACAAGTGTTCGACGTCAACCTTCTTTCTACTACCCTTGATGGTTGCAATACAATAGTTAGTATGGATTGGTTATCCAGAGATCGCGCAGACACACCAGTGAGGAGGAAATTTTGTGTAGAGGATCGTATTTGTTCTAAAGCGTCAGAGTGGTGCAAAGGTTAGCGCCATTTCAGCTATGAAGACCAGAAGTGTCTACAGAGGGATTACTCCGCTATACTAGCAACCGTTACTAATGTTAGGGCTAAGGAAACAGAGGATCGAGGATCCACCAATCATTCGTGATTCCTTTCGATGTGTTACCTAAGGAACTTTCGGGTTTACTTTCACAACTGTTAGGCAAAATCTAAGTCTGATCTCGCGCCAGAGGCAGCCCTGACTGCACGCACTCTCACCGTCTTACACTCGGAGGGTTGCAAGGGCTGTCTAATCAACTGCAGGGATTGTTGAACAGGAGTTTTGCCGGACCAAGCTTTTCACGCTGGGGAGCCCAAGTTATACCCATGAAGATAATCCATTTCATATGTGTAATGATTTTCAAGAACTCAATAAGGCGACAGTTGAGAACCGTTTGCCACAACCATATATTGACAACCTGACGACCAGTTGTGGGGGTCGAGCTTCCATTCGAGGATTGAATAACAAACGAGTTATTGACAGAAGGTAGCCTAATGGGAGAATGTGCCTGCAACGGCATACCAAGCACAGTGCGGCCATTTTGACGTTATATTCCAAGACCTTCGAGCTAATCATCATACCAGCAACTGTATGGATCACATGAATCGACTGTGCTTATTGATGACATGTTGAATCATTTCTAGGAAAAAGGAACATCATGGGCCACTTTGTGTCTCATTGAGAGCTCCTGAAGAAGGGGCCACACCGCGCGAAGTCTTGATAAATGTAACTTCTGGATGCGAGGGATACCTTTTTGGTCATATAATCAACGAAGTGGGAATACATGTGGATCTCGCTAAGACCCGTCTTGGTTAGAAATTGATCGATACCAAAGATCTCTTCGAGGATACAGCAATTTCTTGGTCTCCCTAGATGCTATCGCAGGTTCATCACAGGATTTTCGAAGATCGCGCGGCTTAAATCTCTTAGCACAGTAGGGTGATGTGTTCGTGGGAGACAAAACAGGAGGACATCTTTTCAGCTTTCGAATCCCAACTCTGCAATACACTGAGCATCGTCTCTACCTGAGAGTGCAGGTGATTTAGTGGTATATCATGATGGTGCGAATCAGAGTTCCAGTTACACGCCGATGCAACACGAGAAGGTGATATATTACGTACTAGACTTACAAGGAGAATTGCACGACACACAATCTGAGGTGGAAACCATGGTCTTTGGATGTAAGTTAGAGGCATTACTTGGACGGTACCAAATGCACTACTTAGACCGATCTCAAGGGCCTCCCGTATGCCCTTATTTCAAGAGAGCTAAACCTGTGATGGCAACGCTGGATGGAACTTTTTAGTGATTACGACCGTGAAACCTGGACGTGCACGAGCTTTGCAGCTCGCTATCGACTTTAACGCACCTAATCAGAATCGCCTTGTTCAAATTGAAGAACTGAAAGAAGAGGGTTCTCAAGATCGACCCATGCGGGGCATGGGGAAGCAACCTTTGGCAGGTCGGACGATATTTGCTACCTCATGGAATGGATATGGACCCCCACTATACAGCAACCTTAGGGAACTTGTGCAGGCGAAGCACACGGGTTTCGATATCCTATTCATCTCAGTTTTGATAGGATGAATTAAAACCTGAAGACCATGTACGGATGACCGGGCCTGAAGGCCCACATAGCAACGCATGAGAATGATGTTTGACTTGTGGGAAAGTCAAGGTGGCATTTTAGCAACCAGAAACGCATATATGGAACAGACTGCCATGGATTTTATCACTGGTCTACTTGCAACTCGAAACGGAAACATTATCACCTGGGTGATCATTGAGGGACTCAAGTTACCAGCACACTTTCTTGCAGTCGAGAAAACTGACAAGTCTTCATAGTTGTGAATGTTCCTCTGAGAGAGGCGGCTTTTAGGTACTAGGTGCCAACCCCTGTTACCTCTGAATTTTATTTATGAATGATTTAGGTAAGGCAATACACAACACCCTTGGCTCACGTCAGGACCGGAGCATTGCTTATCGCCGTTAGGCAAACGATCAGAGAAAACGAACTCTCCTGGCTCTTGAAGACATGCTGTGAGCATGTGTGTGACTGGCTTTGGTGCAAATTGGAAGGACTCTTACCTATGGTTGAGTACTACTGTGGCAGTTATCATCTTGGTAACCAGACAGCTCTGTTGAGGCATTACCTAGACAATAATGTCAACCTTCTTGTTAGATTTAGATGGTGGACAACTTAATTACTGGTCCAGGAATGGTACTCGAAACTCTTGGGAAGGTTGTCTGGGTCAGGAACCGATTGGCGGCAACGCGTGACCGTCAGGAAAGCTCATAAACTTGGGAATGATGTGGTACCCGAGGAAAATCCACAGTCATCTCGATCCATCTCTTCACTCCTCCTAGGAGTTTGCTTATCAAATTTCAGGACGAAATTTCTTTCAAGTTGGGGATGATGTGACAACCCGAACCGTCAAGGTTTGTGACTATTAGTTTTGTGACCCGGATTTCATCTTTATTCCTTTTGTTACGTTAATCGTTAAACTTTTGTGCTAGAAAACTTGTTAGAAAATTTTAAGCGTTAACAAGGAGATTTAGTTGCGTGTTTGGGCCAACCGTATTTGGGACGCACACACACGGTATGCATCTGGGCCGCGACCTTTCCCCTTAGCTACCCGCCTTCTCTTGTTTCTAAACCCACCGGCCCACATAGGTTATGTTAGGCCGATCACACAAGTGCAAAGCCCAAAACTTTGTTGTGGATATATACGATCATATTAGCTATGTAGTTGGTTTCTGAAAACTATAACCCTTGAGCTTCTGGTCGAGCAACGGCAGATTCCCCTCCCCTTTTTCGAGTCTCTTGCTCTTAGAAATAACCTTCGTGTCTAGCATTTATCAATCTAATGGTTAGTTCAGTTATGTTGTATCAATTCTGGATTCATTGTGTTTATTTTATGTGGATAAACATATAGATATTCAATTCTTGATTTACGGTTAATTCTTGTTAAACATATGGTTATTGTATGACTGATGTTTGTGATTAATACTACTTGGCTGTTCCTGTTTACGTTCAATATATGGCTAATCGGTATAACAATAAATTATATGTGTAATGTTAAATGATAATCATGATGAATGTTACTGCCAAATTATTAGGGTGCATGTGGTGTGTTGACTTGGTAGTAATTGAATTGAAAGGATCAACACAATTTCTTGGTCCATGAGTTTGTCAGGTCCACTATCTTGAGTAGGTCCAATAGGCATTTAGAATTCATATTGTTGTTACCCAAGTCTACACATATTTGTCTGATGATCACGTGATTGTTAAGGAATTTCAAAGATGAAAATAACTTTGATTATAATTCTTGTTGCTTAGGGATATGTTTACAGCGTGATACATGATAATTATAACAAAGATGACATCAAATCAATCCTGATAACGGTTAACTAGGATGTCGACATCGAGGATTTATGGCATGTTTGTGTGTAGAATGTTAGATTCTGTTAATGCCCGTTTAGTTGTGCGAAGAAGTGAACCGGTATGGTATGTAGTCCGCGATTAACAAATGTATGATGTTGAGAAACTGTTGCCTTGATGGTGTCGATAAGTAAGATGATTGTTCTTGTACAAGTAATTATTAAACTAGATAATTATGATTGTTATTGAAACCAATATTGATATTGTGAGATTATTCAATGAACTATTAGATCTGAACCAATATTATATTGATCAATCTGAACCAAGATTTCTGTTGTGGCAGTTTACAAACTATTAGATTATTGAAACCAATATTATATTGATCAATCTGAACCAAGATTTCTGTTGTGGCAGTTTACAAACAATAGGGGATCCGATGGTGTAAGGGGTTTGGGGCCGAGGGATCACACTTGGGCCACACACTGAAATCAGATAAAGTCACTTGGGCCTATTATGATAGTCGGGCAGAACACCCTAAAACTGGGTCACATATAGGATGTTGAATATAGTGGGTTGCCAATCAAATTGTCGCACATGCTCTAGTGGTTACAACTCAATGTATGTGAACTTAATTTCTAAAGAATATAGGTTAGTTGCATGTGAGAAAAATTATTACAAATCATGAGTTGAATAATAAATCACATATGATCAGTTAGTGGCTCGCACATGGGGTATTCTCAAAAGAAAACGAGTTCTATTGTAGTGGGCAGTGGTATTAAATGAATATGTGTGAGTGTTCTAAACGTTTGATGCGAATTATTGTTCCTATTTTATGATAAAAAAATTCTGAGTATGATGGTGTGATTTCTGGTTATGAATGGTACATGTGTTCGGGATTTACTTATATGATTATTTTTTCGAATTGATGTACACGTAACTGTAGGTGAGCTAACAGATCATAGCGATTCAACCGTGTGTTATTATGTGTGCTGTGTGCTAAACGTCATAACTTGCAATCAATAGACATCTGTTGTTGGAACACTAGGATTACGCAAAACCCTACTCGTATACTTACCAACACTGTAAGAAAATTAGGTCGCACGTGACGGATTTAAATTGTAATTAACGTGTAAAGGCATATTATCATCTTACCGAGCAAACCTAAGGTGAGTTCACTACTTTGAGCATGCGTCCCGGTGGTTGGGACAGTCAGTGGGTATCCCAGGGAGAGATAAGTCTTTTGGGTAAAACTGTGATGTTGGATAATATTCTCACTCTCTATCTTTTAAGTCCCATCTTTTGCTATCGTGGGTGGTAGCAGGGTATTAGTTGGTAGCACTACTTAGGTTTGGCACCCTCACACCGTACCGGGGAGGACAGTTGTGACCTAATGACCCAGTCGGGCCCAGTGCTTTGATAGGAGCACTGGGGAACGGGCAAAACATACATCAGGAGCCGTCTTGTTCAGTATCGAGATATTATCAACATTACTTTCGGAATTAAATCCAATGAATCAACTAAACACTTGGTAACCAACGTTTTCGTAAAACTATGAACTCACCTGCGTTCTCTGATACACTTGTTGAATGCTCGCAGGTCGTTAGATGTCTTGGAGTGGAACTAGCGGTCTGGAGTAGCTGGAGTGGTCATGGGTCGAACTGGATGGATACATGTGTTGGAATTAATAATATGACACGTCGGTTTTAAACAGTTAAACTATGATTTCTTTTATTTGCTTCCGCTGAACATGTTGGTTTTCATTTAAACTTATTGATGGTACTTTTTATTCTAGTTGAAGATTTTTTTTAGAAAACTTGTGATTGGTTCAATATGATTAGTGGCTCGTTATTGGTTTGTCACATGCCTAGCAAGGTTTTCCATGGGTGGTATTTTGGGGGTGTGACATTGTCACACCCCCAAAATCCACCATGCGGAGTATCACCGCTTGGAGGCGTGTCATGACCAAGATCGAGCCACCAATCATATTGAACAATGTAATTAAGTAAATAAAATCAACCACAATATAATTGGTGACCTAAAGAAGGTAACCTACTTTAAGTTAACAACGGAAGCATAAAACGTAAGTCCAAATAATAAGTTCATAGTTCATAAGTTTAAAGACCAAAACATAAGTTCCATAAGTTCATAAAACTTATTTCTTAAGCACGGGACATAATAGTTCATATCCCACAACGACCTCCTCCTCGCGCAAGCTCCATAAGCGTCTAACGACCTGTAAGGCATGTAACAACGAGTCAACAACAAAGTTGAGTGAGTTCACGATTGGTTGTTTAGTTTTAAATTGTTTCCGAAAACATGGTTAGTCTTTTGTTGGCTTACTTGCCGTGGGGGTTACTCCATAGTTGAAAATATGATTAATCAGTTCCTTCTTTATTACCCAAACCATATCCATAATCAGTGGGGGCTTCCCCATATAAACCACTAGACCGTTACCATATCAACAACTGACGAACAATAGTTGTGCCCTACGTCAATGTCTATCATCATTGACAGTTTTCCATAGTCCATTAGTACATGCCCGTCCGACTGGCACGGTGTGAGGTTTGTAAAACCTAATAGCGCTATTAACTAATGACCCACTCGCCATTGGCCTCGGCGATTAAGTCGATATAAAATGAGGGACTTAATGATAGAGTTTTGTCTAGTAAGTTTTAAGGTTGTTGTCCTACCCAAGGAGGACGAACGTACGTATCCTACCCAAGGAGAATACGCAGGATTAATATTGGCATCCTACCCATGGAGGATGGCGGTACATATCCTACCCAAGGAGGATATGTAGGTTTCGTTTTAATTCTTCAACCCATTCCCAACCACCGGGAATCCCATGCCTTAGAAAGTGTGTGAACTCACTCTGGTTTGCTCGGTTAGATTAGTTACTCTAATAATCAGGAAATCAAGCACGTCCTAATAAGGTACAGATAACAATCAGATTCTCATGCATAACACTTATCCTACGTACGGTTTATCTACTCATTACTTCTACCATGCACCACACAATTCTAACGTCAAGGTACTTTATATTATTTTACCCTAATATAATATAACTATCTCACAAAATAAACAAGTATCAACACAAGTGTTCTAGTATAAGATATATATTCTAAATATATATTTACCCATTTTTATTTACAAAAACCAACCTCCGACACTTTGTATTTTGTTACAAAAATTATGGCGAAGTTTATATTCGAAACACATGTTATAAAATATACTTGTAACGCTTGTTTAGAAAAAATATTTTCTAAGTGTTGGAATTTTTAGAAAATTTCGCCAGAGTTTCCTTTGTAAATGGAGGTGTCCATGCTATTAAGCATATCATTTTCTTTTCCAAAAATTATTCAACAATCATCAATCAACAATATACAATTTTTACTTACCAATCTTGTTAAAACAAGCATAAATTACCATTTCATGAACTTGAAAATTTATAAAAATGTGTAGTAACTTACTAAGGTATTTAGTAAGTCTTTTTACCCTTTAAAGTGTGATTGTTTCTTTGAAAACTCCCTTTTTAAAGAATATGGATCTTTACAACTTATGTTCATATTTTCTAAAAATGCTTCTTCATGTATTTTTCTTGTTACACATGTGTTTCTTCACTTTGTTAACCACCAAAAATGAGGTACATTTATGTAAGACCCAATATTTAGTAAACTTGTATTTTTAACTTGGTTTCTTGGTAAATCATACTTGAAATATTTAGATTTACAAGACTTTAAACTAACTTTGTTCATTATTTTTACCAGAAACATTATATTCATTCAAGTTTATGACTTTAGTGAGGATGATCCTTAACCGTTAACATGTTCATCCTCTCATCTTGCTAGATTATGTTTCTATTCATGATCTAGCAAGATCATATGATGATCTACATCATTTTCACAAGTAAACAATAATCAACAACAAATCATCACATAAACAACAAAGTTTCTTCATGATTTAAGCTTATGTTAAGGTTTCATTCTTTTGATTCTTAATGTTCTTCAAGATTAACATCATGTATCCTACTTTAACCACTTTCATAAGATGTAAAATGAAGGGATTTGTGTTCTTACCACTAGCTCAAGGCTAGGGATGTTCAAAAGAATAAAAGAGGTGGATAAAAGCAAACGGTGAAGGTCCTTCAACTTCCGAAAGCTCTAAGCTTCCTTTTGCGGCTTCTAGCACCCTTGAGTATGTGTAAAATGGTTGTAGAATGAAAGTTGATGGTGGGTGTGTGTGGGGTGAGTTACGGCCGAGAGCCAAAGGGGGAGGAAGGAAGTGTTTGAGTTGTGAAGTTTGTGAAGTGTTAAGTGTGATCTAGTGGTTTATATCTTTGAACTTCCAACACTTCTCAATCCAATGTGTAATGTGTCTAATATGGAGAGACAAGATCTAATATTTAATCAAATTAAAATCTCATGTGGGCCCTTGGTGTTGGCCGATTATAGGTTGGGGGGGGGGGTCTAGGCATAGGTTCCAACTAGTTAGTTACTTAAATAGTTAGAAATCAAGTATTAGTTAGGTTTATTGGTTACTAGATATTTTTATGAGGTGTTATGATGTTCAGGGACCATAACTAGCTCAGAAAAATAAAAACAATGTTTCTTGCAATACTTTAGTGTTCCGGGTAATGTCCGGGTGTTCGGTTAGATACCGTTCCGTTAAAGTGCTAAGTTATTCCATATAGTGTCTTATATATATCTTTTTGTAACATTTTTAATTCCCAACACCCAGGAAAGCATACAGGACTATTTAGTAACTTTTCTGCACAAGACTAGTATGTTAACAAGCACATGTAAGTATGACACAGTAATCAGAAAGCAGTTAAGTAGTTTAGCACAGTCATCAAGCACTTTAATTAACATTAATCAATCGTACGGATACATGAAATTTTGAGGGTTGTCACATTCTCCCCTTGTTAAGAGAATTTCGTCCTGAAATTTAGCACGTGATTACTGAGGAAGCTAGTTAAGTTGCGTTGGTTTCCTGGTTTTCCTGGGGTGTCACATCATCCCCCCGTTGGTTTGGAATTTCGTCCCGAAATTCTGCAGTAGCTTCAGCCTCAGTAGTGGTTCCACTTTCCTTAAACAGCTAGGGGCACTTGAGTTTCATTTGGTCTTCTCGTTCTCAGGTATACTCTGGGCCACGACGGGAATCCCAACGAACTCGGACAAGAGGTATTCTGGTACGCTTGAGAATCTTAACATCTCGATCAGTAATCTCTACTGGTTCCTCGACGAATCGCAGCTGGTCGTCGATAGTGAGCTCCTTTAAGGGAACTATGAGGGTCTCATCTGACAGACACTTTTTCAGATTCGACACGTGGAATACGTTGTGAACTCCGCTGAGTTCTTCAGGTAGATTCAATTTGTAAGCGATTTTTTGCCAATTTTCTCAATGATTTCGAACGGTCCAACATATCGTGGGTTGAGCTTGCCTCGTTTGCCAAAACGAACTACACCTTTCCAAGGTGAGACTTTGAGTAGCACTCGATCCCCAACCTGGAACTCGAGTGGCTTTCTTCGCTTATCACCATAGCTTTTCTGACGGTCACGAGCTGCCGCCATTCGTTGCCGTATCTGAGCAATTCTCTCGGTTGTATCTACTACAAGTTCTGGGCCAGTAATTTGGCTGTCACCAACTTCTGCCCAACAGATACGTGATCGGCACTTCCGTCTGTACAATGCCTCAAACGGAGCGGCCTGGATACTGGTGTGGTAACTATTGTTATATGAAAACTCCACTAACAGTAGGTGGTTTTCCCAGCCATTACCAAAGTCGATTACGCATGCCCTAAGCATGTCTTCAAGGGTTTGGATGGTTCATTCAGATTGTCCATCCGTCTGTGGATGATATGCCGTGTTCATGTCTAATCGAGAACCAAAGGACTTGTGCATGGCTTGCCACAATTCAGAGGTAAAACGTGAGTCACGATCAGAAATGAATGAGGTTGGCACTCTGTGCCTTGATACTACTTCCTTTAGGTAGATGTCTACTAGAGTAGAAAACTTATCCGTTTCCTTGATAGCCAGAAAATGTGCAGACTTGGTTAGTCGATCCACGATCACCCAAATGGTATCGTTTCTGCGTTGAGATCTAGGTAGGCCAGTAACGAAATCCATGGAAATTTGCTCCCATTTCCATTTAGGTATCTCCGGTTGTTGAAGTAGGCCTGATGGTTTCTGGTATTCGACCTTGACCCTAGCACAAGTCAAGCATTTACTGGCGTAGGTTGCTATGTGGGCTTTCATGCTAGGCCACCAGTATGTAGCCTTTAGGTCGTGGTACATCTTATCCGAACCAGGATGTTCCGAATAACGGACTTATGTGCTTCATCCATCACAAGTTCGCGTAAGTCTCCATAAAGTGGAACCCAGATGCGTCCGTTAACATAGTAGGCGCCGTCTTCCTTTTGCTCTAACCGCTGCCTCGACCCTCGAAGGGACTCAGCCCTGATGTTTTCTGCTTTCAATGCTTCAACCTGAGCATCACGAATTTGAGTGGGAAGGTTAGAGTGAATGGTAAGCTGTAACGCACGTACACGCTTAGGTATAGTATCCTTTCGACTGAGAGCATCGGCCACAACATTGGCCTTGCCCGGATGGTATTTGATCGCACATTCGTAATTGTTCAAGAGGTCGACCCATCGGCGTTGTCGCATGTTTAATTCCTTTTGCTTGAAGATATACTCGAGACTCCTGTAATCGGTGTAAATGGTGCATTTGGTACCGTACAGGTAATGTCTCTATATCTTAAGTGCGAAAACAACTGCTCCCAATTCCAAGTCGTGCGTAGTGTAGTTCCTTTCGTGAACTTTTAAGTTGGCGCGATGCGTAGGCAATGTCCTTGTCACGTTGCATCAACACGCAACCAAGTCCTTGGATGGAAGCGTCGCAATAAACCACAAAATCATCTGTGCCTTCAGGCAATGAGAGGATAGGCGCTACAAAGTCTATCTTTTAAGTTCTGAAATGCGAACGCCTGTGCATCACCCCAACGATAGGTGACACCCTTCTGAGTCAGTGAAGTGAGAGGTTGCGCAATCTTTGAGAAATCCTTGATAAACCTTCGGTAATATCCTGCCAAGCCCAAGAATTGGCGGATTTCTGTTGGTGTGCGGGGTGCAGGCCAGTTCTGGATCGAGTCAACCTTGGATGGATCCACATGAATCCCATCCTTGTTTACCACATGGCCTAGAAAATGGACTTCGCGAAGCCAGAAGTCACATTTCGAAAACTTGGCATACAACTGCTCTTTTCGAAGAAGTTCCAGAATAAGCCTCAGGTGTTGCTCGTGTTCCTCCTGACTCTTAGAATAGATCAGGATGTCGTCGATGAAAACTATGACAAACTTATCCAGGTAAGGTTTGCACACTCGGTTCATGAGATCCATGAAGACCGCAGGTGCATTCGTCAATCCGAAAGGCATGATCAAAAACTCGTAGTGCCCGTAACGAGTTCTAAATGCTGTCTTGGAGACGTCCTCATCTTGGACTCTCAGTTGATGGTAGCCCGACCTTAGGTCAATCTTGGAATAGAAACTCGACCCTTGCAACTGGTCGAATAGGTCATCAATGCGTGGAAGAGGATAACGATTCTTCATGGTCACCTTGTTAAGTTCGCGGTAGTCAATACACATTCTGAAGGTACCGTCTTTCTTCTTCACGAATAACACTAGAGCTCCCCAAGGCGAAGAGCTAGGATGTATGAAACCCTTTTCCAAGAGTTCTTGTAGTTGCGTGGACAGTTCTTCGAGTTCTGATGGAGCTAGACGATAGGGTGCTCGAGCTATGGGCGCTGATCCAGGAGCTAGCTCGATTTGAAATTCGAGCTGTCGATGAGGCGGAAGACCAGGTAATTCCTCAGGAAATACTTCAGGAAAGACGTGCACAATAGGAATGTCTTCTATCTTCCTTTCTTCCGAGGATGCATTAGAAACGAGGGCTAGAATAGCAGTGTGGCCCTTTCGCAAACACTTCTGGGCCTTAAGGAAGGAGATGATGCCCACAACAGCACCACTCTTGTCGTCACGAATTACGAGAGGTTGTTTACCAGGATGAGGGATGCGGACAATCTTCTCGTTGCAAAGAATTTCTGCTTACTGGTGAGATAACCAATCCATCCCAATAATAACATCAAAACTACCCAGAACGATAGGAATAAGATCGATAGAGAAGGTCTGACCAGCTAGGACGAGGTTACAGTCCTTAACTATGTGTGTGGCTTCAAGACTTTTACCGTTTGTTATTTCTACCGTGTGTTAGGCGTTCAAAAGTGTTGGAGTGCGCTTAAGCATTTGGCTAACTTTTAAGGACACATAACTAGTATCGGCACCCGAATCAAATAATACAGTAACAAAAAAGTCATCCAGAAGAAACTTACCCATCACAACGTTGGGATCGTTCCTTGCATCACCCTGACCAATCACGAAGGCACGACCTCGGGCGCCATTGCCATTATTGTTACCCCCGTTGTTGCCTCCATTGTTGTTCCCGTTTCCTTGGTTGTTGTTATTCTGATTCTGGTTCAGTTAGGGGCAGTTCCTCTTAAAGTGGCCTTCAGCGCCACACTGAAAGCATCCTTTATTGCCCTGCTGTTGCTGCTGCTAGTGGTTCTGTGGAGCTTGTTGTTGCTATTGACGATTCTGATTCGCAGGACGTGGGCTCCTGCAATCCTTGGCTTCATGACCCAACTTGTTACATCTCAGAGAGCGACCCTTATGGCACTGCCCGCTATGATGCTTGTTGCACCTGTTGCACTTGGGGTGGTTCCCTCGGTATCCACCCTGTCCTTGACTACCAGAAGATTGCTGACCAGGGCTCTGGTGGTCAACAATCTTTCGCTGCTGGGACTGAGACTGAACTAAAGTAGAACCCTTGCCCGAATGTCCATCCCACTTGCGCTTGTTATCATTGGGAGCATCAGAAGTAGTAGCGCTAATACGCTTGGGCAACTTGTTCTGGTCAACTGCCTGATCAGTGAGGCGATGAGCCAACCAGATGATTTGCTGGATGGTGCCAAGATTAGCTGAGGTCACGTGGATCTGAATTTCTGGCACTAATCCCTTAAGGTACAGCTCGATATGCTTGATAGGAGGATCCACCATAGTGGGACACAAGATAGCTAATTCGTTCGATCTCTTTGTATATGCCTCGATCTCAGACCCCGTCATCTTCAAATTGAAAAATTCCACCTCTAGCTTGTGGATGTTGTCACGGCTACAGTACTCTTCTTTGATCAGTTCTTTGAAGTCGTTCCATGGGGTGGCATTAGCAACCGCCAACCCTAGCAGTTGAACCTATGCTTTCCACCAGGTTAACGTAGCACCTTCAAGTGTTTCAGTAGCAAATTTCACGCTATGATCTTCAGGGCATTCACACATCTCAAAAACATACTCAAGCTTCTCGAACCAGTGAAGAAGGCCTACAGCTCCTTTTGTGCCGCTGAAAGTACTAGGTCGGAAATCCATGAATGTTTTGAACATGCACACAGGAGGCTGAGCATGTTGACCTGTTGCGCGAGAATAAAAGACAAGGTTAGGCACGAGGGTTGGTTTGCAAAGGTAGGATCTAAACGTCCTAAGATGGGTTGACATTGCAAGTTATACCTCCTGCAGGAACAGCTGCGAGTGCCTCAGCAACTCGTTCAATGATCAAAGCCGTCAACTGGGCTTGAGTTAAGTTGATACGTCCTCCGCGTCCGCTCATGATCTTCACAACGAAGCAACGTAAGTGAGAAAAGTGTCATGAAAGTGCCTAAGCGTGGGATGAAAGAAGATAGTAAGCACACAAGGTTCAAATAGTAGTTATCACGTTAACAAATGCACTTTGTGATCTATCTAACCGGCAATATAAACATGATTCATACCACCTATTGTGTCGAGTCTTGCACGTGGAGTGAAGCGTCGTTGTAGATCGTTGAACACTGTACAGGTCATAGTCTGGTTTTATCAAAAAGCTTTACCCCTTTTTAAAACCATGTTCACTATAACCAATGGCTCTGATACCAAACTGTCACACCCCCAAAATCCACGATGCGGATTATCACCGCTTGGAGGCGTGACATGACCAGGATCGAGTCACCAATCATCTTGAACAATGTAATTAAGTAAATAAAACCAACCACAATATAATTGGTGACTAAAGAAGGTAACCGACTTTAAGTTAACAGCGGAAGCATAAAACGTAAGTCCAAAACATAAGTTCATAGTTCATAAGTTTAAAGACCAAAACATAAGTTCCATAAGTTCATAAAGTTTATTTACTAAGCACAGGACATAATAGTTCATATCCCACAACGACCTCCTCCTCGCGCAAGCTCCATAAGCATCTAACGACCTGTAAGGCATGTAACAACGAGTCAACAACAAAGTTGAGTGAGTTCACGATTGGTTGTTTAGTTTTAAATTGTTTATGAAAACATGGTTTGTCTTTTGCTGGCTTACTTGTCGTGGGGGTTACCCCATAGTTGAAAATATGATTAATCAGTTCCTTCTTTATTACCCAAGCCATATCCGTAATCAGTGGGGGCTTCACCATATAAACCACTAGACCGTTACCATATCGACAACTGACGAACAATAGTTGTGCCCTACGTCAGTGTCTATCATCATTGACAGTTTGCCATAGTCCATTAGTATACGCCCGTCCGACTGGCACGGTGTGAGGTTTGTTAAAACTAATAGCGCTATTAACTAATGACCCGCTCGCCATTGGCCTCGGCGATTAAGCCGATATAAAATGAGGGACTTAATGATAGAGTTTTGTCTAGTAAGTTTTAAGGTTGTTGTCCTACCCAATGAGGACGAATGTACGTATTCTACCCAAGGAGAATAAGCAGGATTAATATTGGCATCCTACCCATAGAGGATGGCGGTACATATCCTACCCAAGGAGGATATGTAGGTTTTGTTTTAATTCTTGAACCCATTCCCAACCACCGGGAATCCCATGCCTTAGAAAGTGTGTGAACTCACCTTGGTTTGCTCGGTTAGATTAGTTACTCTAATAATCAGGAAATCAAGCACGTCCTAAGAAGGTATAGATAACAATCAGATTCTCATGCATAATACGTATCCTACGTACGGTTTATCTACTCATTACTTCTACCACGCACCACACAATTCTAACGTCAAGGTACTTTATATTATTTTACCCTAATATAATATAACTATCTCACAAAATAAACAAGTATCCACACAAGTGTTCTAGTATAAGATATATATTCTAAATATATATTTACCCATTTTTATTTACAAAAACCAACCTCCGACACTTTGTATTTTGTTACAAAAATTATGGCGAAGTTTATATTCGAAACACATGTTATAAAATATACTTATAACGCTTGTTTAGAAAAAAATATTTTCTAAGTGTTGGAATTTTTAGAAAATTTTGCCAGAGTTTCCTTTGTAAATGGAGGTGTCCATGCTATTAAGCATATCATTTTCTTTTCCAAAAATTATTCAACAATCATCACTCAACAATATACAATTTTTACTTACCAATCTTGTTAAAACAAGCATAAATTACCATTTCATGAAATTGAAAATTTATAAAAATGTGTAGTAACTTACTAATGTATTTAGTAAGTCTTGTTACCCTTTAAAGTGTGATTGCTTCTTTGAAAATTCCCTTTTTAAAGAATATGGATCTTTACAACTTATGTTCATATTTTCTAAAACTGCTTCTTCATGTATTTTTCTTGTTACACATGTGTTTCTTCACTTTGTTAACCACCAAAATGAGGTACATTTATGTAAGAACCAATATTTAGTAAACTTGTATTTTTAGCTTGGTTTCTTGGTAAATCATACTTGAAATATTTAGATTTACAAGACATTAAACTTACTTTGTTCATTATTTTTACAAGAAACATTATATTCATCCAAGTTCATGACTTTAGTGAGGCTGATCCTTAACCTTTAACATGTTCATCCTCTCATCTTGCTAGATTATGTTTTTAATCATGATCTAGCAAGATCATATGATGATCTACATCATTTTCACAAGCAAACAATAATCAACAACAAATCATCACATAAACAACATAGTTCCTTCATGATTTAAGCTTGTGTTAAGGTTTCATTCTTTTGATTCTTAATGTTCTTTAAGATTAACATCATGTATCCTACTTTAACCACTTTCATAAGATGTAAAATGAAAGGATTTGTGTTCTTACCACTAGCTCAAGGCTAGGGATGTTCAAGAGAATAAAAGAGGTGGATAAAAGCAAACGGTGAAGGTCCTTCAACTTCCGAAAGCTCCAAGCTTCCTTATGCGGCTTCTAGCACCCTTGAGTATGTGTAAAATGGTTGTAGAGTGAAAGTTGATGGTGGGTGTGTGTGGGGTGAGTTACGGCCGAGAGCCAAATGGGGAGGAAGGAAGTGTTTGAGTTGTGAAGTTTGTGAAGTGTTATGTGTGATCTAGTGGTTTATATCTTTGAACTTCCAACACTTCTCATTCCAATGTGTAATGTGTCTAATATGGAGAGACAAGATCTAATATTTAATCAAATTAAAATCTCATGTGGGCCCTTGGTGTTGGCCGATTATAGGTGGGGGGTCTAGGCATAGGTTCCAACTAGTTAGTTACTTAAATAGTTAGAAATCAAGTATTAGTTAGGTTTATTGGTTACTAGATATTTGTATGAGGTGTTATGATGTTCAGGGACCATAACTAGCTCAGAAAAATAAAAACAATGTTTCTGGCAATATTTTAGTGTTCCGGGTAATGTCCGGGTGTTCGGTTAGATACCGTTCCGTTAAAGTGCTAAGTTATTCCATAAAGTGTCCTATATATATCTTTTTGTAACATTTTTAATTCCCAACACTCAGGAAAGCATACAGGACTATTTAGTGAAACAGATTTTGAACCACTAAGTCAAACAGTTGTTAACCAAAAATCAAACAGATGTTGAGCAAAAGTGAAACAGATTTTGAACCACTAAGAATCATAGTTTTGCCAACAGTGGTTTGACTTTGGTCAAACAGAGTTTTTGAAAACAGTGGTTTCACTTTAAGCAATCATCAATGGAATTGATCAACTTTATTTGCAAAAATTGTTTTTAACTTTATTTGAATTTAAATTACAAGTACCGTATATTTCTCATTCTTATTGCAAGAATTGTCTTCGATCTAAAGTTAATAAAATATAGTATCTCAGATGGTTTTGAAAAAAGTGGTTTCACTTTAAGCTATCCATCTGGTAAGCTCTGTTGGAGATAATGGATAACATTTTTTAGGAAAGTCTGTTGGAAAGCAAGTGAAGTTTTTAACAGTTAATAGACAACAATAGTTTGTTATCTACATAATGGAACCATTAGTGTATATCTATTTTATAAGTCTGCACTAATTATTTTTTTACTCTCTGTCAATATGCTAAGAAACGACCCATGTTTGCACACGGGTCTTACCGCTAGTATATATAAATAAGATGGATTTGGGCCATGTGGCATGTGATTTGGGACATTTTTGATGATGTGGCAAGCTTTGGTGAAGGTGGATTTTGAGTTTAGGAGGGAATCCATCTCAATTCCCTATACATAAACCAAAATTCTCAAAACACAAACCAAAAAAGTGTGGGACGCGGGATCCGGATGAGGATTCGGGTCACCCAATATTAAAAAACGCATTCCTTATATTTTTTGAAAGGCTTTCTTCCTTGACACAATTCCATGTTTTCACAAACCCTAGATCTGAAGCTCCTGTTTCTCTCTTCTTTGACAAGCGATTCCAAAACAATCTAAACAAGGGTGTCTTGCACATCATCAAGAAGAAATTCTTAGGGATTTTAATTCTTCCACTACAAGGTGAGTATATCTTACAATTGTGTCAATTTTTTATGATTTTTCTATTTTTCTTTTTTCTTTTTTTTTTGTAGATCGAACATGTTATAGGTAAGTTTAATCAAGAATCTATAAAAAGATCTAAGGTAAAACTACATGATTAAGGTTAAATACTGTTTCTTTATGTTGTTCGATCATGATTCATATGAAATCATGTTTTGTTTGTTTTTCATCATGATTCATATGAAATGATGTTTTGTTACAAATACAATAAATTTTTATGATTTTTCTGTTTTTTTTTTTTTTTGTTGTTGACGATGATTTTGCATTATCCGATTCGAATCATATGAAATGATATTTACATGACACCCTAGTTTTAAATTTATAAACTAAGACTCTCTAAACTAGACCACTGACAGGCAAGTGTACCTATCGTACGTAGTAAAGCCTAATGAAGTCCGAGTATCGAACCCACGAGACACTAGCGACGCTACACTAGACTCTGACTCAACTAATTACTTAACTGGTTTATTTGGTTTTGATTTGAGGTTTTAACTAATTAATTAATTAACTAATATCCTAAATTAATCTAAGATAACTAAACTACCAAGAAGAAACTGAAGACTACTAGGGTGAAATCAAGGATGAGAAAGTACTACCCAAGTTTGGAATCATACTCGTGACTATCAGTTTTCTCTCGGCAATGGTAACTATGATGGAACCAGGGTCTAATAATACGACACTCTAAGACTAAAGACATGTTGAATCTCCTCCTGGTCTCATCAACTTCTCCTAAGGTCCTAAGGTCAAATAAAGCTCATTGGTATGGGTTGGATCACCTCCCGGTCTCTCCAACAATACTAAAGTACCCAAAGACTAGATCTTCTCTTGGTCTCACTAATCACAATACACCCTAGAGTGCACGGGGTAACCTAAAAACACTTGACAAGACTTAGGAAAACAAATAATACTAGGGAACTTAGACAGATCTCCTCCAGGCCTCACTGCACCTAAATACCTAGCACCAAAGACAATCCCAACTATCCATCTCCTCCTGGTCTCAAGAATAAGTAGAACACTAAACTCTTTAAATTATCAAACAAAGTTCCTGTGGAATACGTGCACCATAAACCATAAACCATAAACTAGTTACAAACACAAAGTAGGTAACCTAACATGTATCTATACATGAAAGACATTCACAAAGACACATGAGGAACGACTGAACGATAATAAATTGGAATAAAGCACGCACACACATCTAGCCACTTATTATTAGGTATTTTACTTTAATATTTAACCATCAATAAATTACCAAAAACTGATAAATTACCAATTATCAATAAATATTCATCACAAACCCGGGTAGAAAACAAAATAGTCAAGAATCATAGTCAAGAACGCGAAACAAGTCTCATACAATAAGCAAAGCATAATATCAAATCTGAAAACACAAAGTCTTAACAAAATCAAAAGCTAACAAATTGCAAACCGAACTCGAATCTTGATCCGTCAACTTGAAACTTGGTCCAATCTTCTTTTCACCTCCCAGATCGTCCCCTTTGTAGTCTTTTTTTAAACGGTAGATCAACTGGATTTTCAGCTTACTCCAAAGGGCCAGCATATGTTGTTTAAACACTTCACCCCAAGTTCGAATCCCTCCGAAAGGTGTTCTCCCATATTTACATAATTTTGCACTTAGTAGGAATCGAACCTGAGACCTCCCCAGGAGGAAACCACTTAGTGGAAAACCACCTGACCAACTGGGCTATACCATATTGGCATCCCCTTGGTAGTCTCTTTGTTCAAAACCTGCTACAGTCTCGTCTCCTCCTTTTTTATATGTGTGCGATGTATGTGAAAAGGCCTACTTGGGCTCGCAATACAGACCAGCCCACACTTCAATTGTCATCCAAATCTATTAGGGTCTGTTTGGTATGGGGTAATGGAATGAACGAAGGAATGGAATGGACGAGGGAATGCAATGGATCATTACCATTCCATGTCTTGTTTGGTTACCATGTGTGAATGGAATGAGTTATTATTGTGCATTGTTCGATAGGCAAGAAAAATGGAGTAATAAAATCAGCGATGAGTGGTGGTGGTGGTGGTGGTGGTCAGTGGTAGTGATTGTGGGTGGGTGGTTATAGGTGGCGGTGGTGGGTGTCGGCGGCGGCGATGGGTGGTGATGGTGGCAGCGAGTAGCGGTGCGGCGGCGACGACGAGTGGTGGTGGCGGCAAGGTGGCCGTTGGTGGTGGGTGGCAGCAGAGGTGGCGGTTGGTGGTGGCGGCGGCGGTTGGTGGTGGCGGCGGCGGCGAGGGTCGTTGGCGGTTGGTCGCAACTGTGGGTGATAACGGTGGTGAGTGGGTGGCGGTGGTTGTCGGGGTGAGGTGGTGGCGGGTGGCGGCGATGGCGTCGGTGGTGGGTCGTGGTGGTGGTGGTGGGTTGTGGCGAAGGTGGTGGGTTGTGGTGTTGTTGATGAATGGTGCAAGAGGGGATGAAATGGAAAAAAAAAATATGGGGGATGGATGGAATGATCTTGAGGGAATGGAATGCATTTTGGAATGGGTGATTCCATTCCATTGACCAACCAAACACCCTTTTCTTCATTCCCTCATAATCATCAATTTCATTCCACCTCTCATTTCTACATACCAAACACTACCTTTAATTCGTTCATGCCCAACTTTTTATTCTTGCTTGTGGCCACATATTCCTACTTTTTATTAATTCCCACGAATGATTCCTCATGACCTCCTCAATTAATTGCTTCTCTTAATTGTCTCTAAACTATTTTCTCGTTATCCTAATAATTCTCCACCAAGAAAAGCCAAATTGCCCTTGCCATTTACGTCCCTTTTTTTAGGCTTCTCATGTGCTCATGATGCATTCCACTCAATGGCGGCGGATCCAGAAATTTTTTTCATGGAGTGTGGAAATTTTTAGGAGTCGATTGTATATTGTTATATGTTGAAAAAAATCCAGTCCGCATCGGGTTGGATGGAGTCGGGTCGGGTCACATGCTAAAACGATAACATTAAATCAAATCATATTTTAAATAAATAATAAAAATTTAACATTCTTTCATATTACACTGTACTGTCAGTTGTTTAGTTTATCTGATCCCTCTTATTCTTTTGAGACTGGGCTTGTTTAATGAAATAAGTTAGTTTTTATAAATTAATTAATAACAAAAATAAAATTATTAGACCCTAAAATTAAAACACAACATATACTATACAGTACTTTGAGAAAACACTAAAATACCAGGCCAATTTAAATTGTATACTAATTAATTACTAGCCCATATGATTCACTTTGCATTTGTGGTCCACTTTGTTTTAAAAGCCGGACTTCAAAGTTTATTTAAGTGGATTAGATAATAAGTCAAGTTGCTCTTGACTTTTGTTTTATTCACTTCGCCTTCCTCGTCCCCAAGCTTCTTGCTCACTAAGTTTCCGGTGAAGCTTAACTCCCGGTCGGAAATATACAAGAACATTTCTCAAGCTGTTCTTGTTGGAAAAATAGGTGAAAATAGCATCTTTCACAAATATAGGAAAATGATTTTTTCCTATTTTAGACTAGAAATAATTATAATAAAATAAGCGGGTTTTATATCTTTATTTGTGGGTTTGTGTTCTATGTTGCAAGAGCTTCGCAACGAACTAAACCACGTCCAAAACGTAGCTAAGATGAATGAGATATCGATGCTCAAAGTTGAGTGTTTGAAACATTGAATGCTGAAACAAAAGGGAAAGTAGCCCATTGTCCCACATCGGAGGAGAGATGGAACTTAAATGGGTATTTAAGGTGGAACTCTCCATCCTTATTGTTTCATGGAAGCACACACTAGTGTCCTCGCGAAGGGTGCGGAGCACCCTAACTCGCACTCGCACTCGCACACGCGCGCGTAGCGTGGGCGACGAGGCGCAATGTGGCGCACTTTGCACGCTCGCATCGCCGCGAGCCGCTTGAGAGCCGCCTTTGTATTCTTGACCACGTGCGCGTGGTGGATCACAGAGGTTGTAAGGACCAAGTGGTGAAATGGCGTGCGTGTTCGAAGCGCGTGACGTGGCAGTCCGCGCGCGAGTACACGTGGCATGGAGGCGCACGGTTGCGCGCATGGTGCTTGGGTCCTGATGTGTCATGCGTGGCGCACCAGAGTGAGCCAATACGGCGCGACTGTGTGGCGTGCTCGTATAGGCTCACAGGTGACGTGGCGCACGCACGCATGGACCTGGGACAGTGTGGCACACGCGTGCATGGCAGTGAGCCAAGAGGATGCACGGCGCATGATCGTGCAGACCTGCGCGTGCAAGGACGCGCGCGCGCGTAGAAGCTTCCAGCATTGAATGACAGTGCAGTTTCAGTCCAGCTTCCTAACTGACGAGTTAACAGGCTTTGACTGAGAATTAAATGACGTATTAAATTGCATTGAAGACGTTTAATGCAATTTAAACCTCTCATTTAATTCATTTTTGGTTGTTTCAAACCGGGAGGTGTATAAATACAGCTCCATACCTTGCTGTAAAGGAGACCACGAAAACCCAGCAACACAACAGCACTTGCAATTCTCTCCGCACATCCTTCCAGTCTTCTTTTTACATTCATCAAGGTAACCTTTGGGTTGTAGGCGAACTCCGGCAGTACTACTGCTCCGGCTGTTGTACCCTGGGAAACAAAATGAGTACTCTTGGGAGACTCGGAATTTGTTTTAAGGGAAGCGTGTAGACACGTGCCTCAGCCACTCTATTTCTTCTCCTTCTTGTAATTTGGTTTATTTCAGTTGTAATTGTATTAGAGATATTTAGCTTTCTTATTTTTGTATTGTAATCAAAGTAATAAAATTTGTTTATTTTATTTTATTACGCGAACGGTTCCTACAATCTTAAAACAAATTTTTAAAACCATTCGTGTAATCAAAACCATTCTGTTTGTGATTCAAACCAGTTTTGTTTTCACTCTGTTTGTGTTTTAAAAACATATTTTTTTTTTGGTTTTCATCTTCAAAGGAGCGACTTTGGTTGAAAACCATTCGGGTTACATTCTTATTGTCCTAAAAATTGGTAATAAACTTTCTGATTTGGTCTTAAAAGTTGGACTTAGAAGTCAATCAGTAAGTTCTAATTATTAAAAATTTTCTGTTTCTGGTCTTCAAAGTTGGACTTAGAAGCCTAAACAGTAAATTTGTGGTAAAATTAAAATTTAATAGTTTACTTTTGGTTTTCGCGTAAATTAGATTTTTTGACTAAACTTTAAAATTTTAATTTTTCAGCATGTCGAACGAAAACGTCAACGTTAACAACACGAATGTTGTGACGGGAACCCCCCTCAACGCCACCACTGTGGGAGCGTCCACAGTGGCCAATCACGCTGAACGACCCGAGAAGTTCTCGGGTCTACACTTTAAGAGGTGGCAGCAGAAGATGTTCTTCTACCTGGCCACCATGAACCTTGCGAGGTTCTTAACGGAAACCGCTCCCCAACCTGTGGAAGGGGAGACCGACACACAAAGACAGTGTGCGGTAGATGCATGGAAGCATTCGGATTTCATATGTCGTGGCTATGTGTTAAACGGCTTGTCGGATGCATTGTATAATGTGTACTACAACGTCAAGACTTCCAAAGACCTTTGAGGTGCCTCAGACAAGAAGTACAAAACGGAGGATGCTGGCACAATGAAATTTGTAATAGCCCGTTTTTTGGATTTCAAAATGGTTGATTCTAAAACAGTTATGAATCGAGTCCAAGAATTCCAAATTATACTTCATGACATCTCTGCGAAAGGCATGACACTTAGCGAGACATTCCAAGTGGCAGCGATGATTGAAAAGTTACCTCCTATTTGGGTTGATTTTAAGAATTATCTTAAACATAAACGAAAGGAGATGACTATAGAGGACCTTATTGTTGGTCTTCGGATTGAAGAGGACAATAGAATTGCCCTAAAAGGCAGCCTTGCGCAGACCAGTGCTAGCGCAAATTTGGTTGAGCATGGGCAATCCTCTAAGGGCGTGAAGGGCAAGGGGAAAAAGGACAAAGGGAAAGCAAAGGCTAGCAACCTTGGACCGAAGAAAGGGGTTGTGAAAAAGAAACCTCAGACGTTCCAAGGGACTTGTTACAACTGTGACGAGCCGGCGCATCGGGCTAACCAATGCAAGAAACCAAAGCGTGAGCGTCCGCACATGGTGGATGAAGACGGAATGCCTTTGGTGGAAATGATTTCCGACAAAAGCGCAATGATGGATGAGGTCAATACTGTGACCAACACTCCAAAAGGATGGTGGGTTGATACGGGCACGACCCGTCATGTTTGTGCAGACAAAAGCCTCTTTACCACCTTCAAGGCGCTTTTTGGAGAAGAGAAACTGTATATGGGAAATACAGCCACCGCTGA
This sequence comes from Helianthus annuus, assembly GCF_002127325.2. Lineage (NCBI taxonomy): Eukaryota > Viridiplantae > Streptophyta > Magnoliopsida > Asterales > Asteraceae > Helianthus > Helianthus annuus. The sequence continues at coordinate 73,236,079 of NC_035442.2, read as the reverse complement.
CATCATGGGTGAAGGAACGATGATCTTGAAGTGGACTTCGGGGAAGGAGCTCACTCTAAGCAACGTGTTGTATGTCCCGGACTTGCGCAAGAATCTAGTCTCGGGATGGTTGCTTAATAAGTTTGGATTTCGTTTAGTTTTTGAGAGCGATCAATTTGTACTAACTAAACGAAGAATGTATGTAGGCAAGGGCTATGTCCAAAATGGTATGTTTAAATTGAATGTAATGGCAGTCAAGAAAAACATGAATAAAATTGCTACTACTTCTACTTATATGCTTGAATTTTCTGAATCGAATAAATGGCATGGTAGATTAGGTCACGTTAATTTTAATTCAATACGCCGTTTAATCAATTCAAATTGTATACCAACATTCCATATTGATTCTGTGGCAACCCTCACTAAACCAGGTATCCGTACGATTTAATTAATAATTAATTGCTGCTTAATTACTGTGCTTAACTGAAATTGCTGACAAACTGCTACTTGATTTCTAGTACTTGTATATTCCTGCATCATACTTTGATTTCCGTCACTACATTATTTACACGTTGAACCTTAGTGACAAACATGATGCACTAAAGCACAGTAGCAGTAGAACGGATAACCTATTGAACATGCTGATAAAGCCAGCATCAGGCAGACACTGCCTCTAAGGGCCTGTATGAGCCAGAAATATTTTACTACACCCATAGTGAGTGTAGGGATACAAGGGTTGTAGAATTGCGTCTCTAGGAATAAGATATAATAACTGGATGTGCCTAAAACGTACTCTAAGCACAAGCCACAGCACTCTAATTAACATACCAGCTTCTGGCTAACTAATAAAGTGCCAAAACATGAGGAAAATATTCCTGACACTCTGCAGAATGAGTGTGTCACTAAAAATATCATTTACGACACTCAAAAGCTTACTTAAGCACTTTAACGGATTACTATCCAACCGAACAACCGGACTTTACCCGAAACATAAAAATATTGACATTAACAATAGTGGTCTTTTTCTGAGCCAGTTAGGGTCCCTGAGTACCCTAACACCCGCATTAGAACGCATCACACCACTAACCGAGTTAAACTCTAAACTAACTTAGTTAATCTAACTAATCTCTAACCAACACTTGGATTCTAACCAAATGACCCCCCCCCTTGGGCCGATTTGGTCCCCATGTAACTAGGCAAGTACCCTTTTGATTATTTTATAAACTCTTGTCTCAAATCTAGAAGACATTTGGTCCATGGGTTAATCACCTTAACATTGTCTATAAGTAATGGCCTAAACTCAAGAGATTATTCATTCCACAAACCACCCAAGACTTTCTCTCCTCTCTTGCTCTAGCTCTCGGCCGAACACACGCCCACACACCCCACCATTTTCGGCTTTTGATCCATACATTCCAAGCACATACAAGTCTTTCGGGTCACGCATAAGGAGTCTTGGAGCTAACGGAAGGCGAAGGACCTCGTTATCTTGCTTTTATCCACCACATTTTCGCATAGATTCTTCCCTAGCCCCGAGCTAGAGGTATAACACTTAAAACTCATACTCGAATCATTCTAAAGTGGTTAATAAGATTTGTAACGGTTAAAATGCGAAAACTTGCATTTTGAATCTTTAAAGTCTACTAAAACATGAATATTGTTGGATAAAAACTTAATACTTGTGTAAAAGTTGTAGTATTTGAAAGTTGTGAATATTGAGGCCCGATCTACGTTGTGGTAGCTCGGATCATCGTTTAACCCGACTTTGTTAAGATCATAGATCTTGACATAAGCTTGTTTCTATCGGTACAAGGGTTAAAAGGTGAAACTCTACCACACGAGAAACATGAACTTGTGTAAAAGTATTTTTACTTGTAAAATAGTGTTTAAAACTAGCGGATCTACGTATCTGCAAGTGGTATTTTCAAAGGACCAAGTGTCGAGAAAATCATGTTTTCTAAAAGACGGATAACACACTAACAAGCATGATTTTTACAAACCACAAGCGTATAAACACTTGTGAAATGAAAAATCCGACAAAATAACAATCTTTGTGAAAGATGACGGGAAGTTGTAGAGATGGATTTATTCTAAAAACGAGGTTTTTACAAGATTGAGTTACTTTATACAAAGATCCACAAAATATAACGGGATCTACACTATAGTTTTCGGAAAAACCACAAGTTCATGTGATTATGCGATTTACATGCTTGTCGACTAGTTTGATGTGTCAGAAATTGTTTGGTTGAATCAAGAAGTTGATTGAAATGAATTGGTAAAAGAAAATGATACGCTTGAAAGCGTGGCCACCTCCAGTTACAGAGGAAACTCTGGCGAAATTTTTCTAAAACCTAACACTTAGAATTATTTACAAGTGTTAGAATTATTTTCGACATGTTTTCAAAATATATTTCGCCACGACTTTATTTACAGATATTCGGAGGTGGGATTTTCACAAAACTAAACGTGATAAATATATTTGGTAAATATAATTTTTCACAACACTGTTTATGATTATTTTGTGAAAATACACAAATATTATTTTTAGAGTAAAAATAATATTTGCAAACGTTGACAAATCCAAAATAATACAAACGCTTTCACGATAAACATATAAGTTACAACGGTAATTATTATTACCACACGATTACTAAAACGTAACTTACGCATTATACGGAAATGATTATGAACGTATATTTTATCAATGTATTATTTTTGGGGAAAAATTATGTGAAATGGAAATATAATATTTTTGAGAAAAATATTTATATTTGGAATGAAGATATATTAAGGGAGACTTAATATTATAAATTGAACGCACATGTATTAAATCCCCCATCCTTGGGAAGGAGATTAACTACCAAGTACATGCAAAATATAGACACGAAATAGTTGTCTAACTATTTCCCAAAAACCCAAACTATAAAGCTAAGGCACGGCCATCCGTCTAATAGAATTAGTACATGTAGGTCGTCGCACAGCTGACATTCGGAGTACTTGGTAGAGACGCGCTGACTGTGAGTTCATGTCCCCCTTTTCTCTTAAATGTTTTCAGTTTTCTAAACTGCGGGGGTGAAATACATGTTACAATGTTTATGATTACTTTATACATGGTATGGTTAGCGTAAGGAGGGTTACTTTTTAGATCATGTGAATGGGTAGGCGGAAACTTGAGGTCATTAATCCTCAGGGTAGGACCGAGGGGCAGGAGCGATAGATCTATTTGGGTGTAGCGAGCCCAGTCCCAGACCCAGCATAACGGACCTTGGGATGACTTTGTACCCGACGCATAAATCTGCTAGGTTTGAGCCTTCCTACTTGCATTTCACACATATCAATGGCCTTGCAAACCATTGGTGATCTCTTTTTCCTTATTTGCTACATACCAGGATGTTTGATAAATACAAAGGTTTATTTACTCACTTACACATGAACTCGCTCAACATTATTGTTGATTTTTCAACTTACATGTATTTCAGGGAATTAAAAGATCTGGCACGGTATGGCACGTTTTCCCGCTGCACTAGTTTCCAAGGTCATCCGGGGTTTAGGGAATGTGACTCTTTCCTGGACAAGTCACAGTCCTTAAACTGTGTTTATGTTATGTTTAAGTTGTTTTGTTTGGGAAACAATGTTATGGTTATTAGAGTGTTGTTCCGTTTAAACAATGATACTATGTTTGGTTTTAAAATTTAATGGATGATTCTTGCATGTTTTTAATTCATATAGCTTTGTTATGATTAAGCTATGGTATTAAGAAGTCACACCAAATTAACGACGCTTCCGCAAAGCCAGGGTGTGACAGCTTGGTATCAGAGCTCTGATCATAGCGAACTAGGATTCCTTCTCGAGTCTAGACTATGATCACTAGGGCTCTCACGAAACCATTTTTACTGCATACCACTTAAGTCCAGATCCAAAACCTTTTTATAAACAAATGTTGAGCGCATTTTATTTATTATTTTTAGGCTCAGTCTAGGAGGCTGAGGCTGGGAGAATTGACTAGTGGGACTAGGGAATCAGTCTGGGAGGCTGGGAGAATTGTCTAGTGGGACTAGGGAATTAGTCTCGGAGGCTGGGAGAATTGGCTAGTGGGACTAGGAAAAGCAGTCTGGGAGGCTGGGAGGCTAGTGGGACTAGGAGAATTATGTGATATTTACTTGGTGACTTATGTGATTACCTGATTGTATGACTGATTATTTGTGCATATTTGTGTTTGTGTTACAGACACATGGACTCACCAGGCACAGGTGACTCGGACACCACCGGACCCCTACCTATCGTATCTGATGACCTCCCATCTTCGGAGCATGAGGTGCATACATCTGATTCCACCAGCACAGACGACGAGGATTTCCAGCCCTTCGCACTACCCGAGGGTGCTGATGAGCCTGCAGATGGCCCTCCTGCTGAGTACCTACCCCTAGTAGTGATTCCGGCTCCTATACCTTTAGCCGTTTATCCCGCATATGACTTACTACTTGACGCCGAGGCTGACGGCGATATCGATCTGTTTGAGGATGAGCCTATCGAGGATGAGATCTCGGACGCAGCCCTACTTCCTGCTGGCGATCTTCTGATGATCGCTGATGCCCCTGCCGAGGACTCACCCGCACATTCACCGGTCCCAGACTCCTTTGAGTCTGTGGCATCCGCACCATCTCACGAGGTGAGCGCACAGCACTTTGCACACGACTCGGATCCTGACCAGGCATCCTCTGCCGCACCTATTCCTAGCTTCGCATTTGACCATGATGATATAGAGGATTCTGATCCCATCTTTCCTCCGGGATTCGACCCGGATCATGATATTGAGTTTATCCCGATGGACCAGCCCATGGAGGATCCCGCCGATCCAGTTGATCCTATTGATCCCGATTTCGATTTTGAGATGGCTTTTGATGACCATGAGCCTGCCTTGGCTCCTGAGCAGGCAGCTGCTCTAGATCCTATGCCCGAGCATGACCCCATACATGCTGGCATCCCAGTTGAGCCTGTACTAGCTGACCCGCCCGTTGATGATCATTTAGAGGGCGATCATGTCGTTGTTGCTGTCGATCCTGTTGTTCCTCCACCTTTTGTTGCTGATATACCTGTTGAGCACATTGCACCAGTTGATCCTATTGTTGCTCCCCCATTTGATCCCGTTCCACTTGAGCCTGAGCACGCACTGTTTGCAGACCACATGGATCCACCGGATGAGCATGCACAGCACGGTTGGATACCTGCCGATGAGGATGTTCCACCTTTGCCCCCTCAGATCCCTGTTACACGACCTGTTGATTTCACTTTTCAGGTTCCTCAGTTTGTACCTCCAGCGAGGCCTGGAGAGGGTTCTTCAGCCCATCCTTTTGGGCACGTACCGATGTCTATCCCCTTCATGCCCCAGATGTCATCTGTTCCACCCTCTACTTCACCGTTTCATGTGGCACCGTTTGACCCCACCAGTGAGCCTTTGCTTTGGTCGACACCACCAGTCATGCCACCTACTGATCCTTACCATTCATTTCCTGTGGGACACACCATAGAGGACGTTTTGATGTCCTTCGTTCATTAGCACGAGTCACACACGCAGCGTCTCCAGGAGCTTGAGAGAGCTCAGCTGCCACCATGTTCATGCCATGGTCAGATACACTCTCCTCTTCAGCCATGTCGATCATTACCCCCATATTATGCTGCTCGTCTCTTTACACTAGAGCAGCAGGTTGCTTCTGTCATCCGTACTCAGCAAGCTATGGAGGAGGACTGGCTCCAGTTACGTCGCTTGCTTTACACTTACTTTCCCCCTCCTCCACCGCCATCTGTATAGAGCTCATCAGTACTGCTTGCGTAGACGTTGGTGAGAGGACCGCGATTGCTTTTGGTTACATAGCATTTTGGAGACTACATGATGATACTGACTTTTGACACATACTTGATGTATTTGATGTATTTGACACTGATTTGATATAGCTTTTGGACAGGGGTGATACAGCCCCTAGTTGATTGATGATTCTATGACACAGTGATGTACTGATACACTTACGTTGTGGTCTCGATATATATGGCAATCGCAGTATTCTCATCATATTTGATTCGCTTGATTGCTTATTTACATTATTATGACATGGGATGTTGTGTGTATAATATTTGTGACATGGGATGTTGTGTGATTAGTATTTGTGAAGTATTGATAACATGAGATGTTATGTGCTATTACTATTACTATATACGTACGCGTTACTATGGCCTGACCGACGTAAACACATCTTTAGAAGATGTCGCCAAGACGTCAACAACAGCAAATGCCTACAACCCAGGCCGAACTACAGCAAGTCATTGCTGTTGCTATTGCTCAATATGCTGCCTCTCAAGGAGGAATGAGTGGAAGCAACTCTGGCAACACTGGCAACAACAACAATCCACCTCATGGTAACCCTAAGTCATTAAGACATACCATGACCTAAATGGATCCCCTTAGCAAGAGTGCTAATGCCAATCATGCGTTATAATGTATGTGCAGGGTGCACCTACAAACAGTTCTTGGACTGCAAGCCCATAAACTTTGATGGCACAGGAGGTGCCGTCGCTTTTGTCCGCTGGGCTGAGAAAACAGAATCCGTTCTTCGCATGAGCAAATGCGCGTTGGATCAGCAAGTCACTTACATCCCTGGGCTATTTTTGGATGGAGCCCTATCCTGGTGGAACTTGCAAGTACAAACACTTGGCGAAGCTGCTGCCTACGCGCTGACTTGGGCTGAACTGAAGGAACTCATGCGCAAGAAGTACTGTTCCCGCGCTGAAATTCAGAGATTGGAGACCGAGTTCTGGCATTTGAAAATGGAAGGTCCTAAGATAGCAGAGTATGTTCAGAGGTTCCACGACTTGTCGCATGTGGTACCCTACATGGTCACTCCTGAGTTCAAAAGAATCGAACGCTTCATTTGGGGATTAGCTCCTCAAATCATAAGCATGGTGACCTCCTCCAAACCTGCGACTATCACTGAAGCCATTGATTTGAGCGTGGCTCTTAAGGAGGAGGCAATTCGTTTGAACAAGTTTGATGAAGTGGAGCCTAAGAAGAAGGAGACTCATGTGGAGTCATCTGGTGGGAACAAGCGGAAGTTTTCAAACTTCAAGCAGGGCACCGGGGTGGTGGTTAAGAAAGGGGAATCAAATGCGCCAGCGCAAGATACAGCTGGTAGTAGGAAGAAAGGAAAGGGATACATGGGCACCCAGCCCAAGTGTAATAACTGCCAGCGCCATCATTCTGGCCGTTGTGGGTTGAAGGTTTGTGAAGCATGAGGAAAGACTGGCCACCTGAAGGAGACTTGTTGGGCTACTGCTGGCCAGGGAGGCCAGAGAGGATGTGGAAAAAGAAACACCAACCGGGGCGGAAATGGAAATCGCCCCCAAGGGAACAATGGAGGTGATGGAAACCGAGTCAACAACGCAAACCAAGCGGGCGCCATGAATCGTAATCAGAGAAACAACCAAGCGGGAAACAATGGTGGGAACGGGCAGAGGCCCGGATGTTTCAACTGCGGTGATATTGGGCATTACAAGAGGAATTGCCCGGAGTTGAACCAAGCCCGCGGAAGGGTTTTCAACATAGAAGCAAGGGAAGCGCGCCAGGATCCCAATGTTGTCACTGGTACGTTCCCTGTAAACCAACGCTATGCATCCGTTTTATTTGATACTGGCGCCGATTATAGCTTCGTGTCGTTAGAATTTAAGAATATGCTTGGTTTAGCCGCTAGCAAGTTAGATATTCCATACTCAATTGAATTGGCGAATGGGAAGTTAGTAGAAGCTAATGAAGTGATTCGAGGCTGCGTAATCGAATTGGGAGAGCGTGAGTTCGCTCTAGATCTACTACCAGTCCAGTTGGGAAGCTTCGACGTGGTAGTAGGGATGGATTGGTTATCGAGTAACAAGGCGGAGATAGTTTGTCATGAGAAGGTCGTTCGTATCCCGACCGATGATGGTGAGACCATTATTGTTCACGGAGAGAAGCGTGAGACGCCGTTGAGGATTATTAGCTGCCTGAAGGCAAGAAAGTGTTTGCAGAAGGGATGTGCTGCCTTTCTGGCACACATTGTAGATAAGAAGGCTGCTGAGCCAAAGATCGAAGACATCCCTGTCGTGAGGGAGTACCCAGAAGTCTTCCCAGAAGATTTGCCTGGCTTGCCGCCTCAAAGACAAGTGGAGTTTCGCATTGACTTAGTTCCAGGCGCCGCGCCTATGGCTAAGGCACCCTACAGACTTGCTCCGTCTGAGATGCAAGAACTGTCGACACAACTTCAAGAGTTGTTAGACAAGGGATTCATCCGACCGAGCTTCTCGCCTTGGGGAGCTCCAGTTTTGTTTGTCAAGAAGAAGGATGGTAGTTTCTGCATGTGCATTGACTACAGAGAGTTGAACAAGCTGACGATCAAGAATAGATATCCTCTGCCAAGGATTGATGATCTGTTCGACCAACTACAAGGTTCAAGCTTTTATTCAAAGATCGATCTTCGGTCTGGATACCATCAGCTACGGATACAGGAGGAGAGTATCCCAAAGACAGCCTTCAGAACTCGATATGGACACTACGAGTTCCTCGTTATGCCGTTTGGGTTGACAAACGCACCTGCAACTTTCATGGATTTGATGAATCGAGTTTGTAAGCCGTACTTGGATAAGTTCGTGATTGTATTCATCGATGACATTTTGATTTATTCAAAGACGAAGGCTGAGCACGAGCAGCATTTAAGAGCCATTTTGGAGCTGCTAAAGAAAGAACAGATGTATGCCAAGTTCTCTAAGTGTGAGTTCTGGCTACGAGAAGTGCAATTCCTTGGACACGTGGTGAATGGAGATGGAATCCACGTGGATCCAACCAAGATCGAGGCGATCAAGGATTGGGAAACGCCAAAGACGCCAACCGAGATTCGGCAATTCTTGGGTTTGGCTGGCTATTATCGAAGGTTCATCGAGAACTTTTCAAAGATCGCTCAACCATTGACGCTCCTCACTCAGAAGGACAAGAAGTTTGATTGGGGAATCAAACAGGAGGAAGCATTTCAGATATTGAAAGATAAGCTTTGCAACGCGCCAATTTTAGCCCTACCAGAGGGTACAGATGATTTTGTGGTATACTGCGACGCATCGCGTCAAGGATTGGGTTGTGTGTTGATGCAACGCCAAAAGGTTATTGCCTACGCATCGCGTCAGCTGAAGGTACATGAAAAGAACTATACCACACATGATTTGGAACTAGGCGCAGTGGTTTTTGCTTTAAAGATCTGGAGACACTACCTTTATGGTACGAAGTGCACAATCTTCACAGATCACAAGAGCCTCCAACACATATTCAACCAGAAGGAGTTGAATATGAGGCAAAGACGATGGGTAGAACTGTTGAATGACTACGACTGCGAGATTAAGTATCCTCCAGGGAAGGCGAATGTGGTCGCCGATGCCCTAAGTCGAAAAGAGAGAATCAAGCCCATAAGGGTTAGGGCTTTGGAGATGGTTATTCGAACCGACTTTCCTCTGCGCATTCGTGCCGCGCAGAAAGAAGCTCTCAAGGAAAGAAACCTTGAAGAAGAGTATCTCCGTGGGATGGAGAAGTTATTGGTACCAAACAGGGAAGGAACGTTGTGTTTTGAGAAAAGGATTTGGGTTCCTCTATTTGGTGGTTTAAGGAAGGTTATTTTCGATGAAGCTCACAAGTCGCGGTACTCTATCCATCCTGGAGCGGATAAGATGTACCAGGATCTTAAAGATTATTATTGGTGGCCTAGGATGAAAGGCGATGTTGCTGTTTATGTGAGCAAATGTTTAACTTGCGCTAAGGTTAAAGCGGAATACCAGAAGCCTTCGGGACTTCTGCAGCAACCAGAGATTCCCAAGTGGAAATGGGAACAAATCTCTATGGATTTTATTACGAAGTTGCCAAAAACGCCAAGAGGCCATGACACTATTTGGGTAATAGTGGATCGCTTAACGAAGTCAGCACACTTCCTACCTATCCGAGAGAAGGATAATACGAGCAAACAGGCCGAAATTTACATGAGAGAGATTGTTACACGCCATGGAGTACCTCTCTCGATTATCTCTGATAGAGACGGAAGGTTCGTGTCAAGGATATGGCAATCCTTCCAGGAAGCTTTTGGCTCAAAGTTGAATCTGAGCACTGCTTTTCACCCGCAGACCGACGGCCAAAGCGAGCGGACGATTCAGACATTGGAGGACATGCTGAGAGCATGTGTTATGGATTTGGGCGGTAGCTGGGATAAACATTTGCCTCTGGTTGAGTTTTCCTACAACAACAGCTACCACACCAGTATTGGTGCCGCGCCATTCGAAGCTTTATATGGGCGCAAGTGCAGATCACCGCTTTGTTGGGCTGACGCATGTGATAGACAATTGGTTGGTCCTAAAGTGGTACAGGAAACCACACATAAGATCGCACAGATACGAGATCGCATCAGTGCGGCTCGTGACAGGCAGAAAGCCTACGCGGATCGAAGCAGGAAACCTCTAGAGTTTGAGGTTGGTGAGATGGTTTTGTTGAAGGTATCACCCTGGAAGGGTGTGGCACGCTTTGGGAAGCGTGGGAAGTTGAACCCGAGGTATATTGGACCGTTCAAGATCTTGGAGAGAATCGGGTTAGTAGCATACAAGTTGGATTTACCTGCTGAACTAAATGGTGTTCACAATACATTCCATGTATCCAATCTGAAGAAGAGTCCAACTCAAGTTACCGTTGCCATTCCCACCGACGAAATTCATGTTGACGACACGCTCCATTTCGTTGAAGAACCTGTTGAGGTCACGGATTGGAAAGTAAACAAGACCCGCCGGAGCAGTGTCAAGCTCGTCAAAGTTCGTCGGAATGCTAGACATGGTCCTGAATTCACCTGGGAGCGTGAGGACCGAATGAAAGAGAAATACCCCCACCTATTTCCTGAGAACCCTGCTTCTACAAGCAGAACTTAAAATTTCGGGCCGAAATTTTTCTAACGGGGGGAGAATGTGGCAACCCTCACTAAACCAGGTATCCGTACGATTTAATTAATAATTAATTGCTGCTTAATTACTGTGCTTAACTGAAATTGCTGACAAACTGCTACTTGATTTCTAGTACTTGTATATTCCTGCATCATACTTTGATTTCCGTCACTACATTATTTACACGTTGAACCTTAGTGACAAACATGATGCACTAAAGCACAGTAGCAGTAGAACGGATAACCTATTGAACATGCTGATAAAGCCAGCATCAGGCAGACACTGCCTCTAAGGGCCTGTATGAGCCAGAAATATTTTACTACACCCATAGTGAGTGTAGGGATACAATGGTTGTAGAATTGCGTCTCTAGGAATAAGATATAATAATTGGATGTGCCTAAAACGTACTCTAAGCACAAGCCACAGCACTCTAATTAACATACCAGCTTCTGGCTAACTAATAAAGTGCCAAAACATGAGGAAAATATTCCTGACACTCTGCAGAATGAGTGTGTCACTAAAAATATCATTTACGACACTCAAAAGCTTACTTAAGCACTTTAACGGATTACTATCCAACCGAACAACCGGACTTTACCCGGAACATAAAAATATTGACATTAACAATAGTGGTCTTTTTCTGAGCCAGTTAGGGTCCCTGAGTACCCTAACACCCGCATTAGAACGCATCACACCACTAACCGAGTTAAACTCTAAACTAACTTAGTTAATCTAACTAATCTCTAACCAACACTTGGATTCTAACCAAATGACCCCCCCCCCCCCTTGGGCCGATTTGGTCCCCATGTAACTAGGCAAGTACCCTTTTGATTATTTTATAAACTCTTGTCTCAAATCTAGAAGACATTTGGTCCATGGGTTAATCACCTTAACATTGTCTATAAGTAATGGCCTAAACTCAAGAGATTATTCATTCCACAAACCACCCAAGACTTTCTCTCCTCTCTTGCTCTAGCTCTCGGCCGAACACACACCCACACACCCCACCATTTTCGGCTTTTGATCCATACATTCCAAGCACATACAAGTCTTTCGGGTCACGCATAAGGAGTCTTGGAGCTAACGGAAGGCGAAGGACCTCGTTATCTTGCTTTTATCCACCACATTTTCGCATAGATTCTTCCCTAGCCCCGAGCTAGAGGTATAACACTTAAAACTCATACTCGAATCATTCTAAAGTGGTTAATAAGATTTGTAACGGTTAAAATGCGAAAACTTGCATTTTGAATCTTTAAAGTCTACTAAAACATGAATATTGTTGGATAAAAACTTAATACTTGTGTAAAAGTTGTAGTATTTGAAAGTTGTGAATATTGAGGCCTGATCTACGTTGTGGTAGCTCGGATCATCGTTTAACCCGACTTTGTTAAGATCATAGATCTTGACATAAGCTTGTTTCTATCGGTACAAGGGTTAAAAGGTGAAACTCTACCACACGAGAAACATGAACTTGTGTAAAAGTATTTTTACTTGTAAAGTAGTGTTTAAAACTAGCGGATCTACGTATCTGCAAGTGGTATTTTCAAAGGACCAAGTGTCGCGAAAATCATGTTTTCTAAAAGACGGATAACACACTAACAAGCATGATTTTTACAAACCACAAGCGTATAAACACTTGTGAAATGAAAAATCCGACAAAATAACAATCTTTGTGAAAGATGACGGGAAGTTGTAGAGATGGATTTATTCTAAAAACGAGGTTTTTACAAGATTGAGTTACTTTATACAAAGATCCACAAAATATAACGGGATCTACACTATAGTTTTCGGAAAAACCACAAGTTCATGTGATTATGCGATTTACATGCTTGTCGACTAGTTTGATGTGTCAGAAATTGTTTGGTTGAATCAAGAAGTTGATTGAAATGAATTGGTAAAAGAAAATGATACGCTTGAAAGCGTGGCCACCTCCAGTTACAGAGGAAACTCTGGCGAAATTTTTCTAAAACCTAACACTTAGAATTATTTACAAGTGTTAGAATTATTTTCGACATGTTTTCAAAATATATTTCGCCACGACTTTATTTACAAATATTTGGAGGTGGGATTTTCACAAAACTAAACGTGATAAATATATTTGGTAAATATAATTTTTCACAACACTGTTTATGATTATTTTGTGAAAATACACAAATATTATTTTTAGAGTAAAAATAATATTTGCAAACGTTGACAAATCCAAAATAATACAAACGCTTTCACGATAAACATATAAGTTACAACGGTAATTATTATTACCACACGATTACTAAAACGTAACTTACGCATTATACGGAAATGATTATGAACGTATATTTTATCAATGTATTATTTTTGGGGAAAAATTATGTGAAATGGAAATATAATATTTTTGAGAAAAATATTTATATTTGGAATGAAAATATATTAAGTGAGACTTAATATTATAAATTGAACGCACATGTATTAAATCCCCCATCCTTGGGAAGGAGATTAACTACCAAGTACATGCAAAATTTAGACACGAAATAGTTGTCTAACTATTTCCCAAAAACCCAAACTATAAAGCTAAGGCACGGCCATCCGTCTAATAGAATTAGTACATGTAGGTCGTCGCACAGCTGACATTCGGAGTACTTGGTAGAGACGCACTGACTGTGAGTTCATGTCCCCCTTTTCTCTTAACTGTTTTCAGTTTTCTAAACTGCGGGGGTGAAATACATGTTACAATGTTTATGATTACTTTATACATGGTATGGTTAGCGTAAGGAGGGTTACTTTTTAGATCATGTGAATGGGTAGGCGGAAACTTGAGGTCATTAATCCTCAGGGTAGGACCGAGGGGCAGGAGCGATAGATCTATTTGGGTGTAGCGAGCCCAGTCCCAGACCCAGCATAACGGACCTTGGGATGACTTTGTACCCGACGCATAAATCTGCTAGGTTTGAGTCTTCCTACTTGCATTTCACACATATCAATGGCCTTGCAAACCATTGGTGATCTCTTTTTCCTTATTTGCTACATACCAGGATGTTTGATAAATACAAAGGTTTATTTACTCACTTACACATGAACTCGCTCAACATTATTGTTGATTTTTCAACTTACATGTATTTCAAGGAATTAAAAGATCTGGCACGGTATGGCACGTTTTCCCGCTGCACTAGTTTCCAAGGTCATCCGGGGTTTAGGGAATGTGACTCTTTCCTGGACAAGTCACAGTCCTTAAACTGTGTTTATGTTATGTTTAAGTTGTTTTGTTTGGGAAACAATGTTATGGTTATTAGAGTGTTGTTCCGTTTAAACAATGATACTATGTTTGGTTTTAAAATTTAATGGATGATTCTTGCATGTTTTTAATTCATATAGCTTTGTTATGATTAAGCTATGGTATTCAGAAGTCACACCAAATTAACCACGCTTCCGCAAAGCCAGGGTGTGACAGATTCACATTTTAAATGTGAAACATGCGTTGAATCCAAACTTACAAGATCATCATCAAAATCGGTTGAACGAATAACCGAACCCCTTGATTTAATTCACACCGATATTTGTGATTTAAAAGCGGTACCCACAAGAGGTGGAAATAAGTACTTCATCACGTTTATTAACGATAGTACTAAATATTGCTATGTATATTTACTAAAAAGTAAAGATGAAGCAATAAGTAAATTTATCTTGTATAAAAATGAAGTTGAGAATCAACTTCAAAAGAAGATAAAAGCTTTGCGAAGCGATCGAGGAGGCGAATATGTTGCACCTTTTGCCGATTTATGCGCAAAAAGTGGCATTGTACATGAGTGTACACCTCCTTATTCTCCATAATCAAATGGTGTGGCGGAACGAAAGTGTTGGACTCTGTATGCCCAAGATACATATTAAATTGATGTGGCTAGTACGTTATGATCCAAGTCGGGTCATACCCAATAACAAGCTAGACAAACACCTATAATATTTGTTTATGATATGATCAAACAAATAAATATTAACACTTACAATATTTAGAAATCGGTTTTCTAAATAATTGCACTTGACAAACTAATAAATTATATGGATAATTTATTTTGAGAGAATATTTTATTTGTTATTTAATGGGTTAAATAACAATTTTAAAAAGGTTACATAAGTCTTGTAAACATGAAATGTTATATTTTATAAAAGTTATAAAATAATATAAGACTTAAATTGTTATTGTAAGAAAAATTTTGAATTTTTTTTTATAAAAATAAAAGCTAGGCCGCCCCCTCCATGGGAACTCACACAAGTTTTTTGGTCCAATCATGTTGCATGCATTTTACATATCTAGATGAAGCTTGATTGGCCATTTTGGGTGGCAACTCTCTCTCTCTCATCCTTTTAAGAAAAGGGGGTTCCAAGACTTGTAACTAATCAATCCTTTTACAAGTTTTTCCAAGTGCAAGAGCTCAAAAAACTCTCTAAAATTTTCGGCCAAGGTGGGTTGATCAAGAGGGTGTTTCATTTGAGTTTCAAGTGTAGAAATCCTAGCAACATAAGGTGTTCGTTGGAAGCTTGGGGTATACTAGCTTGAGGCTTTCTTGTTTGGAAGCTACCATTCAAGAATATCATCTTCTTCATATCACTTTGCTCTTGGAAAGGTAGTATTCTAAAACACCCTATGGTTGTATTTTGATAGCATGCATTTCATATATGGATCCGATTTTGGGTTTTGCATTTAAAAATAGTTTTAAATCTTGCAAAGTAACATGTTTTAAATCCTTATTCCGCTGCGTTTTAATTTTATTTGGATAAAATTACTTTGATAAACATGTGAAAAACCCAACAATGGCATCTAGAGCCGCTTATATGAGTGCTTGCTTCATCGGATTTAAAGATTTTCGGGTTTTCGGGTTTGGAGAAACCAAATAGCCGAAATTTTATCCATTTTTTTCCTTTTGTTTTTCCAAGATTTATTTCCTACATGCATAAAGGAATCTTGAAAAAAATTATGTCATATGGATGATTTGTTTTGTTTGGACAAAACCCACATTTTTCGGTTTTTCATTCTTGGCCGAAAAATATAGGTTGTAAAAGGAAACCATTTTGCTCTTGAAATTTATATATATTCGGATATATATTTTGGTCTTCATAACCTAGCCATGACCTTGTGTGAATATATTTGTGTTTGTGATTTTATTATTCAATGGGTTGTAATAATTATTATTTTGTCTTCCATTTGTAAAAATATGTAATTTATTTATTTTCATTTGGTATGTAAGTAAATAGATTAGATGCATTTTATTTTACTAGAAAAATGTATTAGGATACTTTTATGTAAAAGAAGATGCACATAAAAATGCGGTTTTGGGTTTTGCCATTTTCGGGCATAAAGGACTTCATAGTTCTTAACGGGATTTTAGCCCGATAACCAAAACACATTTTGAAGTCCAAAGGAGTTTGGAGCTGAATATTAAAGACATTTGGAAGCTCAAAGAATGTGAAGAAATCACAACACAAGATGAAGACTTGAAGCATTTGGATGCGGGATCAAGTGGGAGTTCAACGACACATTATTTGTGTCTATATTCACCCTTAGGAAGGACCTTTTGACAACACTTGTTTCGGCTAACAAGTGTGGTCAAAATAGTTGGCTATGGTTATGCACCTATTGATATGTGTGTTGTGCTTGTGTGGTGGTTTATTTATGTTGTTTGGACGATATTTGGATATGCATGCTTAACAAACTAAAAATCAACAACAAGCTTAAAATTGGTTCTTTAAAAATCATTAAAAGAGGTTAATAAAAGGTTATTAAAAATTAATGATTTTATAATAAAATGGGTTTTATTAAAAGAACCTTGAAAAATTGGTTTTCACTAAAGTACCATTGATTTGAATGCATGCAAATATATGGTACATAAAATTTTTCTAAACTAGAATTTTAAAAAATAAAAATCCCTTTTATAAAACAAGTCAAACACCATCCTTTTATACAACACTCGAATTACTTGGGAACTCTTTGTGGGATAAAGGTCACCTAACCACATTTGAGGAAACTTGTATATTTGAGGTGGGTTCACCATGTTTGTGGGATAAAGGTCACCTAACCACTTATGTGTGTAAACTCACACGTGTGTATAAGTTGGACGACTTGATTTGGAAACCATGAACTTAGGGTCACCGAAGCATGGGGAACAAAGGTGTTGATGGGATTAAACATGCCAACTAAACATAAAGATGTTTAACCGATCCCATATAGCTAGAAGTTGCAAAGGGTTGCAATCGTCAAACGTTGACTACCTTGTTAATTTAAATAATGGGATAAAGGTCACCTAACCAATATTTAAATGTAACGTTGGATTCTAGATTTTAATTATTAATTGTCTATGAGACATTAAAAGGGTATTAATGATTAAAATTTTAATAATATCGAAAATACTAAAATTGAACTTTGTTAAATTTTGTAGATGGCCGCTAACAATGCAAACCCGATTACCCAAACCGTCCGTAACCTATCACTAAGAACCATCCTTGAAAAGGATCGTCTCAACCATAACAACTTCATGGATTGGTTTCGAAACTTGAGAATTGTTCTCAAGCAAGAAAAGATATCCTATGTGTTGGACGATCCTATTCCCGACCAACCTGACGAGGAAGATGTAGAAGCCTACAATGATTGGGTTAAGTATACCGAGGACTCCATGCAAGCCTCTTGCCTCATGTTGGGAACTATGATTCCCGAGATTCAAAAGGATTTTGAACATCATGGAGCATATGACATGATTACCCAATTAAAGGAAATGTTCCTACAACAAGCAAGGGTAGAACGCTTCGAAACGGTTCGAGCGCTTCATGCATGTCGGATGGAGGAAACCCAATCGGTCTCATCTTACGTCCTTAAGATGAAAAGCCACATTGATCGCCTCGAGAGGCTCAATTGTCCCGTCTCTAAAGAGTTGGCTACGGATTTGATCCTCAACTCTTTAACAAAGAAATTTGAAAGCTTTGTTATGAACTATAACATGAATGGATGGGACAAGAGCATTGGTGAGCTTCATGCAATGCTCAAAACGGCCGAAGCAGGAATGGGTAAAAGGGCTTTACACGTTCTAACGATCAATGAGGGAGGCAAGAAAGGGCATCACCCCGACACCAAAGCAAATGTTGCCAAGGGAAGGGGACACGTCAAAGGGAAGGGAAAAAGAAAGGCAAAAGCAGAACCACCAAAACCAAAAGAGAAGAAGGCAAAAGTTGCCACAAGCGATCCATGCTTTGAGTGTGGAGAGATAGGACATTGGAAAAGAAATTGTCCAACCTATCTCAAAGAGTTGAAAAACAAGAGGGATGCAGGGCAAACCTCAGGTACAATCTTTATGATACATATTGATCTAAATGTTATTTCTTCTAACACATGGGTATTAGATACCGGATGTGGAACTCATATTTGCAATTCGTTGCAGGGGTTCAAAAGAAATAAGCATTACAAGAAGGGAGATACTAGTCTCTTCATGGGCAATGGAGTGAAAGTTCAAGTTGAAGCCCAAGGAGACTATATTTTAAAACTTCCAAGTGGTTTGGAAATATGTTTGAAAAATGTTTTGTATGCTCCTAGTTTGACTAGGAACATTATTTCTGTTTCCCTTTTAAGACAATATGGATTTGATTTTAAGTTTGTGAACAATGAAATTTATGCTTTGATGAATGACATGTTCTACTTTAAAGCTACGCCTTCAAATGGTATTTATGAATTGGTTCATGATAATACATCATTTGATAATTCGATGTACCAAGCAAACACCAAGAAACTCAAAATGGATTTGAGTGAGACCTATCTTTGGCATTGTCGTCTTGGTCATATAAACAGAAATCGCATGCAAACACTTCAAAAGAATGGTCTTTTGGAAACAAATGAAATTGGTTCATTTGATACATGCGAATCTTGTTTACAAGGAAAAATGACCAAGAAACCCTTTAGTGGCACAAACCAAAGGGCAAAAGATTTATTAGGCATCATACATTCAGATGTATGTGGTCCTTTTAAGCCAATGACTAGGAATGGTGAAAGATACTTCGTAACTTTTACCGACGATTTTAGTCGTTATGGTTATGTGTACTTGCTAAGTCACAAAGATGAAGTTTTTGAAACGTTCAAAATCTTCCAAAACGAAGTAGAGAATCAACTCACCAAGACAATCAAAGTTCTTCGTTCCGATAGAGGAGGTGAATACCTTAGTGGTGCTTTTCAAGATCATCTTAGGAGTTGTGGGATCATCTCACAACTTACTCCACCTGGAACACCACAACATAATGGTGTGTCTGAGAGGAGGAATCGAACTTTATTGGATATGGTTCGATCTATGATGGCTAGAAGCACATTGCCTCTATCATTTTGGGGTTACGCTTTGCTCTCCGCGGCTCGTATATTAAATATGGCCCCAACCAAGAAAGTGGATAAGACACCTTTTGAAATATGGCATGGAACAGTTCCATCATTATCATATTTGAAGGTATGGGGTTGTGATGCTTATGTGAAGCAATACACCCCAAAAAAGTTAGAAGTACGATCCATTAAGTGTATCTTCGTGGGATATCCTAAAGATGATATAGGATATTATTTCTACGATCCAACAGAGCAGAAGGTATTTGTTGCTCGAAAGGGTAAGTTCTTGGAGGATAAGTTCCTTATGGAAGGAACTAATAGAACAGTGGAACTTGATGAGGATCAAGAACCACAACCCGATACACGTTTGGTTGATACTAGCACTCAACAAGAAGTTGTTGAAAATGATCAAATGGTTGATCAACATACACAAAACGTTCGCAGATCTGGCAGAATTAGTAATCCACCTGAAAGATATGGATTTTTCATGGATGGATGCTATGTGGTAGATTCAGATGAACCAACCACATACCATGATGCAATGTCAAAATCTGATTGCGACAAATGGCTTGAAGCCATGAACGTAGAGATGCAATCCATGTATGACAACCAAGTTTGGGAATTGGTTGTGCCACCTCTTAACTCCAAAGTAGTTGGAAGTAAGTGGGTTTTCAAGAAGAAAACAGATATGCATGGTAACTTGGATACTTATAAAGCGAGACTTGTAGCAAAAGGTTTCACTCAAACTCAAGGGGTTGATTATGATGAGACCTTCTCGCCAGTGGCAATGCTAAAGTCGATTAGGATATTATTTGCCATAGCTGCATATTATGACTATGAGATTTGGCAAATGGATGTCAAAACGGCTTTCCTCAATGGATATCTGGATGAAGATGTCTATATGGTTCAGCCTGAAGGTTTTGTCGATCCAAAACATCCTAACAAAGTGTGCAAGTTAAAGAAATCAATCTATGGATTGAAACAAGCATCGAGAAGTTGGAATCACCGTTTTGATGAAGAGATTAGGAATTTTGGGTTCATCAAGAACGGCGATGAAGCTTGTGTGTATAAGAAAGCTAGTGGGAGCACCGTCACTTTCTTAGTATTGTATGTCGATGACATTCTACTATTTGGAAATGACATTACAACCATGGAAGGTGTAAAAACCTGGCTTGGAAGATGTTTTTCCATTAAAGATCTTAGAGAAGCTGCCTATATTTTGGGAATAAAGATCTATAGGGATAGATCAAGGCGCTTGATAGGTTTAAACCAAAGTGCATACATTGACAAGGTCTTGAAAAGGTTCAAGATGGAGAACTCTAAGAAAGGTTTGGTACCTATTCAAAAGGGGACGATATTGAATGTAACTCAATGTCCAAGCTCAAAGGATGAGCAAGAAAGAATGAAAGGAATCCCATATGCGTCTGCTATAGGATCCATAATATATGCAATGATATGTACTAGACCGGACGTGTCATGCGCTTTAAGCATGACAAGCAGATACCAGCAAAATCCAGGTAACAGTCATTGGATGGCTGTTAAGAGCATATTGAAATACCTTAGGAGGACTAAGGATATGTTTCTAATTTATGGATCTGGTGAAGAGGAACTCGTTGTAAAAGGTTACACGGATGCGAGTTTCCAAACTGATCGAGATGGTTCACGATCACAATCTGGGTATGTCTTCATTTTGAATGGAGCTGTAGTCTCTTGGAAGAGCTCAAAGCAGGATGTTGTAGCATTGTCCACTACAGAATCAGAATACATCGCCGCCTCATTGGCAGCACAAGAAGCTGCGTGGTTAAAGAAGTTCATTGCCGACCTAGGGGTAGTCCCTACCATTCAAGACCCCCTAGAGATCTTTTGTGATAATGAGGGTGCGATTGCTCAAATCAAGGAACCTCGTGCACATCAAAAGACAAGGCACATTGAGCGGAGATTCAACTACATAAGGGATGAAGTTGAAAAGGGAAAGATATGTATTCGCAAAGTACACACCGATCAAAACATTGCGGATCCACTCACGAAGCTCCTTGAACGGCCAAAACATGAGGGTCATACTTGTGCCTTAGGACTTCGATATTCTAGTGATTGGATTTGATCTATTTTGTATTTGGATATTGGAACAATTGTTATTTTAACTCTTTATGGTATTTTGAGTTATGTTCCATTTTAGCATGTTTAAATCCGTGAATAAATTAATTATTCTAAATGTCCGTAGTCGATCATACTTGTGGGAACAATATGAATGTAAGACTATTATGAACTTGGATTGGTGGATATTCATTAGGTATGAATATAGAGCAAGGTGTTGCTGCCAAAGTTCATAGATATTTGTGGGATACAAATATTGGACTGACCCGCTCTCAAATCTTACTGCATGGAATCTTTTGTGATTGATCATAAGTAAATTTGAGCAAAGGCGAATATCATAGTATCCTCTGACCTGAGATACATATTGGGTCTTGATATTCACCAAATATTATACCTTGACTTGGTTCTTCGCTGTCTGTAATAAGACAGTACACAAGGCTAAGCTCAGGTGTGGTACGAGGTGATTGTGAGAGACGTATGTAGTCAAGAAGGGATTTGTTCCTCTTATTCGTTGAGAGTAAGATGTCTAAGGCCTGTTAAAGTTAAATCAACAGAGAATGATCACACTGTGTCTCTGGATCTAACATGACATCTGTAACGAAAGGATAAATGATAGATTCACCTAAATCATATTCAAGTAAGGGACTTGAAGGGGATGATGATATTGAATGGCACTTCGTCATACGTATTAGGGGTAGTGAACCGTTGTTAGGCGTTATTTACTACTTGCATCAATCTTCTATGTATCTTGTGCAAGTGGGAGATTGTTGGACTCTGTATGCCCAAGACACATATTAAATTGATGTGGCTAGTACGTTATGATCCAAGTCGGGTCATACCCAATAACAAGCTAGACAAACACCTATAATATTTGTTTATGATATGATCAAACAAATAAATATTAACACTTACAATATTTAGAAATCGGTTTTCTAAATAATTGCACTTGACAAACTAATAAATTATATGGATAATTTATTTTGAGAGAATATTTTATTTGTTATTTAATGGGTTAAATAACAATTTTAAAAAGGTTACATAAGTCTTGTAAACATGAGATGTTATATTTTATAAAAGTTATAAAATAATATAAGACTTAAATTGTTATTGTAAGAAAAATTTTGAATTTTTTTTTATAAAAATAAAAGCTAGGCCGCCCCCTCCATGGGAACTCACACAAGTTTTTTGGTCCAATCATGTTGCATGCATTTTACATATCTAGATGAAGCTTGATTGGCCATTTTGGGTGGCAACTCTCTCTCTCTCATCCTTTTAAGAAAAGGGGGTTCCAAGACTTGTAACTAATCAATCCTTTTACAAGTTTTTCCAAGTGCAAGAGCTCAAAAAACTCTCTAAAATTTTCGGCCAAGGTGGGTTGATCAAGAGGGTGTTTCATTTGAGTTTCAAGTGTAGAAATCCTAGCAACATAAGGTGTTCGTTGGAAGCTTGGGGTATACTAGCTTGAGGCTTTCTTGTTTGGAAGCTACCATTCAAGAATATCATCTTCTTCATATCACTTTGCTCTTGGAAAGCTAGTATTCTAAAACACCCTATGGTTGTATTTTGATAGCATGCATTTCATATATGGATCCGATTTTGGGTTTTGCATTTAAAAATAGTTTTAAATCTTGCAAAGTAACATGTTTTAAATCCTTATTCCGCTGCGTTTTAATTTTATTTGGATAAAATTACTTTGATAAACATGTGAAAAACCCAACAGAAAGAACCGCACATTGAAAGAAATGATGAACGCCATGTTGATAAGTTCTGGGGTGAGCCAGGAAATGTGGGGGGAAGCCATTCTCTCGGCTAATTATCTTTTGAACAAGATACCACTCAAAAAGAGAGACGAAACTCCATATGAGTTATGGAAAAGGAAGAAACCTTCATACAGATAATTGAAAGTGTGGGGGTGCCTAGCAAAGGTGATTGTACCACCTCCTAAAGCTCTTAGGATAGGACCCAAAACTGTTGATTGCATATTCATTGGGTATGCACATCAGAGTAGTGCACATCGCTTTCTTGTACATGAGTCCAAGAATCCTGATGTACATGTAAACACTATCATGGAGGTGAATCCTAACATTGTGTCTTACTTTGAAAATGTGTTTCCTTTGAGAAGACAAACACATGCAACGTCATCAACACCTACTTTTGAAGTAGGTGAAAGCTCTTCTACACCAGTTGAGGAGGTAGTTCATGATAAGACACATGAACAACCTGAGGTTGAAGAAAGTGATCGCAGGCGAAGTAAAAGGCCAAGGGTTGAAAAATCCTTCAGTCCAGACTTCGTTAGCTATATGGTTGAGGGCGAGCCCAATACATATCGCGAAGCGGTTTCCTCTTCAGAAGGACCTCAATGGAAGGAAGCAATAAGGAATGAAATTGATTCTATATAGCAAAATAATACTTGGGAGTTAGTAGATCTTCCACCTGGTTGCAAACCACTTGGATATCGTTGGATATTCAAAAGGAAGATGAAAACTGATGGAAGTATTGATAAGTACAAGGCTAGGTTGGTGATTAAAGGATTTAGACAAAAGGAAGGTCTAGATTACTTTGATACCTACTCGCCTGTGACGCGCATAACCTCGATTAGATTGGTTCTTGCTATAGCGGCTTTAAGAAATTTGGAAGTTCACCAAATGGACGTTAAAACCGCATTTCTAAATGGCGATTTAGAAGAAGAGATTTACATGAAGCAACCTGAAGGTTTCTCTGCCCCAGGTCAAGAGGGTAAAGTATGTAAACTCGTCAAGTCTTTGTATGGCTTGAAGAAAGCACCAAACAATGGCACCAAAAGTTTGATCATGTCATGATTGACAATGGTTTCAAAATAAATGAGTGCGACAAATGTGTTTATTTCAAAGACACAAATGAAGGTTATGTGATTTTATGCCTTTATGTAGACGATATGCTTATCATCGGGAGTAATGATAAAATTATCAAAGCTACTAAAAGCATGTTGAAAGCGAGATTTGACATGAAAGACATGGGTTTAGCGGATGTGATTCTTGGAGTAAAGATCATAAGAACCCAAGATGGTCTTGTGTTAAGTCAATCTCATTATGTGGATAAAATTCTTGAAAAATTCAACTCGGAAGACACGAGTGTAGCTCGAACTCCAGTTGATACCTCCCAACATCTCAAGAAAAATAAAGGTGATGGAGTTGCTCAGTTAGAGTATTCAAGAATTATTGGCAGACTAATGTATCTAATGACATGTACTAGACCGGACTTGGTTTACGCGGTGAGTAGGCTAAGTAGATACACCAGCAATCCGTGCACGGATCATTGGAAAGCTATCACGAGGGTGCTTAGATACATAAGATACACAAGAGATTATGGATTGTATTATACCCGACAACCAGCAGTGATCGAAGGATACAATGATGCAAACTGGATATCGGATAATAAAGATTCCAAATCAACAAGTGGTTACGTGTTTACACTTGGAGGAGCTGCTATTGCTTGGAAGTCTTCTAAGCAAACAGTCATAGCAAGATCCACAATGGAATCTGAATTTATCGCCTTGGATAAGTCAGGCGAGGAGGCGGGATGGCTACGTCAATTCGTGGAATATATTCCAAGATTGTCAAAGCCTTTGCCAGCCATATGTGTACATTGTGATAGTCAATCAGCGATTGGTAGAGCTCAAAGCTTGATGTACAATGGCAGATCAAGGCATATGCGACGTAGACATAACACGATACGATAACTACTCTCAACGGGTGTTATCACAATTGATTATATGAGATCAGCGGATAAGATTGCGGACCCGTTTACAAAAGGCTTAAGCAGAGAGTTAGTAGAAACGTCGTCAAGAGGATGGGACTAAAGCCCGTGGTAAATGGGAATATGAGGGAAACCTAACTTAGATGACTGTAGATCCCAAGATCTAAGTTCAATAGGACAACTTAATCATATTACCAAAACGGAGTCACTGTGGGGGAGTACCCCAAAACTAAAAGGGAGTTAAATATACTTCCTAGTCCATTCCAATCAGTGACATTGAAGTGAGGTTAAGCATATTAAGGTTAACGATTTCGGGAAATCAAATAACCATGATGCTTTTAATGATTCATGGGAATCACCTATGTTAGAGAGAAGTGGGGTCGCTTCAAATGGATTTGTGGGGTGCGCAAATCCTAGAGCTCTCATAGAACCAGGCTAGTGTTCCAGGACCATAATAGGACACGACAATGAGGAGTTAGCCAAACCAGGGAGAGTATTGTGTGAAGTATATTATCGTTTACACAAATGTGGGTATGTTCAAGGACATCACGTCTACACACCGCTAGTAAGCTAAGTGCGCTTCACAAAAGAAGGTTCAAAGGTGACAACCTACCTATCTTCCAATACTCAACTGTCGAAGTTTATCGTTGAAAAGTGTAAGGAAAAGATCCATTTCCATACATGTGGGGGATTGTTGGAAATTTGATGAAAATAGCATTTTTCATGTGGGGGATTATTGGAAAATAGGTGAAAATAGCATCTTTCACAAATATAGGAAAATGATTTTTTCCTATTTTGGACTAGAAATAAATATAATAAAATGAGTGGGTTTTATATATTTATTTGTGGGTTTGTGTTCTATCTTGCAAGAGTTTCGCAACGAACTAAACCACGTCCAAAATGGAGCTAAGATGAATGAGATATCGATGCTCAAAGTTGGGTGTTTGAAACATTGAATGCTGAAACAAAAGGGAAAGTAGCACATTGTCCCACATCGGAGGAGAGAAGGAACTTAAATGGGTATTTAAGGTGGAACTCTCCATCCTTATTGTTTCATGGAAGCACACACTAGTGTCCTCGCGAAGGGTGTGGAGCACCCTAACTGGCACTCGCACTCGCACATGCTCGCGCGCGCGCGTGGCGTGGGCGATGAGGCGCAATGTGGTGCACTTCGCACGCTCGCATCGCCGCGAGCCGCTTGAGAGCCGCCTTTGTATTTTTGACCACGTGCGCGTGGTGGATCACAGAGGCTGCAAGGACCAAGTGGTGAAATGGCGTGCGGGTTCGAAGCGCGTGACGTGGCAGTCCGCGCGCGAGTACACGTGGCATGAAGGCGCGCGGTTGAGCGCATGGTGCTTGGGTCCTGATGTGTCGTGCGCGGCACACCAGAGTGAGCCAATACGGCGCGACTGTGTGGCGTGCTCGTACAGGCTCACAGGTAACGTGGCGCACGCACGCAAGGACCTGGGACAGTGTGGCACACGCGCGCATGCCAGTGAGCCAAGAGGATGCACCGCGCATGAGCGTGCAGACCTGCGCGCGTAAGGACGCGCGCGCACGCAGAAGCTTCCAGCATTGAATGACAGTGCAGTTTCAGTCCAGCTTCGTAACTGACGAGTTAACAGGCTTTGACTGAGAATTAAATGACGTATTAAATTGCATTGAAGACGTTTAATGCAATTTAAACCTCTCATTTAATTCGTTTTTGGTTGTTTCAAACCGGGAGCTGTATAAATACAGCTCCATACCTTGCTGTAAAGGAGACCACGAAAACCCAGCAACACAACAGCACTTGCAATTCTCTCAACACATCCTTCCAGTCTTCTTCTTACATTCATCAAGGTAACCTTCGGGTTGTAGGCGAACTCCCGTAGTACTACTGCTCCGGCTATTGTACCCTGGGAAACAAAACGAGTACTCTTGGGAGACTCGGAATTTGTTTTAAGGGAAGCGTGTAGACACGTGCCTCAGCCACTCTGTTTCTTCTCCTTCTTGTAATTTGGTTTATTTCAGTTGTAATTGTACTAGAGATATTTAGCTTTCTTATTTCTGTATTGTAATCAAAGTAATAAAATTTGTTTATTTTATTTTATTACGCGAACGGTTCCTACAGTTCTCTCTCTAGTTTTTCAATTCAAGGGGAGCGATTGCAAAATTTCAAAAGGTACGCTCGAGATTTTCGAGTTCCAATTACACTAATTATACTTTTTTTAAGGGGGCGACCGCCCACCCAGCCTATGCTATCGGTCCGCTTCCACCTACCCAAATCACAAAAATAAGAATTATGTAATGCTATTCCTTATCTCAGCTGCCTTGTGACCTCGTTTCTTTTTATTCATGCACTAATGAACTTTCATGTTTTGTGGTTTCTATTCCCGTTTTTTTAATAAATGTCATCCAACATCCAATTAATGTATGTCAATTAATTAGTTGTGAATGTCAATAGATGCATATTCCATTTAGATCGTGGGGTATGATAGGGCGGGGTTTGGGGCATGGGCAAGGGCAAGGGCAAGGGCGGACCCAAGCCCAGCCCAGGTGGGCGGACGCACCCCAGGAAAAAAAAATCAGTGCTAAGTTTCGTCGAAAATACCGTCCGCACCCCTTGGAATTTTTCGTCTGCACCCCTTGGAATTGTTCGACCGCACCCTTGAAATTTTCCGTCCGCACCCCTTAGGTAAAAAGTGTTAAAAAAAAAATTTTTTTAGTAAACTCTTATTTAAAAAAAAAAAAATACTACCTGAATTATATAACTTTTAATGCCCAACTAACTAAACCCAAATACCCATACCTTTACCCACTTATAATTCCTAACTAGCTAGCCGACTAAGTCTTAGCTCATTAACCAAACCCAACAATATTTCAAACTATAATAAAATAATTAAAGCCCAAATCCTTTAGAAATTCTCTCCCGCTCTCTCTCTCTCTCTCTCTCTCTCTCTCTTGCGTCCCTGCACTGGAACGAACAACATCAACAGTCCAGCAGCCTACGACCACCGTAATCAGCCACAATACCACCGTCGTTTGACACCAAATCTAACCGGAATCCGAACACGGATAAGTTTCTTTGTTATTTTGATGATTTTGGTTGATATTATAGGAGAAAAAAGGGTAATAAAGTTGTTAAATAGGTTTGAAATTTTGTGTGTTTTGACGTTGTTTATGGTTGTTTAGATGATTTTTTTAGGGTGATTATGTTGTTTATATATTTTTAGGGTGATTACAATTTACGTTATGATTTCTAGGGCTTGAATAGTTGTAAATTAAAATTAAAATTAAAATTGAAACAATATGTTATGGAGCGATGAACTATTGTTATATAGAGAAAGAATTGCTTAAGAAATTAGTTTTAGATGATGTTTTGGATAAATTTCAAAAAATAAAAACCCGTAGGGCATCGATGTTTTAATTATGTTTGTAACAAGGTTTGACATGTTTTTGATGATTATATAAATTTAGTTTGATGTTCGTTTGTTTTACATGATCCGACCCGACCCGACCCGATACGAACCGATTTTTTTACTTATATACCTAAGGGCCTAAAATTTTTAAAAATGCTCCGCACCCCCATAGAAAGATTCCTGGGTCCGCCACTGGGCATGGGTTGACACGTGGATTATGGGGCACTCAATACACAAACCCAAGTTCATAGGGGTATGGTGGGCATGGCTGGGCTGGCGTGGCCAAGCCACATCAATTTTTTTTAATATATATATATAACCATTAAAAACTACATAAACATACATAATAATTACAAAAAAACATAGTATCAAAATAAAAACAATCATTCTTCATCGTCTTCGTCGATTTCGAACCAAGGAATCGTTGAAATATGATCCATCAAATCAGATCGAAGGTTGTGATGTATATCCCTTGACTTGATCAAACATTCATTTGACGCTTTATCTTCATTTGTAACTGTTACATTACCTGGTTGGGGGTCATCGTCATCATAGTAGGTAACGACCGCTCTACCTTCATCCTCCAAAATCATGTTGTGAAGAATGATACACGCATACATCACGTTTCCAATCTGATCCTTATCCCATAGTTGATAAGGCATTGCCAATATTCGCCACCTTTTCTTCAAAACACCGAATGCTCGCTCGACGTCTTTACGTGCAGCCATTTGGACCCTGTTAAACTTTAATCTCTTTGGATCTATGGTACCGTGTCTTGTGAACGATTTTACGAAAACCCCCCACTCTGGGTAAATCCCATCAACTAGGTAGTACCCATACACGTACTCAACCCCGTTTACAAAGAAAGTTCCTTTGGGTCCTATACCATTTACCCGATCATTGAAAAGGGGCGAGTGGTTTATGATAGTAATATCGTTATGTGAACCTGGCATACCGAAGAACGCATGCCATATCCAAAGATCTTGGGACGCAACCGCTTCAAGCATGATGGCTGGCATCCCGTGAAATCCACTTTTGTGAGTGCCTTGCCATGCGGTTGGACAAAGTTCCCAAGGCCATTTCATACAATCTAAACTACCTAGTATCCCAAGTAGCCCATGATAATCGGCGTGATGTTCCAACATTTGTTGCATGTCACTGAACGAGGGCTTTCTCAAATATCTTTGCCTATAAAGTTCTAAAATACACGAACAAAAGTTGTGAAGACTTTCTCTAGCTACACATGCAGACATTTTTAAATAGTCATCCATAATGTTCGAACTATTGTTGTACGCTAACTGTCTAAGTGCGGCCGTGACCTTTTGCCACGTACTAAATCCTAATTGCCCGGTTACATCCGGTTTTTGTTGGAAATAAACATACTTCTCCTCAAGATCTCTAGATATCCTTAAAAATAAGTTTCTACTCATACGAATAGTTATCGGTGAGAAGTAATCGCTTACCAACAAATTGTTAGCGGTGTGCCGTTCACGAGCGATGTACCTCCTCCGTTTAGGTTGCGAAGTCTCTTCCTCATCGTCTTCCACGATAGCTTTTACCACCGTCGTGATCGTTTGTAGAAATATTTCCGCACCATCTTCAGATGATGATGACGATTCACTTAAACTTGACGAACTCATGGCAAGATTGTGTTTTGTGTGTTTGATATTGTGTGAGAAAAATGTTAAATATGGTAAAGTATTTATAAAGGAAAAAAGGTTTTTTTTAAATAATGCCCAACGGCTAGCCCAAATGGCTAGTTTTGTTGGCCAATCACATCCCGCCATGTCACTCTCGTAGCCCCGTCCCACGCCCGGGCTGAAACCCCCGCCAATGGGGCCACGCCGAAACCCAAGCCCACCCGGGATGGTGACTTGGACGTTTATTGCCAACCCATGCCCCAACCCCCACCCCATACCCCACAGTCTTACTTTGCATTAGCTCAATTGTCTTGGCAATCTTAATAACCTACAACGGAATTTCAAAGAAAAATGGAAACAAATAGTTAATGATCATTTAAGCCAATTTAAGTTTCAAGACATGTTATAACTTTCAATTATGACTTTTACTTTCTCATGTTTTTTTGAACTTTTCACACACATTAAGTCCCTTTAGAAACATTTAATTCAACTATTTCTCAACTCAATTATCACCATTTATCTAATGTTAAAACGTTTTTACTCGTTTTAGCTCATTTCCCCTTAAAATTGTCAAATTTCAATATGAAACCAAAAATGAGTAGAATTTAAAAAAATAGCTTTAAAGCCACTCAAAAGTGTAGGAATATTCATATTAAAATATGTATGTTTTAGACCACATCTATAGTAATACGTATTTTCTTGTATTTATTAAGTATTTCATACTTAATATATATTTACTTTTTCCGGAAAATTGTTTCCATTAAAATTAATATTCTTGTATTCTTAAAATATATATTTTAAGATATGTTTATAGAAAAATATCTATATTTTTGACTTGGTAATTATATATTCACACATATCTTAAAAATACCTTATTTTTAAGATCAAATTAGAATAATATAGATTTTTAGTTTCCACTAAAATAATATATTTTTAAGGTGTTTATGAGAATATATATTTTCTTACACTCAAAATAATAATTTTCAAGTTTGACAAAATATAGCATATTATTTGAAAAAATATATTTTGTCACTTGTTCGGTTTTCAGAAAATATATTCTCCACCAAGCCTTAATATATTATTTTTAATCCGGAATATATATATAGTGTTCATTATGTCCAATAAGTCCGTTTGTCCAAAATCCATTATTTGTGTCCAAGATGTATATTTCGTATTCTTGTAATTTTTGTGTGGTATATTATTTTTCAAGTTCCTAATTTTAGTATAACTAATACAAATAATATACACATAGCACATAATTTTTGTGATTTCTAAATACATATTTTCCTAAATATATACCTAGTCATTTTTATTTTTGAAAATCAACCTCCATTACTTGTAATTTTTGTACCAAAAATTATGGAAATTTTTATATTTAAAACCATAATTCAAGATTACTTGTAAATACTTGTTTAAACATATTTTTCTAAGTGTTTATATTCTACAAAAAATTTGCCATGGTTTCCTTTGAAAGTATGATCTCACAAGCTTTTTTCACATACTTTCATTCTTACTACTTCATCTTTTTCCTTTGAGATCATTGTACTTATTCTCACGCCGGAGGGTGGTCACGGAGAGAACCCCCATTCTCCCTGTGTCGAGTCTAACGGCTTTCTGTTTTGCAGTGTTCTCCAGTGAAGTAGCTCCCAACCAGCGAATCGACGAGAGGATTAACCTTTTTATGCAGAGACTAAACCCCAGATCTGATTGATTTCGGTCGATTTAGATCACTGTTTCTTCAACGCACATCACATACGTACGACAGATAATTACGCATGTTCATTTGAAAATCATGCACGTTATAAACTAAAAAAAAAACCTAATCACACATGTTGGAAACATAAATCACGCACGTTATCATGCATGCCCTACCTCCCAGTTCAAAAACCGCATCCCCTGTTCTACGATCTGAAACCATTGTTACTGCCCTCTGACTCCAATCGAATTAAAGCTTGGTCATGTTCATGCATCCTCTGTTCTACGATCTGAATCAAAACTTGGTCAGTTTCTTCATCCTCTGTTCTACGGTTTGATTTCGAGGGTCGGAATTTGATGAAACTTTTCAAAATCAACGATGAATTTGAACCCAATTCGATGAAATTGACAGAACAATAGCCAACTCGAAGTGAAACGAAAAGACAATTGAAACGAATTAGACGAAATTGATCAAACCCAGGCTAAACGAAAATTTGATATAATCACGCATGTTGTATCAAATAATTACGCACGTTGTCGTACGTGATGTACGTTAAGCCGTAATGTATATATATATGAATTATTTTAACCAAATAATGCTTGTTAATATATTCGGGTTATTATGTTTATATCACAATTAAAGTTGTTAAAAAGATTATGTTCATTGTATGACCCTATATGATAACATGTCACTTGCAATTGTTTTAATTTGATGTACCTTTTTAGCACTTTTTTTAAACAAATGGTACAAAAGTATAAACCTTAACATCAAAAATAGCCTTTGGTAGTTAGGGTGAACGGAGTGGGCGTGGTAACCCACTCGGTACCGAATCCCACTCCACCGCCAACCTTTTTACCGAGCCAACGTTTACTGAAATGGGGGGCATTTTCGGTGAAGCTTTACCGAGTCGGTGAGAGGGAGGGAAGGGGGAGAGAGATGGGTGTGTGGTGGGCTCCATTCCTTCTCAACCAATCACACATTTTTCCCATGAAAAAAAAAATAGTTTACCTAAACCCCATTAGGTAAACCACCCCAATGTTTTTGAGCATTAGTGAAGTTAATTAGGTGACTTGACATGACGCTATGTGATTGGGTGAATTGGAAGTTTACCTAATACCATTAGGTAACCATTCCCTTCACGCTTAAAATACCATAGTTACATAACCATTAGGAAACCACTCCCTTCACCCTTAAAATACCATAGTTACATAATTAGTATATGCATAAAAAATCCTTATGTGTATACATTTGGAAATTTAGATAATTATAAATTTTCATATAAGCATCCGATTTTGACTACATAAATCCTTGTGTGCATACGTTTGAAATTATTTCCATTTTTTTAATTGAGGAAATTACGTTTTTTGGCCCCTTGGTTATATCAAATTTACTATATTAGCCCAAAATAGGATTTTTTTTAACAACTGTGCCCCCGTGGTCTCTATAACTAACTATTTTGGCCCCTATGTCTAACTCCACCCCTAACCCTGGTTAATTATTTATCACATGCAAGGGTATTTTTGTAATTTCCCCTCCCCTTTAAATCTAATTTCTATTTCTAACCCAAATTTCAAGAACACATCATCATCTTTATCCTTCCCCTTTTCACTTTCTTAAAACCCTAGCCCCCATATTCGCTTTCCAGGAAGAGCTCAGATATCGACATAGAGGAAGAGAAGAGTGAAGTCAGCCGCCGTGACCATTTCCTTCATGAAATCTTCAACGATCGGACAAATCCCTGTCCAATCACCTCTGATTCCCCCTCTACCACCTGATCCTCCATCTAGATTACCTCAGCCCCCTCTAAATTCGGCCAAAGATAGTGGTCTTGGGCCTCTTTTGGAGCCACATGGTGACATCGCACAACAGCCGCCACCTGCAATTGCTAACCCTAGTGCCCCTTGCTGAAATTGTTCTCGTCTCTGGATGATTTGAATCCAAGTGAAGTGATTTCCAGCATCAACCCCCCTCTAATTCATTCCCCAGAATTTGTTAATCAATCAAATGGGATTGAGGAGGTTGAAAATGGTGTTTTGAAAAAGGCTAAGAACGGCTCCCCTAAGAAGGGTTTCAAGTCAATCAAGAGCAGGGGTTCTAAAACCTCATCTGGTTATGAGGAATTAGATGCAATTCGCAAACTTCATGTCGCTCAGGATGCAAAAATCCAGCAAGAATTTGGTAAAGCCCATGGATTCATGAGATCCTCTAGAAGCTGTATTAATCAAAGGAAACCCCAATTTGTTTCTGCAGTGCCCCAATCTCTAGGTTTGAAGTGTTCTTGAAGTTGATGATTGTTCTTGAAGATCTGGGTTAGAAGATGATGATGTGCAGATAATGGGGTCTAGTTCTTGAATTTGGGTTTTGTTTTTTGATTTGTTCAAGTTCATGAAGATCTGAAACGGAACTGTTGTTTTAATTTGTTTTTTTTATTTGTTCAAGTTCATGAAGATCTGAACTGATCTGAAACTTTTGTTTTGTTTTTTTTTTAATTTGTTCAAGTTCATGTAGATGATGATGTGTTCATGAAATCTGAATTAGAAATAGAAATTAGATTTAAAGGGGAGGGGAAGTTACAGAAATACTCTTGCATGTGACAAATAATTAACCAGGGTTAGGGGTGGAGTTAGACTTAGGGGCCAATATAGTTATTTATAGAGACCACGGGGGCACAGTTGTTAAAAATCCGATTTTGGGCTAATATAGTAAAAGTGATATAACCACAGGGGCCAAAAACGTAATTTACTCTTTTTAATTTTATATTACATTACATTTGCATACTTGCAAACTCATAGTCAGATTATGCTCACTACTTTAAGGTTTACTCTTCATTTCTTAATCTCACACGCATACCATGTTTTTTTATTCTATTGGGCAATTTGGAAATATACATATGTAGGCCTCACACACCGGGATTTTTTTAAAAAAAGCACCAAAAAATAGCTATTGTGCAATTTGTTTCTAATAACAATTGGCAAATACCATAAAAAAAACTAACGTGTAAAACCTTTTAACAGTTTTTTGCATATAAAATATCAATATATTATAAGTTATTTATTATCTTATAAATCTTTTGTGTCACTGTTGGTGCAATACATCTGCTGATTACGTCTTGTATCGAGTCATTATCTTAGAACGTTAGATCTAGGCACGTAATACGAGAAATTATGAGATTGTATAGGTTTATAGTTCTTGGATCGCTCATAGGTACATAGGGTCTGTGGGCCGCTCATGTGACAACAGGTTGGACCGCTCTTGTGTCAACATGATGGACCGCTTTTATGACATGTATATGGATCGCTTATTGGGCCTGTCCAATAAGCGGTTCCAGTTGCCTATAAATACCTTATGAGCGGATTCATTTGTAACGGTTCCTGATTTTCGTACCGAAGTGCTGCCGGATCGAAAACAGGTTGTACTCATCGTCAAATCAATAGAAAAAGAGTTTAAAGTGATATACAAGCTATTCCTACGTCATTTACTTGTTTTCCGCACCTGTACTTGACGAAAACACCTCTGAACGACTCGTTCGAGTCAGCAAACGATTCTACAAGTGGTATCAGAGCTTCAGGAGGAGGAGTTCTACAGGAAATAGCTGAAAATTGTCGAAAATTCTATCTTCTACTCATTCTTTTTCAGTTTCAGATATTTTTCACGGTCGAAACTTGCTCAAAATCTCAGGGATTGTGCGCGATGGTATAAAGACAAATCCTTGAAAGTTTGGGGTTGAAATTCAAAGAAATAGTGGGTCAAATCGTTGTCCGAAGTTGGATCGCTCTTCTGGATCGCTTATTGGACCTAGCTTGAATCGCTTATTCGTACGTGTTTAGGACCGCTCATTCGATCGTTCTGACTTGAATCGCTCATTCGGACTGCTCATCCGGACCGCTCATACAGCACTCTTTGAACCGCTTGAAATTGATTGTATTTGGACCGCTTATACGATTAGGTGACTTGAACCGCTCGAACAGTAAACTTGTGAACCGCTCGAAAAAACATATCTTGAACCGCTCATTCGAACATCATATCTTGAACCGCTCCAAGGAACTATATTTGGATCGCTTTTCTGTCAGTTGCCTTGAAAAACGTGTTAAGTCATCATGAGTTCTGAATTTTACAACGCCTTTGCTACATCGACTACTCCAGCCGCAATTGCTCAAGCTATGAATCTGGAAAATGAGACTGGAACCACCCAGAAACCCCCGAAACTGATGAGTATTGAAGAATATTATGGGTGGAAAGATCGTTTTGAAAACTGGGTTCAGGCAAATCATCTCAGATCGTGGGAATGCATATTGGAAAAGTACACATTGCCTCGAACAGAATTGCAAGTCATTAAACAAATATCTGAATTCTCAGAACAAGAACGTGCAATGTACAGAGCAGAGAAAATGATGATCAGTTTGTTACAGCAGGCAATTAAAGAAGATATATTCATTCTGCTACAACACGACAAAACTGCAAAGTCAATTTGGGATGCTCTTAAAGTGAAATTCGAGGGTAGTGAAAGTATGATCAAAAGCAAGAAGGCATTGCTTAAAAAGGAATTTGATTTGTTTAGCAGTTTACCGGGAGAGGATACTAAAAAGCTAATTGAGAGATACTGCCACTTAGTGCGTTCGTTATCGATGTTGGGAGTTGAAAAAGGTCGGGAGGAATGGGTTGATAAGTTGGCTGACGCGTTACCTCAGAAAGAGTGGGGAACGTATTTGATGATACTGAAAAACACGGGTGTTTATGACAAACTTACAATTGGTCAGTTTATTGAGAAAATTGAGAGTCAGGATCTTGAACAGCAAAAGATCGCGAGGATGAATAATCCTAGTGGTCAACAAGATGTTAAAATGTACTATAAAGGTAGTATTCCAGTTTCTGAAGCTGAAAGAAGTCCGAAAATTCAAACCGCTTTCAGTGCTGGTGATTCATCTGAGAAAGCTGATCAGGGTTCGAACAAGAGTAGCAGCGGGTTTTCATCGTTTCCGAGTGTGAATCCGAATGAGACTAACACAAGTTTTCAGTCTCAAAGTACCAAAACCGGAAATGGATACATAATTCAGTGCAACATAGCTCTCAACCTTCCAGAAAGTCAAAGCTTCTCTGAAGACACTGCTAAAGACCATATGGCACTTCTGGGTTCTGTTCTGTTATCCTATGAAGGTCTTGTTGCTGGTCGAATCGGAAATCCTATGCTCACCAAATAGGATTACGACCAAATAGACGCTGAGGAAATGGAACTTATGGATATCAAATGGTGTCTTGCAAGTGTTCTTCGTCGGGCTGAGAAATTCAAAACCATTACCGGGAGAAATGACTTTCTTGATGCACATGTTTCTACTTTAGGTTTTGATAAATCTAAAGTTACTTGTTTTCGATGCAGGGAGAAGGGCCATTTCAAGCGGGAGTGCAAAGGAAGAGAAGCTAGCGGAGCACAGAATCCATTCGGGAAAGATGATTACTACCGCAAAGCTATCTATCAACAAGTTGGTCAATCCCAGGAACCTCAAACAGCTCACGGAAGAAAAATTGAAGATCCCAAGAGAGCATGTTTGGTAGATTTCAGCTGGAGTGATTACATATCATCTGAAGCTACAGCAGAACGACTTATCGATCAAGATGATGAGAAACTACCAGAGGGTTTCAGTTGGGATATGTTTGTAGATGAAAAGGGAGGTTTTAAAGCTTTCATTGCAAAGATCGTCCGAGAGCCAAATTTGTTTGCTACTTGGATGAGATTTATTGGAGAGAATGTATCAAGTGGAGATGAAAAATCTGTGTCTTCTGATGAAAGTTCAGATAATACTGATAGACTCTCAGAACACTCTGGGGATGTTTCAGATAACTCAGATGAAACTGTGCAAGAACAGGATGTTGTATTTGACAAAACACCATCGGATTCTGATGTATCAGATGGTGATTCTGATAAGTCTGTACATTTTGATCAATCACCAGATCATAGTAGCAGTAATGATGAGGAAGAGAAACATATAAATATTGCAAATTCTCATATGTCTCCTGAAAGCTTTCATTTTTATTTTGCAGAAAAAATGGAGAAGCTAAAAGAGAAACAAGCTGCTAAAGAACAACAATCTGAATCTGAAGGTGATGTTCAGAATGCTGAAAATGGTGCTGAGAAGATTGGTGAGGTTGTGAAAGAAGTAGAAAAGGTGATTGAAGTAGAAAAAGTGGTTGAAGTTATTAAAACAATCGAAGTTGAAAAAATTATTGAAGTCGTCAAGCCCTGTGAGAAGTGTTTGGAAGCTTGCAAAGAGTGTGCAGCAAAAGATGATATCATAGCTGAGTACGAGAAAAAGAAAGAGCAGTTACTGTTCAATCTCAATTATGTGAAGGAATCATACGACGTGTTGAACAAAACAGTAACTGGTCTCCAAAAGACAAACACAGAAAGAGAACAGGCGCTGACGATGATGAATGCAACTTTAATGTCGAAGCAAAAAGCTATAAATTTCTACATTGAAGAAAGTGCAAAATGGAAGCAAGAGTTGGAAACTGAAAAAATTGAAAATGAGAGGATTAGGAGGTTATTGTTGAGCTATTCTATCTCTGATTATGTTACTGATCGTGTTTACCCAACTGTTGCAGGTATGGAAGCTTTTCAAGCTGAGAAGCCGAAAGAAAAGAAAGATTGTGGTAAGAAACCGACCGTTAGCTATAACAAGTGTCCGCCTCCAATTTGGGATGGGTATTCACCTAGGAAACCAAATGAGGAACAACTTGCAAAAGCAGTCAATATACAGCTTAAAACCGATACAACTGATGTCTTACCAGAAAACATTGATGTGACGTTTACCTCGTCTGATACTGATCATGAGTCTGAATTAATCAAAAAGGTGGTCGATCAGGTGTTGGACACTGATGAGGAGACAGAGTCAAAGTCTGAGTCTGGAGGGTCAAAGTCGTCAGTCAACAGTCAAAATTCATCGGTTAAACAGTCTTATAGTAAAGAGTTTTTGTTATCAAAAGCTGATTTGAATGATGAAACATTCGAAGTTGTTTATACTTTGAATGGTTCTGACAAATTATATTACAACAAAGAGTTTCCAATTTTAAGTGTTAAAACGGATCTAATCAACAAAACTTTTAAACTAATAGAGGTTAATATTCCTGAGTTTAAAGTTTTGAAAAATTTTGAAAAATCTAAAAAATATACTTCTAGAGTTCAACAACGTTTAAACAAGAAAAAGGGTTACAATTCTGTCCTGGATTTCCTAAGAAAACCAACCAGAATCGTAGCTACAAAAAGAAAGGTTTAGGTTTTGTTCCACAAGAAAATCATAAAAATGAGAAAAATTCTAATTCAAACACTGAATTTGTGACAGGTGGAAGCTCGGAAGATGAACAGCAGAAACCATTTTGGAGACAAACTAACAAAGAGTTTCTTGCTGAAAAGAGAAAGAATGGAACTGGAGTATTTCATCCGAGAAATGCTCAAACCTGTTTGAAATGCAATGAAGCTGGTCACATTGCATCGGATTGTTCGAAAGATATCAAAGCAAAACAGGGAGCTTCTCAGAAGATGAAAGACAAAGTTGAAGAAAAATCTGAGAAATCAAAATTTTTTAAAAATTCGAAAAATGAAGTTGGAGAATGTTCAAAGAAAAAGACAAAATTTTACAAAAGACAAAGAAATGACAACCAGGTCTGGGTTGTGAAGAAGGATGAAGTGAAAGTCGGCGATGAATCTGGTTCCACAAAGCCAGAAGAGCCACAAGTTATGGAGAAAAGTTCAGAAAATGATGATGTTCTTCCATCATTGAAGTTTGAGGAGGTTAAAAAGAAAATTGGAAAAATTGAAATTTCAAATCAATTTTATGATGATGAAAAAGAATTTGATGTCGAGAAAACATTCAACGGGAATGTTAAGAAGATATTTGGGAAAATGTTGAGTGGAAAAGCTAAAGGGGTTAAAGATTTTTATGCAACTAAAAAGGCGACATACAACCCTACAGCTGAAGAGTTGAAAGTCCTCAAGTCTGAGAAGACTTGGAGGGAAGTTTGCTTCCCAGAATAGTCAAAGGACTATGCCGGAGATCCCAAGTTTATATCGTGGATCAGGAATTGGCATCATTCTAGTTTTTGATGTATTTGTTTGAATGATTGTGATTAATGTTTGAATGTTTTGCAGGTGAAAGGACTATGTCGGAGCTTCAAGGTGTGTAATTGCGAAGCAGGAATCGGCATTTTGATTGATATAATGGTGATGTAGACGTAATATTCCTACACATGGTAGTTCTTGGGTATCTACACGTAAAATTGATACTTCTACAAGTGGTAATCTTGATCCCACAAGTGGTATTTGTGGTTAAATCTTGAAAAGTTTGTATACTTTGAAATGAGTACATTTACAAGTGGTACAGAATGTTCTTAGATGCAAATGGTAAATCAGGGACATTAATTTGTACTTGATTTACTATTCATGACAAAAGATAGACAAGATGATGAACCACATCCCCGTTTTTAAAAGATAGACCTACAAGTGGTTGTTATCAACACAAATTCATTTTCCGGAAAAATCATTTTGATTAAAACAAACTGAAGTGTTTTGAAATCTAAATGAGAAAATGATTTGTGATAGGGGGAGTTCAGATTGTTTATGCCTAGTGAATGGCGATTTGATGTGTTTCAGTGTCAGTTGTCAAGTTTCTGTACAGTTTGTTTTTGCATTTTATGTTTCTAGTAGGTCAAGAGTCTAGAAGTTTTCAAATTTTCTTTAAAATGTGTTTGCATTTTAGGGGGAGTAGGGAAATTTCAGAAAATCCAAAAACATTTGTAAATTTGAAAAAGCCAAAAACATGATAAAATTCAAAAATGAGTTTTTGTTGCGATAAAGAGGAAATGATAGTACATCAGTGGACTATCACGACATTCTAAAGAAATGTAAAGTCTAAAAAGTGTTAAACAATCTTACTACGGATGTGTCAGTAGATTTTTGCACATTTAGTAAATTGAAACGAGATATAAACCTAAATCAAACTTGCTTAATTCGTGGGTAACTATTCTTGGATATATGGGTAACCCCCGAAATCTTGTTTGAAAGGTCCCGTATTCTGAGATACTAGGTCTTTATACTCAGTGATATCTGGGGTATTATCCCGGGACTTCTGCTGTATGGAAATACTGACCTAGTCCCCGGATAATACTTTCGGCTAAAAGCTTTGAAACATAAGCTTCGCCCTCAGCATGCTGATGAAACAATAAAATTGATAGTCGCTGCTGTTGAAATGCAAAAAGATCCTCTAAAGGGGACACACCAAAAGTCGAGCCGTCATCTCTCTGCTGAACGGAAGTTCTGACGTGAGCTCTCACGGTTTCGCATATAACCCCTTTACAGATATCAGTTGTGGTATACTCACCTGTAAGACTGAATATTTGGGATCTGGATACGGGAGTATATTCAAGTGGAGTGATACACAATTAAGTTTAAGTCTCTAAAACATTAATATCGTATCTCGAATCGATTGAAATTTGTGTTGAGAATTTAAGAGGACAAACATACTGGCAATCTAGGTAAATTGTTTAAAACTTAGAATGAAATCAAGCTTAATGGTGTTGGTAATAGATTTCATAACTGATATGATCCTCTTGCACAAACTCACAAAAATATTGTTTGTAAATAGTTTATTTCTTTGCATTTTATTTTCTCATATTGAAAATCCAAAAAGATTTTAGTGTGTTTTAGCATAATTTTTGAAAAAAGTCAAAAAGATTTTCGACAACTGATGTTGGAAAACTGATTTTCAAAATTTCGTGTGCTAAACATGATGAGCAGAATTTGAAGGGGAGTGTTGGTGTAAATCTAACTGTTTTGGTTAATCTTAACCTTCTTCAAGTGGTTCATCATAGATCGTTGAGAGAGTAATGTGTTGGAGCACAAGTTTTTTTTTTTATATGTGATGAATCTAGAAAATTTATTTCTGGGTTAAGATTGTGCAGGAATCAAGAGATCTGATCAAGAGAATTAACGTGTTTTTAGAGCCAGGTTATTTGATTCCGAAGGCCTGTGTAGATCAGACAACGATCCTGAAGATGTTGCTGAAGATCAAAGGAATGCCAGCAAATCGAGAGGGGGAGTCTGTAGATAGAGAAAGAAAAGCTCGAAGACTGATCAAGACTGAAGATGTAAAGATACAGCATGGTGTGACTCGATAGTCGACTCCATCAACATCTGAGGGGGAGTCTGTTGGTGCAATACATCTGCTGATTACGTCTTGTATCGAGTCATTATCTTAGAACGTTAGATCTAGGCACGTAATACGAGAAATTATGAGATTGTATAGGTTTATAGTTCTTGGATCGCTCATAGGTACATAGGGTCTGTGGGCCGCTCATGTGACAACAGGTTGGACCGCTCTTGTGTCAACATGATGGACCGCTTTTATGACATGTATATGGATCGCTTATTGGGCCTGTCCAATAAGCGGTTCCAGTTGCCTATAAATACCTTATGAGCGGATTCATTTGTAACGGTTCCTGATTTTCGTACCGAAGTGCTGCCGGATCGAAAACAGGTTGTACTCATCGTCAAATCAATAGAAAAAGAGTTTAAAGTGATATACAAACTATTCCTACGTCATTTACTTGTTTTCCGCACCTGTACTTGACGAAAACACCTCTGAACGACTCGTTCGGGTCAGCAAACGATTCTACAGTCACACCCCCAAAATACCACAAGCGGAGTATCACCGTCAGGAGTGTGACGTACCAGGATCAAGCCACCAATCATATTGAACATAACAAGTAATAAGTAAAATTCAACCACGCAATATGAAAGGTGTTTCAAATCAAAAACATAGTTAAGTATTTAGCGGAAGCATAATTGTAAAACCCAAAGTAAGTATTAAGTACGAAATAAAGTAATGTTTTTAGCATGGCACACACTGCCATGTCCCACAACGACCGCGCCTCCCTGTGCAAGCTACATGTGTACCTAACGACCTGCAAGGCATGTAACAACGAGTCAACAACAAAGTTGAGCGAGTTCACAGTTGGTTGTTTAGTTATAGTATTCGTTTCGTAAATCATATGTTCGTTTGTAAACCATGCATCGTGTTAATTCGTATCGCGGTCTCCCAGACATGTTTGCGAAGATTAGTGGGGGCTTCCCATGTGTTACTAGACCATGTGTATTGACTGCTACAAAAATGTAAGAGGTGCCCTAAGTCAATGTCTATCAGCATTGACCCTTTGCCCATAGTCCATTAGTACACGCCCATTTGAACGACACGGTGTGAGGTTTGTTAAACCTAATAGCGCTATTAACTAATGACCCGCTCGCCATAGGCCTCGTCGATTAAGTCGATATAAATGAGGGACTTCATGATAGAGGTTTGGTCTAGTATCCGTGTTGTCACCCTTCAAAACAGAGGGTGTGTACGTAATCTCCAAACCAGGTGATTACGCAAGTTCCGATTAAATACTTATCACATGTTGTCACCCTTCAATAAAGAGGGTGTGTACGTGTTCCAAACCAGGATATCACGCAGTTTTAGTTAAAATCCTTTACCCATTCCCAACCCTTAGGAATCCCATGCCTTGTGGAAAGTGTGAACTCACCTCGATTTGCTCGGCAGATTAGGTTAAGTGTATGAAATCTAGAGTGACCGACCA
Organism: Helianthus annuus; assembly: GCF_002127325.2. Lineage (NCBI taxonomy): Eukaryota > Viridiplantae > Streptophyta > Magnoliopsida > Asterales > Asteraceae > Helianthus > Helianthus annuus. Next base: position 73,192,618 of record NC_035442.2, on the reverse strand, counting down.
CACCATATAAAAGTTACCATGCAAGTCAGGTTCGCACTCAGGTAATACACGTATTACTCTACACGTATTCTATCATCATATTATACTTCTATCCAATATATAATATTACCCAATTTGTAGCACATTAATTCGAACCGTTAGAACAGAATAGAGTAGTTATTGCAAAACAAATTTCTAAATTGTAACCCATTTAATTCATGTTTCAAAATCATACATTAAAATAAAAGAAAGAATACACTTTAACCTGTTTCATGCAACAACACTTTCTTTTTATTTAATAAACAATCTAGTCATAGAATCATGTTTGGAAACCCACATATAACCATACTGGTGCTTGGTATCACCTTCACTCATACATACGCTTTTATACACATACATTGAGTAGCCTATGAATTTATACATATAAATATTCGTATACATAAATGCACAGCAAATCAAACCAATGTACCTATTTATCACATGCACACACACAACTTGTAAATTAGATATCAACGCACATGGTCGTATACGAGTTCGTGTTCTTGAAACGGAATCGAATCAGAACTTCCATCGTGAACACGCATCACTGTACACATATGGCTATCAATAGTTGCATAAAATCACTCAATTTTTGGACACATAGACATTCACAGTTCGATCACATACGCTAGACATCGTTACCACGTTTCGTGCCTGCACCTACGGGGTCGTTACATTTATAATTAGATTAGCAAATTTATAAATTACGTTCAGGTTATCATGTTCATACATGTCATCACCTAGCTATAGTTCATATCCTTCTTACATACTGTTACATCTGCATGCATATACTCCCTAAACAAGTCTAGATCACAAAGAATCTACAAATCAATTTGTACACATCACACCTTAAACAGCAAGCATTTATCTAATTCAAAACAGTTTGCATATAACCCATTAACATTCTATCCGTTTTAACACAATTCCGAACACGCAAACTTCCGACAATTTATGCAATTCAGAAGTCGTAAAGCTACAAACAATAGTCCAATACTCACATCGCATATGAATCACAGTTTCCGTAACAAGTATCACGTAGCCTATTCATTCATATAATCACGCTTATGGATTAAAACAGTTTTCATGCGCATAAAAGTTCACATATCATAAACATTAAGCGCGGTACAACGTAACATCAAGCACGGAGATCACATGAGTAAACTTATATATAAACGAACCCGTAACAAGTCTACTGCTAGAATTACGAACGAGAGGAAGGTAAATGATCGTACTGGTGTTTGGCGGAGACTGAACTCGCCAGAGAAGACGATGGTGGTGGCCGGTTCGTCGTAGGATCTCGAGTGAGAAGGGAAGAGTTGCGACGGTGAGGGGGGGTCTTCTTGCTGCCGTAGGGTTTTGGGTTCTTGTGAATCGTTATGCGATATATATATCAACTCACGAAATTTGATGGCTGAACGGAAATATAAGTCGGTGATTGCATGAAGGGAATGTGGGCTGACTTGGGCCGTAGCATGAGGGGGTCGGTTTGGGTTTCCTAGGTTGGGCCGAGATCAAGGAACTTGGACTACTAAACAATTAATGAGGGTGTTGGGCTGCACTGCAATTGGCTGCAATTGTGGTTGCATTCAATTAATATCTATTTATATTTCTTTTACACATACATACATACATGTATATCATTATTATTATTATTTATTTATTTAACACATAAACCAACTAATAGTAAGTGTATAATTAGTCATCCCTAATATGATATATATATATATATATATATATTAAACAAGTTATGGCTCGGGCTTCATAAGTTTTGAGCTACGCGAATGGATTTCAACAATTCGGGTCGGCTCATTACCAAATGGGCTTGGTTTCGACTACACGTCTGCACCCTATAAACTAAATGAGTATAAGTTTAATTCTTCGAAAATAAATAAGTATTTATTTATTTATTTGCAAGAGCGAAATGAACGATTTATACCTCGAAGTTACGGGTTGTCACATCATCCCCAAGTTGAAAGAAATTCCGTCCAAAATTTAGCACGTAGTCACTGAGGAAGCTAGTTAGGTTGCGTGGTTTCCTGGTTTTTCTTGGGGTGTCACATCATCCCCCTGTTGGTTTGGAATTTCGTCCCGAAATTCCGCAGAACGATAGGAATGAGGTCGATAGAAAAGGTCTGATCAGCAAGAACAAGATTGCAACCCTAACTATGTGTGTGGCCTCTAGACTTTTACCGCTTGCTAGTTCTACTATGTGCTTGGTATTCAAAAGTGTTGGGGTACAATTAAGCATTTGACTAACTTTTAAAGACACGAAACTAGTATCGGCACCCGAATAAAATGAAACAGTAACACAAAAGTCGTCAAGTAGGAACTCACCCTGACTGATCACGAAGACACGTCCCCTAGCACCATTGTCGTCATTGTTACCCCCATTGTTGTTCCCATTTCCTTGGTTGTTGTTGTTTTGATTCTAATTCAGCTGGGGCAGTCTCTTTTGAAATGGTCTTCAGCAACACACTAAAAGCATCCTTTGTTGTTACCTTGCTGCTGCTGGTTCTATCGTCGCTGATTTGCAGGGTAGAGACTCCTGCAATCCTTGGCCGCATGGCCAGGTTTGTTACACCTCTGACAAGTGCCCTTAGTACATGGTCCGCTATGATGGAAACCACATTTATTGCATTTGGGGTGGTTCCCCTTGTACCCACTCTGCCCTTGACTACCAGAAGATTGCTGACCAGGGCTCTTGCAGTCGTCAGTCTTTCGCTGCTGAGACTGAGACTGAGCTGATGTTGAACCCTTGCTTGAGACTCCATCCCATTTGCACTTTTTGTCGTTGGGGGCATCAGAAGTAGTTGTAGTAGTAGTACCAATACGCTTGGGCAGCCTGTTCTGCTCGACTGCCTGATCAGTGAGACGATGAGCCAAACGAATAACTTGCTGGATAGTGGCGAGGTTTGCTGCTGTCACATGACTCTGGATCTCTGGCACTAAACCCTTAAGGTACAGCTCAAAACGCTTGATAGGAGGATGCACCATAGTAGGACACAAGATAGCCAGTTCGTTTGATCTCTTCATATACGCTTCGATTTCCGACCCTGTCATCTTTAAGTTGAAGAACTCCACTTCCAGCTTGTGGATGTCATCACGGTTGCAGTATTCCTCCTTGATCAAGTCCTTGAAGTCATTCCATGGGGTGGTATTAGCAGCAACTATCCCCAACATTTGAACCTGAGCGTTCCACCACGTGAGCGCTACACCTTCAAGAGTACCAGTAGCATACTTCACCCTATGAGCCTCAGGGCATTCACACGTCTCGAAAACAGACTCGAGCTTCTCGAACCAGTGGAGGAGGCCTACAGCTCCTTCAGTGCCGTTGAAAGTAGTAGGTCGACAGTCCATAAAAGTTTTGAAAGTGCACACAGGACGCTGAGCAGGTTGACCTCCTGCCTAAGCGGCTGCGAGTGCTGCAGCAACTTGTTCATTGAATAAAGCCGCCAGCTGGGCTTGAGTTAGGTTGATTCGTCCACTCATGATCTTCACAATAAAGAGAGCATGGGTGAGTAAAGTGTCATGACAATGCGTAAGTGTGGAGTGACAGAAGAGAGTAAGCACACAAGGTTTCAAATAGCAGATGCTATGCTGACTAATGCACTACATAAACTAGCAGACAGACAATATAAGCTTAATTCATATCACCTATTGTGTTGAGCCTTGCACGTGGAGTGAAGCGTCGTTGTGGATCGTTGAGCACTGTACTGGTTATAGTCTGGTTTTATCAAAAAGCTTTTCCCCTTTTTAAAACCAAGTTCACTATAACCAATGGCTCTGATACCAATCTGTCACACCCCTAAAGTACCACAAGCGGAGTATCACCGCCAAGAGTGTGACGTACCAGGATGAAGCCACCAATCATATTGAACATAACAAGTAATAAGTAAAATTCAACCACATAATATGAAAGGTGTTTCAAATCAAAAACATAGTTAAGTGTTTAGCGGAAGCATAATTGTAAAACCCAAAGTAAGTATTAAGTACGAAATAAAGTAATGTTTTTAGCATGACACACACTGCCATGTCCCACAACGACCGCGCCTCCCTGTGCAAGCTCCATGTGTACGTAACGACCTGCAAGGCATGTAACAACGAGTCAACAACAAAGTTGAGCGAGTTCACAGTTGGTTTTTTAGTTATAGTATTCGTTTCATAAATCATATGTTCGTTTGTAAACCATGTATCGTGTTAATTCGTATCGCGGTCTCCCAGACATGTTTGCGAAGATTAGTGGGGGCTTCCCATGTGTTACTAGACCGTGTGTATCGACTGCTACGAAAATGTAAGAGGTGCCCTAAGTCAATGTCTATCAGCATTGACCCTTTGCCCATAGTCCATTAGTACACGCCCGTTCGAATGACACGGTGTGAGGTTTGTTAAACCTAATAGCGCTATTAACTAATGACCCGCTCGCCATAGGCCTCGGCAATTAAGTCGATATAAATGAGGGACTTCATGATGGAGGTTTGGTCTAGTATCCGTGTTGTCACCCTTCAAAACAGAGGGTGTGTACGTAATCTCCAAACCAGGTGATTACGCAGGATCCGATTAAATACTTATCACATGTTGTCACCCTTCAATAAAGAAGGTGTGTATGTGTTCCAAACCAGGATATCACGCGGTTTTAGTTTAAATCCTTTACCCATTCCCAACCCTTGGGAATCCCATGCCTTGTGGAAAGTGTGAACTCACCTCGAATAGAGTAGTTATTGCGAAACAAATTTCTAAATTGTAACCCCTTTAATTCATGTTTTAAAATCATACATTAAAATAAAAGAAAGAATACACTTTAACCTGTTTCATGCAACAACACTTTCTTTTTATTTAATAAACAATCTAGTCATAGAATCATGTTTGGAAACCCACATATAACCATACTGGTGCTTGGTATCACCTTCACTCATACATACGCTTTTATACACATACATTGAGTAGCCTATGAATTTATATATATAAATATTCGTATACATAAATGCACAGCAAATCAAACCAATGTACCTATTTATCACATGCACACACACAACTTGTAAATTAGATATCAACGCACATGGTCGTATACGAGTTCGTGTTCTTGAAACGGAATCGAATTAGAACTTCCATCGTGAACACGCATCACTGTACACATATGGCTATCAATAGTTGCATAAAATCACTCAATTTTTGGACACATAGACATTCACAGTTCGATCACATACGCTAGACATCGTTACCACGTTTCGTGCCTGCACCTACGGGGTCGTTACATTTGTAATTAGATTAGCAAATTTATAAATTACGTTCAGGTTATCATGTTCATACATGTCATCACCTAGCTATAGTTCATATCCTTCATACATACTGTTACATATGCATGCATATACTCCCTAAACAAGTCTAGATCACAAAGAATCTACAAATCAATTTGTACACATCACACCTTAAACAGCAAGCATTTATCTAATTCAAAACAGTTTGCATATAACCCATTAACATTCTATCCATTTTAACACAATTCCGAACACGCAAAATTCCGACAATTTATGCAATTCAGAAGTCGTAAAGCTACAAACAATAGTCCAATACTCACATCGCATATGAATCACAGTTTCCGTAACAAGTATCACGTAGCCTATTCATTCATATAATCACGCTTATGGATTAAAACAGTTTTCATGCGCATAAAAGTTCACATATCATAAACATTAAGCGCGGTACAACGTAACATCAAGCACGGAGATCACATGAGTAAACTTATATATAAACGAACCCGTAACAAGTCTACTGCTAGAATTACGAACGAGAGGAAGGTAAATGATCGTACGGTGTTTGGCGGAGACTGAACTCGCCGGAGAAGACGATGGTGGTGGCCGGTTCGTCGTAGGATCTCGAGTGAGAAGGGAAGAGTTGCGACGGTGAGGGCGGGGGGGGGGGGGGTCTTCTTGCTGCCGTAGGGTTTTGGGTTCTTGTGAATCGTTATGCGATATATATATATATATGTCAATTCACGAAATTTGATGGCTGAACGAAAATATAAATCGGTGATTGCATGAAGGGAAGGTGGGCTGACTTGGGTCGTAGCATGAGGGGGTCGGTTTGGGTTTCCTAGGTTGGGCCGAGATCAAGGAACTTGGACTGCTAAACAATTAATGAGGGTGTTGGGCTGCACTAGCAATTGGCTGCAATTGTGGTTGAATTCAATTAATATCTATTCATATTTTTTTTACACATACATACATACATGTATATCATTATTATTATTATTTATTTATTTAACACATAAACCAACCAATAGTAAGTGTATAATTAGTCATCCCTAATATGATATATATATATATATATATATATATTTATATATATTAAACAAGTTATGGCTCGGGCTTCATAAGTTTTGAGCTACACGAATGGATTTCAACAATTCGGGTCGGTTCATTACCAAATGGGCTTGGTTTCGACTACACGTCTGCACCCTATAAACTAAATGAGTATAAGTTTAATTCGTTGAAAATAAATAAGTATTTATTTATTTGCAAGAGCGAAACGAACGATTTATACCTCGAAGTTACGGGTTGTCACATTTTGCAAATAAAAAACAACATATTATTGCTCTTTTAACATAAACTAGTTTTTTACTAGCGCCGCATTGTGGCGAACTTCTTTTGTTGTTTAGTGTGTGTTTACATGTGTTTTAATATCACTACAAGCGTGTTGCACACGGAACCGCTGATGTGACACCCCGTTGAAGCACTCTCACTCATACTAGCTTGACAGTGGCTGCCTTAACTTTCGGGACGAAAGTTCTTAAAACTTGGGGATAATGTGACACTCTGGGTTTTCCCGAGCATATATCTTGTAGTGACAATGTGTGCGTATAAGTTATTAAATGAAAGGTGTGAATTATCTTGATGTGCTATGTGTTGATAATGTGTATGAAATATATATATATATATATATATATATATATATATATATGTGTGTGCATAAGAACTAGTGAACCGAGACCATGACTCGAGACCACTCGGTCTTGAGTGAACAGTAAATAGTTGGGCCGGTTGGGCCACAAACCCTTTGAGCCCCACTCGAAACCTGTAGGATCGTTTGCTGACCCGATGAGTCGATCAGAAGAGCACTTAGACTAGTTCAGAGGCGGAATTCATTGAATTAGTCTTCGTAAAGCTTGATTTCACACTTTAACGTCTCCTTTATTGATTCACTGACTGATTATAAGCTCGAGGAGACAAACGGACAGGGCTTCGCCTTTACACCTTGAAAAACACACACTTCTCTTCACTATCTGCTGGAACCACCCATATGACACCTATATATAGGAGTCAGGAACCACTCATATGGACATGTCCATATGAGCGAACCTACCAGTTGACATATGGGCGGTCCACTTAAATGTCACAAAAGCGGTCCGACTCATTTACCCTATAAGCGGCCCTAAAACTCTAAACACATATACAATACGAACAACCCTGTCCTAAGACTCGAACTAAGATGTAGTCGACAGACAACTGCACCAACAGACTCCCCCTTGAATGTTGACGGAATCTTCAGTGAGAGTCTTCAAGCATTTCCAGCTCTTCACTCTTGTTCGGTCTTCTTCAGGAACCCAGCCTGGAATAATATCTTCTTCAGGAATTCCTTCCTGGAATCATATGCCTGGATCATTCTCTGGCTCTAACTTTCATCAGACTCCCCCTAACATAATGCTGAGATCTCTGTCTGGAAATCGTTATCACCATTGAAATCAACTCCTGGCTTTCTCTGTTTAAGCTCTCCTCTGGTTCTGATGTATCTCCTGGCTATTCGTAGCAACAGGATCAGAAACCTGCAAAACTCAACCATACTATTACAAACTAATACAATTTGCAATTCAACTTAATGAATCAGCAAATCATATAAGAAAAATTATGAAGATCAAACTGTAGGTTACCATTCAACTTATTCATCAAGTTAATGAACCAAATTTGCATTTCAAATCTTCACAATTTCACACTCTCTCCCAAACCACAAGTTCAACATGTTTTACACTTGAAATGTCGAAAATCAGTTCTTCACACTCTGTTATCGAAAATCTTTTTGAAGTTTTCAAATATCAAACAAAAATACAATATTTTTGGATTTTTGAATTTATGGAAAAAAACAGAAATGAACACTATTTTTGAGAGATTGTGCAAGAGGATCATATCGGTTTTTTTAGACATATCACCAACACCGTTGATCTTGATTAATCAGCAAATGCTAAAAACAAATTTACTTCTGATTGTCAGTATTGTTGTCCACTTAAACCTCTACACAAATTTTCAATTGATTCAAGATACGTATTTAATGTATTAGCACTTAAACTTATTTGAGTGTCCCACCTCTTGAATATACTCCCGTATCCAGATCCCAATATTCTGATCTACAGGTAAGTATAACTACAAATGATATCTGTATATAAATTAGGGGAAAAATGCGAGAACTGAGGGATCTCAGGTCAGAACTTCCGTTCAGCAGAGAGATATCAGCTTCGACTTAGCAGTGGGTCCCCTTTAGAGGATCTTTTCAGCTACAACAACTGATCATCAATTTTATTGTCTAATCAGCTGAGGGCTTTATGCTATGTTTCAAGCATATGAAGAAAGTATTAGCCAGGGACTAGGTCAGAACTACCGTTCAGCAGAAGTCCCGGAATAATACCCCAGACATCAATTGAGTACAAGAACCTAGTATTCCAGAATAAGAAACCTTTCAAACGAGATTTCAGGGGTTACCTATATATCCAAGTAGTGTTTCCCACAAAATAAGTAAGTTTGATTTTATGTTTATATCTCGAATACAATTTACTAACTGTGTGAAGCCTACTGACACATCATTAGTAAGACTTGTTTAAAAACAATTTTGTCTTTACAAATCTCTAGCATGCTGTGATAGTCCACCGATGTACTATCATCTCCTCTTTTTGCAACAGAACTCATTTTCATTTTTCAATTTTTAAATTTTTCAAAATTTTCTTACTCCCCCTAAAATCAAAATATATTTCAATTTTGATTTTCTGAAGAAAAAAATTGAAAACAAACTATACAAGAAACTTGACAACATTATGTGAATTACCTCAATTCACCATTCTCGTGCAAAAACAATCAGAACTCCCCCTCACAACAAACTATTTTCCCATAATGATTTCAAAACACTTAAGTTTGTTTTAATCAAAATGGTTTTTCCGGAAAAAATTAGTTTGTGTACCAACCATTTGTAGGTTCGGGGTTATCTCTTCATTTTGTTTTCTTCAAACCTTTTAAAGATTTAACATTTTCAGTTTTAACATAAACCATTTGTAGAAAATCAAGTACAACTTAATGTCCCTGATTTACCACATTTGAGACGAAAAATCACCAAAGTGAAATTTCTCAAGAAATGTGCCGATTCATGATCCACGATACCATCTTGGGATCTCCGGCAAGTCAGGTTTTTCTATTTAAACAATTTCACCCAAGCCTGACTGACCTTGGGTGATTTTGAATTCTTGCTCAACAATGGTGGAAAATTTGCATCATCCATTGCTAAACTAGAATTCTCAACTTTTACCTCAACCAATGGCTCCTCTGGTTTTACCATACCAGAATCATTGCCTGCAGGTGGCTTGTCCGACTTTGATCTGTCAGATTCATCGCCGACCTTTTCCTTCTTCTTCTCCTCTTTTGTCCTCAGATTTGTATCTGATGAATTCTTTTTGCTCGACTTTGCAGATGAAGGAGTAGATTCATCAGAACTATTAATCTGTTTGTCCCGTGAACCCGAGGACAAAATCTTCTCGAGATATTCTCTCGCTTTCTTTCTCTTCTTCCTCAGTCGGTCTTTCTGCCCCTGAGAAAGTTTAACTTTCGTCTCTAGAACTTTCGTTTGTTGAACTTTTGGTTCTCGAACTTTTAGTTCTTCGGGCTTGACCTTGACTGGAATTCTTGCCACTTTCTGAGACATAACCCTTGATCTTCCCATTGATCTCCTCGGGCAATCTCGGGCAATATGACCTTTGATGTTGCAGTTATAGCACCTCCTGGTCTCATATCTCCAGTACTGGCAATTAACAGCAATGTGTCCATGATAGCCGCAACTGTAACACATTCTGTTATCGTACCAGTTATCACCGTTGTACCAAACACTCAAGTCGTAACACTGTTTGGCCTGGTGATATTCCTTCCTCAACTTTGATGGATTTGACGTTTTAGCACTGTGGTCTGACCTGCACCACTTATTACCAACATTTTTTGAGTTTACATTTTTTATTTTTTGTAAATTTTGTTTTTGATTGGATGATCGATCCGATGAACTTTTATTATCTTTTTGTTTCTGTTCTGCTTTCTTCTTCAAAGGCTTTTGCTTAGAACATTCACCTTTTTCGGTCGATTGCAAAACAGTTTTCTGAAATTTTTCTTTCAAATTTAAAAACAATTTTTGTTTTTCTTTTTTAACATTTTCATCATCGGATGCATCATCACAATCTTCAACTTTGACAGAGTCAAAGTTTGTGACACAGTCACTTATTGGAACTGAGTTGATTGGTTTTGGACAAGGAATATTTATCTTGTCAGGTGAAGTCACAAAACCGATCAACTTCTTTTCAAGTTCATCTATCTTGATCCTCGAATTCTTAGCTTCTTCCTCAAGCTTAGATATTCTCTCAAGATGAGACTTGATTGAATTTTCATTTTCATTTTTCAAAATTTCAAGAACAGACTTTTCATTCGTCAGAACTTTTATCTGTTCCTGAAGCTTTGATTCATTTGTTTTCAGATTTTTGTTTTCCAATTTTATCCAGAAATCTTCATTTTCCGATGATTTCTGTTTGTTTTCAAAACTATTTATATTATCTTTCAAAACTTTGTTTTCTGAAGTCAAACTGTTCAAACCATCCAACAGTTTGTCATTATCAGCTTTCAACATCTCACTATTTTCCTTCAGAATACGAATCTGTTTATCATCAGTCTGTTTCTCATTTCTCAACTTCTCGATCTCCAGTGCCAAACTTTCCGCATCTTTGACAAGTTTGTCATTGTCGGTCTTCAAGTTGTCACATTTGAAACACACTGAGGCAGAACTTGAAGAGTCATTCTTCACAGATTCTTTTTCTGTTTTCTGTCCTTCAGCTTTCTTTAACTCAGCAAATCTTTTGTCTTTCTCATCACATTCTTTGCAAGATTCGGAGCACTTCTCGCAAGGCTTAACAACTTCAATTACTTTTTCAACTATTTTTTCAACTTCCACTAGTTTCTCGACTTCAACAATTTTCTCCACTACTTTTTCTACAGCTTCAGTTTTCGCCTTTTCATCAGCCAGTGACTTTGCTGCATCAAGCTCTCTCTGCAACCGAGCAATCTTCTTTTGATTCAGCATCTCAACTTTATCTGCATAGAAAAAATTAAAACTGTTAGGATCAGTGCTTTTTCTGCATTTGTTGAGATACTCTTCCTCATCATCCGTATCAACATCACTTCCGAGATCTGGAAATATCGGAATTCTTTTCATGTTTTCAAAAATACTGTTCGGATAAACGGATGTCCAAGAAGCAATCAAACAATCTGATCAAAAAGCGGACCAAACAAGTTTTCAGAATAAGCGGTTCACAATCAGCCCAAATAAGTGGTCCAGACTTTGTTTGAATAAGCGGTCTAGACAAAGTCTGTTCGAACGGTTCAAGTTGGTCCGAATAAGCGATTCAAGAATGTTGTCTGAATGAGCGATTCCAACCACTAAACCAAATAAGTGGTCCAAGATTCGTCCGTATGAGCGGTTCAAGTTCCGTCCGGATGAGTGGTTCTCAATTCGTCCGAATGAGCGGTTCAAGAGTAATCCGACCGAATGAGCGGTTCTCAATTCGTCCGGATGAGCGGTTCAAGAGTAATCCGACCGAATGAGCAGTTCTCAATTCGTCCGAATGAGCGGTTCAAGAGTAATCCGACCGAATGAGCGGTTCTCAATTCGTCCGGATGAGCGGTTCAAGAGTAATCCGACCGAATGAGCGGTTCTCAATTCGTCCGGATGAGCGGTTCAAGTCAATTGATCAGATAAGCGGTTCTCAATTGTACAAATTAGCGGTCCAAGGATGTCTGAATGGGCGGTCCAAGAACAACTCGACCGAATGAGCGGTTCAAGTTCCGTCCGAATGAGCGGTTCCAAACTAAAATTTCGAGCGGTTCCAGACCAAATTTTCGAGCGGTTCCAACAATGTTCAAAAACACGGTCCACTTTCAAACATCATTTTGACCCCTAAAAACTTTGAATTTTGATCTGAAACTTTCCAGGGTTTGTCACGGTACTATTTCGCACAATCCCTGAGATTTTGATCAAATTCCGACCGTGAAATCTTTCCGAATCAGAAAAAGAAGGTGTAGAAGTGAGAATTTCGAGCGAAAATCGAGCTAAACAGCAAGAACTCTTCCTCCTGAGCTCTGATACCACATGTAGGATCGTTTGCTGACCCGATGAGTCGATCAGAAGAGCACTTAGACTAGTTCAGAGGCGGAATTCATTGAATTAGTCTTCGTAAAGCTTGATTTCACACTTTAACGTCTCCTTTATTGATTCACTGACTGATTATAAGCTCGAGGAGACAAACGGACAGGGCTTCGCCTTTACACCTTGAAAAACACACACTTCTCTTCACTATCTGCTGGAACCACCCATATGACACCTATATATAGGAGTCAGGAACCACTCATATGGACATGTCCATATGAGCGAACCTACCAGTTGACATATGGGCGGTCCACTTAAATGTCACAAAAGCGGTCCGACTCATTTACCCTATAAGCGGCCCTAAAACTCTAAACACATATACAATACGAACAACCCTGTCCTAAGACTCGAACTAAGATGTAGTCGACAGACAACTGCACCAACAAAACCCTTGTAGGGTGCACCACCCAAACCAAGTATAAAAACCCATCACCCACCTTTCCCTTACACTCTCACACATCATCCTACACACACTCTCTCCCTCACTAAAACCCTAAACCTCAACACTCCACCCCTCTCGGATCAAACCGGCAACCATAAAAGAGTGCTCGGATTGCTTGTAATCTCATTTGGAAGCCCATTCATCGGTCCTTCATACCCTCACACCTCGGAATCCAACCGGTTAGTGTTTTATTGTGCACTAGGTGTTATATGTGCTTGATGAATGAGATACATGCTTAGTTTAGAGGTCTCTTTGCATGATTTTGTATGATGTAGTGAGTTAAAAATGGGTAAATGATGTAGATGTTTGATTTCTAGATAAAGTTATGGCTAGGAAGAATAGAGTGATTTATTGATTATCATGCTAACTTGACATATGAATAAGTAGAAAAATGTATGAATATGGTGCTATCATGTTCTCGGATGTGTGTGAATGATAATGATTGATAATACATTAAACTAGGTGTATTATGCTAGCATAAATCGGTTTAAATGAACATGTTTGTTTAGGATGAAAACCCTAATGATGAACTAGATGAATATGTGTTGAATATGATATGAAGATTTGAATTGTGTGTTTTGATCCGTTTTGAATGAAGTTTAGACAAGAAAACATGTTTATGCATTTTGGTTGGATAGTACATAAAATCATGAACATGAAATTCTGTTGGTTAGTACAAGTCTCGCAGATGTGCCAGAATCAGCAGGCAAACGAGTCGAGACCTCTGGTTTCGACTCGAGACCATTAAGTTGCTTGGACTCGAGACCTCATAGTGACAACTCGAGACTGGACTCGAGACCTATAAGGTTGCGATTTAACCTGCACTACTCGAGACCAGACGTCTATGACTCGAGACCTCCTGGTTGCTACTCGAGACCGCATGTTCTCGAGTCGAGACCACTTAGTCTCGATTGGGCTGTCTGACTCAGTTATTGGGCCACCAAATGTGACAACGTATTTTGGGCTTTGTCACACCCCGGCCGCGTGTAACGTGCAACCGCGGCGGAAACGCCGGGGAGTGTTGTGGACAGAATTAATTGTTTCACAAACATGGCATACAAAGTTGTATTTTATTTATAAACAAGAGTGTTATATTGTCTTAAACAGGAAAACAAAGAGTTCAAAACATAATTAAACTAGTCTATCTTCATTTTTATTCTCTAAGGCACAGGTCCGCCCTAGTGTCATGATCATCATCCTATGGAATAGCTCCTGAAAACACATGTGAAAGTAGGTACGTCAGCATAAAAATGCCTGTGAGATACATAGGTTTTGTGAAAATGGGATTCATGACTTGAGTTTAAAGAAATGTTTAATAACAGTTAGTCATGAACCTTGTAATTTGTCTTGCTTTGTAAACCATTTAAAAACGATAATATCGGATGATATGTATAGATAAGTGTAAGGTTAAACGAGTAACCAAGTAAAATGAGTTGAATAAGATAAGTTGTTTGTAAAAATAATGTCTTGTGAAGAGTATGTTATTTGTGTAAAATGTAATGTGTCTAAACTGAAATGACTTAGATAACGCTACGACATGTAATATTATACAAGCATTTATATATAGGAAGTACCAGCGGCGTATCCACCATGTTTGTATCATATTACATACGCCACGTTACTCCAACCATTTACCCAAACCAACCACCATGTAAATTGTTCATGTGAAAATCAATTGTCAAGTGTCATTGTGTAAACCATATCGAAATGTCTATGTTCAATGTAAACCACCAAGTATGTATATCAATGTCAAAATGTTTATGTTTAATGTAGATCATGTAATGTGTACCCAAAATATATCTTGTATGGTAAGTGAGATGTATCAACTAAACCATATGTAGAATGCACAAAACAAGGTGTTGAAGTAAAACATGGTTTAAATCAACGTTATGTTTTGTGGAACAATGCATGCTATACTGATATAAACATTTATGCGGTATTGTAAAAATGCATACATCCAAGCCTTGAGACTGTGGCGATAAACCCTTAAACAAATCAAAGGTTTATCTAAGTTATGTATATCGAATTCGGTCATTCCTTCCAATCCAAACAAACCCAGGATTTCAGGAACGGGAGTTGTCAATTCCTATGGTACCACTACCTACTAACGAATGGCGTGATCAATGTTAATGAATGTATTGTTCCATGTTAACAAACCAAATGTTATACCAAAATGAAGGCATGTGATGTATAATTGTACTAAGTATGCACACAATGGGCATAAATAGCATGAAATGCAATGTGAAACAATGTACTAAGTACGCACACAATGGGCATACATAGCATGAAATGTATTGTAAAGCAATGTACTAAGTACGCACACAATGGGCATACATAGCATGGAATGTATGTAAAGCAATGGACTAAGTACGCACACAATGGGCATACATAGCATGAAATGTATTGTAAAGCAATGTACTAAGTACGCACACAATAGGCATACATAGCATGAAATGTATTGTAAAGCAATGTACTAAGTACGCACACAATGGGCATACATAGCATGAAATGTAATGAAATCATGTACTATAATGTACTAACGAACATAGCAGGTATATGATGTGAAAGCATGAAAAGCATGAAAGTAGCAAGTAGGCACATGTGTTTCACCCCAAAACAGTTTGGAAAACAGTAAAAGAGGGGTTCAATGTACTCACCTAAGATTGCTTTGAAGTTCTTGTGTAATAATCACACAATGCTAGTGATCACGGAATATCAAACGGCACCTAATAGGTAGCTATATTAATATACCGGACCAAAATCGGAAGGATCGGATAGTATGCGGGTTCGTAAACCAAACGAGTATGGAGACTCGTGTAATATGGCTTAACAAAGCCTACATACTAAAATGAAACCTAACCTAAGTGCTTGCGACCCATTACGACCCGTTTAGGTAGCTTATGCTACCTTAACGCGTCGTTCGCGTAGAACGCGTTTGGAACGCCTAACATTGTGACCACAAGGTATAACCTCGGAAGGTTACAGCTATGGTCACCTAATGTGTTTGGTCGGATCCTAATGATCGACCAAATGGGTCGGGTTCGAAAGTATAAGCGATGGTTTAGATCGCTTACCTTACGACCCTATATAAGCACTATACTAAAAGTGACGACCTAAGCATGTTAGAACATGCTTAACTAAGTTTAGAAAATAGGTTTGGCATCAAAACAAATGGCTTTGATGCTCACGAGTAGTTTGGTTACAAAATACGCAAGAATGCGCATTTTGGCCGAAACTACGACTCGTCAATGAGCCTAGATAACGTGGTAATCAGTAGGTATAGTCACTACGGACTATAACCATCGTGATCACGCTCACGTTATGAAGTTCCAACGAACTTCGCATCGACCATAAACTGGTCAATGCAGAAAGACAAACATAGTTCGACTTTCAGACTCGAAAAGCGATAAAACAACGAAGGAACACTTACAAAGGGTCCCCGAATGCTAATCTCGATCCAAGGAACTCAGGTATGAAGCAATGGCTCCAACTTAGAGTTTTAGATCAGATTCTTGTGGGTTTTACACCAAATGGGGGGGGGGGGGGGGGGTATTTATAGGAAAAGTAGAGCCGTTAGGATCGTTTCTTGAATAACGTGCCACGATCTCGCCCGTACACTTGTCGAATTGTTGTGGTACATCTGATCTTGCCCCTTATTGGCTGGAAGAGACAAGGGCAAGATTGGCCTTTCACTTCATGAAGAGGCAACAGCATTAAATGCTGAATCTGCTATTCTGGGGAAGCCTTACGGACCGTATGGGTGATGGCTTACGGTCCGTAAGCCCTTAGTTTGGCAGATTTACATTTTTGGTCCCTGCTGCCCCAAAACTTGATATTTGATGCATTTTTGACACGTTTAAGCCCCGTTAACCCCATTTCAAAGCTCTAAAATGAAGTTAAAGTATAGGGAACTTAAAATGTGCTCAAAAATATCTTGGATGTCGGTTCGTTTGGCCGTACGGTCGCGATGTTCGGTTAATTACGACGGAATGCGCATAAGCGCGAAAAATGATCCAAATGACGCGATGAATGGATTTTTCTCATGCCATACACTAAGGCATAATATAAGGATGCTTACATAAATTTTTGGAAGTCCGGATGTATTCAGAACGTAAGTTATGCGCGAAAGTGCAAACTTGTGCACTTTTTGACACTTTTAGTCCCTGAATGATCCAAAAGTTTGTTTTAGCATACCAAACCCCTCAAAGCCTATTTCTAAGCTATGTAAAGGATATTTATGGTATGTTTAACTTATGGACATGTTCCGGAATGTTTGTTACAGTTCAAATTGGCATACTTTCGCAGTTTGTCAAGTTTAGTCCCTGTAAGCGAATTAACTTGTTTTTGCCATACCGAAGCCTTCAAAACTTATTTCTAAGTTATGTAAAGGTTATTTAAGGTATGTTGAGTATATGTTGATGTTCCGGAGTATTTGTCGCATTAAACTGAGTACGTTTACGCACCAGTTTGCGTATAATTCTCCAGAAAGCGGTGTAGAGTTTGAAATTGAACAAAAGTCAAAATATGAAAAATGTAAAACACAACCAAACAAATATTGGGATCAAATAACATTGTTTTATTGATAAATGAACTGTTCACAATGATTACAAGCACAAATGTTACAGTCTCCCCTACTTGTGGAAATTTCGTCCCGAAATTTATTTAGAGGAAACTCGTGGAAAAAGATGCGGACATTTCGCCTTCATTTGGTCTTCACGTTCCCAAGTAAACTCGGGTCCACGTTTAGATTCCCAGGTAACCTTGACCAAAGGAATGCGTTTGCGTTTAAGCCACTTGACTTCACGTTCCATGATTTCCACTGGTTTCTCAACAAATTTCAGTGTTTTATCAACACGAATCTCGTCAAGCGGTATGTGGAGGTTCTCATCAGCTAAACACCTCTTGAGATTGGACACGTGAAAAGTTGGATGAACATTTCCAAGTTCAGGAGGTAACTCAAGTCTGTAGGCTACCTTACCGATTCTTTCGACGATCTTGAATGGTCCAACGTATCTAGGTGCAAGTTTTCCTTTCTTTCCGAATCTGATCACACCTTTCCAAGGTGAGACCTTAAGTAATACACGATCACCGACTTGAAAATCCAAGGGCTTGCGTTTTAGGTCCGCGTAACTCTTTTGACGGCTTCTAGCTGTCTGAAGGTTATCACGAACTTTCTTAACCTTATCTGTTGTCTCTAAAATGAGGGCAGGTCCAGTAAGCTGAGCCTCGCCGATCTCATTCCAGCAGACTGGTGAACGACATTTTCGACCATAGAGAGCCTCGAAAGGAGCCATGTTGATGCTGGAGTGATAACTGTTGTTGTAGGAGAATTCAATCACTGGAAGATGTGAATCCCAACTACCACCAAAATCGATCACACAAGCTCTAAGCATATCCTCCAGTGTCTGGATGGTTCTTTCAGATTGACCATCCGTTTGCGGATGATAAGCTGTGCTCAGATTAAGTTGGGACCCCATAGCAGATTGCATGGTTCTCCAAAAATGAGAAGTGAAACGAGCATCTCTGTCAGAAATGATGTTCAAAGGAACACCATGTCGAGCTACAATTTCATCCACGTAGATTTGAGCAAGTTTGTCAGCGGAAAAATCCTCACGGATTGGCAAGAAATGCGCTGACTTGGTAAGACGATCAACGACTACCCAGATGGCGTCGTGACCTTTCTTTGTGCGCGGGAGTTTAGTAATGAGATCCATAGTAATGTTTTCCCATTTCCAAACTGGGATCTCTGGTTGCTCCAATAATCCGGAAGGGCGCTGATGTTCAGCCTTAACCTTAAGACAAGTAAGGCATTTGGATACGTATAAGGCAATGTCTTTCTTCATACCAGGCCACCAATACTGAATACGAAGATCCTTATACATCTTATCTGAGCCAGGATGAATAGAATAACGAGACTTATGGGCTTCATCCATAAGCAAGGTACGAAGATCATCTTGGCTCGGGACCCACAAACGGTCCATGAAGTAATACGACCCATTGTCCTTCAGTTCTAGAGCAGGAGTTATGTGATAAGGAAATTCCTTATCCATCAAACCTCGCGAAACACAAGATTGTTGAGCCTGAGAAATACGGGCTTGTATATCAGATTGAGCTTGAATAACAGATTGGACATGAACACAATGAAGCTTAGTACGTTCCTTGCGACTCAAAGCATCGGCTACGACATTCGCCTTACCAGGATGGTAGCGAATCTCGCAGTCGTAGTCGTTTAGAAGTTCAACCCAACGTCGCTGTCTCATGTTGAGCTCTTTCTGATTAAAGATATGCTGAAACTTTTGTGGTCCGTGAAAACCACACATTTTGTACCGTACAAATAGTGTCTCCAGATCTTAAGAGCGAAGACAACTGCACCCAACTCAAGATCATGAGTGGTGTAGTTCTTCTCATGTATCTTCAATTGTCTTGATGCGTATGCTATGACTTTGTTTCTTTGCATCAGGACGCAGCCAACACCTAGTTTAGATGCGTCGCAATAAACGACGAAATCATCATTGCCCTCAGGCAAAGTTAGAACAGGCGTGTCGCAAAGTTTTTGTTTCAAGGTCAGAAAAGCTTCCTCTTGTTTGAATCCCCAATCAAAGGGTTTGTTCTTCTGAGTTAGAGCAGTTAGAGGAACTACAATCTTCGAGAAATTTTCAATGAAGCGGTGATAATAACCCGCTAGACCAAGAAAAGAACGAACTTCAGTAGGAGTAGTAGGTGTATCCCAATCCCTAATCGCACGGATCTTGGAGGGATCTACATGTATACCTTGTTCGTTGACAATGTGTCCTAAGAATTGAACCTCTTTAAGCCAGAATTCACACTTGGAGAATTTGGCGAAAAGTTGCTCTTTCTTTAGGAGTTCCAAAGTAAGACGAAGATGTTGCTCATGATCAGCTCGCGTCTTAGAATATATTAAAATGTCATCAATGAAAATGATGATGAACTTATCCAAATAAGGCTTGCAGACCCTATTCATCAAGTCCATGAAAACAGCAGGAGCATTAGTCAAACCGAATGGCATGACTGTGAACTCATAATATCCATAGCGAGTGCGGAACGCTGTCTTGGGAATGTCTTCTTCATGCATACGAAGCTGATGATATCCAGATCGTAGATCAATCTTTGAAAAATAAGAAGCGCCTTGCAATTGATCAAAGAGATCATCAATGCGAGGTAGGGGATAGCGATTCTTGATGGTAAGCTTGTTAAGCTCACGATAATCGATACACATCCTAAAAGATCTGTTGGTGCAGTTGTCTGTCGACTACATCTTAGTTCGAGTCTTAGGCTAGGGCTGATTGTATAGTGAACGGAAATCGAGTAATCATGTAATAGATAAGTCCGCTTATAGGTCATATTAGGAGGTCTGCTTATTAGTCACCATATAGGTTCGCTTATTTGTCAAGATGAGAGGTCCGCTTATATGGACATGTCCATATAAGCGAACCCATGTGCCTATATATAGGGTGTCATTCAAGCGGATCAGTAGGTGAGTGTGTGCATGTAAAGGCGAAGCCCTGCCAGTTTGTCTTCGGAACTTGTAATTTGTCAGCAAATCAATAAACGAGACGTTAAACAGTGAAATCAAGCTACACGAAGACCGAATCAATGAATTCCGCCTCTGATTTAGTCTAAGCACTCTTCTAATCGACTCGTCAGGTCGTTTAACGATCCTACAAGATCCGTCCTTCTTCTTGACAAAAAGAACGGGAGCACCCCAAGGTGAAAAGCTAGGACGGATAAAACCTTTGTCAGAGAGCTCCTGAAGCTGCTTAAATAATTCTTGCATCTCAGACGGTGCAAGACGGTATGGAGCTCTGGCAATGGGATTTGCACCAGGTACGAGATCAATACGGAACTCGACTTGGCATGCTGGAGGTAGGCCAGGTAATTCTTCAGGGAAAACTTCAGAATAATCCCGAACGACAGGAATATCTGAAATAGACTTACCCTTGCCTTTATCTGCTGTAACATGTGCTAAGAAAGCCACATAGTGCTTTCGCAGATAATTACGTGCTTTAAAACAAGACATGAGTTTGAGACCACCGGCAGGCTTCTCACCACGAACCTGTAGGATCTCGCCTGTCGACAGCGGCATACGAACAATCTTCTCAGAACAAACTATCTCTGCACGATGCTTAGATAACCAATCCATACCCACAATAATGTCGAAGCTTCCAAGTTGCATTGGCGTGAGGTCAATAGGAAAAATATGGTCGTTAAGGTTCAACTGGCAGTTGCGAAGAACAGAATCAAGAACAATGGGTTCACCGCTCGCCACTTCTACTGTCAAAGGTTTACCTAGTTTCGTTCTAGACACGCGAAGCATTGGCTCAAAAGACAATGACACAAAACTCTTGTCGGCACCCGAATCAAAAAGAACAGATGCTGGCTGATTATTAATAAAGAACGTACCGTTCATCACTTCATTGTCTGCTTGTGCCTCTTGAGCATTCATGTTGAAGACTCGCCCTCGAGCCTGAGCCTGATTCTGGTTCTGGTTCTGGTTTGCTAGCCTTGGGCACCGGTTTCTGTAGTGGGTCAGATCCCCACAGTTATAACAAGCACCTGGTGGGTATTATGGTCGTGCAGCTTGACCTTGTTGCTGAGCAGGAGGCTGAGCAACTTGTTGGGCAGGGTTCTGAACTGCGCGATTTTGAGCAAACCGACAAACTTCGGCAAGATGACCTGACTTCCCACAGTTAGTACAGAAATGGCACTGATGCTGTGGCTGATGGTGACTGTTACATCGATTGCACAAAGGTGCACTTCCTGAATAGGGCTTCTTTGCTGGAGGCTGTGCGGGTTGGTTAGGAGCTGCCTGGTTAACCTAAGCAGTGACAGCATAGTTTTGGGAAGCCTTACGCTTCTTCCCCCTTTTTGATGAACCAGAATCCCTTCCATTCTTGTTTTGATCTTTCTTGCTATCTTCCTTGTAAGACGACTGTTTCTTGCCCTTGTCACCCTTCCTGTGTAATTTATTCTTTCGAATCTGCGACTCAGTCAGTGTCGCTGATAACTCGATTGCCTGACGGAGTGTGGTAGGGTTGCTACCAGTAATAATGTCTTGTACCGAGTCAGGCAGGCCGTCGATGTACCTTTCAATAGCCTTGTCGAGTGGGGCGACCATAGTCGGGCAAAGCAGACTCAACTCCTCAAACCTATCAGTATATGCCCCGTGCTCGCCACAATCTTGCTTCAAATCATCAAACTCTTTCTCCAACGCTCGTTGTTCATGACGAGGACAAAACTCCCTCATCATAAGAGCTCTTAGTTCAGCCCACGTCTGTGCTAGAGCAACTTCTGCACCGCGGTCTCTCATTACCCCATTCCACCATGTAAGAGCCCTCTTCTGAAACACGCTTGAAGAAAACTCGACCTTGCGATTATCCGGACACTGCACGTGGCGAAAAGTATTCTCGATCTCGAACCATTGAAGAAGCCCAGTTGCTCCCTCAGAACCACTAAACTTGAGTGGTTTAGCCTAGTTAAAGTTCTTGAAATTGCATGTACCATTGTTGTTGTTGTTGGCTTGGTTCCATTGAGCAAAGAGATTTGGGAATTGAGCAGCCATCTGCTGCGCAATAATTTCTGCCAGCTCGGCAGTTGCTATCTGGTGTTCGCGTCGAGGAGGCATTCTAAATAAGGAAAAACATGAAAAGAAACGAGTGAGATGATTGGATGAAGAGAATGAGATGAAACAGAATAAACAAAAGCAAAGATGGTGGTTACGCATCGCAAAGCAAACAAGCGACACGAAATGTCTATTCAAAGTAAGTGGGTCAAAATAATGTATCGCAAAGACATGTTCGCCTATAAGTGAACACTCACCCCAAGAGTTCCCAGGTAAGAGTGACTGGTCCGATTATGTGGATTTGTACGAACACTCTAGCCTTAGACAGAAAACTCAGGGTACAGGCATTCACTCTTCTAGTTCGCACGTGTTCACACTATTAAAACCCGAAAACCTTGACGAGATTTTGAAAATTCAAAGGGGTTCAAAACCATATAACAGAGGGTTCAAAACCTAGTAATCAATCATCCTAGAACAGATGATTAATTTTTCAAGCGGATTCGGAATCGAAATTCCCGTTGTGGTTATCACCTAAGGATAGGTGAAGTGCATGTTTTAAAATCTAAACACAAGATAACTTGTGTTAGGGTCCTAGAAAGTTATAGTCTAGGTCAAAGCATTACTAATAACCTAATTCCCAATAACCATTGGCTCTGATACCAACTCTTCTGTCACACCCCGGCCGCGTGTAAGGTGCAACCGCGGCGGAAACGCCGGGGAGTGTTGTGGACAGAATTAATTGTTTCATAACCATGGCATACAAAGTTGTATTTTATTTATAAACAAGAGTGTTATATTGTCTTAAACAGGAAAACAAAGAGTTCAAAACATAGTTAAACTAGTCTATCTTCATTTTTATTCTCTAAGGCACAGGTCCGCCCTAGTGTCATGATCATCATCTTATGGAATAGCTCCTGAAAACACATGTGAAAGTAGGTACGTCAGCATAAAAATGCCTGTGAGATACATAGGTTTTGTGAAAATGGGATTCATGACTTGAGTTTAAAGAAATGTTTAATAACAGTCAGTCATGAACCTTGTAATTTGTCTTGCTTTGTAAACCATTTGAAAAACGATAATATCAGATGATATGTATAGATAAGTGTAAGGTTAAACGAGTAACCAAGTAAAATGAGTTGAATAAGATAAGTTGTTTGTAAAAATAATGTCTTGTGAAGAGTATGTAATTTGTGTAAAATGTAATGTGTCTAAACTGAAATGACTTAGATAACGCTACGACATGTAATATTATACAAGCATTTATATATAGGAAGTACCAGGGGCGTATCCACCATGTTTGTATCATATTACATACGCCACGTTACTCCAACCATTTACCCAAACCAACCACCATGTAAATTGTTCATGTGAAAATCAATTGTCAAGTGTCATTGTGTAAACCATATCTAAATGTCTATGTTCAATGTAAACCACCAAGTATGTATATCAATGTCCAAATGTTTATGTTTAATGTAGATCATGTAATGTGTACCCAAAATATATCTTGTATGGTAAGTGAGATGTATCAACTAAACCATATGTAGAATGCACAAAACAATGTGTTGAAGTAAAACATGGTTTAAATCAACGTTATGTTTTGTGGAACAATGCATGCTCTACTGATATAAACATTTATGTGGTATTGTAAAAATGCATACATCCAAGCCTTGAGACTGTGGCGATAAACCCTTAAACAAATCAAAGGTTTATCTAAGTTATGTATATCGAATTCGGTCATTCCTTCCAATCCAAACAAACCTAGGATTTCAGGAACGGGAGTTGTCAATTCCTATGGTACCACTACCTAAATGGCGTGATCAATGTTAATGAATGTATTGTTCCATGTTAACAAACCAAATGTTATACCAAAATGAAGGCATGTGATGTATAATTGTACAAAGTATGCACACAATGTGCATAAATAGCATGAAATGCAATGTGAAACAATGTACTAAGTACGCACACAATGGGCATACATAGCATGAAATGTATTATAAAGCAATGTACTAAGTACGCACACAATGGGCATAAATAGCATGAAATGTAATGTAAAGCAATGTACTAAGTACGCACACAATGGGCATACATAGCATGAAATGTATTGTAAAACAATGTACTAAGTACGCACACAATGGGCATGCATAGCATGAAATGTATTGTAAAGCAATGTACTAAGTATGCACACAATGGGCATACATAGCATGAAATGTAATGAAATCATGTACTATAATGTACTAACGAACATAGCAGGTATATGATGTGAAAGCATGAAAAGCATGAAAGTAACAAGTAGGCACATCTATTTCACCCCAAAACAGTTTGGAAAACAGTAAAAGAGGGGTTCAATGTACTCACCTGAGATTGCTTTGAAGTTCTTGTGTAATAATCACACAATGCTAGTGATCACGGAATATCAAACGGCACCTAATAGGTAGCTATATTAATATACCGGACCAAAATCGGAAGGATCGGATAGTATGCGAGTTCGTAAACCAAACGAGTATGGAGACTCGTGTAATATGGCTTAACAAAGCCTACATACTAAAATGAAACCTAACCTAAGTGCTTGCGACCCATTACGACCCGTTTAGGTAGCTTATGCTACCTTAACGCGTCATTCGCGTAGAACGCGTTTGGAACGCCTAACATCGTGACCACAAGGTATAACCTCGGAAGGTTACAGCTATGGTCACCTAATGTGTTTGGTCGGATCCTAATGATCGACCAAATGGGTCGAGTTCGAAAGTATAAGCGATGGTTTAGATCGCTTACCTTACGACCCTATATAAGCACTATACTAAAAGTGACGAGCTAAGCATGTTAGAACATGCTTAACTAAGTTTAGAAAACAAGTTTGGCATCAAAACAAACGGCTTTGATGCTGACGAGTAGTTTGGTTACAAAATACGCAAGAATGCGCATTTTGGCCGAAACTACGACTCGTCACTGAGCCTAGATAACGTGGTAATCAGTAGGTATAGTCACCACGGACTATAACCATCGTGATCACGCTCACGTTATGAAGTTCGGACCATAAACTGGTCAATGCAGAAAGTCAAACATAGTTCGACTTTCGGACTCGAAAAGCGATAAAACAACGAAGGAACACTTACAAAGGGTCCCCGAATGCTAATCTCGATCCAAGGAACTCAGGTATGAAGCAATGGCTCCAACTTAGAGTTTTAGATCAGATTCTTGTGGGTTTTACACCAAATGGGGGGGTTATTTATAGGAAAAGTAGAGCCGTTAGGATCGTTTCTTGAATAACGTGCAACGATCTCGCCCGTACACTTGTCGAATTGTTGTGGTACATCTGATCTTGCCCCTTATTGGCTGGAAGAGACAAGGGCAAGATTGGCCTTTCACTTCATGAAGAGGCAACAGCATTGAATGCTGAATCTGCTGTTCTGGTGAAGCCTTACGGACCGTATGGGTGATGGCTTACGGTCCGTAAGCCCTTAGTTTGGCAGATTTACAGTTTTGG
Organism: Helianthus annuus; assembly: GCF_002127325.2. Lineage (NCBI taxonomy): Eukaryota > Viridiplantae > Streptophyta > Magnoliopsida > Asterales > Asteraceae > Helianthus > Helianthus annuus. The sequence goes on along the minus strand of NC_035442.2, from coordinate 73,166,605 downwards.
TCCCTGCTGCCCCAAAACTTGATATTTGATGCATTTTTGACACGTTTAAGCCCCGTTAACCCCATTTCAAAGCTCTAAAATGAAGCTAAAGTATAGGGAACTTAAAATGTGCTCAAAAATATCTCGGATGTCGGTTCGTTTGGCCGTACAGTCGCGATGTTCGGTTAATTACGACGGAATGCGCATAAGCGCGAAAAATGATCCAAATGACGCGACGAATGGATTTTTCTCATGCCATACACTAAGGCATAATATAAGGATGCTTACATAAATTTTTGAAGTCCGGATGTATTCAGAACGTAAGTTATGCGCGAAAGTGCAAACTTGTGCACTTTTTGACACCTTTAGTCCCTGAATGATCCAAAAGTTTGTTTAGCATACCAAACCCCTCAAAGCCTATTTCTAAGCTATGTAAAGGATATTTATGGTATGTTTAACTTATGGACATGTTCCGGAATGTTTGTTACAGTTCAAATTGGCATACTTTCGCAGTTTGTCAAGTTTAGTCCCTGTAAGCGAATTAACTTGTTTTTGCCATACCGAAGCCTTCAAAACTTATTTCTAAGTTATGTAAAGGTTATTTAAGGTATGTTGAGTATATGTTGATGTTCCGGAATATTTGTTGCATTAAACTGAGTACGTTTACGCACCAGTTTGCGTATAATTCTCCAGAAAGCGGTGTAGAGTTTGAAATTGAACAAAAGTCAAAATATGAAAAATGTAAAACACAACCAAACAAATATTGGGATCAAATAACATTGTTTTATTGATAAATGAACTGTTCACAATGATTACAAGCACAAATGTTACAGGCTTGTATCCGTGCTACTATGCTATGTGCTGATTGAATGTTTAAGGATTGGAACATGCCCAATAACTTAAATGATAATTGTATGTTATGCATGCTATGTGTTAAGTTATGTGTAAAATATACGTGGCATCTTTGTACCCAAACCTGACCTATACTGGTAACCATGCTAGGACGTGGTGACCAGCGTGCTTGACCAAGAAACCTAATCTGCCGAGCAACCCAAGGTGAGTTCACACACTAAAAGCATGCGTCCCAGGGAGGGACGCGGACAAACTGACATCTTTGGGAAGAATACTTCCAAACTAATACTTCCGGGGGAAATACGAATGGGTACTTTTAATTCACTATCTCCAGGGGAGATACGTTTGGATATTATTTATAAATCACAACTAGCAAAACTAAACGAAACTCTATCACATTAAGTCCCTGCTTACAGTACCGATTAATCGCCGGGGGCGAACGGGTTATTAGTTGATAGCGCTATTAGGTTTGACAACCTCAAACCATGACCGGGGGGATCGGGCGTGAACTAGTAGACCTTGCATCTTGGTCAATGATGATAGACATTGACTAGGGGCACAACAACTTTACGTCAACAGTTTCGGTATCGACAGTTTGGTGAGCTTACAGATGGGGTAGCTCCCCATAACGTGATTATAAATGCTTTATCTAAACAACTTACGTTTTCGAAAACTAAAACTTGACACCTCGTGAACTCGCCAACATTATGTTGATACCCTACTGCATGCTTTGCAGGTACCCAGTGACTCAGGAGCTTGCAGTTTGTGGATGTGTAGTGGTCGTCTAACCCATGTGTTGGGTTCTAAATAAACTTGAACTATGAACTTTGTTTTAAACTATTTTGTCTATGCTTCCGCTACTTACCTAAACTACTTTTTGAATCTAAGACTTTTGAACTTTGGTTATGATATTTTCTAACCCTGTGGTTGGTGAATACTACTTATGTTATTAATTAAATTGCTCAGTATAATTGGTGGCTGGATCCTGGTCAGTCACGCCCCCAGGCAGTGGCACTCCGCATGTGGATTTTGGGGGTGTGACAGATTGGTATCAGAGCCATTGGTTATAGTGAACTTGGTTTTAAAAAAGGGAATCTTTTTGAGAAAAACCAGACTATAACCCGTGACTCGTGACGACACTACACTCCAAGTGCAAGACTCAACACATTAGACCTCATAGCTCGGGCTAGTGTTTACTTGCTTGCTTGCTTTATGCTTTCTGTTCTGCTATACGTACTAGTGTGCCTAGTTAGATAGATACACCTCCCTCTTCTATCTCATTCTCGCTACATTACGACATCACACTCATACTATGTTTTCTGATTATGAAGACAATGAGTGGACGTGGAAGAGGAAACATTAACATGACTCAGGCTCAATTCACTAACCTGCTTAACACGGTGGCTACAGCTTTCGCAGCTCACCCTGGAGGTAAACTCGTTATTTTCGGATGCTGCAAAGTCAATTCAAAATCAACAACTGTAGGATGCCAATTCTTTAGACCTAGATTGGTTACCTGGCAGTGTAAGAAACAAACGTCTGTGGCGCTATCTACATGTGAAGCGGAGTACGTTTCTGCTAGCAGTTGCTGCTCTCAGATCTTGTGGATACAGCAACAGATGCGCGACTACGGTTTGCAGTTTCTTAACACACCTCTTTTTGGTGATAATGAGGCCGCAATAAATATAACAAAGAATCCAGTACATCACGCTAAAACTAAACATATAGAAATTCGTTATCACTTTATTCGCGACTGTTTCGAGAAAAAGTTGATACGAATTGAGAAAATCCACACTGACGAACAGAAAGCTGATTTACATACCAAAGCTTTTGATAAAAATCGGTTTAAATATCTGTTAAAACTGAATGGTATGAAGCTTCTTTCGGTGTCGGATGGCATTATTGGCGTTGATGAGAGTACTGTTGCGGATGAAGATGAGAAACAATCTGCAATGGTTTGTCGATTTTTTACTTGTTTTGGTATTTAGGGGGAGTAGATGTAAATAGATATATTTTTCAGAAAATACAAAACAGTAAAAAATGCAAAAATACAAAAACATGATAAAATTTCAAAATCCAAAAACAATATAAAATTGAAAAAGAGCTTGTGTAAAAAGGGAAAATGATAGTAAATCGGCTAGACAGTTACTGATGATGTGTTGATAGGTTTTCGTACATTTAGTAGATTTATTCGGGATATAAACCTAAAATTTCAAACTTGCGTAATTCGTGGGGAACACTACTTGGATATATAGGTAACCCCTAAATCTTGTTTGAAATGTCCCATATTCTGAGATACTAGGTCTTTATACTCAGTGATATCTGGCGTATTATTCCGGGACTTCTGCTGAATGGAAGTTCTGACCTAGTCCCCGAATAATACTTTCCGCATATGTTTGAAACATAGCATCACCCTCAGCAAGCTGATGAAACAATAAAATTGATAGTCGCTGTTGTTCCAACTAAAAGATCCTCTAAAGGGGACACTCCGAAAAGTCAAAGCCGTCATCTCTCTGCGTATACGGAAGTATCGACCTGAGCTCTCATAGCCCTCGCATTTAACCCCTTACAGATATCATTTGTGGTATACTCACCTGTAAGACTGAATATCTGGGATTCTGGATACGGGAGTATATTCAAGAGGTGGGACACATGAATGAGCTAAGTTCATAAGTCATCTAAATCGTATCCTGAGTAGATTGAAATCTGTGTGAGAATTTAAAGATGGATCAGTATATCGACAATCGAGGTGAATTGTTTAAATCTGAGTATGTAATGAAGCTTAACGGTACTTGTAATTTGTCTGAAAAGCTGATATGATTCCCTGACACGCTCGCCAAAAATAAGTTTGTAAATAGTTTAATTTCTTTAATTTCTCCAATTTAAGTTTCTGTATTTCATTTCTTAGTTTAGAACACTTTATTAAAATCCAAAAAGATTTTATTTCTATTTTATTTTTGACAAACCAAAGTGGAGAGTTAATCGTTGAATTCTCGAAGATTGAAGCAGATGCAGGAAAAGTTCTGAGCTGAAGAATGAGGAGAGTGTACTTTGATAAAGATTGGATTGCTGAACAAGTTAAAACAAGTTCATTAGTTTGATGCTTGTTACATATTTTCAGAAAATGTTTGAAAATGTTTTTACAAAATCAGTCTGTATTGTCAAAAGATCAACCAAGGTCATTAAATTGGACTTGGTAGATTAATTGAGTAATCAGGGTTATTAACTTAGACCTGAATACTTGAGTGGATTTCTAGAACTGATAGACTGTGTGATTTTGTGAAAAGATAAGTTTGTAATGTTTGATGTTTGAGACACAGGTTTTGGACTTCATCATTCCCATGGAAGCTAATTGTCAAAGCTTGAACCAGATCAAGACCTCAGATTCTAGCATACTGAGAGGGGGAGTCTGTGAAAGGGGGAGTCTGGATCAACAATCAAAGGGGAGTCTGAAGATGGAGCTAGGAAGTGATTCTGAACCTGTGAAGACAGAGTTGGAGAAAAGACCAAGACTGAAGACTCGGAGCCGAAGACTTCGTCAACATCCAAGGGGGAGTTCGAAATACAGGTTTTGTATAGTTAAGAGTTAATTTCGCTCATGTAGACAGGTAGGTCATTAGGAGCGAAATTAGGAAGTTGATATTTCGCTCATGAGAACATTAGTAGGTGATTTCGCTCATTAGGTAATTAGGATAGGTTTCGCTTATATGATCACATGGGATTTCGCTCTTTAAGCAGTCATAAGAGCGAAATCAGATCAACTATAAATACCCCATGTGTGATTCTCATTTGTAACTTAGAGCGAAATCAGGTCATGCTTGTGGTAACGAAACTCTGTCAAAATTCATTCAGAAAGCATCAATAGAGAAGGAATTAAAGAGGAAAAGCTGTTGTAACTTTGTGTACATTGATTCTGCCTTTGTACGCAAAGATGAACTACCTTAACTGACTTTTCAGGGTCATAGAACGGTCCAACAAGTGGTATCAGAGCTCAGGACGAGGAGTTCATACTACTACAGCTTGATTCTACCGAATTCTCTTACTTCTACTCACTTTCTCTCATACTTTTTTGTTTTGAACTGGTTCCTACGGTTGAAATGGCCTGAATTTTGAATATAACGTGTAAAACATAGTAATAACAAACCCTAGAAAGAATCAGGTTAAAATTCGGACTAAAAATGGTGAAAATCAACTAAAAACCTGATTTCGCTTTTACGGACATCGAAAGATTTTGCTTGTAATTGCTTAATTTCGCTCATACGGACATAACTTTACTGTTTTCGCTCATAGGAAAGTTGTGATTTCGCTCATAGTGCCATTAAAATCAGATTTCGCTCTTAGATCATCCCTAATTTCGCTCTTAGGGACACAAATCAACTGATTTCGCTTTTGTGACAAGTTCTGATTTCGCTTTTGTGTCATCACAACTGATTTCGCTTATTAGTCACAGTTTCTCAAAATTTCGAAAATTTTTCTAAGTGTTTGTTGATTTTTCAGGTACATTCAAGATGGATGACATATTCTTGAACCCGTTTAGCGACATGTACGCATTTGCTGGAAATTCGGGAGACGATACATCTTCAAGCAACAACAATGAGAACCCGTCAAATGCAAGGAAAAAATTATCGGATGCTTTGGAGGTTGAAAGTGCTTTCGAAACTTATAACAAACTGCCGAAGTTGATGGCTATTGAGGATTATAGTCGGTGGGCAAAGAAATTCGAAGATTGGTTGATGGCGTTTGCGTTTCCAAGTTGGAAAAATCTCAAAACGGCTACGATAATGGAAACAAAAAGGGTAAAACGTTATCATCATCTGAAGAGATAGACTCTTTTGTTGCTGAACAAAAATGTATTGCGTTGATGTTTCAATCTGTTCTTGAAGATATAATCTCTCTGATCGAATATTCTAGTTCTAAAGATCTCTGGAAAAAATTAGAAAAGAAATGTATAGGTAGTGAAGAAATCAAGAAAAACAAAAAGAAACTACTTAGGAAAGAGTTTGATATGTTTGGGTGTTTAAAGAACGAATCAATTTGTAAAATGATCGAGAGGTTTGGGCACCTGAAGCTGGAACTAGCTAGACATGATATTAAGTATCCTGAAGATGAGCTAGTTGACAAATTGTTCGATTCGTTACCAGACGAGATGGATTGGAGATATTATGCGCTGATGTTGAGAAATACTATCAAGGCACCAGAAGTGTTAACTCTAGATCTGCTGATTGAGAAACTCGAGAGGCACGAGTTGGAATTGAAGAAGACATACAAAGTCAATCACTCTTCTTACCAGCAGAACTTGGATTTGTATTATCCAAAGAGCATGATGCCAAAAACAACATCTCCCAAGACTGCATTTTCTGCTGAGAATGTCTCCACAACGAACAAAGAAAGTCAAAGCAGTGGAAATCACAGTGGTTATCACAGTGGATCTTCATCATCTGCAAGTCATTCTGATGGAAAGAATCGTTTTCAATGTAACATCACAATATACTTAAAGAATGCTCAGAATTTTGACGAGGAGTCTGCTAAACAACAGATGATTTTCCTAGCATCTGTGTTAGAGTCGTATGAAGGGTTAGTAGCAGGGAAGATTGGCAACACCAACCTGACGAAAGAGGACTATGATCAAATAGATCCTGAAGAAATGGAATTAATCGACATACGGTGGTGTATGGCCAGTGCTGTTCGTCGAGCACAACGTTTCATGGAAATTACCGGCAGAAAGTCAATTGGTGGACCATTACCAAGCTGGGGTTTGACAAGTCCAAGGTGACGTGCTTCAAGTGTAAGCAGAAAGGTCACTTCAAGCGTGAATGCAGAAACGCATATGCTGATGAGTCAGAGAACCCGTTCAGAGAAGACTATTACAAGAAAGTCATATATCATCAAAATAAATCAGAGCCGCCAAGAATGAAGCAGATTGAAGAGAACAAAGAGAAATCTAGAGCTCTTGCGGTGATTTATGATGATGAGGGTTACGACTGGAGTGAGTTGTTACCGGAGGAAGATGCGGTTGGTTATGCTTTCATGGCAAAGAATGAACCTGTTCCATGGAAAGACAACAGAACTGAAGAGCAGAAGTATAGATACAGAAAAATGTTAGCTGAAAACAGAATTACTAGAATATCTGGTATCTATTTGGAAGAGAAAAGAGCAAGAAGATGGGATCCAGACAGGGAGTGTTATCTTGACCCATATAGAAACATTGCTATTGATCACAACACTTTTGATATAGAAGCCATAATCCATGAGTTCAAAGTTGATGATGATTATTGGCAGAATAAATGGTGGGGAACTGGAGACGAGAAAGAGAAAGAAGAGAAAGAGAAGAAGGAGGTAGAAGAGAAAGAGAAGTCAAAGAAAGTTGATACTGGAATCATCGACACTACTCAGGAGTTGACTGCTGAAAATCTCAGAAAGATGGATGACAAGGTGCTAGCAGCTAAGGCGATTGAGGTAGACTCTAACTCCGTTTCTGAGTCTAAAAGCCAGGTCAGTTCAAACACGTCAACGACTGAATCAGGTAAGAAAGTAAATGGGAATGTTGATTGCAAAAATTGCATCAAGGAATGCAAATTTTGTAATACGGTCACGTATCTCAACGGTAAGAAGGTTGATGATCTGACAGAAAACGTCAGAAGCGTTGAGAATCAAATTCTTGATCATGACAAGATGGTTAAAGCTTCAACTGAACGGATAAAAGAGTTAACTAACAAAATTGAAAATGATAAAACTGATCATGAAAGGATTAGAAAAGAAAATGAAAAGTTAGTTCTTGAAAACCGTCAAATCACTGAAAAATTTGAGAAGCTTAAAACCACAATGAAAGATAATGATGATCGAAATGATAAAATTTATAAAGAAAACGTTCAACTAAAAGCCATGCTTAGGGTAAAAGAAGAATCAATCAACCAACAACTGGATGAAATCGCTAATTTGAAACTTAAAGTTCACGAGGCTGAAATTGAAAATGAGCGCACCCGGTTGAAGCTTAATAGTTACAACTCCGCAAGTTTTGTTTTGCAACACATTGTTCCAAAACCCATCGGTAAAAACAAAGCTGGCGAAGATGTTTATTCTGATGGAACAGGGGTGGGTTTTCATCAAGTCCCACCACCTATTCTTGATAACTATTCGAAAAAGCAATCGGGGTTGATGAAATTGGAGAAGAAAGTGAAGTGAAACTTCCTGAATCAATGGATGTCACGTTCACATCTTCCAATGACGTTAGTGTCCAAAATGAGGTTGTAAAAAGTGTTGTTGAAAATGTGCTAAAAACGGACAGTGACACTACTGAGGAAGATGGATGTTTCTTGGACAAATACATTCCGAAACAAAAGTCCAAGAACAACTTAAATGAAGAATCAAATCTTGTCATGTACAAGATGTTGGGTTCAGATAAGTTGTTTTCGGATTCAGAGTTTCCCATTGAGAATGTGAATGTGAAAAAGTTAACAAATGTTTTCAAGCTGGTTGAAGTTGAATTGTTAGAAGTGAACAGTCTGAGTTAAACGAAGAGACAAATGAACTTTGAAAAAGATAAAGCTTACTACAAGAAACCTGTAGTTACACCGCGTTTTTATAATAACAACCGAAACAATTGGTCGGGTGGTTATCATGGGGGTAAGTCTTATCAGAAAAGAAATGTTCAAAACAAAAGGTTTGTTGAGAAGAAAAAGTTGGTGAACAATTCGAGTTCACTTGCTGATGAAGAGAAAGAGATTTTTTCAAAATCGAATGAAGAGTTCTTTGAGAAGAGAGCTTCACAGGCTCAGTCTGAAGGCACGAGTCAGGTAACTGATACTTGAACTTGCTTTAGATGTAATCAAGTTGGTCACATTGCACGAAAATGTACCAACGTGAAGCCTAAGACTGAAACTCTGAAGATTCAACAGAAGAAAGTTGAGGTGAAGGGTAAAGCACCAATCGTTGTTGAGAAAAAGAGTGTGAAAAATGACAACATCAAAGTGAAAAATGAACCCGTAAAGAAGTCGGTAACTAAAAATGACAAATTTTACAAACGGGTAGCATTATCTCAACAAGTTTGGAAACTGAAAACTGAGAAAAAGGTTTCACCTTCTGAGGATTCAATTCTGATTGATTATGATGCAAATTTTTCACCTCTAAAGGCTGAAAACTTTAAAATTCAAGTTGCGAAAGTTAAAAGTGTCAAGATTACACCCAAGGCTGATGAGGCTTGGGTGGACACCATGTTTGACTAAACAGTTTGAATTGCCGGAGCTTCCTTGATCGCGAAGCATGAATCGGCATCCTTATTGAAGTTTTGAATCATATTGTTATATGTGCAGGATCTTCCTAGATTAGTTTCACGCTGGATTATGGACAGTGGAGCGTCTCGACATATGACAGGGACGACTGCATTGTTATATGATATGAAGAATATCAATGGAGGATATGTTGGTTTTGCGGGAAATCAAGGAAGAAGGATTATTGGTGAAGGAACGTTATCCAACAGGATTATGACGTTTGAAAGAGTTAACTACATTGCTGAGCTGGAGAATAATTTGCTGAGTATCTCGCAGATCTGTGACAGGATGTATACCACTCACTTCACTGATAAACAATGTTTGATCTTGAAACCAGGATTTGTTATCCCTGAGGAATGGAGTATCATGAGGGCACCGAGAGTTAATGATCTGTACGTGTTGGATATGAGTGTAGCTACTACAACCACGGGTCAGGCTCATTGTTTCGTGTCCAGAGCAACTGAAAAAGAATCGAGATTGTGGCACCGGAAGATGGGACATATACATCTTAGAAAAATGAATCACTTGGTGCACAATGATTTGGTTACAGGAGTTCATGTCAAAGGTTTTCATCTGGAAGGGGAGTACATTAGTTGTGTTAAAGGCAAGCAGAAGAAAAAGTCACACCCTACAAAGCAAGTCAATTCAGTCTCAAGACCCCTGGAAAGGCTTCACATGGATTTGTTTGGACCGGTGAATGTCAAGAGTATTACGGGAGACAAATATTGTCTTGTGGTTACTGATGATTATTCCAGATTTTCGTGGGTTTCTTTCTTGAAGATGAAAGACGAAACGTTTGACAATTTGATGGTGCTGTTCAAGAAGATTGAGAATCTGTACCAAAGGCGTATCAAAAAAATTCGTAGTGATAATGGTACTGAATTCAAGAATAGCAAGATGGAAGAATTTTGTGATGAAAGAGGTATATTGCATGAGTTTAGTGTTCCGTACACTCCGCAACAGAATGGTCACAGAACACAAAAACTGGACACTAATCGAGACGGCTAGAACGATGCTCGCAGATTCAAAGTTACCGATTAATTTTTGAGCTGAAGCTGTTTCCGCCGCATGCTATACGCTCAACAGAGTTCTCACTGTCAAGAAGTTCAACAAAACATGCTTTGAGCTGATCAATAATCGCAAACCGAATTTGAAGTATCTTGAACCGTTCGGGTAACCCTGTACAGTTATAGAGCCTTATGGAAAGTTTGGTCCGAAGTGCATTGAGGGTATATTTGTTGGATATTCAAGTCCTACGCGACGTGTCTCCGTTCCAAGTGAGAAGCGGATTATTAAAGCAGCGAATGTTGAATGTCAAGGTTATACTATGCCGCCACAAAGTCCAGGAGATTCATGGCGATATCATTATGACAAATTGTGGGAATCGTTTGACATGGTGGAAGAAGAAGAAGAAGAAGAAGAAGAAGAAGATGAATATTTCTTTGATGAGTTTGATATTTTGCGTGAGTATGAGTCACAGCAAAGTTTTCCAGCTGAATATTCGAGGCGACCATGGGAAACTTCAAATGATGATGAAGCAGGTCCGATTAATGCTGGTGAACAAGATGATGTCCAACAGAATGAAGTTGCTCAAGATAATCAGTCAGTTGAGAATGATAATCAACAAGCTGAAAACATGCTGATCTTTGATCATGGAGATTCAGATTCTGAGGGGGAGCAGATTCAGGATTTAAGTCAAACAAGCCAAATTGGTGAACAAAGTGCAGATCAAAATGTTACTAATCTGGAAGGCGATGTGGATGTTCCAAGCGAGGTAATGCCGCGAACTCTTTCATATCATCCAGAGGAGTTGATTATAGGAGAATTGCATTCAGGCGTTCGCATGAGACGTCAAATCAACCAGGGCTTAACATGTTTTTACTCTACAGTAGCACCTTTACAAACTGAATTTTCATTAAGTTGTTTTATCTCGCAGATCGAACCGAGAACTTACAAAGAGGCGCTTACTGAAGACTCTTGGGTCATTGCGATGCAAGAAGAGTTAAGTCAGTTTGAAAAGTTGGGTGTGTGGAAGTTAGTGGATTTGCCGGATGGTCAAAGGAAAATCAATACGAAATGGGTATTCAAGTGTAAGAGAGACGACAGAGGAGTTGTTGTAAGGAACAAAGCTCGACTCGTTGTTCAGGGCTTTAGTCAACAGGAGGGGATTGATTTTACAGAAGTCTATGCTCCTGTGGCATGACTAGAGGCAATCAGAATTTACCTTGCATTTACGTCTTGGAAGAACTTCAAAGTATATCAGTTGGATGTAAAATCGGCGTTTCTTTATGGGAAGGTTAAAGAGGAGGTTTATGTCGGTCAGCCGCCGGGCTTCACCGATCCAATCCATAAAAACACGGTCTACTTATTGGACAAAGCGTTGTATGGTTTACACCAGGCCCCGAGAGCTTAGTACGAGACTCTGTCTTAACACCTACTAGCCAACAGTTTCATACGTGGAAAAGTGGATGCCAATCTCTTCACTAAAGAGGTCGACGGACATCTTCTGATAGTTCAGATTTATGTGGACGATAAAATCTTTGGGTCGACGAATGAGAATCTATGCAAAGATTTTGAATCAGTGATGAAGCAAAAAATCGAAATGTCATCAATGGGGGAGATGAAATTCTTTCTGGGTCTATAAGTTGAACAACTACATGAGGGAATTTTCATTCACCAGACGAAGTACGTTCGTGATATTCTAGAGAAATTTGGGATGTCAAGTTCTACTCCAGCTGCTACCCCACTTGCAACAAATCATGGGATTCACCCAGATCTCACCGGAGACAGGGCTGATGAAACGTTCTACCGTTCCATCATAGGTTCTTTGATCTACCTAACTGCTTCACGTCCTGATATCATGTAACCAACGTGCCTCGCAGCAAGATATCAATCTAACCCGAGAGCTTCGCACATGATTATTGTGAAGAGGATATTACGCTACCTGAAAGGAACTCCTACATTGGGGTTGTGGTATCCTAGGAAAGGCGAATTTACGCTCGAAGGGTATTCCGATTCGGATTTCGGATGCTGCAAAGTCAATTCAAAATCAACAACTGCAGGATGCCAGTTCTTTGGACCTAGATTGGTTACCTGGCAGTGTTAGAAACAAACATCTGTGGCGCTATCTACATGTGAAGCGGAGTACGTTTCTGCTAGCAGTTGCTGCTCTCAGATCCTGTGTCGGCTAGACAATTACAGTATGCTAAAGAATTGTAAAGTTTAAATGAGGTAAACAGTCTCACTAATGATGTGTCGATAGGTTTTCGCACATTTAGTAGATTTATTCGGGATATAAACCTAAAATTTCACACTTGCGTAGTTTGTGGGGAACACTACTTGGATATATAGGTAACCCCTGAAATCTTGTTTGAAAGGTCCCATATTCTGAGATACTAGGTCTTTATACTCAGTGATATCTGGCGTATTATTCCGGGACTTCTGCAGAATGGAAGTTCTGACCTAGTCCCAGAATAATACTTTCTCGCATTGCTTGAAATATAGCAACCACCCTCAGCAAGCTGATGAAATAATAAAATTGATAGTCGCTGATGTTGTAACTAAAAGATCCTCTAAAGTGGACACACCGAAAAGTCGAAGCCGTCATCTCTCTGCGTATATGGAAGTATCGACCTGAGCTCTCACGGCCCTCGCATTTAACCCCTGACAGATATCATCTGTGGTCTACTCACCTGTAAGACTGAATATCTGGGATTCTGGATACGGGAGTATATTCAAGAGGTGGGACACATGAATGAGCTAAGTTCTTAAGACATCTAAATCGTATCCTGAATAGATTGAAATCTGTGTGAGAATTTAAGATGGATCAGTATATCGACAATCGAGGTGAATTGTTTAATTCTGAGTATGAAATGAAGCTTAACGGTACTAGAAATTTGTCTGAAAAGCTGATATGATTCCCTGACACACTCGCCAAAAATAAGTTTGTAAATAGTTTAATTTCTTTAATTTCTGCAATTTAAGTTTCTGTATTTCATTTCTTAGTTTAGAACACTTTATTAAAATCTAAAAAGATTTTATTTCTGTTTTATTTTTGACAAACCAAAGTGGAGAGTTAAACGTTGGATTCTCGAAGATTGAAGCAGATGCAAGAAAAGTTCTGAGCTGAAGAATGAGGAGAGCTTACTTTGATAGAGGTTGTGTGACTTACAAGTTAAAACAAGTTCATTAATCTGATGCTGGTTACATTTTTCAGAAAATGTTTGAAAATGTTTTACAAAATCAGTCTGTATTGTCAAAAGATCAACCAAGGTCATTAAATTGGACTTGGTAGATTAATTGAGTTATCAGGGTTATTAACTTGGACCTGAATACTTGAGTGGATTTCTAGAACTGATAGACTGTGTGATTTTGTGAAAAGATAAGTTTGTAATGTTTAATGTTTGAGACACGGGTTTTGGACTTCATCATTCCCTCGGAAGCTAATTGTCAAAGCTTGAACCAGATCAAGACCTCAGATTCTAGCATACTGAGAGGGGGAGTCTGTGAAAGGGGGAGTCTGGATCAACAATCAAAGGGGAGTCTGAAGATGGAGCTAGGAAGTGATTCTGAACCTGTGAAGACAGAGTTGGAGAAAAGACCAAGACTGAAGACTCGGAGCCGAAGACTTCGTAAACATCCAAGGGGGAGTCTATTGGTGCATGGAATGTCTGTTGACTACGCTTTGTATAAGAGTCTTAGGTCTAGATAGGTTGTACAGAGTCGAAATACAGGTTTTGTATAGTTAAGAGTTAATTTCGCTCATGTAGACAGGTAGGTCATTAGGAGCGAAATTAGGAAGTTGATATTTCGCTCATGAGAACTTTAGTAGGTGATTTCTCTCATTAGGTAATTAGGATACGTTTTGCTTATATGATCACATGGGATTTCGCTCTTTAAGCAGTCATAAGAGCGAAATCAGATCAACTATAAATACCCCATGTGTGATTCTCATTTGTAACTTAGAGTGAAATCAGGTCATGCGTGTGGTAACGAAACTCTGTCAAAATTCATTCAGAAAGCATCAATAGAGAAGGAATTAAAGAGGAAAAGATGTTGTTACTTTGTGTACATTGATTCCGCCTTTGTACGCAAAGATGAACTGCCTTAACTGACTTTTCAGGGTCATACAACGGTCCAACGGATCCTATCGCCGCATCGTCTTTTCACCCCTAAACCTATTCGCTTCGCTTCTCACAACAGGTCAGCATGCGCCTGCGCAACCAAATGTTTGTACTTTCAAAACCTTCATGGATTGCAAGCCTCTCCCTTTCAATGGCACTGAGGGTGCCATAGATCTTCTACACTGGATTGAGAAGGTCGAAGCCGTCTTTGCTGTCTGTGAGTGTCCCCCTGCGAATTGGGTGAAGTTTGCTACTGGTACGCTTGAAGGAAACGCGCTTTCCTAGTGGAAGGCGCAAATTCAGATGTTTGGTTTGGAAACTGCTAATGCTACCGCGTGAGAAGATTTCAAGGACATGATTAAGGAAGAGTATTGTCACAGGGATGACATCCACAAGCTCGAAAATGAGTACTTTGAGCTCAAGATGGTTGGATCAGAGATCAGGACATACACCAAACAGTCCAACGACTATGTTGCTCTTTGCCCAAACATGTCTCGACCTATGTATCGAAGGATCGAATTGTACATCAAGGGTTTGGCCCCAGAAATCCGGAGCCATGTGACCGCAGCCAACCTCAATACCATTCAGCCAGTCATCCATCTTGCTCACAAACTCACTGATCAGGCTGTGGAACAGGGCAAGCTGCCCAAGAGGATCAGTGTTACTGCTGGAACTTCTAGTGATAACAAGCGTAAGTGGGAAGGAAACCAAAGCAAGGATGCTAACCCCACTCAGGTCCCATCTCAGTAGAAGAAAACTGAAAACAACAAGGGCCCTCAACAACAGGGTGGCTATCGCGGGAACCACCCCAAGTGCAACAAGTGCAACCGACACCACAGCGGGCCTTGTGGGAAAGGTCAGTGTCAGCGATGTAACAAGATGGGGCATGAGGCCAAGGACTGTAGGAGTCCACATCCCGCAGGGCAGAACCAACAACATCAGCAGCAACATCATGGGAATGTCAAGGGTTGTTTCCAGTGTGGAGCTGAGGGACACATTAAGAGGAATTGCCCTGAACTGAACCAGAACCGCAACAACAATCAGGGAGCTGGAAACAACGATCAAAACAACAACAATGCTGGGAATGGTGCAAGAGGAAGGGCTTTTGTGATTGGAGCTGGAGAAGCAAGGAATGACCCCAACATCGTGGCGGGTAAGCTCCTACTCGATGATCGTTACGTTTCCATATTATTTGATTCTGGAGCCGATGCTAGTTATGTATCCCTTCGTATTAGTAAGAAGCTTAAGCACCCGCCTACGTTACTAAGTTCTAAGCATATCGTCGAGTTAGCTAATGGTAGAAACATCGAGGCCTCACATGTTATCAGCAACTGCAAGCTAGTACTGTCTGGTCAGACCTATAGCATCGATCTTTTCCCTATCGTTCTTGGAAGCTTCGACGTCGTCATCGGTATGGATTGGTTATCTAAACATCGTGTTGAAATCCTCTATCAAGAGAAAATGGTTCGCATCCCCCGCCGTTCTGGTAAACCCCTCATCGTACAAGGTGACAAAGGCGGAGAAGTCACAGGCATCATCTCGTTCTTAAAAGCCCAGAAGTGTTTACGAAAGGGGCACACCGCTATCTTAGCACTTGTCACCAACACACAGGAAAAGGAAAAGAGGATTGAAGATTTTCCAGTGGTACGCGACTACCCCGAGGTATTTCCTGAAGAACTGCCTGGACTCCCTCCCCACCGTCAGGTCGAATTCCAAATCGAGCTAGCTCCCGGGGCAGCACCTATAGCTCGTGCACCTTATCGACTAGCCCCTGCAGAACTGAAGGAACTCTCTACGCAACTACAGGAACTATTGGATAAAGGATTTATCAGTCCTAGTTCGTCACCCTGGGGAGCACCAGTGCTCTTTGTTAAGAAGAAGGATGGCACATTCCGAATGTGCATCGACTATCGTGAGCTGAACAAGGTTACCATCAAGAATCGCTACCCTCTCCCACGTATCGACGATCTATTCGATCAGTTGCAAGGATCGAGCTACTACTCTAAGATTGACCTACGATCAAGCTATCATCAGCTAAGAGTCCGTAATGAAGACATCTCCAAAACTGCGTTCAGAACTCGTTATGGACATTACGAGTTCCTTGCCATGCCCTTTGGAATGACTAACGCGCCTGCGGTTTTCATGGATCTCATGAACCGAGTGTGCAAGCCTTACCTCGACAAATTCGTAATTGTGTTTATTGACGACATCCTGATCTACTCGAAAAGTCAAGAGGAGCATGAACAACACCTGCGTCTTATTCTCGAACTCCTTCGCAATGAACAACTGTATGCCAAGTTCTCGAAATGTGACTTCTGGCTTCGAGGAGTCCATTTCCTTGGGCACGTGGTCAATAAGGACGGAATTCACGTCGACCCAGCTAAGATCGACTCTATAAAGAACTGGCCTACACCTAAAACTCCGACCGAAGTTCGCCAATTCTTGGGATTGGCAGGATACTATCGTAGATTTATCAAGGGATTTTCGAAGATTGCTCAGCCCCTCACGACTCTCACCCAGAAGGGCGTTGCTTACAAATGGAATGAAGCTCAGGAGTCCGCATTTCAGAAGCTGAAGGATAACCTCTGTAGTGCTCCTATTCTCTCGTTACCTGAAGGTACCGACGACTTTGTGGTTTACGGCGATGCGTCTATTCATGGGCTCGGTTGCGTGTTAATGCAACGCGAGAAAGTTATTGCTTACGCTTCTCGACAACTTAAGACTCACGAAAGGAACTACACTACGCATGACTTGGAACTGGGAGCAGTGGTTTTTGCCCTTAAGTTATGGAGACATTACCTGTACGGTACCAAGTGCACCATTTACACCGATCACAGGAGTCTCGAGCATATCTTCAAGCAAAAGGAATTAAACATGCGACAACGTCGATGGGTCGAACTCTTGAATGATTACGAATACGCAATCAAGTACCATCCGGGCAAGGCCAATGTCGTGGCAGACGCCCTCAGCCGAAAAGACACTACACCCAAGCGCGTGCGAGCGCTACAACTTACTATCCAGTCTCACCTCCCTACTCAGATTCGAAATGCTCAGGTTGAAGCACTGAAACCAGAGAATATCAGGGCTGAGTCCCTGCGAGGATCGAGGCAGCGGTTAGAACAAAAAGAAGACGGCGCTTACTATGTGACAGGGCGCATTTGGGTTTCACTCTATGGAGATCTACGTGAACTTGTGATGAACGAAGCCCATAAGTCCCGTTACTCAGTACATCCTGGTTCGGATAAGATGTACCACGACTTAAGGACCACATATTGGTGGCCTGGCATGAAAGCCCATATAGCAACATATGTCAGCAAATGTTTGACTTGCGCAAGGGTCAAGACTGAGTATCAGAAACCAACAGGCCTACTCCAACAACCAGAGATCCCGAAATGGAAATGGGAGCAAATCTCCATGGATTTCGTTACTGGCATACCTAGATCTCAGCGAGGAAACGACACTATCTGGGTGATAGTAGACCGATTAACTAAATCTGCACACTTTTTGGCTATTAAAGAAACAGACAAGTTTTCTACCTTGGCAGACGTTTACTTAAAGGAAGTGGTTTCGAGGCACGGGGTGCCAACCTCCATTATTTCCGACCGAGACGCACGTTTTACTTCTGAGTTGTGGCAAGCTATGCACAAATCCTTTGGCTCACGTTTGGACATGAGCACCGCTTATCATCCACAAACGGATGGGCAGTCTGAACGCACCATCCAAACCCTGGAAGACATGCTTAGGGCATGTGTGATTGATTTTGGCAAGAATTGGGAGAAGCATCTACCGCTAGTGGAATTCTCGTATAATAACAGCTACCAGCCTACCACACCAACATTCAGGCAGCACCCTTTGAGGCATTGTACGGTCGTAAATGTCGATCACCTCTTTGCTGGGCGGAAGTTGGTGACAGCCAGATCACAGGCCCAGAACTGGTGGTAGACACAACGGAAAGGATTGCCCAGATCAGACAATGCATGGCGGCAGCTCGTGACCGTCAGAAAAGTTACGCTGACAAGCGTAGGATACCGCTAGAATTCCAGGTCGGTGACCGGGTTCTACTTAAAGTCTCACCCTGGAAGGGTGTGGTTCGTTTTGGTAAACGGGGCAAGCGGAATCCGCGATATGTCGGACCATTCGAAATTACCGAGAGGATCGGTAAGGTTGCTTATAGGTTGAACCTACCAGAAGAGCTGAGTGCAGTGCACAACATCTTCTACGTGTCTAATCTGAAGAAGTGTCTGTCAGATGAAACACTCATAATTCCCTTCAAAGAACTCACTATTGACGAACAGCTACACTTTCCTGAGGAACTGATTGAGATCACGGATCGAGAGATCAAAACCCTCAAACGTAGCCAGATACCTCTCGTGCGAGTTCGTTGGAACTCGCGACGTGGCCCAGAGTTTACCTGGGAGGGGGAAGACCAGATGAAGTGCAAGTATCCCCAGTTGTTCCCAAATGAAACCCCCAGCACTGAAGCTACAACCGAATTTCGGAACGAAATTCCAAACTAACGGGGGGATGATGTGACACCCCGTTGAAACACTCTCACTCATACTAGCTTGACAGTGGCTGCCTTAACTTTCGGGACGAAAGTTCTTAAAACTTGGGGATAATGTGACACTCTGGGTTTTCCCGAGCATATATCTTGTAGTGACAATGTGTAAGTTATTAAATGAAAGGTGTGAATTATCTTGATGTGCTATGTGTTGATAACGTGTATGAAATATATATATATATATATATATATATATATATATATATATGTGTGTGTGCATAAGAACTAGTGAACCAAGACCATGACTCGAGGCCACTCGGTCTCGAGTGAACAGTAAATAGTTGGGCTGGTTGGGCCGCAAACCCTTTGAGCCCCACTCGAAACCCTTGTAGGGTGCACCACCCAAACCAACTATAAAAACCCATCACCCACCTTTCCCTTACACTCTCACACATCATCCTACACACACTCTCTCCCTCACTAAAACCCTAAACCTCAACACTCCACCCCTCTCGGTTCAAACCGGCAACCATAAGGGAGTGCTCGGATTGCTTGTAATCTCATTTGGAAGCCCATTCATCGGTCCTTCATACCCTCACACCTCGGAATCCAACCGGTTAGTGTTTTATTGTGCACTAGGTGTTATATGTGCTTGATGGATGAGATACATGCTTAGTTTAGAGGTCTCTTTGCATGATTTTGTATGATGTAGTGAGTTAAAAATGGGTAAATGATGTAGATGTTTGATTTCTAGATAAAGTTATGTCTAGGGAGAATAGAGTGATTTATTGATTATCATGATAACTTGACATATGAATAAGTAGAAAAATGTATGAATATGGTGCTATCATGTTCTCGGATGTGTGTGAATGATGATGATTGATAATACATTAAACTAGGTGTATTATGCTAGCATAAATCGGTTTAAATGAACATGTTTGTTTAGGATGAAAACCCTAATGATGAACTAGAAGAATATGTGTTGAATATGATATGAAGATTTGAATTGTGTGTTTTGATCCGTTTTGAATGAAGTTTAGACAAGAAAACATGTTTATGCATTTTGGTTGGATAGTACATAAAATCATGAACATGAAATTCTATTGATTAGTACAAGTCTCGCAGATGTACCAGAATCAGCAGGCAAACGAGTCGAGACCTCTGGTTTCGACTCGAGACCATTAAGTTGCGACTCGAGACCGCGGTGATTGCGACTCGAGACCACATACTGACAACTCGAGACTGGACTCGAGACCAGACGTCTATGACTCGAGACCTCCTGGTTGCGACTCGAGACCGCATGTTCTCGAGTCGAGACCACTTAGTCTCGATTGGGCTGTCTGACTCAGTTATTGGGCCACCAAATGTGACAACGTGTTTTGGGCTTGTATCTGTGCTACTGTGCTATGTGCTGATTGAATGTTTAAGGATTGGAACAGGCCTAATAACTTAAATGATAATTGTATGTTATGCATGCTATGTGTTAAGTTATGTGTAAAATATACGTGACATCTCTGTACCCAAACCTGACCTATATTGGTAACCATGCTAGGACGTGGTGACCAGCGTGCTTGACCAAGAAACCTAATCTGCCGAGCAACCCAAGGTGAGTTCACACACTAAAAGCATGCGTCCCAGGGAGGGACACGGACAAACTGACATCTTTGGGAAGAATACTTCCAAACTAATACTTCCGGGGGAAAATACGAATGGGTACTTTTAATTCACTATCTCGGGAGGAGATACGTTTGGATATTATTTATAAATCACAACTAGCAAAACTAAACGAAACTCTATCACACTAAGTCCCTGCTTACAGTACCGATTAATCGTCGGGGGCGAACGGGTTATTAGTTGATAGTGCTATTAGGTTTGACAACCTCACACCGTGACTGGGGGGATCGGGCGTGAACTAGTAGACCTTGCATCTTGGTCAAGGATGATAGACATTGACTCGGGGCACAACAACTTTACGTCAACAGTTTCGGTATCGACAGTTTAGTGAGCTTACAGATGGGGTAGCTCCCCATAACGTGATTATAAATGCTTTATCTAAACAACTTACGTTTTCGAAAACTAAAACTTGACACCTCGTGAACTCGCCAACATTATGTTGATACCCTACTGCATGCTTTGCAGGTACCCAGTGACTCAGGAGCTTGCAGCTTGTGGATGTGTAGTGGTCGTCTAACCCATGTGTTGGGTTCTAAATAAACTTGAACTATGAACTTTGTTTTAAACTATTTTGTCTATGCTTCCGCTACTTACCTAAACTACTTTTTGAATCTAAAACTTTTGAACTTTGGTTATGATATTTGCTAACCTTGTGGTTGGTGAATACTACTTATGTTATTAATTAAATTGCTCAGTATAATTGGTGGCTGGATCCTGGTCAGTCACGCCCCCAGGCGGTGGCACTCCGCATGTGGATTTTGGGGGTGTGACAACTGACAAGAAAAAAAAGAAAATATAGAAAAAAAAACACTAAAAGATAACCAAAAGAAAATCAACAAAAAAAGTTGTTTGGTAACGATGTTGTTCGTATGAAACCTGTGGTCAGAGATGAGCAAATGATACTGGGTACTGGTACCGAATTTCCCGAACCGAAAGATTTTAAGTACCAATTCGGTACGACTTTTAGCGTTCCTGGTACTGGTTCGTTACATTTTTTTACCTTCATATGTAACTGGTATTTTCGGTACCGGTACCGATTCGGTATTGGTTGGCACCGAGCTCATCCCTACCCTTGAAACTAAAAAAAGAAATCATTAAAAGTTAAAGAAAATCAACAAAAAAAGTTGCACGATACCGTTGTTGTTCGTACGGTACCCGTGATCAGAGATTAGCAAATTGTACCGGGTAGCACTACCGAATTCCCCGAACAAAAAGATTTTCAAAATCAATTTGATATCGACTTTTGGCATTTTTTGTACCAAGTTAGCGTCAGTTTTTACCTTCATGTACCGATAACTGTACCGGTATTTTCGATACCAGTACCAGTTAACACAAGGTTATCCAACTTAAAAAGTAAAGAAGATGATATAACTATTAAAAAAACTATATATATTATTATAATATTTAGAATACTATTCATTGGCTTATATTTTTAATATATATATATATATATATATATATATATATATATATATATATATATATATATATATATATATATATATATATATATATATATATATATATAGGATAAGGATCATGTGAGAAGTAGTAGGCTATTTGAGAAACTTAAGAAGCATTCTGAACCACATATTTTCCTTAAGCAAAAAAAATGCAAAAAAAAAAATGTAAAAAAATGCAATTTTCATTTTTTTTTTTTGGAAAAATTGCAGGTTTTTCTTTAAGAATTTAATTTTTTATTTTTATTTTTTTTTTTGGGATTTATACACATATGTATATTGTTAATCTTTTTAACTATACATATATGTATATTGTCAATTATACATATATGTATATACATGTTTAAAATTGAAAAATAAGTGTTATTTAGGGTATAACATTAGTATTTAGGGTTTAGCATCAGGGTTTAGGGTTTAGCTTTATGGTTTAGGGTTTAGCTTTAGGGTTTAGCATTAGGGTTTAGTAATAGTATTTAGGGTTTAGCATTAGGGTTTAGCTTTTGGGTTTAGCATTAGGGTTTAGCTTTAAATTTAGGGTTTGCATCAGGGTTTAGCATTAAGGGTTTAGCTTTAGGGTTTAGTTTTAGCTTTAGGGTTTAGCATTAGGGTTTAGCATTAGGGTTTAGAATTAGGGTTTAAAATTAGGGTTTAGCATTAGGGTTTAGAATTAGGGTTTATCTTTAGGGTTTAGGGTTTAGCATTAAGGTTTAGCTTTAGTGTTTATGGTATAAGGTTTAGGATTTATAACACACATTTTTTCAATTTTAAACATGTATATACATATATGTATAATTGTCAATATACATATATGTATAGTTAAAAGATTAACAATATACACATATGTATAAATCCAAAAAAAAATTTAAAAAATAAAAAATTTAATCCTTAAAGAAAAAGCTGCGACCAAAAAAAAAAATAAAAATAAAAAAAGATTTGCATTTTTTTCACCTTTTTTTTGCATTTTTTGCTTAGGGAAAATGTGTGTTCCAGATTGCTTCTCAAGTTTCTCAAATAGGGTGGACTTCTCTTAGGATCCCTACCCTATATATATATATATAGGGGACCGCTAAAATGAAAACCGCCTCTAGTTGCAAGAACCGCGAGAAGCAGTTCCTAACCATTAGATCAACAAGATGGATGGATAAGATTAAAAGTAACTATAATGAATATTAAATACATTTTGTCTTATTATGTCTTTAATAGTTTAATCCAAAAGGGTAGTTTAGTAAAATTATTTTTTTTGTCTTTTTGTCTTTATTATTTTTTATTACTTTTTTGTTTTATTATATTATTTTTATTTTTTAAAAATAATTTTTTTATTAAAAGCATTTTTAAATTCAAATTTTTTAATAAGACAAATTTTTTTACGCGCTGGTTTTTGCACGCCGGGCTTTTTCAAGCGTCGTTTTTTTAACGCGCCGTTTTACGCCGGTCTTTTTCAAGCGTCGTTTTTTTAACGCGCCGTTTTTTCAAGCGTCGTTTTTTTAACACGTCGTTTTTTTAACACGCCGTTTTTACACGTTTTTTTATCGCGCCGTTTTTTACACTTTTTACGTTTTACGTTAAGCTTTTTAAACTTTTTACATTTTAAGTTTTACGTAAAACTTTTTACGTTTTACGTTTTTCGTAAAAATTTTTACGTTTTACGTTTTACGTAAAACTTTTTTATGATTTACGTTTTATGTAAAACTTTTACGTGTTACGTTTTACGTTAAAATTTTTACGTTTTACGTTTTACGTAAAACTTTTTACGTTTTACGTGAAACGTAAAAATTTTTACGTTTTACGTGAAACTTTTTACATTTTACGTTTTACGTTAAAAATTTTACGTTTTACGTTTAAAAGTTTACGGTTTAACTTTTTTTTTTTACAAAAACTTTTTTATGCAAAAACGAACGCACCCAGAAATCGCAAACTCGGGAGGCGTCTCAGATATATTGTTATCATCATCGACTATGGAGAAAAAAATAAAAAACCAACAAGTCGTACATTCCCGAATCAACAAACAAATTCACATAAACAAGAATCATCTTTCATCAATCAGGATCACAACAATTCAACCCGGTTAACCATCTCGACACCATTCATCTAGCATTTATCATCCTTTAAACATGATCCATATACCTTATTTTGATCCTAAATTATCATTCATCTTGAACAGGAACAATACCACCTCATTTTATTAAATACAACAATTGTTTAACAAACAAGCAGTCAACTATGATGCAAGATCAAAAACACCAAAACACAAACAGCGGCATAAAGACTGACCAAAGGGTTTTGAACGGGCGAGTGTGCGGCACTCCTCGGAGCTGAGCGCTGCCTTTCCGAACCGAGACCCAAACGAAACTGAGCTGATCGGTTTAAACCCTGAACTCGAGCCAAAACTAATTCTCGAACCGAACATAACTTAGATTTGAGCTAAACAACATCAGCCACAACAAGATCAACATCACTTTCATTCTTCAGGAAATAAAAGGAACCGGAGAGGGGGTTGTTTACCGGGAAATTTGTCGGACCGAAATACAGACCGCCGCCGTGAGCGGCGTCTCCGGTCGTCTGCTCCTCGAACCATCATCCTCTTCATCTAACCTTGTCACCATCATCAGAAAAACGAGCAAAGGGAGGGGGCGTTGTTTCCGTTGTTCAGATTCACCACAGCCGCCGCCGTTAGCGGCGACGCCGTCTACATCCCGTCGGCGGCATGCTCTGCTGGTCAGGGATATGCCGCCAGTTTTAAACGAGAAAGGGGGAGCTGATGTGGTGTGGTTGTCGGATCAACCCGGCGCCGGAGATGGAGTCCGGTCGTCGGCCAAGCCATCGAGAGGGAACAGGGTAACAGGATGTGGGTGTCTGTGTTGTGTGTTTGAGAGGATGAAGCTCCTTATTTGTGGGTGAAAGATAATGGAAGAAGAAGGTCTGCAACTTTAATATTGGACATTTAAAGAGGTGAGAGGAGAGATGATAGATGATAGATTTGACTTTTAAAGGAAATGACCAAACTACCCCTTTTTTCTGATTGGTTGAGAGTGGTTCTCGTGGTTCTTACAACTGGGGATAGTTTCCATTTTAGCGGCTCCCTATATATATATATATATATATATATATATATATATATATATATATATATATATATATATATATATATATATATATCACTTAAGGGTGAGTGGTATGGTTAATCACTCTAGGGTGTTTAAGTTATATATTTTCTTATTTTCTAGAAATTATTCATAAATAAATAAAAACATATTTTAATTTAAACAAAGGTACTTTTAATTAAAAAACACAATACATAAAATTAAATTAAATAACATGACATTAAAATATAAAAATAAATTTAAAAAAAAAAACTAATTTAACTATTCGTCGTCGGAATCCGCCAAAAGGTGGGGTAAATCTTGTTCTCCAAGATGCTCCACAAGATCATATTTTAGTCTATAATGCGTATCTTCATCAATGAGCTCGTTATAAGCAGTGTCTTCGAAAACGGGCTCTACTGGAGGATCCCGAATATGTACCGGTGCAATCGCGTTTCCGTCGTCTTTTAGAATCGTATTATGCATAATAATGCACGCATATACGACCATCCTAATTTTTTTAACACTCGTAGCACGCATCGGGCGATGAAGTATATGTCATTTTGCCTTTAAAACACCAAAAGCCCGCTCCACCTCTTTTCTTGCCGCCTCGTGTTGCCTCTTGAACTTCTTTTCTTTCACAATGTGAGGATACGGAAATGATTTCACAAACACGGACCAAGTACGGTAGATTCCATTGGTAAGATAGTACCCACGCTTGTACAAGTGGTTGTTCACGTAAAATGGGCATTTTGGTGCAGTTCCATTTCGCTCAGTAAGAAATAACGGAGATTGTTGGAGCACGTTGATGTCGTTTTGTGAACCTGGTGGACCACAAAAAGCATGCCAAATCCACAAATCCTGAGAGGCCACCGCCTCGAGCATAACTGTCGGGTGACTATGATCCCCCTCATATATTGACCCCGCAACTCCGTTGGACACATTCTCCAAATAAAATGTGTACAATCAAGACTACCCAACATCCCAGGAAGGTGATGTTTCTCCTCATGAGCTTGGTACAAGAGCGCAACGTCGTGGCTAGTAGGTCTACGTAAAAACTCGGAAGCGTATAAATTACATACCGTTTCGCAAAAATTTTCTAGACTTTCTCGGGAAGTCCTTTCGGACATATTTAAATACTCGTCGAACTCGTCTGGAGCGTTACCGGTTGCTAGTTGCTTAATCGCCGAAGTAACTTTTTGCATCGGTGTAAAACTCTTCCTATTACTTGCATCCACGGCGTCTTGAAACCACGAGTTATTCGCTTGCACGTCACTCAAAATTTTAAAAAACAACCTTTTGGACATACGAAACCTTTGACGAAAAACCTCTTCGTTGAATACGGGCTCCTCGACAAAATAATCTCTCATAAGGTTTTCATGACATTTCACTCGATCTCGACGGACAAATTTCCTTTTTCTAGAAGTGCCCGTGTCTTCCAGTTGAGCGGCTTCGTTAATAAGATTTTGGAAAAAAATTAAATTACTATCGCTCGAGGAAGAATCATCGTCTTCAATAATATCAATTGGAAGGAATAGCGGTGGTATATCATTCATTGGAAAAATAGAAGAAGTGAATTTTTTTTAAAAATAGAGTTGGATGGAGAAGAAAATGGTGAAAAATGTTGTTGAATGGTATTGTTTTTATAAGGAAAAGTTGTATTTTTTTAATACAACGGCTAGTTATAACGGCTATAAACGGTCACATTTCATCAAACAATGCACTTAATCACATCCGTGAGTATATCCCGATTTCCCTCACCGAACACCCACTCACCGATGCACTCAATAATGATGGTATGGTCACCGATCGGTGACACCCGCTCACCGATGGACTCACTGAACATCATACCGCCCAGCCTAACATGTTGATTTGAAAAAAAAAAGTTATTTTAGATATGATTGGATAAAATCATGAAATCATTATTTGAAAAACTATATTTTAATAGGGATAAAAAATAGTTTAGGGGTTGTTTGTTTAGCTCTTAATAGGACTTTTAATAGTTCAGATCTCTTACTGGTTTAGCACTTAATGATTCAGACTGTTTGCTTTGTGAGCAGATGTCTGAATGGTTCAGACATTTGCCTCTGGATGGTTAAGCATTATACTGCGTCTGAATGGTTAAGACCTCTAATCTGAATTGGTCAGACATTTGTCTCTGAACGGTTAAGCATTGTACTGACTCTTAATGGTTCAGACATCTTTTTGGTTCAGCACTTAATGGTTCAGACCTCTTACTGATTCATCATTTAACCATTCAGAAGTTGTCAAACAGTCGTATGTTACCTCCTGCTCGTTTGAAAGAAATGCATGCGCAACACAAAAGGTTTGGTTCTTCAATGTCAAACCCACAACTTGCAAAAAATGGAAGATTGTACATGTTAGTTTTGTAGGTTGTGTCGATCATAAGCACATGCGGGAATGCCCACCACATTTAAAAGGACTTGTCGTGACAGAAAAATATATTCTCAACAACGTTGGTGGAATGTTCCGCCTGTTTATAACATGTCATCTTTCTCTCCTGGAGGATTTGTTCCAGTCTCTGCATGGGAGTCTTTTTTTATCGAACTTTGAGGCCCTAATCTTTTGGTTAGCATTGTGTATGTCCTTCGAAACACATTTGTTTTCAGGGTTCTATTCAGTTACGGCTTTCCAGATTTATGCGCATTTTTTGCGGCCGGTTTTCCTAACCAGATCAACAGAAAAGGGCATTCGCATTTTTTGCGACCGGTTTTCCTAACCATGGCCTTACTCTCATGCTCGCCGCTACGGCAGCATTGGAGCCATGTCCAATGATCCTTGGACCGTCTAGTAACAATAACTTATCCGTTGGCTAAACACATTCCTTTTACCCAAAGTTCCAACTCATTACGGGATATAAAATCCTAAACGAAAAAATATATATAACATTTATAATAATTTTTTTAACAAAAATAGATAGCATTTATTATACATTTTAAAAAATATATAACATTTATAGTAATATTTTTAACAAAATATATATCACTCATACCTGCTCAGTTTTGTACGAAACTTCAGGGTAAGCGGGTTGCTCGTCACCCAATGACTCTTGGGCGTAAGAAGGCTCACCAACGTCTGGTTGTACGCATGAGGCATCACTAACGAAAAAGTTATTGCCATAGTCTTCTTGTCCGTACGAGGTACCGCTAGGCACAACAACCCACAACTCAAACACTCGTAACCATAATCACAGCTAGGGACAACAACCTGAAAAAACCAACGTGTACATCTAAAGCCTGATTAATAATAAGTAAATAAATGCTTACCTCCTTCAGATCTAGCAACAACAGTTCACGAGGCACAACAAACTAAAAAAACCAATGGGTAAAAGGTAAAAGTAAATTTACAGCCGAATACAAATAAGTAAACAAATACTTACCTCGTTCAGGTCTGGCAACAACGCTTCCTTATGATGGAAACAAAAGCCGGACACGACCTTCTCCGTGTGATCATCATTTCATCTCCCATCGTAAGAATCAGGGACAACAGGCCCCTCCTAAAACAACTGCGTGGTAAGAATTATAAACAAAACACACAAAACAAGTTAACAAATACTATACCACACTGCTTTCCAGAATAAATGTGCTCATGTAATTGAGATCAAGCCAAGACATGGTGGAATCGTTTGTCGAAAGAAAGAAAAAAGCGAAAAAGAAACAACGAAAATTTCATTGTCTCCGTCGTTGTTTATAAAGGCAGAAAGTTGAAATGCATGATTTTCTGTCACTGTTGAGTGACTGATACATATTGTATAGGGCTATATGATGCGTATAAGGTTTACACGTCATGACAGTATCAACCTTTCACTGGCCTAAGAATTGTAATGAGTCCATGTCAACTTAAGAATATTAGGTGTGCTTGTAATACAACCCAAAAAAAAAAATTAATATTAGTTATATTAGAGTTGTCTTTAAAAAAATAATTTGTTATCTTGTTTGTTGAGAAATTAAATAAGCACCTACCTTACCTATACATATTGATGGTAACAGACAGAGTAGCATTTTCATTTTCATTCATAAATATTTATGAACTCAAAACACTTAAACCAATACCAATACATCTCCGGTTCATCTTTCTATAAACATATAGATTAAGGGGGTATGTTGTTCCCGGAGTCTCCGGTGGCCGGAAATCTTTGCGCCTTGGTTCTCTCCACCTGCGTAGCGCTATCTTTGCTTCGATTGTTTGAAGAAACTGCAAGAAGAGGGATTTTCGACCAGGTGCTGCTATATATTCTTAACCTATTACTTTACATCATTCAGACCTTTTCTTCTTTCTTTTAGGTCTCACACAACAACTTTGACTTTTACATCAAGTCAAACACCATCTGCACTAAAATCTATGATGTGTGCTGTTAGGCTATGGGTGTGTGGTTGTTGGAACATTATTTCCACGTAGAACATTAATTAATTAAATGGTACATCATCCCTCCTTGATTGATGGTGGTTTTCATGGATTAAACCACGATTACTATGAACCTTTCATTTGATAATTTTAAGACAAAAATAAATTAAAAAAAATAAAGGGGATAGTGGTTAGGGTAACGGTTTTGAATGATGGATTAAGAATAAATGACATAATATCTATGTGGAAGGTCATGGTGGTCATGAAGCCTTAATAGGACGTTTTTCTCACTCTGGTGGTTGTTTTTAGGAGTTACTTTTTTAGTATTTTTACACCAAAAATAAGTTATTGGTGGGCCTCACATACTTTTAATATATAGACAGATACGCGGTTTTCTTGTTAGAAATGATGATGTGATAATGGTTTTTGGTGTTTCCAGGTTTTCTTGTTAGATAGGTTTTGATATTTTTGAAAAATAAGTGTTTTGTTGATTTGAGTGCTGAATAGGCAGGCATGTTTTTAGAGTTTCTTATGGGCTTATGAATTTTAAATTTGTTGTTGTTCTAAACGTACACCCTCTTCGTATATTTACCCTCTCTTGTCGTCAAATTAGTCATTTCTTCCATTCCATTTTAAGTTTTTAACCTTCAGGCAGCGGCTGATCTAGAAAAAAAATTTAGGGGTGTCCCAAAAATTGTGTTGGACCTTCTAATATTTGTTCGGGGGTATCCCAATACATAAAACGGAGAAGAAAAAAGGCGTATAAGAGGGCGTTCAATTAGAACATATTGACATGATTTTGAATTTCTTCTTTTAAACTATGTAAAAAACTTGTATTGCAACTATGAATATTTTGTTTTGTGCAAGACTAATGGGAGTTACTTTGTTTCTTCCTTGATCAGAAACTAAACAGGAAGCTTGTGCATATAACCATAGGACTGGCATTCATGTTGTGCTGGCCTCTGTTCAGGTAAATTAAATAGTGCGACGCATGTGACATTTCATGTATATTGATCAATCGTGTATTATGATCCCAGTTCAGGCAGTGGAGGAGCATACATAGCCGCTCTTGTTCCTGGTGTTAATATTGTCAAAGTGCTTCTCATAGGACTTGGAATTGTTAAAGACGAAGCTACGGTCAAGTCTATGAGCAGATTTGGAGACTACAGGTGTTCAACTTAGTATCAATTTATGGTTACAATAACAATCTTTTAGCTAAGTTAATTCAGTTTGACACGTTTAACATGAAACACAACCCAAATCGACCCATTTACTTTATGTTATGTACCAGGGAACTTGTTAAGGGTCCATTGTACTATGCGTCTACAATCACTTTTTGTTGCACGATCTACTGGAGAACGTCCCCAATTGCCATTGCTGCAATTTGCAATCTTTGTGCAGGAGACGGTAATGGAAAATAAGAACAAGAAAAGACGGTCTATTTTAGCATCATTAGTTATTTTTGTAAAACCATAATACTCTTGCGTTATATCTAATAAGAAATATTATATTAAGTGATGTGTGCACCTTCGTCTTTCGGCTCATGCCTCGGCTCCAGGACCCTGTCACATCTTGAGCTTTTTATAACCAAGAAATACCTTTAACTGATGACTTTTGTATGTTACCCTTGTTGCAGGTTTTGCTGACATTATCGGGAGGCGGTTTGGAAAGAAGAAGCTCCCTTATAATACTGATAAATCGTTTGCAGGGTCCATTGCCATGGCCATTTCTGGTTTCATGTCCTCTGTCGGGTAGTCGCTTTGAAACCTTTCTTGATCGCTTTTCCACTCGTCGCTTAGTTGTTGCAAATTATTAGTTTATGTGTTTTGCTCATTTTCCATTGATTTTAATCAATAGTTATTGTGTGAAGTATATTTTAAGAAACTATATTATCAAGATATTAGTTTAATTGTTATAGAAATTTAAAAGGTTTTGAGCAGTAGAAAACACTCCTCTTTCACTCTTGATCAAGTTTCTATAATTACCCACCACGTGTTGGTTATAAGAAAATACGTATAATCTGTCACCTCTACTGTGTTTTATAACTTGTTTGGTGCTCATGAACTTGTGAAAATATTGTTGGTGATAGGTTCATGTATTATTATTCAATGTTCGGTTTCGTGGAGAGAAGTATTGGCATGGTGGTCGGCTTCTTAACGGTGTCTGTTGCGAGTGCGTTGGTCGAGTCCCACCCCGTAAGCACCAAGTTTGACGACAATCTGACGGTGCCTCTTGTTTCTGTGTTCATAGGAACATTGGTATTCTCGTAAATGTATCGGCTGGTTTTGTTGTAAAATGTTTGTTGTATGGCTACTGTTTTTCCATCCAAGTGTCATGCCAATTTGGGTATTGTCACAACCTAATGAACCATCACAACCCTTCATTCGGACCACCAGTTATCGAACCTAGTATGATACCGACTTTTTATGAACCGGATCAATACAAGACCAAATGCCCCATTAACTAGAGTAGGGGTGTGAATTTCAAATACAACAGGGACCTAACACAAAATTCACGGGTTTAGGTTTGGGTCAAAATAGTTTCGGGTCGTAACTGCAAATACGCCTTACCTAAAGAGGTGACGTTTGCATCAAGCCGGTGGATTCACGGGTTGGCCTGTATAACCCATTTATTTATCTTTTAAATGTGTTTTATGTAATTATGTTAAACTTTTTTCGGTATTTTTACCAAAATATAAAAGTTTAAAGAATTAGTTAGTTTAAACATACAGAACTACAATAAAATATTATGTAAATTTGGATTTTTAAAGTGTTAATATACAAAGAAATAGTTCAATAATCTTTAGGTGAAACAGATCGTAAACCCTTGGATATATCATGTTGGGTTCATTTCTGTGCCAATTTTCGGGTTCATGCTGTGTTTTGAGTTCAAGTTTGGTTAAAATTTGTGGGTTTGTGTTGGGTTTAGGGATGAGCAAATGGTACCGGGTACTGGTACCGATTTTCCCAAACTGAACTATTTTCGGTACCGACTTTTGACGTTTTCGGTACCGATATTTACCGGTTTTTATCTTCAAATACCGGTACCGAACCGTATCAGGGATTTTCGGTACCAGTACCCGTTTTCGGGGATTTTTGGTACCGGTTCGAACCGAGCTCATCCCTAATCGGGTTTGACCCATTAACCCACTCACGCAACCCAATAAACAGCCCTAAGCTAGACCGATGTGAACAACTCTAGAGCGAACCAAAATGAACCAATGGACTGCCCCATTAAACCACCTCCTATTCATCGAACCGAGCCACTGGTTTGCAAACCTTCGTGACCCCTTGGATTGAATCTTCCAGTCTCACCTACCCGAAGGAACCAACCTCTCGGTAGCAGCCGACTCCAATTGCTATCACCATAAATGCCACTTAACCCAGCTGAACCAATCGGAAAAACAGAAACTCTTTTTAACTTTTTACGTACGTCTCAACCCAAAATATATTATTTATTTGAACATATTCCCAACATTTTAAAACTGATGTTAGGGCAAAATCGATCAGTCCTCATTGAACTAGGTTTGTGTACGGGCGGCCTAGATCATCCTAGGCCAACCCGGACTAGTTCTAGACTCAAATCCAGGCACAAACTTCACAGGATGACAGACCAACAAACAACAAGATCCTTCAAATAAAAGAAACAAACAAAAAGCCACCATTTAAAGACACGTTCCTCCTCGTTGGTTAACCTGTACGATCCTTGCTAAATCATCATGGTAACATCTTTGTAGGCTTGGTCTGTTACACAAGGTCTCATAAGTTTGTAACAATGCTCGATAATGACGAGTAAGTTCCCACTAGAGCACTCATGATGCCAACCACAATAATGGAAATACTAAAACCAATCTGTATCATAAAAAATACCATAGTTATAAAAAACTACAATTCCCATAACACATGTACCATCTCTTGTTATGGATATTTAAGATAACGAGTGGGTTTGGTAACCGGTCAAAATGGGTAATGTATGTTATGTCTCAAGTTGGGTTGACCCAAAACACTTTTTTTTTTCAAAAAAATCCAACTTTCTAAAAAAAATTATTAGTGTGCTAATTATCTACTTGTTTAAAAAAAAGACTATTTTTTAAGGTTTTAGCTTTTAAAATCATTTTGGGAAACTTTTGATACGCTCAACCCCATTGACATGTTTTCTTTCAGCCAGCTTTTTTTTTATTTTACCCGCCTGACCCGTTAGAGAAAAAACAAAACGCTAATCGCCCATATATAAGTAGACACGTTAAAATTGTTAAATCTAGAACTACTGTAAGAAAGCGAGACTATTTTGATCTGTAACCCACCTGTGTAGTTGTTGCCTTATTCCCTTGACTTCTGAGAAAACACAGAGCTGGCATTATCATCGCCTGCGTTTAACCAGTGAAATGAAAAGTTATTATATACTTATGAAACAATTTACTTTTCTCCGTACCAGATTAGTGTCAAATGATAGTGAGCTCTAAGGAATTATTAAGTGAGCTATAAATTTATAAAGATAAATAATATGATTAAAGTAGATACATACCACCATTACACATAGGAGTGATCCCATTAAAGACATCACAGCACCTGCAGTTAAAACAAACAAGATACAAGTCTATAAATATAAGTAGTGCTAGAAATTTAGTATCTAATTATTGTGTTTTGGAAAACTAACTACCTGATCATCACAATAATCAATTTTTAATGTTCGGAAAAACAGATTCTGCTTCTGATAATCAATTAGAGGGTGTTTGGGATTACGTTTTGAAGTGATTATTTGATTATTGCGTTTGTAAAACATAAATAATCTAAAAAAGTGTTTGGATGAAAAAGTGATTATCTGCCTCCAAAACGCAGTTTTGAAAACGCAAAATCTATTTTGAAAACGCAACACCAAACACCCCCTTATTTAGGGATCAAAAGTGATTATCAAAGGATATGATAGAACAACTTATTTACCCTTTCTTTAATGCTCTTATTTTCGTTTCATAACCATTAACCCCTATATACGTTTTTCATAATTTTATTTTGGGTCGTTTTATCAATTAATTTCTAAAATTTTCCAAAATTGCCAATCATCTGGTTGTTACTAGGTAAAAGTACAGAAGCAAAGTCAAATATTATTACAGCTCATAATTTAATGTGATTATTCACTATCAAATACACAACCAAACATCTTCTAGGAGTAATAAAGCACAAAAGTGAAAAAAATAATAAATATATAAACGAGGCTTACCAAAGAAAGGGATAAGAGTTGCAACACAAACAGTCGATACGACTAATGTTGTTCTAAGGATAAAATAACACCAAGTACTGTTTCGGATTCTTGCAGGTAACAACTCTTCTATGGCACTAGTCAACGGGTTCAAAAGCAGCGCATATTTAGTGAACGGGTTAATGACCTGCATTTATAGAACATATGTTAAATACAACAGAGGATTTAATAAGCATAAAACAACTAATGTGTTCCTATTTTTATCAAATTTGTAACTTAATGATATCAAATGGATACTTACCACTACCCACAAGGCAACTTTTGAAACGATTGCGTTATCTGGTAAGTTTAGTGTTATTTGGGACAATGTGCTTTCACCGAACATGAGGTATCCCAAAATGGCAACAGCCCCATACATTGACGCACACAAGATGAAACTGAGAACATGAAAAAGAAATCTATTAGCTCAGGAACAATGCCCGAAAATGTTCATCGGGTGACTTTCAACCTGTTTGACGCATTCCCTTAGTGGTTAAAACATTAACCCGCTTGAGATAAAATATAGAGTATAATGTCATTTCCGTCCCTGAGTTTTGGCCAGTTTTGTGACTTTCGTCCAAAGGTGTCACACCCCGACCACGCAGAACATACAAAACGTGGCGGAAACGTCGGGGAGTGTTGTAACAGAATCAATTGTTTCAAATCCATGGCAAATGAAGTTTCGTTTTATAAATCAAACATTAAAGTTTACATTGTCTAAACAAGAATCAAAGTGTACATAACATAAATTAACTAGTTCTTGTCTCGTTTTAAGTCACTAAGGCACAGGTCCGCCTAAGTATATCTTGATAAGTCCTATGCATCATCTCCTGAAAACACATGTGAAAATAGGTACGTCAGCATAAAAATGCCTGTGAGATACATTGGTTTTGTGAAAACGGAATTCATGACTTGAGTTTGAGAAAATGTTTAGTCATGAACCTCGTATTTTGCTTTGTCTTGTAAATCATTTGAAAAACGGTAAGATCAAATGATATGTATAAATAAGAGAACACTGTATGGTTAAACGGATAACCATGTAAAATGAGTTTGTATAAGATAAGTCGTTTGTAAAACAATGTCTCGTGAAAAGTGTGTTATTTGTATAAAATGTCATATGTGTCAAATTGAAATGATTCAAATAACGCTACGATATGTAATACCATACAAACACTTATATATAGGAAGTACCAACGACGTATCCACCATGCTTGTATCATATTACACACGCCTCGTTACTTAATCACTTACTCAAACCAAACCATCGAGATGAAGTGTTTAACAATGGTAGAAATGTTCATTTATAGTCAAATGTCTATTGTCAAATGTAATCCATGTCAACGGATACAACTGGTTTACACGGTTCAATGGTTACAGACGGTTCATGAAGTCAAAGGGGTAAGACGGTTCACATAGTCAAATGGTTACAACGGTTCAAAATGTAATGTAATGTGTTCATATGTTGGATGAGCATATGCAACAGAAATGCAATGTGAAACAATGTACTACGTATGCACACAATGGGCGTACGTAGCATGAAATGTATTGTAGAGTACAACGGTTCAAAATGTAGTATACTGTGTTCATATGCTGGATGAGCATATGCAACAGAAATGCAATGTGAAACAATGTACTACGTATGCACACAATGGGCGTACGTAGCATGAAATGTATTGTAGAGTACAACGGTTCAAAATGTAGAATAATGTGTTCATATGCTGGATGAGCATATGCAACAGATATGCAATGTGAAACAATGTACTACGTATGCACACAATGGGCGTACGTAGCATTAAATGTGATGTAAAGCAATGTACTAAGTACGCACACAATGGGCATACATAGCATAAACAC
This sequence comes from Helianthus annuus, assembly GCF_002127325.2. NCBI lineage: Eukaryota > Viridiplantae > Streptophyta > Magnoliopsida > Asterales > Asteraceae > Helianthus > Helianthus annuus. The sequence goes on along the minus strand of NC_035442.2, from coordinate 73,130,215 downwards.
AATGAAATCATGTACTATATATGTACTATCGAACATAGCAGTATATGATGTGAAAACCGGAAAGCATGAAAGTAGCAAGTAGGCACATGTGTTTCACCCCAAAACAGTTTGGAAAACAGTAAAAGAGGGGTTCAATGTACTCACCTGAGATTGCTTTGAATTCCTTGTATAATAACCAGATAATGCTGGTGATCACGGGATATCAAACGGCACCTAATAGGTAGCTATATTAATATACCGGACCAAAATCGGAAGGATCGGATAGTATGCGGGTTCGTAAACCAAACGAGTATGGAGACTCGTGTAATATGGTTTAACAAAGCCTACATACTAAAATGAAACCTAAGCTAAGTGCTTACGCCCCATCATGACCCGTTCAGGTAGCTTAGGCTACCCTAACGCGTCGTTCGCGTAGAACGCGTTCGGAACGCCTAACATCGCGACCACTAGGTATAACCTCAGAAGGTTATAGCTATGGTCACCTAATGTGTTTGGTCGGATCCTAATGATCGACCAAATGGGTCGGGTTCGAAAGTATAAGCGATGGTTTAGATCGCTTACCTTACGACCCTATATAAGCACTAAACTAAAAGTGACGAGCTAAGCATGTTAGAACATGCTTAACTAAGTTTAGAAAACATGTTTGGCATCAAAACAAATGGCTTTGATGCCCACGAGTAGTTTGGTTACAAAATACGCCAGAATGCGCATTTTGGCCGAAACTACGACTCGTCCCTGAGCCTAGATAACGTGGTAATCAGTAGGTATGGTCACTACGGACCATAACCATCGTGATCACGCTCACGTTATGAAGTTCCATGAACTTCACATCGACCAAAAGCTGGTCAATGCAGAAAGTCAACAAAATGTTGACTTTCGGACTCGAAAAGCGAATAAAAGAGCGAAAGAAGACTTACGGAGGGTCCCCGAGTGCTAATCTAGATCAAATAGCTCAGGTATGAAACAATGGTTTCAACTTAGAGCTTTAAGATCAGATTGTTGTGATTTTTACACAAAAGGGGGGGGGGGGTATTTATAGGAAAAGTGGAACCGTTAGGATCGTTTATCGAATATCGTGCCGCGATCTCGAGCGTACACTTGTCAAATTCTTGTGGTAAGTCAGAACTTGGCCCTTGGCTCCTGATTGGGTGAAAGGGCATTGCCCCTTGATCGAACGAAAGGCCAAACTGCATTAAATGCAAAGATTTTTCTGTCTGACAGTCTCACGCGCCCCGCGTAAGGATTTGGTAAATCCTTACGCGCCCCGCCTAAGGTTCCCAGATCAGAATTTACAATTTTGGTCCCTGCACTTCAGAAATACGTATTTTGGCCCATTTTTGGCACGTTTAAGCCCCGTTAACCTCATTTCAAGGCTCTAAGATGAAGTTAAAGTGTAGGGGACATGAAATATGCTCAAAAATATTCCGGATGTCGGTTCGTTTGGCCGTACGATTGCGATGTTCGCTTAATTACGACGGAATGCGCATAAGCGCGAAAGACGATCCAAATGACGCGACGAATGGATTTTTCTCATGCCCAACACTAAGGCATAATATAAGGATGCTTACATAAATTTTTGGATGTCCGGATGTATTCAGAACGTAAGTTATGCGCGAAAGTGCAAACTTGTGCACTTTTTGACACTTTTAGTCCCTGAATGATCCAAAAGTTTGTTTTAGCATACCAAACACCTCAAAGCCTATTTCTAAGCTATGTAGAGGATATTTAGGGTATGTTTAACTTATGAACATGTTCCGGAATGTTCGTTACAGTTCAAATTGGCATACTTTCGCAGTTTGTCAAGTTTAGTCCCTGTAAGCGAATTAACTTGTTTTTGCTATACCCAAGCCTTCAAAACTTATTTCTAAGTTATGTAAAGGTTATTTAAGGTATGTTGAGTATATGTTGATGTTCCGGAGTATTTGTCGCATTAAACTGAGTACGTTTACGCACCAGTTTGCGTATAATGCTTTAGAAAGCAATGTAGAGTTTGAAATTGAACAATAATTGATATGTGCAAAACATACACATATTTATACAAGATCCCAAGTATGAAATACAATATTTCATCGGCTTGGTATTTGTTTGATGGTCGCGGTGACACAGGTGTCACAAAAGGTATGTTTTTCCGCTTCTGGATCCAAAAGGTTTGAAATCTTGCCATTTCATCCGGCTCGTTAACTCTATCCATTTTTCTCCATTATGTCAAGGGTATTTTTCGTCTTTTTTGTTAACTTCAAGTCAGGGGACTTAAATTTAGTAAGGGTATTTTAAATGCTTGTACACAAACTGAAAAAAACCGAATTGCCCTTTAAGATTAGCAAAAAAGACATAAATACCCATGACTTAACGGAGAAAAACGGATGGAGTTAACGAGCCGGATGAAAATGGCAAGATTTCAAACCTTTTGGATCCAGATGCCGAAAAACAAACCTTTGGACGAAAGTCATAAAACTGACCAAACCTCAGGGACGGAAATGGCATTTACTCTAAAATATATAATCCAAATCATGCTATTCATAAGTAAACAAGTATAAATCAGACACATACGCTATTATCATCGCCTTGCTAAACTTGGTCTTGTCAGCCATTGACTGGTAAATATTAGGAAACACGGAATGTCCGGAATAGCAAAAAACATAAATTCCCAAAGCAAATGGCACACCACTCCACTTAACTGCAGGACCACTTTCGTTAAATCCAACACTTACGGTCCCCATGTAAAACACACAAAAGATAACCACAACTGTAGTCAATACACCAGTAGCTGCAAAAAAAAATGCAAATGATTAAATAAACACAACTTTAATTAGCAAATTATACAACACCTCTGTAAGTACTAAGTAAATAGGTCAAAATGCCACCTTTACATGGAAAAACAAATTATACACATAAGTGTACCTGAAAGATAGGAGATTACTCGCACATTTTTCAACAACACAATGGGTACAAGAATGAGACAAGTGATAACCGCAAACAAGTGAACAGAGTCCAGATTGTAACCACCGAAATTCAAAGAAGCCGTAGGGAATAAACTAGTAAGATTGTCTCCTTCCAGAATAATAAATTCCACACAATATGACTGTGAGATCAAGAAAACATATTATTAATTATTATTACTATTATTATTATTATTATTTTTACTTTTGTCATTTTCTAAGTCTACTATTATTATTATTATTATTTTTACTTACATAGAGCTCCGTATACAAGATAATCTGCACGTAAAAGAAGAGTATAAAAAGTCAATTTAAAGTATAAGATAAATAATTGACTTATAGTCTAAATGGTTAAACTTACTGATACAATAAGGCGACCATATTTCCCAAATGCAGCTTCTCCAATATCCGGATAACTAAGAATACCTTCTTTGCTCTCAAAGCACCGTTTCATGAGCGAAGCAGTGTAACAACATATGACGCCAAACAGGAATAGAAAACCCAACCCAGCCCACCCTGCTTGCACAATCGTAAAAGGCATAGAAAGAAGCCCAACTCCCACCATTACATTCACCGCTGTTCAACATTAAAAGTTAATTACATATTAATCATTATTATAATAACAATATGATCTGTTTAATGAGCTCACTGTTAAATACAGTCTGAGTAACGCTACATCCATGGCTAATGGGAAGCTCTCCAAGTTGTTCATGTAAGGAACCCTTTCCTGACCATGATGATATTTTCCTTGTGATTCTTCGTAAATCTTCTTTGCTATAATATTTCTCACATTCAGATAGCAATCGAGCCTTTGCGTCATCGTCAAAGTTATTTTCACATCCAATATCATATAGTGACGAATATATAGAAGAAGGATCTCTAAGGAGGCCAAAGTTTGGTGTTGCTGTGATTGAATATGAATCAATTGTCTGCCTGCAATCGGCAACGTAACATTTTGGTGGTTAAATGTCCATTTTCAGCTGTCATTTCACCTATGTATCTCTTGTAATACTAAATAGAACGCCGGACCATAATACTGATTGAAATTACATGTTAATTGGATAGTATAGATGTACTCCTTACAATTAAACATAATATCAGGCCAGAAACGTTTCACTTTACTTGTATCAACTTTTGACCACAAATAAGCAGATTATGATCAAAATTAGTTTTGCCATACACATAAATCTGGCTAATCTCTGTAACGCAGAAAATAATTTTCAGAATCAAACGTATTCATTATACAGTTATCTTAACTTGTATATAATGTATCTAATCCTTCAAAAGCGATAGCAGCTACAAGAAATGTGATCATTTCGAAGCGTAATTATATCTGTTAACATAACAAATTATGACGAACTTATGCATCAGCAGCTCAGCTAAATTTCTCATTCAACTTATATGCTAAAACCTAAATGATCAACTGTTTCATACCTTCATCATAATCGTACTAAACGTAATAACACTCTCGTATGTTTGCAATATGAATCGATACTTTAAAAACAGAGAAATGATCATTTTGAAGCGTAATTGTATCACTTAACATAACAAATTATGATAAACTTATGCTTCAGCAGCTAAACTAAATTTCTCATTCAAGTTACATGCTAAAACCTAAATAATCAACTGTTTCATACTTTCGTCATAATCGTACTAAACGAAATATAACGCTCTTGCATGTTCGTAATACAAACCAATACTATAAAACAGAGAAATGATCATTTCGAAGCGTAACTGTATCAGTTAACATAACAAATTATAATAAACTTATGCTTCAGCAGCTCACCTAAATTTCTCATTCAACTTACATGCTAAAACCTAAGTGATCAAATGCAGCATAATTTCAACATAATCGTTGAACAAAATAGAACGCTCTTGAGTGTTCGCCATATAAATCGATGCTAAAAACAGAGAATTGATCATTTCGAGATTAATTGTATCAGTTAACATAACAAATTACGATGAATTTATGCTTTAGCAAGCTCACCTAAATTTCACTCAACTTATATGCTAAAATCTAAATGATCATGTGTTCTCATACTTTTAATCATAATCGTATTAAACCTAAACGTGCTCTCGCAATATAAATGTATACTAGAAAACAGATAAATAATCATCTCGAAGCATAATTACGATGAACTTTTGCTTCAGCAGGCCCACCTAAATGATCAAGTATTCTTACAGTTTTAATCATAATTGCATTAACAGTTGACGTGTTGGTAACATAAATCGATACTAAAAAACAGAGAAACAGATACGCATACACATAAACAATGTACAAATCCATAATTCACTACACCGCTATATTAACGCGTACTACGTGCAGTTAACGGTGTACGGAGACAAGGTTAGCGTAAAACAAGGGCGAAAAACGGTGAACTAACTTGTAACTCTGCGGCCATTGACTAGAAGAGAAATGCGAAGAAGAATTACGACTTTCGTCATCATCATCATCATCTTCTGTATCATCATGTTGAGCTTCTTCATCATCATTTTCCTCCAAAAGGTAATCATCATCATCGTCTACTTTGTCTCTCATTATTATTCAATGAATTTTGTTAGGGCTCCTGAAAGAAAGTATGTATGTGTGGACAATAACACCGATAGAATGGGAAAAGACTACAGGAGCGGTGAAGGATATGATTGAGGAATATGGAAGTTCGTATATGAATTGGTGTGGTAACCGATGTAGAAGATATTGGAATAATTGAGAACCACCAGGTGGATGATGCGTTACCTCAACAGTTAAAATCACTCACATTGTTTTTCTTTTTTAGACTTTTTAAAAAATTGCCCGGATAGTCTTAATGGTTTGGTGATACCACATACTTTTAAAATTATACATCTAGTCCTTAATTTTTGCACATTCATTCTCGGATTGTCTCTGGCGTGAATGAGAGTTAGTTTTCTCAATTAAGTGGTTGTGAAATGACAAAAATACCCTTTCTATTAAAATAAAATTTTAAAACATTAAAAACATAAGCTTACACCCTCACCCTACCCACCCCCACCCCTCTCCCCTTATCTTTTCTCCATCTTTTGTATGCAACTTCAAGTCTTGAACAACAATCACCTTCCACCATCACAATAGCACCCACCACCATAACAGATTCACCCATCACGCCGGAAAAACGCCCCACCATAACACCTTTCATTTAACATGAACATGTCTGTAACCAATTAGCATGCTTTGTGTTCTCCCTGATGTCAACTTCAAACTTGATGTCCCCTACAAAAAATAACTATTGTAATACAAGACTAGATAATCAAACGAGACTGATATTTTCTAGTAAAACTGTAAAAGCCTTTATCCAAATGAGTGAACCTAACTATTGCCGCATTAGTCTCAAAACATGAAACCATACAGGGAGTTAAGCCTTAATAAAATGAGGACTACGGTATAATACTACAAACAAATCATAAACGTACCTGTATAAGCTTCAACACATGAGGATCAGAAAAACCAAACATATCAGCATCGGATTTGAAGAAGCTCTCAGACGCATCTTCAGACTGAGAATTATCAAAACAGGGTTATCCCTCTTTTCCAGCGAACAGTGGGAATGGATTGCGATTGATAGTCGGGGTGGGTTGTGAATGATAGTGGGGGTTGCAGTGGTGGTTTGTAGAGAGAGATGGTTGTTGCACCGGTGATTTGTGGTGGTTGTTAGTGGAGATGGTTACGTTGGAAGTTTTGGGTGTGTGAATGTCTAAAAGTGGTAAATACTTTGTCCCACATTGGTGTGGAAACAAAGTGAATGGTTGTTTATAAGGTAAAACTTTTACGAAATCATTGTAGCTTATGACATGTTTTACCACAAGTCCTACCCGCGCGTGATGTGCGTTAGGTGTAATATAATTTAGATGTATATTTTAAGCCCTTTTACACTTTTTAGCCAAGTTTTAAATTTATAAAACACGATATTTACTAACACTAAACACACATATGAGCAAGTGCACCCATCGTGAGCGTAGTATAGTGTTAGTAAGATACCGAGGTCGTCCAAGGACACAAGAGCTTTTAGTACCGGTTTATACTCAACGTCTAATCAAATCAAAAGTTAGAAAAAGGTTTTTAAACTAGAAAAATAAAACTAACGAAAATGTTGAAAATAAAAATAAAAGTAAAAACAGATAGACAAGATGAATCACTTGGATTCGACTCGTGTGTAGTGTAACCTTTGATTATTTCCGCACTTTTGCACTTATTTAAGAGATTATCTTAGTTATTGTAGTAGGCCCCTCTTTTGAAGGTGACGTTACCCTCAACCCAGTAGTTTGAGTCAGCAAGGATACAATCCTAAAGGGTCGGATTATTGAAAGATAATTAATTATGTTATTAATGCATAATGTGGTAGGCCCCTCTTTTGAAGGTGACACTACCCTCGGCTAAGTAGTCTGAGTCAGCAGGGATACAGTCCTAAATAGCCAGGTTAAAGTTTTAATAGTAGTTTAACTTATGAGGGGATCAAAGAGTTTGGACCCCCGCCATCCAATACCGGTGGGTATTGAAGGAGGTCCTACTAAATTTGACTCAGGTCCTTTGCAGGATCTATACACTGAACAATGGCAAGACTCTTACCAAATCGTTCCCTTAACCCCCGACCAGGTAGCCAACATATCTCCATATAGACCGTGGAGATATGAATGGTGAAAATCTTTTATTTTATATAGACAGTAAAATAATGCCAAGACACCACGGACAAACGATAAGGAAGAATCACCTTCAACATAAGAAACTAGTTATTAAATTCATTAATACATAACCAAATAAAAAGTGCGAAAAGATTAAAAATAAAAAGTATTACACTAAACACTTGTCTTCACCAAGTGATTTAAGAGACTTAGGCAAACATGGCCTTTGATTGTCAAGAACTCTTACAATCAATCTTGGATCCCGAGACGACTCACTCTATGACGGGCAATGGATGATGGTGTTGGATGATGGTGTTGTGATGGTGGTGGGTGGTGGGTGAAGTGTGAGAAAGGTGGTGTGCCAAGGGATGAGTTGCAAGTGATCCAAGCACTCCTATTTATAGGCTGAACAGAAGCTCGGGCACGGCCCCGTGTCCATCCTTCTCTCTTTTTTCATTAATTGCAGTTTGTCTGCATTACTTGACTATGCCCCCGTGTCCGTTGAGCACGACCCTGTGTGCAGAAGCGTATCTGTACTATCAAGATTTACCTAGATTCTGCGAATCTTATAGTACCACGACCCCGTGTCCGCTGCGCACGGCCCCGTGGTGGGCGATAGAAGCTTCTACAGCTTTGTCTTTTCTGCTGACACTTGGGGCACGCCCCCGTGCTCAGTGAGCACGGGCCGTGTTCAGTCTTCTGTTCTCTTGTTTTGCTTGGGAAGATGCTGTCGCGCCGGGGGGGGGGGGGCGAGCATCCCACGTTTGTTCCTTTTCTTGTATTTAAGTTAGATTTAGCGGCCTTTTTGCTTCTTTTGTCTATTTGAGCTCATTTAATCCTGAAAATACAAAAGGAAGACAAAAACACACTTTTTCCAACATTAGTACTGAAAAAAGGTTAGTTTTATGTCACAATTGATGTAATTTATATGTTGCATTTTGTGCACATCAAATACCCCCACACTTGAATCTTTGCTTGTCCTCAAGCAAAACTCTTTATAATGTGGCTTTTTCACTCCCAAATGGAATGGGTAGAAGAGAAGGTTTTTGGCTTGTCATAGAGTGTTGGGATTTCCAAGATTCTTTATTAAGTTTTATTTTTACTTATTTACAATCCTATTCGTCATGAGTTATTGAAAACATTACATAAGATAAATTACTTATTAGGGCATAACATGCCTTTTTAAAATTTCATTTATATACAAGTTCACATACCTCACGGGGGATCACTCAACACTCGGCCGGAGATTTATTTTAGTGAATCACTCGAGAGCGGTATGGAACTTACTCCTACCATAAGCTTGCCAAGCAATCAATCCTCCTCTTTTTTAACTATATACCTTTGGAAATATCAAGAAGACTTTTTGGGTGAAGGGTTAGGCTTGGGCTAAAGGTGGGTGGTTGGGTTAGTGGTTAGTAGAAGGGCGAAAGGCGCAAAAAGCATCGGTTTTTGAAGACTTTTTATTTTTGATAATTTATTTTATTTTGATGAACCATTTCTTTCAAACAAAGTTATTTTTGATAAACTTGTTTGTTTATTTGGTTTCATCATCATTTTTTTTCATAACATAAGTCATAAGAAAACTGAGCTTTGTTACTAAAAGAAAGAGTTAAAATGAAAAAGGGTTTAGGTGAGTAAAAAGGGGTGTTTGTTTTGGGTTAAGAAATGAAAAGGTTTAGGCTCAAAGGGGTTAACTAGGGGGATTTTGGGTAGGTAGTAAAAAAAAAGAAAAATAATGGTGTAGAAAGAAAAAAAAAAGGGTTAGTCCTAATGCCTCCATCATTTACTTACTTGGGTTTAAGTTGGTAAGGACCAGGAATGTATCGTCGTGCCAAGTTCTAGAGTTGTAAGAACCAAACGGCTATTCACACAAGAAACGAAAAATAAGCATTTAGTTTAAAGATATGTATTTGTATGCTCAATAAAGACTCAAAACTCACTTTTTGTGGGAATGGGTTTTTATGTGATCAAGTATATATATAATCAAATTTTAACTAAACTCATCATGCCGTTTCATAATTTTCTTATGTTGGTTCTTTTTATCACGACCTATCGGTTGTAAATTTGTAAAAATATAACCTCGTTAGAACTTGAAATTCCCAAATTAAACCTAGACAAGTTGAAAAGTTGAAAAACAGGTTTCTGGACACGACCCCGTGTCGACAATCTGCAAAGTTGAAAAACAGGTTTCTGGCTTCGGTTTTCCTATCCCGGCTTTAGTAGTACTAATATTTAGTACTCTAAGCCTCGTATGTACCTGTCTTATCAATTAACACCATGCCAAACCATCGCAACCATCCTAAATTACCATAGTTTAACATCCACGTCATCAAGTTAAAAAGAAAAACAAATGCAGAAAAATAAAAAGAGTTAAAGGAAAGTAAATTGTTCAACACTTCGGCATGCAGGCCGGAAATTGTTTGATAGAAAAGAGGGTTAACCTGTGGGATCACCAACCAGCTGCTTCCAGCTCCACGCCTCCAGCCTAGTCCATGTCTTCATCCTCGTCATCACCTCCTCCTCCATGTCCCGCCATGTACTCCCGGATGCTCCCAATGTCATCCTGAATGTCGAATATGTTTCTTTCAATAGCTCCGACCCAAGAGTAAGTGTTTGTCACACCCCCAAAATCCACCATGCGGAGTACCACCGCTTGGAGGCGTGACGTGACCAGGATCGAGCCACCAATTATACTGAACAACGTATTTAAGTAAATCAAGCCAACCACAATACGATTGGTGATCAAAAGCTAGTTAACCAAGTTTTAATTCAGACAGCGGAAGCATAAAACACAAAACATAAGTTCGCAGTTCATAAGTTTAAGTCAGACACATAGGTTTAATAAGTTCATAATGATTTAGATATTAAACACTGGACATAACTGTCCGTACACCACGACGACTCCATCCTCGTGCAAGCTCCAAGCAGTTAGCGACCTGTAAGGCATGTAACAACGAGTCAACAACAAAGTTGAGTGAGTTCACGTTTGGTTGTTTAGTTTTAAGTTGTTTCCGAAAACGTGGTTTGTCTTTCGTTGGCGTAATTGCCGTGGGGGTTACCCCGTAGTTGAAAGTAAGATTAACCAGTTCATTCTTTATTACCCAAACCATTTCCATGTTTAGTGGGGGCTTCCCCATGTGAACCACTAGACTGTACCATATCGACCACTAACGCAAATAAGTTGTGCCCTACATCAGTGTCTATCATCACTGACGGTTTGCCATAGTCCATTAGTACACGCCCGTCCGACTGGCACGGTGTGAGGTTTGTTAAACCTAATAGCGCTATTAACTAATGACCCGCTCGCCATTGGCCTCGGCGATTAAGTCGATATAAAAATGCGGGACTTATGAGCGGATTCGACACAGAACTCAAGTTATGACTAAAAACATATCGCTCATTTTCTGCAGAAAAATGCAGCTCTAGCTGCTGTTACAAATCGGGTCTTTAAAAATAGTAAACGAAGTCCAAAAATTATGATTCCAGTGCCATTAGAACCGTATTTCCTAATACCTAAATCTAGGCTTCAGAAAATGCATTTTTCGCTTTATTAAGGTTCGGTTACAGCCAACTGAAGTTGGCTGTAATCACCAAACAGCTTTCTGTTTTTCAGCTTCTACATTCTAATGCGAGTTACTTTGGTTTCGTTAACATGTTCAGCGAATAACAACATTTCTAGTAACCAATATTAACAAGTAATCAGCAAGAAATCAGCAACATTTCAAGACAACTTCATACTAACATAAATACATCATGTTTCATCTTCTTGTTTAAGCCTCTTTTTAGTGTTCTTGTAGATTTAACATATTACATTTTTCTCTACACAAAATGGACATGAACAAGGGTTAAATAAAGACTTACTACTAGCTTAGAGCTAGGGAAAAATCTAGTGAAGAAGATGATGAGAAATGATGATGAACAAGCAAGAACAAAGATCCTTTGAAGCTTCCACAAGTTGCAACCTTCTTGTATCACCCTTGAAGCTTGTATGGAACTTGAATATGGTGAAGATGATGGTGGTTTAGTGGTGGTGATGGGGGCGGTTGTGGGTGGCCGAGAGGAGGGAGAGAGAAGAGTGAAGTGAGAGAGTGAAGATTGTGAGTTATGATTATTATATATTACAAGATCTCCAAGAATCCTATCATATCTTAGCAAAATCTCAATCTAATATTTTGTCTACCCAATCAAGTAAACAATCTAATAAAATATGGGAATGAGATCTTTGAAGATATGTTGGTGATTTGGGTGGGTCCTATGGGCCGTAAATATGTATGGGGGGGGGGGGTAAATTCTAAGTATTCATGATAGTTGGTAAATATTAGTTCATATCCATGTATTTAGTTACATATGTTAGTTACCAGAGAATTTAGTGGGTGTTATGGTGTACGGGGATCATAACTAGCCAAGAAATAATTAAACAATTTTTCTTGCAATATTTTGGTGTCCCGGGTAATGTCCGGTTGTTCGGTCGGATACTGTTCCGTTAAATTGTTTAATTGTTCCGTAAGGCGTCTTATATATATATTTTTGTAACACAATTAATTCCTAACACATAGGAAAATATTCAGGACTATTTATTAACTTTTCTGTATACCACTAGTATGTTAACACGCACATGTAAGTATAACACGGTATTCAGAGAGCAGTTAAATGATTCAGCACAGTCATCAAGCACTTTAATTATTATTAATAAATTGTACGGATACATAGAATTACGAGGGTTGTCACATTCTCCCCCTGTTAAGAAAATTTCGTCCCGAAATTTAGCACGTAGTTACTGAGGAAGCTAGTTAAGTTGCGTTCGTTTCCTGGTTTTCCTGGGGTGTCACATCATCCCCCTGTTGATTTGGAATTTCGTCCCGAAATTCTGCAGTAGCTTCAGTCTCAGTAGTGTTTTCACTTTTCTTAAACAGCTGGGGATACTTGAGTTTCATTTGGTCATCTCGTTCCCAGGTATACTCTGGGCCACGACGGGAATTCCAAAGAACTCGGACGAGAGGTATTCTTGTGTGCTTGAGAATCTTAACATCTCGATCAGTAATCTCTACTGGTTCCTCGACGAATCACAGCTGGTCGATAGTGAGTTCCTTTAAGGGAACTATGAGGGTCTCATCTGACAGACACTTCTTCAGATTTGACACGTGGAAAACATTGTTAACTCCGCTGAGTTCTTCAGGTAGATTCAATTTGTAGGCCACTTTGCCAATTCTCTCAATGATTTCGAATGGTCCGACATAACGCGGGTTAAGCTTACCTCGTTTGCCAAAATGAACTACACCTTTCCAAGGTGAGACTTTGAGTAGCACTCGATCCCCAACCTGGAACTCGAGTGGCTTTCTTCGCTTATCGGCATAGCTTTTCTGACGGTCACGAGCTGCCGCCATTCGTTATCGTATCTGAGCAATCTTTTCTGTTGTATCTACCACGAGTTCTGGGCCAGTGATTTGACTGTCACCAACTTCTGCCCAACAGAGAGGTGATCGGCACTTGCGTCCATACAATGCCTCGAACGGAGCGGCCTGGATGCTGGTGTGGTAGCTGTTGTTATATGAAAACTCCACTAACGGGAGATGCTTTTCCCAGCCGTTGCCGAAGTCGATTACGCATGCCCTAAGCATGTCTTCGAGGGTTTGGATGGTGCGTTCTGATTGCCCATCCGTCTGTGGATGATAAGCGGTGCTCATATCTAAACGTGAGCCAAAAGACTTATGCATAGCTTGCCATAGTTCAGAGGTAAAACGAGCGTCACGATCAGAAATGATGGAGGTTGGCACTTCGTGCCTTGATACCACTTCTTTTAGGTAGATGTCTGCTAGAGTAGAAAACTTATCCGCTTCTTTGATAGGCAGAAAATGTGCAGACTTGGTCAGTCGATCCACGATCACCCAAATGGTATCGTTTCCGCGTTGAGACCTGGGCAGGCCAGTAACGAAATCCATGGAAATTTGCTCCCACTTCCATTTAGGTATCTCTGGTAGTTGGAGTGGGCCTGATGGTTTCTGGTATTCGACCTTGACCCTGGCACAAGTCAAGCATTTACTGACGTAGGTTGCTATGCTGGCTTTCATACCAGGCCACCAGTATGTAGTCTTGAGATCCTGGTACATCTTATCCGAACCAGGATGTACTGAATAACGAGACTTATGTGCTTCATCCATCACAAGCTCGCGTAAGTCTCCATAAAGTGGAACCCAGATGCGTCTGTTAACATAGTAGGCGCCGTTTTCTTTTTGTTCTAGCCGTTGCCTCGATCCTTGTAGGGACTCAGCCCTGATGTTCTCTGCCTTCAATGCTTCAACCTGAGCATCGCGAATCTGGGCGGGAAGTTTAGATTGGATGGTAAGCTGTAACGCACGTACACGCTTAGGTATAGTATCCTTTCGGCTGAGGGCGTCAACCACAACATTGGCCTTGCCCGGATGGTATTTGATAGCGCATTCATAATCGTTCAAGAGTTCGACCCATCGGCGTTGACGCATGTTTAACTCCTTTTGCTTGAAGATATGCTCGAGACTCCTGTGATCGGTGTAAATGGTGCACTTGGTACCGTACAGGTAATGTCTCCATATCTTAAGCGCGAAAACAACTGCTCCCAGTTCCAGATCGTGAGTAGTGTAGTTCCTTTCGTGAACTTTAAGTTGGCGCGATGCATAGGCAATGACCTTGTCACGTTGCATCAAGACACAACCAAGTCCTTGGATGGAAGCGTCGCAATAAACCACAAAATCATCTGTGCCTTCAGGCAATGAGAGGATAGGCGCGCTACAAAGTCTATCTTTTAGGTGCTGAAATGCGGACTCCTGTGCATCACCCCAACGATAGGTGACACCATTCTGAGTCAGCGAAGTGAGGGGTTGCGCAATCTTGGAGAAATCCTTGATAAATCTTCTGTAGTATCCTGCCAAACCCAAGAATTGGCGGATTTCGGTTGGTGTATGAGGTGCAGGCCAGTTCTTGATCGAGTCAACCTTGGATGGATCTACATGAATTCCATCTTTGTTTACCACATGGCCTAGAAAGTGGACTTCGTGAAGCCAGAAGTTACATTTCGAAAATTTGGCATACAACTGCTCTTTTCGAAGAAGTTCCAGAATAAGCCTCAGGTGTTGCTCGTGCTCCTCCTGACTCTTAGAATAGATCAGGATGTCGTCGATGAATACTATGACAAACTTATCCAGGTAAGGCTTGCACACTCGGTTCATGAGGTCCATGAAGACCGCAGGTGCATTCGTTAACCCGAAGGGCATAACTAGAAACTCGTAATGGCCATAACGAGTTCTGAATGCTGTTTTGGAGACGTCCTCCTCTCGGACTCTCAGCTGATGGTAGCCTGACCTTAGGTCAATCTTAGAATAATAACTCGACCCTTGCAACTGGTCGAACAAGTCATCAATGCGTGGAAGAGGATAAGGATTCTTCACTGTCACCTTGTTGAGCTCGCGGTAGTCAATACACATCCTGAAAGTACCGTCTTTCTTCTTCACGAACAAGACTGGAGCTCCCCAGGGTGAAGAGCTAGGACGTATAAAACCCTTTTCCAAGAGTTCTTCTAGTTGCGTGGACAGTTCTTCAAGTTCTGATGGAGCTAGACGATACGGTGCTCGAGCTATGGGCGCTGCTCCAGGAGCTAGCTCGATTTGGAATTCAACTTGGCGATGAGGCGGAAGTCCAGGTAATTCCTCAGGGAAGTCGCGCACAATAGGAATGTCTTCTATCTTCCTTTCTTCCGCGGATGCATCAGTAACGAGGGCTAGGATAGCGGTGTGGCCCTTTCGTAAACACTTCTGGGCTTTAAGGAAAGAGATGATGCCTACAACAGCACCACTCTTGTCGCCACGAATCACGAGGGGTTCTTTACCAGAACGAGGGTTACGGACGATTTTCTCCTTGCAAATAATCTCCGCTTGATGATGAGATAGCCAATCTATCCCAATAACGACGTCGAAACTACCAAGTATGATGGGAATAAGATCGATGGAGAAGGTCTGACCAGCTAGGACGAGGTTACAACCCTTAACTATGTGTGTGGCTTCAAGACTTTTACCGTTTGCTATTTCTACTGTGTGTTTGGTGTTCAAAAGGGTTGGAGTGCGCTTAAGCATTTGGCTAACTTTTAGGGACACATAACTAGTATCGGCACCCGAATCAAATAACACAGTGACAAAGAAATCATCCAGAAGAAACTTACCCATCACAACGTTGGGATCATTCCTTGCTTCACCCTGATCAATTACGAACACACGACCTCGGGCGCCATTGCCATTATTGTTACCTCCATTGTTGCCTCCGTTGTTGCCTCCATTGTTGTTCCCATTGTGGTTCCCGTTTCCTTGGTTGTTGTTCTGGTTTTGGTTCAGCTGGGGGCAGTTCCTCTTAAAGTGGCCTTCAGCGCCACACTGAAAGCATCCTTTATTGCCCTGCTGATGCTGCTGCTGGTGGTTCTGTGGAGCTTGCTGTTGTTGGCGATTCTGATTCACAGGATGTGGGCTCCTGCAATCCTTAGCTTCATGACCCAGTTTGTGACATCTCTGACAACGACCCTTGTTGCACTGGCCGCTGTGGTGCAGATTACATCGATTGCACTTAGGATGATTTCCCTTGTACCCACCCTCACCTTGATTTCCAGATGACTGCTGACTGGGGCTCCTGTACTCATATGTCTTTCGCTGCTGAGATTGAGCTGAAGCAGAACCCTTGCCCAGATTCCCATCCCACTTGCGCTTATTGTCATTGGGAGCATCAGAAGTAATAGCACTAACACGTTTGGGCAGCCTATTCTACTCAACTGCCTGATCAGTGAGACGATGAGCCAACTTGACGATTTGCTGTATAGTGCCAAGGTTAGCTGAGGTTACGTGGCTTTGAATCTATGGTACAAGACCCTTGAGGTATAGCTCAATGCGCTTGATGGGAGGGTCTACCATAGTGGGACATAGGATGGCCAGCTCATTCGACCTCTTCGTGTATGCCTCAATTTCAGATCCCGTCATCTTCAGATTGAAAAATTCTACCTCTACTTTGTGGATGTCATCACGACTGGAGTACTCTTCTCTAATCAGTTCCTTGAAACCATTCCATGGGGTGGCATTAGCAACCGCCAACCCAAGCAATTGAACCTGTGCTTTCCACCAGGTTAATGCAGCTCCTTCGAGTGTTCCAGTAGCATATTTCACCCTTCGATCTTCAGGGCATTCACACATCTCAAAAACAGACTCAAGCTTCTCAAACCCGTGAAGTAGACCTACAGCTCCTTCTGTGCCGCTGAAGGTGATAGGTCGGCAATCCATGAATGTTTTGAATGTACACACAGGAGGCTGAGCATGATGACCTATGGTGCGAGAATAAAAGACAAGGTTAAGCACAAGAGTTGGTTCACGAGAGTAGGATCTAAACATCCTAGGATAGGTCGAAATAGCAGGTTATACCTCCTGCAGGAACAGCTGCGAGTGCCTCAGCAACTCGTTCGTTGATCAAAGCCGTCAACTGGGCTTGAGTGAGGTTGATACGTCCTCCGCGTCCATTCATGATCTTCATAACGAAGCAACATAGGTGAGGGAAGTGTCGCAAAAGTGCGTAAGTGTGGGACAACAGGAGAGAGTAAGCACACAAGGTTCAAATAGCAATTATCACGTTAACTAATGCACAGTGAGAACTATTTAACCGACAATATAACATATATCATACCACTTACGGTGTCGAGTCTTGCACGTGGAGCGAAGCGTCGTTGTGGATCGTTGAGCACTGTACAGGTTATAGTCTGGTTTTATCAAAAAGCTTTTCCTTTTTTTTAAAACTGAGTTCACTATAACCAATGGCTCTGATACCAATCTGTCACACCCCCAAAATCCACCATGCGGAGTACCACCGCTTGGAGGCGTGACGTGACCAGGATCGAGCCACCAATTATACTGAACAACGTATTTAACTAAATCAAGCCAACCACAATACGATTGGTGACCAAAAGCTAGTTAACCAAGTTTTAATTTAGACAGCGGAAGCATAAAACACAAAACATAAGTTCGCAGTTCATAAGTTTAAGTCAGACACATAGGTTTAATAAGTTCATAATGATTTAGATATTAAACACTTGACATAACTGTCCGTACACCACAACGACTCCATCCTCGTGCAAGCTCCAAGCAGTTAGCGACCTGTAAGGCATGTAACAACGAGTCAACAACAAAGTTGAGTGAGTTCACATTTGGTTGTTTAGTTTTAAGTTGTTTCCGAAAACGTGGTTTGTCTTTCGTTGGCGTAATTGCCGTAGGGGTTACCCCGTAGTTGAAAGTAAGATTAACCAGTTCATTCTTTATTACCCAAACCATTTCCATGTTTAGTGGGGGCTTCCCCATGTGAACCACTAGACTGTACCATATCGACCACTAACGCAAATAAGTTGTGCCCTACATCAGTGTCTATCATCACTGACGGTTTGCCATAGTCGATTAGTACACGCCCGTCCGACTGGCACGGTGTGAGGTTTGTTAAACCTAATAGCGCTATTAACTAATGACCCGCTCGCCATTGGCCTCGGCGATTAAGTCGATATAAAAATGAGGGACTTATGATAGAGTTTTGTCTAGTAAGTTGTAAGGTTGTTGTCCTACCCAAGGAGGATGAACGTACGTAGTTCTACCCAGGGAGAATACGCAGGAGTAATATTGGCATCCTACCCAAGGAGGATGGCCGTACATATCCTACCCAAGGAGGATATGTAGATTCAGTTTTAAATTCTTTAACCCATTCCCAAACCACCGGGAATCCCATGCCTTAGAAAGTGTGTGAACTCACCTCGGTTTGCTCGGTTAGATTCTCAAATATAGCTAACAGTCAGAGTCGGTCAATCACGTCCTAAAGTAATTATCATTAAATCATTTAGTGGTTTTCAAATAGAGCACAAAGTTCCTACACGTATCTATCACATAACATGCATTACTTTAATGGTTTATGCCCATATAAACTCCCCATCCATTCCCATTCACAAATAAACATACGACATTGCACATAACACTTTTATCGACACATAACATGTTAGATCATCTACAGATAACATATTCGACATTTAGACACGCAAATCACTACTTATGTCGTTTCAGCTTAATTGTCCGAAACTGGGCTGTTTTCGAGCATTTTAATAAAATAGTTATCTTGTTTCAAAAATTCCCAACTTTTTATAGAAATTGCTAAACGACCCAAATATTATTGTGCAAAAATCTCGGGATCTAATTCATCACCAATATTTTACTAAAAATCATTTTCCGGACTGCACTCAGATTTATCTTTTTCTGACTGCAGTCTACGGAATAATTCATTAAAAATTCATTGTAAGTCGGATTAACGAAATTCCAGTGGGACACTTACTATGACATCAGTTTCCATCTACTGTACAGATTTCATGAGCGGATTCGACACAGAACTCAAGTTATGACTAAAAACATATCGCTCATTTTCTGGAGAAAAATGCAGCTCTAGCTGCTGTTACAAATCGGGTCTTTAAAAATAGTAAACGAAGTCCAAAAATTATGATTCTAGTGCCATTAGAACCGTATTTCCTAATACCTAAATCTAGGCTTCAGAAAATGCATTTTTCGCTTTATTAAGGTTCGGTTACAGCCAACTGAAGTTGGCTGTAATCACCAAACAGCTTTCTGTTTTTCAGCTTCTACATTCTAATGCGAGTTACTTTGGTTTCTTTAACATGTTCAGCGAATAACAACATTTCTAGTAACCAATATTAACAAGTAATCAGCAAGAAATCAGCAACATTTCAAGACAACTTCATACTAACATAAATACATCATGTTTCATCTTCTTGTTTAAGCCTCTTTTTAGTGTTCTTTTAGATTTAACATATTACATTTTTCTCTACACAAAATGGACATGAACAAGGGTTAAATAAAGACTTACTACTAGCTTAGAGCTAGGGAAAAATCTAGTGAAGAAGATGATGAGAAATGATGATGAACAAGCAAGAACAAAGATCCTTTGAAGCTTCCACAAGTTGCAACCTTCTTGTATCACCCTTGAAGCTTGTATGGAACTTGAATATGGTGAAGATGATGGTGGTTTAGTGGTGGTGATGGGGGCGGTTGTGGGTGGCCGAGAGGAGGGAGAGAGAAGAGTGAAGTGAGAGAGTGAAGATTGTGAGTTATGATTATTATAGGGTGTACCTATCTACACACCCATTTTACTATCTACACACCAAAAAAGGTGTTTTTTGTCCTTACATGCACACCCTGCAGTGTCGAACTGTGGCTAAAACGCGGCGTTTTGGTCCGGTTAACCAGACAAAGACTGACGGGTGTCTGACGGGTCTGTTGACCGGACCAAAACGCCGAGCTTCGGCCGCGTTTTGGTCCTGTCAACCAGACAAAAGACTGACATCCGGTCTGGTTGACAGGACCAAAACCGGCCAAAGCTCGGCGTTTTAGTCCGGGCAACAGACCCTTCAGACACCCGTCAGTCTTTGTCTGGTTAAACGTACCAAAACGCCGCATTTTTGTCACAGTTCGACACTGCAGAGTGTGCATGTAAGGACAAAAAACACCTTTTAATGGTGACTATCTACACACTTGGTGTGTAGATAGTTTGGCCCTTATTATATATTACAAGATCTCCAAGAATCCTATCATATCTTAGCAAAATCTCAATCTAATATTTTGTCTACCCAATCAAGTAAACAATCTAATAAAATATGGGAATGAGATCTTTGAAGATATGTTGGTGATTTGGGTGGGTCCTATGGGCCGTAAATATGTATGGGGGGGGGGGTAAATTGTAAGTATTCATGATAGTTGGTAAATATTAGTTCATATCCATGTATTTAGTTACATATGTTAGTTACCAGAGAATTTAGTGGGTGTTATGGTGTACGGGGATCATAACTAGCCAAGAAATAATTAAACAATTTTTCTTGCAATATTTTGGTGTCCCGGGTAATGTCCGGTTGTTCGGTCGGATACTGTTCCGTTAAATTGTTTAATTGTTCCGTAAGGCGTCTTATATATATATTTTTGTAACACAATTAATTCCTAACACATAGGAAAATATTCAGGACTATTTATTAACTTTTCTGTATACCACTAGTATGTTAACACGCACATGTAAGTATAACACAGTATTCAGAGAGCAGTTAAATGATTCAGCACAGTCATCAAGCACTTTAATTATTATTAATAAATTGTACGGATACATGGAATTACGAGGGTTGTCACATTCTCCCCCTGTTAAGAAAATTTCGTCCCGAAATTTAGCACGTGGTTACTGAGGAAGCTAGTTAAGTTGCGTTCGTTTCCTGGTTTTCCTGGGGTGTCACATCATCCCCCTGTTGATTTGGAATTTCGTCCCGAAATTCTGCAGTAGCTTCAGTCTCAGTAGTGTTTTCACTTTTCTTAAACAGCTGGGGATATTTGAGTTTCATTTGGTCTTCTCGTTCCCAGGTATACTCTGGGCCACGACGGGAATTCCAACGAACTCGGACGAGAGGTATTCTTGTGTGCTTGAGAATCTTAACATCTCGATCAGTAATCTCTACTGGTTCCTCGACGAATCGCAGCTGGTCATCGATAGTGAGTTCCTTTAAGGGAACTATGAGGGTCTCATCTGACAGACACTTCTTCAGATTTGACACGTGGAAAACATTGTGAACTCCGCTGAGTTCTTTAGGTAGATTCAATTTGTAGGCCCCTTTGCCAATTCTCTCAATGATTTCGAATGGTCCGACATAACGCGGGTTGAGCTTACCTTGTTTGCCAAAATGAACTACACCTTTCCAAGGTAAGACTTTGAGTAGCTCTCGATCCCCAACCTGGAACTCGAGTGGCTTTCTTCGCTTATCGGCATAGCTTTTCTGACGGTCACGAGCTGCCGCCATTCGTTATCGTATCTGAGCAATCTTTTCTGTTGTATCTACCACGAGTTCTGGGCCAGTGATTTGACTGTCACCAACTTCTGCCCAATAGAGAGGTGATCGGCACTTGCGTCCATACAATGCCTCGAACGGAGCGGCCTAGATGCTGGTGTGGTAGCTGTTGTTATATGAAAACTCCACTAACGGGAGATGCTTTTCCCAGCCGTTGCCGAAGTTGATTACGCATGCCCTAAGCATGTCTTCGAGGGTTTGGATGGTGCGTTCTGATTGCCCATCCGTCTGTGGATGATAAGCAGTGCTCATATCTAAACGTGAGCCAAAAGACTTATGCATAGCTTGCCATAGTTCAGAGGTAAAACGAGCGTCATGATCAGAAATGATGGAGGTTGGCACTTCGTGCCTTGATACCACTTCTTTTAGGTAGATGTCTGCTAGAGTAGAAAACTTATCCGTTTCTTTGATAGGCAGAAAATGTGCAGACTTGGTCAGTCGATCCATGATCACCCAAATGGTATCGTTTCCGCGTTGAGACCTGGGCAGGCCAGTAACGAAATCCATGGAAATTTGCTCCCACTTTCATTTAGGTATCTCTGGTTGTTGGAGTGGGCATGATGGTTTCTGGTATTCGACCTTGACCCTGGCACAAGTCAAGCATTTACTGACGTAGGTTGCTATGCTGGCTTTCATACCAGGCCACCAGTATGTAGTCTTGAGATCCTGGTACATCTTATCCGAACCAGGATGTACTGAATAACGAGACTTATGTGCTTCATCCATCACAAGCTCGCGTAAGTCTCCATAAAGTGGAACCCAGATGCGTCTGTTAACTTAGTAGGCGTCGTTTTCTTTTTGTTCTAGCCGTTGCCTCGATCCTCGTAGGGACTCAGCCCTGATGTTCTCTGCCTTCAATGCTTCAACCTGAGCATCGCGAATCTGGGCGGGAAGGTTAGATTGGATGGTAAGCTATAACGCACGTACACGCTTAGGTATAGTATCCTTTCGGCTGAGGGCGTCAACCACAACATTGGCCTTGCCCGGATGGTATTTGATAGCGCATTCATAATCGTTCAAGAGTTCGACCCATCGGCGTTGACGCATGTTTAACTCCTTTTGCTTGAAGATATGCTCGAGACTCCTGTGATCGGTGTAAATGGTGCACTTGGTACCGTACAGGTAATGTCTCCATATCTTAAGCGCGAAAACAACTGCTCCCAGTTCCAGATCGTGAGTAGTGTAGTTCCTTTCGTGAACTTTAAGTTGGCGCGATGCATAGGCAATGACCTTGTCACGTTGCATCAAGACACAACCAAGTCCTTGGATGGAAGCGTCGCAATAAACCACAAAATCATCTGTGCCTTCAGGCAATGAGAGGATAGGCGCGCTACAAAGTCTATCTTTTAGGTGCTGAAATGCGGACTCCTGTGCATCACCCCAACGATAGGTGACACCATTCTGAGTCAGCGAAGTGAGGGGTTGCGCAATCTTGGAGAAATCCTTGATAAATCTTCTGTAGTATCCTGCCAAACCCAAGAATTGGCGGATTTCGGTTGGTGTATGAGGTGCAGGCCAGTTCTTGATCGAGTCAACCTTGGATGGATCTACATGAATTCCATCTTTGTTTACCACATGGCCTAGAAAGTGGACTTCGTGAAGCCAGAAGTCACATTTCGAAAATTTGGCATACAACTGCTCTTTTCGAAGAAGTTCCAGAATAAGCCTCAGGTGTTGCTCGTGCTCCTCCTGACTCTTAGAATAGATCAGGATGTCGTCGATGAATACTATGACAAACTTATCTAGGTAAGGCTTGCACACTCGGTTCATGAGGTCCATGAAGACCGCAGGTGCATTCGTTAACCCGTAGGGCATAACTAGAAACTCGTAATGGCCATAACGAGTTCTGAATGCTGTTTTGGAGACGTCCTCCTCTCGGACTCTCAGCTGATGGTAGCCTGACCTTAAGTCAATCTTAGAATAATAACTCGACCCTTGCAACTGGTCGAACACGTCATCAATGCGTGGAAGAGGATAACGATTCTTCACTGTCACCTTGTTGAGCTCGCGGTAGTCAATACACATCCTGAAAGTACCGTCTTTCTTCTTCACGAGAAGACTGGAGCTCCCCAGGGTGAAGAGCTAGGACGTATAAAACCCTTTTCCAAGAGTTCTTTTAGTTGCGTGGACAAGTCTTCAAGTTCTGATGGAGCTAGACGATACGGTGCTCGAGCTATGGGCGCTGCTCCAGGAGCTAGCTCGATTTGGAATTCAACTTGGCGATGAGGCGGAAGTCCAGGTAATTCCTCAGGAAATAACTCAGGGAAGTCGCGCACAATAGGAATGTCTTCTATCTTCCTTTCTTCCGCGGATGCATCAGTAACGAGTGCTAGGATAGCGGTGTGACCCTTTCGTAAACACTTTTGGGCTT
This sequence comes from Helianthus annuus, assembly GCF_002127325.2. Lineage (NCBI taxonomy): Eukaryota > Viridiplantae > Streptophyta > Magnoliopsida > Asterales > Asteraceae > Helianthus > Helianthus annuus. The sequence continues at coordinate 73,106,349 of NC_035442.2, read as the reverse complement.
TAAGGAAAGAGATGATGCCTACAACAACACCACTCTTGTCGCCACGAATCACGAGGGGTTCATTAGCAGAACGAGGGATACGGACGATTTTCTCCTTGCAAATAATCTCCGCTTGATGATGAGATAGCCAATCCATCCCAATAACGACGTCGAAACTACCAAGTATGATGGGAATAAGATCGATGGAGAAGGTCTGACCAGCTAGGACGAGGTTACAACCCTTAATTATGTGTGTGGCTTCAAGACTTTTACCGTTTGCTATTTCTACCGTGTGTTTGGTGTTCAAAAGGGTTGGAGTGCGCTTAAGCATTTGGCTAACTTTTAGGGACACATAACTAGTATCGGCACCCGAATCAAATAACACAGTAACAAAGAAATCATCCAGAAGAAACTTACCCATCACAACGTTGGGATCATTCCTTGCTTTACCCTGACCAATTACGAACACACGACCTCGGGCGCCATAGCCATTATTGTTACCTCCATTGTTGCCTCCATTGTTGCCTCCATTGTTGTTCCCATTGTGGTTCCCGTTTCCTTGGTTGTTGTTCTGGTTTTGGTTCAGCTGGGGGCAGTTCCTCTTAAAGTGGCCTTCAGCGCCACACTGAAAGCATCCTTTATTGCCCTACTGATGCTGCTGCTGGTGGTTCTGTGGAGCTTGCTGTTGTTGGCGATTCTGATTCACAGGACGTGGGCTCCTGCAATCCTTAGCTTCATGACCCAGTTTGTGACATCTCTGACAACGACCCTTGTTGCACTGGCCGCTGTGGTGCAGATTACATCAATTGCACTTAGGATGATTTCCCTTGTACCCACCCTAACCTTGATTTCCAGATGACTGCTGACTGGGGCTCCTGTACTCACATGTCTTTCGCTGCTGAGATTGAGCTGAAGCAGAACCCTTGCCCAGATTCCCATCCCACTTGCGCTTATTGTCATTAGGAGCATCAGAAGTAATAGCACTAACACGTTTGGGCAGCCTATTCTGCTCAACTGCCTGATCAGTGAGACGATGAGCCAACTTGACGATTTGCTGTATAGTGCCAAGGTTAGCTGAGGTTACGTGGGTTTGAATCTCTGGTACAAGACCCTTGAGGTATAGCTCAATGCTCTTGATGGGAGGGTCTACCATAGTGGGACATAGGATGGCCAGCTCATTCGACCTCTTCGTGTATGCCTCAATTTCAGATCCCGTCATCTTCAGATTGAAAAAATTCTACCTCTACTTTGTGGATGTCATCACGACTGCAGTACTCTTCTCTAATCAGTTCCTTGAAACCATTCCATGGGGTGGCATTAGCAATCGCCAACCCAAGAAATTGAACCTGTGCTTTCCACCAGGTTAATGCAGCTCCTTCGAGTGTTCCAGTAGCATATTTCACCCTTCGATCTTCGGGGCATTCACACATCTCAAAAACAGACTTAAGCTTCTCAAACCCGTGAAGTAGACCTACAGCTCCTTCTGTGCCGCTGAAGGTGCTAGGTCGGCAATCCATGAATGTTTTGAATGTACACACAGGAGGCTGAGCATGATGACCTATGGTGCGAGAATAAAAGACAAGGTTAAGCACAAGAGTTGGTTCGCGAGAGTAGGATCTAAACATCGTAGGATAGGTTGAAATAGCAGGTTATACCTCCTGCAGGAACAGCTGCGAGTGCCTTAGCAACTCGTTCGTTGATCAAAGCCGTCAACTGGGCTCGAGTGAGGTTGATACGTCCTCCGTGTCCATTCATGATCTTCATAACGAAGCAACATAGGTGAGGGAAGTGTCGCAAAAGTGCGTAAGTGTGGGATGACAGGAGAGAGTAAGCACACAAGGTTCAAATAGCAATTATCACGTTAACTAATGCACAGTGAGAACTATCTAACCGATAATATAACATATATCATACCACTTATGGTGTCGAGTCTTGTACGTGGAGCGAAGCGTCGTTGTGGATCGTTGAGCACTGTACAGGTTATAGTCTGGTTTTATCAAAAAGCTTTTCCTTTTTTTTAAAACCGAGTTCACTATAACCAATGGCTCTGATTCCAATCTGTCACACCCCCAAAATCCACCATGCGGAGTACCACCGCTTGGAGGCGTGACGGGACCAGGATCGAGCCACCAATTATACTGAACAACGTATTTAACTAAATCAAGCCAACCACAATACGATTGGTGACCAAAAGCTAGTTAACCAAGTTTTAATTTAGACAGCGGAAGCATAAAACACAAAACATAAGTTCGCAGTTCATAAGTTTAAGTCAGACACATAGGTTTAATAAGTTCATAATGATTTAGATATTAAACACTTGACATAACTGTCCGTACACCACAACGACTCCATCCTCGTGCAAGCTCCAAGCAGTTAGCGACCTGTAAGGCATGTAACAACGAGTCAACAACAAAGTTGAGTGAGTTCACGTTTGGTTGTTTAGTTTTAAGTTGTTTCCGAAAACATGGTTTGTCTTTCGTTGGCGTAATTGCCGTGGGGGTTACCCCGTAGTTGAAAGTAAGATTAACCAGTTCATTCTTTATTACCCAAACCATTTCCATGTTTAGTGGGGGCTTCCCCATGTGAACCACTAGACTGTACCATATCGACCACTAACGCAAATAAGTTGTGCCCTACATCAGTGTCTATCATCACTGACGGTTTGCCATAGTCGATTAGTACACGCCCGTCCGACTGGCACGGTGTGAGGTTTGTTAAACCTAATAGCGCTATTAACTAATGACCCGCTCGCCATTGGCCTCGGCGATTAAGTCGATATAAAAATAAGGGACTTATGAGAGAGTTTTGTCTAGTAAGTTGTAAGGTTGTTGTCCTACCCAAGGAGGATGAACGTACGTAGTTCTACCCAAGGAGAATACGCAGGAGTAATATTGGCATCCTACCCAAGGAGGATGGCCGTACATATCCTACCCAAGGAGGATATGTAGATTCAGTTTTAAATTCTTTAACCCATTCCCAAACCACCGGGAATCCCATGCCTTAGAAAGTGTGTGAACTCACCTCGGTTTGCTCGGTTAGATTCTCAAATATAGCTAACAGTCAGAGTCGGTCAATCACGTCCTAAAGTAATTATCATTAAATCATTTAGTGGTTTTCAAATAGAGCACAAAGTTCCTACACGTATCTATCACATAACATGCATTACTTTAATGGTTTATGCCCATATAAACTCCCCATCCATTCCCATTCACAAATAAACATACGACATTGCACATAACACTTTTATCGACACATAACATGTTAGATCATCTACAGATAACATATTCGACATTTAGACACGCAAATCACTACTTATGTCGTTTCAGCTTAATTGTCCGAAACTGGGCTGTTTTCGAGCATTTTAATAAAATAGTTATCTTGTTTCAAAAATTCCCAACTTTTTATAGAAATTGCTAAACGACCCAAATATTATTGTGCAAAAATCTCGGGATCTAATTCATCACCAATATTTTACTAAAAATCATTTTCCGGACTGCACTCAGATTTATCTTTTTCTGACTGCAGTCTACGGAATAATTCATTAAAAATTCATTGTAAGTCGGATTAACGAAATTCCAGTGGGACACTTACTATGACATCAGTTTCCATCTACTGTACAGATTTCATGAGCGGATTCGACACAGAACTCAAGTTATGACTAAAAACATATCGCTCATTTTCTGCAGAAAAATGCAGCTCTAGCTGCTGTTACAAATCGGGTCTTTAAAAATAGTAAACGAAGTCCAAAAATTATGATTCCAGTGCCATTAGAATTGTATTTCCTAATACCTAAATCTAGACTTCAGAAAATGCATTTTTCGCTTTACTAAGGTTCGGTTACAGCCAACTGAAATTGGCTGTAATCACCAAACAACTTTCTGTTTTTCAGCTTCTACATTCTAATGCGAGTTACTTTGGTTTCGTTAACATGTTCAGCGAATAACAACATTTCTAGTAACCAATATTAATAAGTAATCAGCAAGAAATCAGCAACATTTCAAGACAACTTCATACTAACATAAATACATCATGTTTCATCTTCTTGTTTAAGCCTCTTTTTAGTGTTCTTGTAGATTTAGCATATTACATTTTTCTCTACACAAAATGGACATGAACAAGGGTTAAATAAAGACTTACTACTAGCTTAGAGCTAGGGAAAAATCTAGTGAAGAAGATGATGAGAAATGATGATGAACAAGCAAGAACAAAGATCCTTTGAAGCTTCCACAAGTTGCAACCTTCTTGTATCACCCTTGAAGCTTGTATGGAACTTGAATATGGTGAAGATGATGGTGGTTTAGTGGTGGTGATGGGGGCGGTTGTGGGTGGCCGAGAGGAGGGAGAGAGAAGAGTGAAGTGAGAGAGTGAAGATTGTGAGTTATGATTATTATATATTACAAGATCTCCAAGAATCCTATCATATCTTAGCAAAATCTCAATCTAATATTTTGTCTACCAATCAAGTAAACAATCTAATAAAATATGGGAATGAGATCTTTGAAGATATGTTGGTGATTTGGGTGGGTCCTATGGGCCGTAAATATGTATGGGGGGGGGGGTAAATTGTAAGTATTCATGATAGTTGGTAAATATCAGTTCATATCCATGTATTTAGTTACATATGTTAGTTACCAGAGAATTTAGTGGGTGTTATGGTGTACGGGGATCATAACTAGCCAAGAAATAATTAAACAATTTTTCTTGCAATATTTTGGTGTCCCGGGTAATATCCGGTTGTTCGGTCGGATACTGTTCCGTTAAATTGTTTAATTGTTCCGTAAGGCGTCTTATATATATATTTTTGTAACACAATTAATTCCTAACACATAGGAAAATATTCAGGACTATTTATTAACTTTTCTGTATACCACTAGTATGTTAACACGCACATGTAAGTATAACACGGTATTCAGAGAGCAGTTAAATGATTCAGCACAGTCATCAAGCACTTTAATTATTAATAAATTGTACGGATACATGGAATTACGAGGGTTGTCACAGTGTTGTTGGCGAGGTTGTAGGTGTTCCTAGAGCACATGAGGTTTTCCTGCAATAAGTCATGTAAACTTTGGAAGTTAGGAAAACCACCTCCTTGTGAGGAGGATTGGCCCGGATCACCGTGAGGCTGGTACTGGTAATGGGGAGGTTGTTGACACTGTGGAGTGTGAAGGACTAGCACCTCTTGCGGGTTCCATGCATGCCCTTGGACCCTTTGAAAGCTTACCAACACGTCTTCGGCTTCGTAAATCAAATTCATGGAACGACATATGTGTATGTCTACTCTCCCCGACCATGGGCTTTTCTGGAAGGATCGGGGCATGTTTACGAAGTTCTTGAATAGACGGTATATCCACCTACCGAAGAGGATAGGGGTGGGTGGAGTGGCAAGCTTGTTCCAGTGCATGTTTCGGAGTAGGAGGAAAGGAACATCGAGGTGCCTGCGGTTGTGAATGCAATGGAGGACTACTAGATCTCGCAACCCAACGACGCCGCTGCTATCATGCCTTTGACTAAGAGAGTAAGTAATGACCCGGTGAATGTAGCGATAGAGAGGGTCTCTTAGCTTGGCGCTCTTAGTGCTGCTCGGGTTGTAGTGCCCTTCTCCGATTTGCGCCCATGCAGCTTGGCGTTCGTTTTCTCCTAACTCGCGTACCCCTCCAGTGTTTTCTTCATTGCCCACATCCTCTTCCGTATACAGCCCAACTATTGCCCCAAAATGTGCCATTGAAATGGAGTACTTGGTCCCTCCGCATCGGAATTGCACCCCATCGTTGTCAAACGGGTCGCACCTTGAATTGAACACGAAGGTGATATAGAACTCCAAATTATACTCGTGGACCGAGCGTTAGCGAGCGGTTAGGGCAACTCTAAGTGGGCCAGTAACGAGGTTGTTAAACCGGTCAAGTTGGTTCACCATTGCTAAAAGTTCCATGCATGCTTGTCCCGGGTATTCTTCCAGTCTTGTTCGCAACACATCGAATCTAGCCTTTCATACAACTCGTTGGCATTGAATCTTGTGAACTTCTTTGACATCTAAAAGAATACAACAAACAATTAGCACGAAACAGTGGAATTTTCGAAAGAAAACTGTAAACAGTTAGCTGGACACGGCCCCGTGTTCAGCGGACACGGCCCCGTGTCCAGGCTGCTGTTACTCAAAAACTTCATTTTTCGACCCGGTCCCAAAAAGTTGAAAATTTTTGGTCCAGTAGGTGCGGTTTTCCCCGAAAATGAAACCCCAAGTGCCGTTTTTCCCAAAACAAACCGTTTACCCCTTCAATTTTATCTTTTTCGGTTCGAAAACAAGGGTTTGGTGTTTTCGTGAGAAATCGGGCAAATCTATCAACAATATTAGTGGATTCACTTCCTATAACACTAATCTAAACTATTTCTAACATATTTATGCAAAAATTTGAGGTTTGATCCGGATGAACTTCAAGAACCCTAGATTTTTCCCCAAATTTTTAATGTTTTAACTACATGCAAGTAACTAATCTAACTACTAATGATGATAGAATCATACCTTGATGTTGTTAGAGTGAGAGGAGACGTCGAGATTCTGCGGAAAATCGCCTGGACTAGAGCGTTTTGTGGGGAAACGGGGCGTGTTGAAATGAAGAAACTGTTTTGAAAAGGGGTTTTATCCCGAATGTTGCGCGGACACGGCCCCGTGTCCAGCGGACACGGTCCCGTGCCGAGCAAAGTTTTGAAATTTTTTTTTCAGTTATTAGTGCTCGTGTGAATGCCTTGTTTTCCCAAAACTTGGTTAGAAGACTTACCAATTTTGATGCTTTTATTCTTCGACCGTTTGAAGCGAGATTTCTTCCTCCTCATCCTCAATGAATCCTTGATAGAGTTTTAGCCGTTGGCCATTGACTTTGAATGGAATTTCATTCCGAGATTTAATTTCTACTGCACCGTGGGGAAAAATATGGGTGATGGAAAAAGGTCCTGACCACCTAGATTTTAGTGTACCCGGAAATAATCGAAGTCGTGAATTAAACAATAGAATCTCCTACTTGAAATTCATTAGGTTTAATGTGTTTTCCTTATAAATTTTGGAGTTAGAGTATGCATAATTCCTTAATTCGTCTAATTCAGTTATTTGACAAAATCGATTTTTACCGGTGAATTCAAAATCTAAGTTTACATTTTTTATTGCCTAGTAGGCCTTGTGAGCTATTTCCACCGGCAAATGACAACTTTTTCCATAGACGAGCTTATATGGGGTTGTACCTATTGTTGTTTTATAAGCGGTTCGAAAAGCCCATAAAGCATCATCTAATTTATCGGCCCATTCCTTTTTATTTAATCCTACGGTCTTTTCGAGTATTCGTTTTAAACCTCTATTAGTCACTTCGGCTTGTCCGTTTGTTTGAGGGTGATATGCTGTTGAGACCCGGTGATAGACCCCATATCTTGTTAAGATTTTTTCAAGTTGATGATTACAAAAATGGGTACCTCTATCACTTATTAATGCTTTAGGTGTTCCAAAACGAGAGAATAATTTTTTCAGAAATCTTACCACGACTCTTCCATCATTTGTTGGAAGTGCCTCGGCCTCGGCCCATTTAGACAAGTAATCTACTGCCACAAGTATATATTTGTTTCCTTTTGATGGCAGGAAGGGTCCCATAAAGTCGAGTCCCCACGAATAAAAAATTTCACAAACAAGAATGCCATTTTGTGGCATTTCGTTTTTGGAAGAAATATTACCTGATCGTTGGCATGCATCACATGTCTTGACAAGACTTTGCGCGTCTTTGTAAATGGCCGGCCAATAAAATCCTGAATCAAATACCTTTCGTGCGGTACTAGTGACACCATGATGTCCACCGTACGGACCCTCATGACAATGGCGGAGAATCCTTCTTGCTTCGCTACCATGTACGCATCGTCGGATGAGTTGGTCGGCACACATTTTGAAAAGAAAAGGATCTCCCAAAAGTAATGCTTTACATCAGCAAAGAATTTTTTCCTTTGGTGATGTGGCCATCCTTTTGCGACTATACCGCTAGCCAGGTAATTAGCATAGTCGGCATACCATGGTTCTTCCTTGTACTCCACCATTTCTAGGGACTCCGTTGGAAATTTTTCGTTAATTTGTTCATCCCTAGTTGCCTCCAAAGCTGGGTCTTCTAAGCGCGAAAGATGATCTGTTGCGGTGTTTTCTGCTCCTCTTTTGTCTTTGATTTCAATATCAAATTCTTGGAGGAGTAGAATCCACCTAATCAAACGGGGTTTAGCATCCTGTTTCTTGAAAAGGTATCGAATGGCTGCATGATCTGTATAGACTATTGTTTTAGAAAGAACAAGATAAGAATGAAATTTATCAAAAGCAAATACCACAGCTAGTAATTCTTTTTCAGTTGTTGTGCAGTTTTCTTGTGCATCGTTAAGTGTTTTACTAGCATAATAAATTGGGTGAAAATGCTTTTCTTTTCTTTGTCCCAACACTGCTCCAACCACAAAGTCACTTGCATCACACATGATTTGGAAAGGTAATTTCCAATCAGGCGCTATCACGATAGGTGCATTGACTAGCATTTCCTTGAGTGTAAGAAATGCTTGATTGCAATCCTTGTCAAAGATGAAAGGGGCATCTTTTTCAAGTAATTTCGTTAGAGGTCTTGAAATTTCAGAAAAGTCTTTGATAAACCGCCTATAAAATCCGGCATGCCCTAAGAAACTTCTGATTGCTCTAACAGAGGATGGTGGAGGCAATCGAGAAATACTGTCTATTTTTGCTCGATCAACTTCCATTCCTTCGCTTGAAATCTTGTGACCGAGTACTATTCCCTCCGTTACCATAAAATGGCATTTTTCCCAATTAAGGGCGAGGTTAGTTTCCTCACATCGGGATAGCATTCGTTCAAGTTTATCGAGGCATTGGTCGTATGAATCTCCAAAGATAGAAAAGTCGTCCATGAAGACTTCCATTGTCTTTTCTATCATGTCATGGAAGATGGCCACCATGCAACGTTGGAATGTTGCGGGGGCATTACATATACCAAATGGCATGTGTCGATAAGCAGAAGTTCCATAGGGACATGTGAAAGTTGTCTTTTCTTAGTCTTCGGGTGCTATCGGGATTTGAAAGTAACCTGAAAAACCATCCAAGAAACAATAAAATTTATGACCAGATAATCTTTCTAACATTTTATCAATGAAGGGCAAAGGAAAGTGATCTTTCCTTGTTGCTTCATTTAATCATCTATAGTCTATACATACTCTCCATCCTGTGACGGTTCTCGTTGGTATTAATTCATTCTTTTCATTAGTTATTACCGTCATACCTCCTTTCTTTGGAACTACTTGGACGGGACTTACCCAAGGACTATCGGAGATAGGGTAAATAAGTCCGGCGTCAAGTAATTTAATGACTTCATTTTTAACCACTTCTTGCACATTTGGATTTACTCTACGTTGTGGTTGTATTACCGATTTATAGTCATTATTCATTAAAATTTTGTGCGTACACATGGAAGGACTTATTCATTTAATATCTACAAGCTTCCAAGCGATCGCATTTTTGTTTTTTTTCAAAAGTTTAATTAATTTTTCTTTTTCTAAACTACTTAATATAGACGAAATAATTACAGGTGATTTACCATCTTTGTCTAGAAAAGCATATTCCAAACCTTTTGGAAGTTCTTTGAGCTCAAGAGGTGGGTCTTTAGGAGACTCCTTATTTGGTTGCTCATTTTGATCAAGAACCTTAAAAGTTTGTACTATGGCGACATCTTCTTCAACAAAGTGGTCAATCTTTTCACTTGTATCGGGTGGCTCATTGATGTGCACAAAATGCAACATATAAATTACATCAATTGTGGCATAAAACTAACCCTTTTTTTAGTACTAATGTTGGAAAAAGTGTGCTTTTGTCTTCCTCTTGTATTTTCAGGATTAAATGAGCTCAAATGAACAAAAGAAGCAAAAAGGCAACTAAATCTAACACAAATACAAGAAAAGGAACAAACGTGGCATGCCCGACCCCCCGACAGCATCTTCCCAAGCAAAACAAGGAAACAGAGGGCTGAACACGCCCCGTGCTCAATGAGCACGGGGGCGTGCCCAAGTGTTAGCAGAAAAGACAAAGTGGTAGAAGCTTCCATCGCCCACCACGGGGCCGTGCTCAGCGGACACGGGGCTGTGGTCAACTATAAGATTTGCGAAATCCAGGCAAATCTTGATAGTACACATATGCTTCTGCACATGGGGTCATGCTCAGCGGACACGGGGGCGTGGTCAACTAATGCAGACAAACTGCATTTAATGAAGAAAGAGAGGAGGATAGACACGGGGGCGTGGTCAACTAATGCAGACAAACTGCATTTAATGAAGAAAGAGAGGAGGATGGACACGGGGGCGTGGTCAACTAATGCAGACAAACTGCACTAATGCAGACAAACTGCATTCTGCACATGGGGTCATGCTCAGCTGAGTCTTCCTTTCCTTCATTTCTTCATGAAATCTTTGATTTCTTCTCATCTTATTCATGCCAACTTCCAACAACCATTCAAGCTTACTTAAACCCGCATTTCAAGCACTTTAGCTCCTGAAACGTCGAACATCTTGTGATTACCAAATTCAAGCAATTAACCGAATAAAGTATAGAATGTGCATTGTATTAAACCTTTTAAGGGTTGTCCTACGGACCACCCGTCACATCCCCACACTTACCCGTTGCTTGTCCCAAGCAACTTATTCAAAAACCATTTTCACACATACGCGATCAACATAAACCAAACAAAAACATGTTGTCCTTTTAATAACCCGTTCTTAACACCCAAAACAATACACCCCTCTCTAAATCTCTCCTCTCGGCTACAAGTAAGCACTAGCATTTGTAAGCTAGACACACAAAAGGCAAACGGTCGGTTGCACAACTATAGGCTTGTACCTAAATCGGTCCTCCTCCTACGAGTGCCAAACATGAATGCAAATCAAAGGGCTTTAAGGTTGTAACGTGGCTAGGTGTACGGGTAGGAAATGGAATATATATGTAGTAGCGAAGGACTTAACTCGGTCTTTTATTACACAATGAAACAAACAATAAACATGACATAACTTCTATATACAAGACAACTCAACATCACTTTTTTTTTCTTTTTCATTGCTTTTTCACTCTTTTTTTTTCTTTTTTTTTCATTGCTTTTTTTTTTCTCTTTTTTTCTTTTTTTTTCAATCAAATATTCAACATAACACTATAACATATCTACACACTACTAAAACAACTACTAGCACTATAAGACCGGGTTAAGTCGGGTAAATTTTTGGGAAACTAGCTAAGGGGTAACAAATGATCGGCTTTTAGGCACAAAATGGGCAACTAAATGTCCAAACCCCCGCCCCTCTCGCAACCATGCTCATATATATAATTAATGAGGTCCAACCCCCCAAATCCCACACTCGCACTCACCAAGACGAGGCTACCTAGTTGCCCTTATCCTTTTTACATTCACATTCAACTAAGGACTTAAACCGTATTAAGGCACAAGTTCTTATGCACCCCCACCCGTTGCCACTCTCATCAAGACAAGTATTATTTATTTACATGTGTGGCTTCAACTCTCACCAAGAACAAAGGGTATTAAGGGTTGCCGGTGCATCATTTGGGGTTAATCCACGGTGTTCAAATTCTCACATTGTTTAGCTTGATTTAAAAATTTTCAAAAACCTCAAAATTTCTCCCCATCCCCACACTTGGGATACATTGACCCCAATGTACGGTTTTGGGAAGATTTGATCGCTTAACTCTTTAACATCACCCAAAAGCTGTTCAACTCAAACCACAAATTTCTTTTTGGTTTTTTTTATATATATAACTAAAAACATCACCAACTTTCACAATCCATTAACACATCAAACACATTAAACACCACCCATCCGCCCAACCGTAAACTTAAACATGAATATATACAAAGGTGCACAAAATGAGAACAAGACACAACCTGATTAGTATATCAGCAGTGTTGGTAGTGATGCAGCTGCGGTAATCGGACCGGTTCATAAACATCTCTTGGATTCGCCGATATCTCAATGGGGATGTTGCCAAACATTCCCACACTTGAATCATTGCGTCTACGAGGATTGAAACGTAATAACCTGCCAAAACACAAACACAACACCACAATAAAACCAAACAAAGCAAAACAAAACTAAACGAAACACAAATACAATACTCTACAACCTCGGGCTGCCTCCCGAGAGCGCTAAGTTTAAAGGTCTTCAGCCAGACCATACCTGATATGCGTTATGGTGGTCTTAATGCACACTTACCCGCAGCATTTCCAACAAATGCCCAGAAATTTACATGCCATCTCCATAGATTTGTCAGTATATTTGGCATGTTAAAGCTGCTCCTACGGGCTTTGCTAGTCCACTTCATGACATATACCTTAATGTCTGGTAGTTTCACCCTTATCGTCTTGTTCCTCGAACCCTCTTCCCCACACTTGTTAATTTGAATCATTGATATGGGAAGAGGTTCGGTGCACATATCCATCCCATCAGCCTGCTCTACCTCATAATCTGCACACATCATCTGATCTACAAGTGACTCTTCATCAGATAAAGGACTCATTGGTGTGGTATTATCCTCCACAACCTCCTCCTTCATGTGAGAATAATCTCTAATATCGTCAGGTAATGGTGAGAGGCGTTCTTCTATCTATATATTCAATTTTAAAGTATGACACTTAGAAACCAAGCAGCTGATTCGGTCTACATCGGACAGGTTGGGTGTTGCTAAATATTGCTCGAGTTTGGACAAAGTTACTTCCAATACAGCAAGCTCTTTTTCCTCCTCGGTCTCATAAACATAAACACCCTCGGGCTCAGAATATTCTCCGGGATGATATTGTCGATATCCCTGATACGGTCTATATATGCGCGCTTCCATCATCTTTTTATTCCAATACTTCGGGTTTTCCGAATACACCGGGCACACATCATAATCACAAGTGTGATCGCGACCGCAACAAAAACATAGACCATCCATCCTTGCCTCATAATAAACTTCCTCGTCCTGCTCGTATCCATATGAATAATAGTCATCCTCCATTTCTGATTCATAATCGTCAACGTATGATGGAGGTGGAAGCTGTGAAACATAAGACACCGGTTTTCCATGTGCCCTCCTGTAGTGAGCCTCGTGGCAACCAATACATGGATGTCGTGGACCCCCGCACAATCTACACGTAGATAAGCTGAAATTTGTGTAATGCTCTGTCATCCTGCACAACACAACTCAACTACCAAGTGTAAATCATGAACATAAAAGAAATCTTTTTGGTTTTTGTTTACCTTTTTTTTCAAACTAACACACAAGATAACACACGTTGCGCACTACTCCCCGGCAACGGCGCCAAAATTTGACGTGATGTCGTGGTCACAATCAAATTTAATCCCAATAACAACTATATAGATAGTGGCAAGTGGGTATCGAACACAGGGAGTTTGTTGAATATGTGCTATCTCGATTTATGTCTAACTTCACTAAAGTAAACTAAATTGAAAGAAAAATAAATTCAAGAGTGGGTTTGATTGGTTGATTTTTAAAACTAAAAATACTAAGTAATTTGTGAAATGAAAGTTGAGTTTGTTAAACAATTTGGAGACGAATGACCATCTTTAGTTTCCGGTTTGCTTCAACATTTGTGCTATTATTCACTAGAAAGAACTACATAGACATAGTTCATGTGCAATTACTTGTTGTGATGAAAGGGAACTAAGTACTCAGATTCCTAGAACGTGAGGTTGTTACCCGATGACCAATTGACCCTTACCCGATCCTAGTTCTACCCATGATATCTCGATTGCCAACGGCACCAAGAACGTATGGTTTCAAAATAGAATAATCATAAGCATCAACAATTTACAAGCAAATAAGAACACACCATGATAATTAAAACATAAATTCAATTTACCATTCTAGAAATATGAAATCAAGCACAAATTGTCTCTACAAACTTTCAACTAAAGATGACCATAAAGAGTTTAGCTATCCATGGCTTGAACAACCATCCTCCACCAAGTCCCCCAAAATCGTTCACTAACCAAGTCTAGATGAAAATAAGTGATAAGATATGTTTTCCTTACTCCAAGTCCCTAGAAATAGTCCCAACATTCGTTTCTCCCAGCTTGTAACCGAAATAATATGATAAGACACCATAAAACTCCATGAAATGAGCATTAAATGCATAGGTTACAATTTTGGATCAGTCAGCGCCGTAAGCTACGGCGCCTGCCGGAGCTTACGGCAGTCAGCAAGCAAAAATTGGTTAACAGGGTGCCGTAAGCTACGGCGCTCACCGTAGCTTACGGCGAGCAGCTTTCCCTTACGGCATGTTTCTTCTGTCTTACGGCGGAGGATTTGGCAATATGTAGAGGACCGTAACCTACGGCCAGGTGGCGTAGGCTACGGTGCTGAGTGTTCCTTTCCTTCATTTCTTCATGAAATCTTTGATTTCTTCTCATCTTATTCATGCCAACTTCCAACAACCATTCAAGCTTACTTAAACCCGCATTTCAAGCACTTTAGCTCCTGTAACATCGAACATCTTGTGATTACCAAATTCAAGCAATTAACCGAATAAAGTATAGAATGTGCATTGTATTAAACCTTTTAAGGGTTGTCCTATGGACCACCCGTCAATCCCCAACCTGGAACTCGAGTGGTTTCCTGCGTTTATCAACGTAGCTTTTCTGACGGTCACGAGCTGTCGCCATTCGTTGTCGTATCTGCGCAATCTTCTTTGTTGTGTCTACGACGGATTCTGGTCCAATGATTTGGCTGTTTCCAACTTCTGCCCAACAAAGAGGTGATCGGCACTTCCGTCCGTACAATGCCTCAAACGGAGCAGCTTGGAGCAGCCTGGATGCTGGTGTGGTAACTGTTGTTATACGAAAACTCCACTACATGTAGATGTTGCTCCCAGGCGTTACCAATGTCGATTACACATGCTCGAAGCATGTCTTCAAGGGTTTGGAGGGTGCTTTCAGTCTGCCCATCCGTCTGTGGGTGATATGCCGTGCTCGTGCCTAGACGTGAGCCAAAGGATTTGTGCATCGCTTGCCAAAAATCAGATGCAAATCGTGGGTTGCGATCAGAGATAATGGAGGGGGATAGTGCACGGTCCTCCCAACCGCCGGAGTGATCTCACTCCGGGAGCCGCTACCCGACCAAGCTAGCTCCGCGGTGACTTCCCCATGCCGAGTTCTTACTCTGGGCGACGTATGCCACTCCCAATACTCGAACCCAGTACCTCTGGGAAGAGATAATGGAGGTTGGCACCCCGTGCCTAGCAACCACTTCTTTAGGTAGATGACTGCAAGTGTAGAAAACTTATCCGTTCCTTGATCATACAGGTGATATTGTTTCTGTTTCGAGTCGTAAGTAGACTAGCGACCAAATCCATGGCAGTTTGTTTTCGCTTTCCATATAAGTGTTTCTGGTTGCCAACACTTCACCTAGACTTTCCCACAAGTCAAACATCGTTCCCATACCTAGCTAGGTGGGCCTTCATGCCTGATTACCAGTACAAGTTTTATAAATCTTAATGCCCCTCATCAGGACCCCAGACGACTAGAATATCAAGGTCGTTGCTTTGCTCAGCATAAATTTCCTACAGTTACTGTATAATGAGATCTACACTCGTTCCATGAGGTAGCGAATATCGTCCGACCTGCCAAGGTTGCTTTTCCATGCCCCGCATGGGTTCAACTTGAAAATCCTCTTCCTTCAGTTCTCCAGTTTGAACAGAGCGAGTCGGATCATGTAAGTTAGAGTCGATAGTGAGCTGCAAAGCTCGCGCACATTCAGGTTTCATAGTTGCAATCATCCAAAAGTTCCCTTCAGTGATTCCATTAGCTGATTTAGCTCTGTCGAAGCCAAGGTACACGGGAGGCCCTTGTGATCGGTCTAAATAACGCATCTGGTACCGTCCAAGTAATGCCTCCAAGTAAATCCAAAGACCACGGTTTCCACCCCCGGTTGTGTCGTGCAGTTCCTATGGTAACTCTATTACGTAAGTCATCACTCTCTTGTGTTCCCCGGTTGTTTCGAAAGCTGAAAAGACGTCCCCCTGTTCTTTCTTTCACGTACACAGCACCCTGCTGTGCTAGAGAGATTAAGTTGCGCGACCTTTGAAAATCCTGCGATTTATCTGCGATAGTATCAAGCGAGACCAAGAAATTGCTGTATCCTCGAAGGACTTTTTGGGGTCGATCAGTTTCCAACCAAGACGGATCTTAGCGAGATCCACGTACATTCACACTTCGCTGATTATATGCCCAAAAGGTACCTCTCGAACCCCGAAATTACATTTAACAAGACTTCCCACGCAATGGCTCACAGAAGCGCTGAGATAGGATACATATGCCACCCATGGTGTTCCTTTCTCCTGGTCATGATTCAGAACCTTGTCAACAAATACGGTCGATTCATGCGATCCCTGACGCTGCTGGTGTGCTGATCAACTCAATGATCATGATGTACAAATTTGAAATGGCTGCATTGCGTTCGATATGCTGTCCTAAGAGCATTCTCCTCTTGGAGTTCCATCTAATGATAGTTCGTTCACTAGTCAATCCTTGAATGGAAGCTCATTCCTCGCAACTGGTTAACAGGGTGTTACTACATGGTCAAAGCGAACGGTTCTTGACTGTCACCTTGTTGAGTTCTCGATAATCAGTACACATAACCAATGATACAACCTATCCTTGTAGGATCGTGTATGTGACCCGAATGAGTCGTTCAGAGGAGTTTTGATCTGTTTCAGGTGCGGAAAACAAGAAACAGACTTAGAAACAACTTGTTCTTCACTTTAAACGCTTCTTTGATTGATCTAACAGTAATTACAAGCAAGAATCACACCGGCAGCACCTCGGTATGAAATTCAGTAACAGTTTTTTTTTTATGATTTCGCTTCAACCCATATGTATAGGGCCATGATTTCGCTTGAAACATACAAAGACCAATTCAAGCGGAATCTGATTATGATGATTTCGCTTGAAACACATTCAAGCGGAATCACTAAGTTCAAGCGAAATCAGCTTCTATACAACCTAAAATCACCAATTTTCTCGTACAACGTGCCCTGATCTAACCTATCTAGAGTAAGACTCGATACAAGACGAAGTCGACAGATGCATGCACTAACAGACTCCCCCTCAGATGTTGACGAGTCTTTCATGTCGAGTCTTTACGTCTTCAGTCTTTATCAGTCTCTGGGCTTTACTCTTTTGAATCTTCTCTCTAATAATCTTCAGACTCCCCCTTACGATGTGCTGGCATTCCTTAAGTTCATCAGCATCATCTGTTTAAGGATCGTAATCTGGCTTTCACAGGTTCAACATCGCTGCCTGACTCAAATCTACACATTCTTTCCCACAAATATAAGTTTTATGACATTAAACTTTAACACACTCAGACACCACTTGTAGAAATCACAAGATGATTTAACATGTATAGTCTCTGATGAACCAACTGCAGAAGCATTTTCTCTACAAAAATTTCTGATGACCACTTGTAAGATATGTTTTAAACTCTCAAACATACTCTCCCAAACCAACTGTCATCATGTTTAGCACTTGGAATTTTGAAAATCAGCTCTTCAACACCCGTTGTCGAAAATCTTTTTGAATTTTTCAAAATTTATGCTAAAACACACTAATTTTTTTTTAATTATAAAATAATGCAGTAAAGAAATATTTATAGACAGTATTTTTTGTGAGTTTGTGTAAGAGGATCATATCAGTTTTTAAGACAAATCACCAACACCGTTAAGCTTCATTTCATTTTAAGTTCTAAACAATTCACCTAGATTGTCAGTATACAGATCCACTTAAATTTTCACACAAAGTTCAACTGTTTCGAGATACGATATTAATGTCTTAAGCACTTAAACTTATTTGCGTGTCCCACCACTTGAATATACTCCCGTATCCAGATCCCAATATTCAGTCTTACAGGTGAGTATACCATAGATGATATCTGTAAAGGGTTAGATGCGAAACCGTGAGAGCTCAGGTCAGAACTTCCGTTCAGCAGAGAGATGACGGCTCGACTTTTGGTGTGTCCCCTTTAGAGGATCTTTTCTTCAACAGCAATGATTATCAATTTTATTGTTTCATCATATTTGCTGAGGGTGAGCTTATATTTCAAAGCATTTTGCAAAAAAGTATTATACGGGGACTAGGTCAGAATTTCCATTCAGCAGAAGTCCCGGGATAATACCCCAGATATCACTGAGTATAAAGACCTAGTATCTTAGAAAGAGGGACCTTTCAAACAAGATTTCGGGGGTTACCC
This sequence comes from Helianthus annuus, assembly GCF_002127325.2. Taxonomy (NCBI): domain Eukaryota; kingdom Viridiplantae; phylum Streptophyta; class Magnoliopsida; order Asterales; family Asteraceae; genus Helianthus; species Helianthus annuus. Next base: position 73,088,054 of record NC_035442.2, on the reverse strand, counting down.
ATATAACCAAGAAATGTTCCCCACGATATAAGCAAGTTTGAATTTTTTAGGTTTATATCTCGTCACAATTTACTAAATGTGCAAAAACCTACTGACATATCTGCAGTGAGATTGTTTATCACATTTGACTTTACAATTCTTTAGCATGTTGTGATAGTCTACTGATGTACTATCATTTCCTCTTTTTACAACAAAACTCATTTTGAATTTTATCATGTGTTTTTTGGCTTTTTCAAATTTTCTAATGTTTTTGGATTTTCTGAAATTTTTACTCCCCCTAAAATGCAAACACATTTAAATTAATTTGAAAACAAACTATACAGAAAGTTGACAACTGATATCGAATCATCTCAAATCGCCATCCATTTGGCATAAACAATCAGAACTCCCCCTTTCAACAAACTATTTTCTCATTAAGATTTAAAAACACTTAGGTTTGTTTTAATCAAAATGATTTTTCCGGAAAATAAGTTTGTTTTTACCACTTGTAGGGACTGGTTCATTGTTGGGATTGAACCCTACCAGAGGAACAGATAATGTAAAGCCAAAACCGGATCACATCAGTGGACTACCAATAAGCAGCAGTTTACACTTTGCTCTCCCCTTGACAGTGGTATTCTAACAGCTGATGGATCTTAAGTGCTGCTCAACTACAACAACTGATGAACCAAACACTGATGATACTCAAAAGACTGCTGAAGATAAACTCTGTTGCTCTATCCACTGCTGTGTTCTAAGTACTGCTGAAGACTCAAGCACTGCTCATTCAAAGACTGATCACCTTTTGAAGAAAGCACTGATGTTCAAGTAATCAGTGCTTAGGCTACAACAGTGGAACGTGAACTAGTAGTTATCTCTAGTTTGTATTATGCTGATTATCAGATGTTGTATATCAGTAGTTTGTATAGAACAGTGTTTATAGTTTGTTAGGTCGTTAGATGTCACTATCATGGTGACGTCAGCTGAGGTACATCAGTAGTTTGGTTTGCCTATAAATGGAGCGGTACTCTGTACTGTTACATTTGATTCGTTTTGAGTGAGTTCTCCTCCTCAATTCAATCCTTTCATCTTGTGCAACCAACTCTGGAGTATCAGGCTGAGGGGGAGTTTAGTATGTAAACATGCTGTAATCATTTGCTTTGTATTGTTTAATCCTTCGACTCAATGAAAAGAATGTGTTTATCAAACTATTTTCTTCCTTTGGTTGTGTTTACAAAGTTTGTATCCATTTCCGCTGCACTTTACATTGTTTTACATTTATTGATATGACAAGTTCATACAAACAAACACAATCATGAGAGCCTCGGATCCTAACAATTGGTATCAGAGCTCGGACAGTCAAATTCGATCTAACAATCAATTTGACATAACAGTTCAGCTCATAATTCATTGATACTGAGGTTGGTTGTATTCAGTTGAAAAACAGAGTAACGAGTGAATCATGATCAAAATGGTTATTCAGAAAACTCTGTAAAACAACCAAGATGTCATATGACACACAAATTTCACGCAACAAGTGATTTCATGCACAAGTCTCTCATAGTTTTCAGATCTGTAAAGTATCTGATAAATTATGGGATCGTTCAATATTTTCAAATTGATTTCAGTTGTTGCTTGGTTATTTGTGATGTTTTTCATATTATTCACTAAAGTATGTACCTCAGAATTAGCAAAATCTAAGTTCATATAACCATTAGTGTTTTGCCAATTCTAAAAGAGGGAAATAAAGCTTTAGTCAAAAATTCTTATGTGCTAAAAGGCAGGTTGAGTATCCTCAAAAGGACCAAATCAACTTTGTCAAAACACATTAAGAAAATAAGGTGTCAAAATAGTCCAAATCATGCGTAATGAGAGATCTGGTAATAAAACATGTACAAATATGACTAGATCTTTCAAAACATTACTTCAAAGTGATTCTGGACTAAGCATGTTCAAAATAAAATCTCCTAGTGAGCATTTTGAACATATGAATAAAAAGGGTAGAAAGGGAAAAAGAAAATGAACAAATCTCAAAGTGTGGCTATCTCAAAACTTTTGTATCCAAAAGGAAAAGAGTATAAGCATAAAACACTCTTGAGGTTACAGTTGGGTAAAACAATGAAGTCATGCAACTGTGTGCATTCATCAATACAGGAATTGTTCAGGTAACAATGGCATCACCAGTGATAGCTCTTAAAAGTAGGATTTACAATCAATTGTCAAGAAAATGACCCCAAACTATGGTCAAAATAACTTGAGAATGATATGATCATGAACCTAATTGAAAAGTTGTCAGATCCTTTTATTTTTCAAAATTTCCTTTAATTTTTCTTAAGGTATTTTTCTCTAAATAAAACCAGATATGTTTTACTTTTTATAAAATATATTTTGTAGTTTTACTCATTTTTGATAGTAAAAGTTCATCTCTGGTCAGGATGTAATTTCCTATTTTTTTTTGTGTGAAATTACTATCCTTAAAACTGATCAAAAGGAAATGACACTCATATCAAGGTCATGTTAAGCTCAAGTTTGGTTATCACTGATCAAAAATTGATTGCAAATTGATTTTGAACTACTAGACACTCATGTTCTAGTTCAAGTAATTAGACACAAAATGAGTAGTTTTAGTAGAAAAGTCTTCATCATCTGAGATGCTAAACCACTGTCTGAAAAACTAGACAGTTGGCAAAACCTTGAACAAAATTTCTGGAGTTTACTGATGACAATTTAATCTTAATATTTTACATCTAAAATGTAGTTTGTTAAGAATAGCATTTCTAGTACTCAACAGATGATAGATTCCTACATCTGAACAAACAGATGCTAAAATTATCTGTCAGTAGTCAAAACACTGCTGCACAACCAGTTGTTATACAAATTGTCCTTATCCTCTGTTGTTCTTAAAATGCTGTTGTGCCTCAACATCTGTTCTCTAAAGCCTGTCCACTGCTGAGAGTCAACCTCTGCTTCTCCAAAACACTGATGTTTAAAATCTTTGTGTCATCCACTGATACATCCACTATTTCATTTCATTACCGTTGTAACTACTGATGATTGTTCCATCAGTAGTTGTCAAAACAACTGTCCTCCATTATTTACCATTTCATCAGGGGTTGGCACGTGGTCAGCTTTTAGCCGTCAGATCATTTTAACCGCTCTCACATCAGCATTCACCTTTTTCTTCCTAAATAAAACTCTGCCCTAACACCAAAACAGGGTTTTACTGTCGAATTGAATTCCAAAAGTTCTCTTCTCAAAGCAGTTTCCCTCTCATAACTCCAAAAATCTTCTTCGATCTTCTTCATAAAAAATGACGAAACCAAAATCGAAAACAAAATCAAAACCATCATCTTCCTCCACAACAGCAGATGCCACTCAAATGGCCGCTGAAACACCGGAGATTCGCTACAAAGCTCCACACAACTATGTAGGTATACTCACAAAACCTACTGATAACCATACCTTCGACTCCATCCTTGACATCCTTTCTGCATCAAAGTACAAAACTTTGATAACTGCAGACGCTCCCATTTACCTTGATACCCAGAGAGAGTTCTGGAAAAATGCCACCCTTGAAAAACAAGGAGACATCATCGCCGCCATTAACTCCTCGATACAGGGTAAGAAGGTACAAATCTCTCCAAAATCCATCTCTGAAATCTTTAAACTCGATGATTTGAAAGGAAAAACCTCATTTACTAAAGACGAGTTGATAAAGGATTTCATGAACAGGGGCTATGCAGAACAACCAAATAGGGATACCCTACAAAAGGGTTACTTCCCTTCTGCACCCAGATTTTTATTCCACACACTACTCATGTGTGTTTCTAATAAAACAACGTCTTTTAATGAGATACCAACAAAAATCCAATGCCTGGGGTATGCAATTTTAAACGATAAAAACTATAATTACTCCCAGGAAATATTTGATGATTTGGTAAAGAACGTTGATAATAAGGCATTTCTGCTCTTTCCAAGATTTCTAAGCTACTATTTTGAACAAAAATTTGTAGAGAAAGATGCAGAATTACCCAAACAAGGTGTCTCTTTCAAAATAAATTGTTTAACAATTGAAACATTTTCAAGAATGATGGCACCAATAAAATTAAAAACAAAAATGCCTGAGCAGGTTTTAGAAACTGCCACTGATCCTCAGACAACCTCTGTTGAGCCCACTGCTCCAGGTGATCAAAGTAGCACACCTACTGCTTTGAAACCCATACCTGCCACCAAAAAGACCAAAAGAAAAACATCCAGAAAACCCACCAAACCCACACCAAAGGCAACTCTAGAAGATGAGATCCCAGAGTCAATGCCAGTGACAACACAAAAGTCACCAAAAACCACTGCTGCTACTTCCTCACAGCAGTTGGTAGAAAGATCTCAACCCCAACCCCAACCTCAAACTCCTCTTGCATCCTCACAAAAGGATCAAGTTGTAAGCATAGGGACACCACAATATGAAGCTCTGGACCCACTCGGATCCATCTTCCACAGTCCTGATCCCAAGGACATGTCTCTTTCAACACCCATACCCTCACCAATCATATTGCCACAATCAATAATACCCCTGTTGCATGCAGTTGTTATTGCACAGACACAAACCAGTTCCTCTCAATCACCCATTACTGAGAGTATACCACCACAAGTGACTGGGTCTGATGCTAATACCTCTATTATCCCAGCAACAGTTGAGGAGGTTACACCCCTTGAGTTACAAGTAACTCTCGGAGGTAGTTCAAGTGGAGCAGCAACTACAACTGATGGATCAACAGATCTTCAGTTGGACAGTTGTTACATCAATAAGACTCCCTTGAAGGCAATTTCTTCCATGGCAACTTCGGTAACCACCAGTGAGTTAAATTTAAACACTGGTACCATCAAAGGTTTATCAAGTGCTGAAGAAAGAAGTCCCCAGTACCAAGAAAAAGGGGCATCAATGGATGATTTTTGGGACTCTGTTCCTAAGTCACACATTGATACAACCACCACTGGTGGGGATTCAGATGATCCTGTTAATTCAGGTGATGATTCAAAATATAATGAATTGACGGCCAGAGATGAAAACATGGAATCTTCTGTTGCCGAAATAAAAGATATGGTGCAGCAGCTGTTAGAAGCTCAAAAAGCCCAATCAACTGTTCCTCCTGCTCAAGCATCTGCTCCACAAGCATTTGCTGCAAATGAGCTATGGAATATCTTCCAACCCATGCTTGAAAAACAGCAACATATGGCTGATTAAAAGCATGCCATTCAAGTAAAAATACTGACCAACATGGTGGAATCAAGGTTCAAAGACACTCAAGCAGATATCAAGGCAATAAAGGCTAGCATACAAAAGACTGCCCAGAGTGAAAAAGTTCCATCTACTATCTTCTTCATGGATACACCCCTGGCAGATAATGCCAAAAAGGGGGAGAAAATCAGGTTAAGAAAGAAAGGAATTGAAGATGGAATGTATATTGAACCAGAAGATACATCAGCAGTTACAAAAACAACTGATACAAAATCTTCAAATCAAACAGCTGATACTTCAACAGTTACAAAAACTGCTGTCAGTAGCCAAACAGCTGCCATATCATCAACACAAACACCTCCAACACACACCACATCACCACACACCACCACAACTACTGTTCCACCACCACCATCTGTGTGCACAGCACAAAAACCACCATCAAAACCAACATCACCCCCTGCCAAAAAGCAGAAGATAACAGGTGTCACAACATCTGTTGTAATGGCAACAGTAGTTGAAACACAAGTTGTTTCAACTACTGCTAGTCAACCACTGATCACCACCCAAACAACTGCCACAATAACCCCTGCTCAAAAGCAGAAGACATCTGCTGGTACATCAGCAGTTGTATTGACAACAGCAGTTGAGACACCAGTTGTTTCAACAGTTGTTAGTCAACCATCCACCACTGCTCTATCCTCTCCTATATCACAACCACAGCTCTTTAGCAGAAAAAGAAAGCCAATCACTGCCAATGAAGGGATACATGATCCAAATACTTCAAAGTATCCATTAGAGCTTGAAGCTCTCAAAAATGAGATGAGGCAATTCTTTACAGAAGAAGATCCTTCAAAAAGAAGATTCTCCTCACTCATAGGCTACATGCCACCAGAGGATATGGATGATTATCTCAAAATAAAGGCAAGGCAAGCTAAAGTAAAAGCTAAGGTTGACAGTGAAAAGGAAAGTCTAAGCGAAGAAGGCATTGCTAAAAGACTGGAGTTCTACCTTACAAAGGTAAAGCAGATAGAAGAATTTGCACAAGAACTAGACAAAGAAAAGGCTGATCAAAAGAAGAGGTTAAGAAAACAACTTCTAGCCTTTATCATGAAAGAAAAATTCTATCCTTCTGAAGAACAACAGTTCAAAGAATGGCCATTAGTAGCTTTAAAGCATGAGGCTGAAATGATCCAAAGAATCAAGAATGATCCTTCAAAGAAGAAAAATGCTCCAAACTGGAGCAAATACAAAAAGCTCATTGCTGATCTCACTGCTGAATATAAAGGAAAGAAAAAGGAGCTAGTGGATGCTAAGATGGACACTGCTGAAGCCATATCAAAATGGTCTAGGCAGCAAACTGATGAAGCCTATGAGAGGCTAAAGAAAAAGAAGAAAACTGCTTCAGAGGCTTCAAAGAAAAGAGAACATATGATGAAGCTTGAACAGAAAATAGAAAACCTCAGAACAATGTTCAAATCAGCATACAAACCAACTCTTGTGTCAAACCAAGAAGAAGGTAAACAGATGACTGAAGAAGAGGTCAAAGAAAAAGAAGCAGAGTACTTCAAGGACACCATCATGAAAATGGGTCTGAAAGAAGATAGCTCAACAAAGCTTCAAAACCTTTTTGAGAAGGTGTTAAACAAACCTGCATCTCCAAGCACTGCAAAAGACAAGACAGAAGTTGAAAGACAAGAGCTTATTAAACAAGAAACTGCAGAAGATATAGCTGCAGCAGAAAAAGTCATTGAAGAAGCTTTCAAAAGAATGTCTGAAAGTCTGCAGATGTTTTCAAGGCCATCATCCCTCAACTCATCTGCAAATAAGTCTCTCCCAAGAAACCCACTTGGCTTTAAAATACTAAAGTGGATGTCCGATCAAAAGACCCACGTATTGACCCTGGTCAGAGCCAATGGCGAAGTGAAGTACATATCAAGGAAAGAAGCACTAGGCCTTAGTGTTGAAGATTTGCAGGATCTCCTTGAACTTTCACTATGCAGGGATGAGGTTGACTAGAGTGCAAAGGAATTTGAAGCTGAATTCAACGAACAAGCTAAGACACTCTTGATGAGTAATAAAGGTCCTGAATAATGAAGGGTTTTGGCATTATCTGTTCCAGGGGGAGATTGTTGGGATTGAACCCTACCAGAGGAACAGATAATGTAAAGCCAAAACCGGATCACATCAGTGGACTACCAATAAGCAGCAGTTTACACTTTGCTCTCCCCTTGACAGTGGTATTCTAACAGCTGATGGATCTTAAGTGCTGCTCAACTACAACAACTGATGAACCAAACACTGATGATACTCAAAAGACTGCTGAAGATAAACTCTGTTGCTCTATCTACTGCTGTGTTCTAAGTACTGCTGAAGACTCAAGCACTGCTCATTCAAAGACTGATCACCTTTTGAAGAAAGCACTGATGTTCAAGTAATCAGTGCTTAGGCTACAACAGTGGAACGTGAAGCAGTAGTTATCTCTAGTTTGTATTATGCTGATTATCAGATGTTGTATATCAGTAGTTTGTATAGAACAGTGTTTATAGTTTGTTAGGTCGTTAGATGTCACTATCATGGTGACGTCAGCTGAGGTACATTAGTAGTTTGGTTTGCCTATAAATGGAGCGGCACTCTGTACTGTTACATTTAATTCGTTTTGAGTAAGTTTTCCTCCTCAATTCACTCCTTTCATCTTGTGCAACCAACTCTGGAGTATCAGGCTGAGGGGGAGTTTAGTATGTAAACATGCTGTAATCATTTGCTTTGTATTGTTTAATCCTTCGACTCAATGAAAAGCATGTGTTTATCAAACAATTTTCTTCCTTTGGTTGTGTTTACAAAGTTTGTATCCATTTCCGCTGCACTTTACATTGTTTTACATTTATTGATATGTCAAGTTCATACAAACAAACACAATCATGAGAGCCTCGGATCCTAACATTCATCATCTTGTTCAATTTTAACCACTTGTAGAAAATCAAGTGCAAATTAATGTCCTTGATTTACCACTTTTTGAGTATGCACAATGAAACCTCTGTACCAGTTGTAAGAAACATCACTTGTTACCAAGTGTAGGAATAAAACATCTACACTAAATCAATTTACCAATCAAAATGCCGATTCCTGCTTCACACTTACCAACCTGGAAGCTCCAGCAAAGTCCATCACCTATAAAATTTTTCAACATTAAAATTCATTCACAAAAACATTTTTTTAAGAATGATGCCAATTCCTGATCCATGATTACAAACTTGGGATCTCCGGCAAGTCTGGTTTTCACATATTAAACACAGACATCCAAGCTTCAGCAAGCTTGGATGATAGCTTATCAAGTTCACTTTCAGTCAGGGTATATGTTGCTTTCTTTGTTTCATAAAACTCTTTTACCCCTTTCACCTTTCTATCAACCATTTTTCCAAAAATCTTTTTCACACTTCCATTAAACTTTTATCGACATCAAATTCTTTCTTTTCAGAATAGAATTGATTTGATATCTCAACCTTACCAACTTTTGATTTAAAATTTTCAGACCTCAATGGTGGAAAGTTCTCATCATCCATTGGAGGTACAGAGTTTTTCTTTTTAACCTCAACCTGTGGCTCCTCTAATTTTGTGGAATCAGGTTCATCGCCGACTTTTACATCACACTTCTTAATAACCCACATTTGGTTGTCTTTTGCTTTCTTTTTGTAAAAAATTTTCTTTGAACATTCACCATCTTCAAAAGTAGAATTTTTAAAAGTTTTGAATGCTTCAGTTGGTGGTTCAACATCGACAACTTTTTCTTTAAGTTTTTCAGATACTCCGTGTTTTGGATTTGTCATTTGAGAACAGGTTGATGCAATGTGACCAACTTCATTGCATTTAAAACAGGTTCTAGTCTCTATTGGATGAAACACTCCAGTTCCTTTCCTTTTCTTCTCAGCAAGAAACTCCTGGTTTGATTGTCTCCAGAAAGGTTTCTTCTGTTCATCCTCAGCACTTCCACCTGAAACAAATTTTGTTTTCTTTTTAGAATTTTTCTCATTTTTATAATTTTCTGGTGGAATAAAACCTAAACCTTTCTTTTTGAAATTACCATTATGGTTTGGTTTCTTTTGAAAACCAGAATTGTAACTTTTTTTCTTGTTTGATCGTTGTTTAACTCTTGAAGTGTATTTTTTAGGTTTTCTAGTAAGATTTAAATCTTTTATTTCAGAAATATTAATTTCTGTTAGTTTGAAAACCTTTTTGATCATTTCGGTTTTAACACCTCTTATTGGGAACTCTTTGTCAGAATATAATTTGTCAGAATATAATTTGTTAGAATCATTCAAAGTATATGCTACTTCAAATGTTTCATCATCCAAATTTGATTTTGATAACAAAAACTCTTTACTGTAAACCCGTTTAACCATCGGTTTTGAACTGTTGACTGACGAACTTGAACCTCCAGACTCAGACTTTGACTCAGACTCCTCATCAGTATCCAACACCTGATCGACCACCTTTTTAATTAACTCAGACTCACGATCAGTGTCAGACGATATGAAAGTAACGTCAATGTTTTCTGGTAATTCATCAGTTGTATCAGTTTTTAGCTTTATATTGACTGCTTTTTGAACTTGCTCCTCATTTGATTTTCTGGGAGAATAACCTTCCCAGATCGGAGGCGGACACTTGTTATAGCTAACAGTCGGTTTCTTACCAGTATCCTTCTTCTTAGGCTTGTCATCTTGAAAAGCTTCCATACCTACAACAGTCGGATAAATTCGATCAATAAGATAATCAGAACTAGAATAACTTTGTAATAAACGTCTGATCCTTTCATTCTCAATTTTCTCTGTCTCCAACTCTTGCTTCCACTTTGCACTTTCTTCGATGTAGAAATTGATAGCTTTTTTGCTTCGTCATCATTGTTGCGTTCATCATTGTTAATGCTTGTTCTCTTTCAGAGTTTGTCTTTTGAAGACCAGTTACTGTTCTATTCAATACATCATAAGACTCTTTCACGTAGTTGAGATTGAACAGTAATTGTTCTTTCATCTTCTCATACTCAGCCAGCTTTTTGTCTTTTGCTGCACATTCTTTGCAAAGTTCTAAACACTTTGAGCAAGGCTTGATGACTTCCACAATCTTTTCTACTTCAATAATCTTTTCAGATTCAACAACTTTTTCAGCTTCAGTCACCTTCTCAGCTTTACTAATCTCTTTAGCAACAATTTTAACTTCTTCATTTTGAACAGTCTCATCTTGTTGAGCAACACTTTCAGACTTCATCTGCTTTTGTTCTTTTGCTGCTCTTTTCTTCTTCAGCTTCTCCAAGCGATCTACAAAATAAAAATGAAAACTTTCAGGAGAGAGATGAGATTTTGCGATATTTATATGTTTTTCTTCCTCATCATCACTACTGTCATCGGTTGGTGATTGATCAAATTCTACTGATTTGTCAGAACTATCATCCGAAGAACCAGAATCAGATGGTGTTTGATCAAAGATAACTTCATTTTCTGAACTCTCATCTGAAATCTGTGAGTTTTCATCAGATGAAACAGACTTCTCTTCTTGATTTTTCTAACACCAATAGATTTCATCCACTCGGTAAACATATCTGGTTCTTTCACAATCTTAGCAATAAAAGCTTTAAACTCTCCCTTTTCATCAACAAACATATCCCACCTAAAACCTTTAGGTAACCTTTCATCATCCTGATTGATTAAGCATGCTTTGCTGTCAGATGAAATGTATTTGTTCCAGCTAAAATCTTCTTGATTCACCAAACATGCTCTCTTTGAATCCTCTATCACTTTTCTACCATGAGCCACTTGTGGTTCTTGTTGTTATTGTTGACCAACTTGTTGATATATGGCTTTCCGGTATGAAGGGGTAAGGTACCAAAAACCTCATAAAAAGGATATGAGACCATACCACCAACTGGCCTTTCAACCTGTTAACCTTGCGCGGCCGCGCATTGGTCTTACAAAGGGAAGGAAGAGATCAGCAAGCGATAGTCGCGCGCATAAAGGAAAGCATAAAATCCTCGCGCCACCTTCCATTGGCAAAGGGTTAAAAACCCTAAGAACAATACTTCCGCCCAAATATCCAAACTTGGATACCATTTTACCCAGACTTGGGATTTATTCAGCTGTATGCACACTGTAAGGTGTCACACCAGATTACAGCAGTAACCTTCTAGAAGGAATATGATCGTGCACCACCCAGACGGTTATAACCGTCTGGACACGTGTCATTACCACATACGTCCTGAAATCACAACGATAGCATGTAATTGGAGAATGATCTCCACTTGAACCACTTTCCACGTGGCAATTCCCTAGCCATAGATCAAGTCATGATCCGTGTGCATTCACGTCAGGATCAAAGTAACTTAACGAAGATTAAAAGAACTTAACGGAAGGGAATGTAACCGCTATGGCGTTAGCATCTTCCGTTATCTTTTCAATAGCAGATTTTCCCTCCCAAACTCCCGGTTATAAATAGGAGAACTCTTCAGGTATAAACCCAGATCACATTCACTACTCAAATACTTTATCTTCTCCATTACAAATACTTATTCTCACACCAGAGTCGGGTCAAGGAGAGAACCCTCTTCTCCCCTTGACGAGGCTAACGGTGCTCTGTTTTGCAGAATCACCGGAGAAGGAACTCGGCTGCAACTGAATCAATTGAGAGAAAACTAACCTTTTATGCGGATTCAAACCCCCTAGATATCTCGGTTCCGACCATTTATCTAGTGTTTCTTCATTGGCGCCCACCGTTTTCTCAGTTTTTCTAGTTTCTATCTCGTTTCGATTCAGTTCATCTCATTTTTCTGTTTTTGCACATGGCAGAAAATTCATCTTCTCACCGACAGCCTGGTCCTCGACCAAACGTCGGAAATAATTTCCAAATAAAAGGATTCCCAGGACATGGGGTTAGCAGATGTCGAATTGCTTTAAACACAATCACCAGATCTGATTCCCCAAACATCAGATCTGGAGAAGGAATCAACACTACAGCATTGGACCTATTAACCTCACCTTGGGGAGACGTCCAATCCAGCCAGTATAAAGATAGCAGCCATCAGAAGCAAATACATATGGTTCAAGGAGGACCGTCACGAAGATCAAATAAACGAAACTATGATTAACACTGGAGAGAACAGCAAGTCGTGTTCCCTGTTGTTCCTGGGGGCCCTCAGGAAGAACGACCAGTAATTATCACGGGTATTTTCGGCCACTACCGAACGGACTATATGTTCATAGATCCAGGTAGCTCGATGGACATCATATACGAGCAGTGCTTTAAGCAGCTCGATCCGGAAGATAAAGCACGTTTAGAACCGGTCGATTTTCCCCTCACCGGATTCTGTAATGAAGCTGTTTTCCCGTTAGGACAAATCGCTTTCCCGGTGACCTTATCAGATGGCAAACACTCACGAACAGTTACAGTAAATTTCATGGTCATACCAGCAACATCACGACATGACATTTTACTCGGGAGAAGGTCACAAAGAGAATTCAGCATGATCACTTCCATTCCACACGCAGCTTGTGGATTTCCGACAGAAACCGGAGTTGCAATTCTCTATTCAAGCAAAGAAGTCATGTCCGTAGATGGTGAACCACCAGCAAAGGCAGCCAAAGCTTCAGCACCAAACGAACCAGAGAAATGGGTTCTGAACGGCGAATACCCAGAGCAAACCATTCTGCTAGGACAAGCCATGTCACCAACAATAGGAATACAACTGAAAAGGTTGTTGTCTAACAACAAAGATATATTTGCCTGGTGCCCAGCAGACATGACTGGAGTTCCACGCGATATCGCGCAACATTGTTTAAACATCAAACCATCAGTCGATCCGGTTGTTCAGGGGAGGCGCAGCTTCAGTGAAGAAAAAGCAAAAGCGATGGACGAGCAAGTAACAGAGTTACTCAATGCGGGAATCTTGCGCAAAGTAAAATACCACACATGGGTTGCCAATCCAGTCATGGTACAAAAACAGAACGGCGGGTGGAGAATGTGTGTCGACTTCAAAGACCTCAACAAAGCATGCCCCAGAGACTGCTACGCGCTCCCAGAGATAGACAAGAAAGTCGATTCTTTAGCATCATTTAGATGGAAATGTTTTCTTGACTGTTATAAGGGTTATCACCAGGTCCAGATGAAAGAAGAAGACGAGGAAAAAACCGCATTCCGCACAGACAAAGGCATCTACTGCTACACAAAAATGTCGTTTGGGTTGCGCAACGCAGGCGCAACGTATCAACGCCTAATGGACACAATCTTTAGCGAGGATATTGGCAAAACTGTTGAAGTATACATGGATGACCTCGTCATCATGAGCCATGAGGAGGAGATAATGCTCAACAATATCCAGCGCACATTCGATTCCTTACGAAGCGTAAACTTAAAGTTGAACCCGACAAAATGCTCCTTCGGCATGGAAGAAGGAAAGTTTTTGGGTTTCATAGTTACAAAAGACGGTTTTAAGGTTAATCCAGAGAAGGTGCAGACCATTCAGCTAATGCCATCACCGGCAACAGTCAAGGAAATGCAAAGGCTCGCCGGGCGACTAGCAGCTCTGAATAGATTTTTGGCTAATCATGCGGCAAAATCTTATCCATTTATTAGTACGCTGCGAAACTGTGGAAAGAAAACTCCTTTTCAATAGACACCTGGAGCAGAAGCAGCATTCAAGCAAATGAAAGAATATTTAATCCAGTTACCAACACTGACTGCACCAAAAGAAAAAGAACCATTAATCTTATATCTGTCAGCCGCGGAGGTAGCAGTAGGCGCAGTATTAATGGTAGAGCGGGAAAATATCCAGACTCCAATCTACTACATCAGCAAAATGCTCACCGGCCCTGAAACTCGTTACTCAATGATAGAAAAACTAGTTCTAGCGCTAGTACACGCATCCAGACGTTTGCGCAGGTATTTTTCAGGCAATGTCATCACAGTACTGACAAATTATCATTTAGGCCAAATCTTGTCAAAACCCGACATAGCGGGGAGATTAGCTAAATGGGCCATCGAGCTAGGAGGCTACAACATTTTTTACAAACCAAGACCAGCAATCAAAGGGCAAGTTCTAGCAGACTTCGCCACTGAAGTTCCTGTTGATAAAGTACAAGAATGTGAGGCAATCCAGAACCCGACGCCTGTTTTTGACGACAGAGTCTGGACCTTACACACCGATGGTGCTTCCAATGACGACGGAGCAGGAGCAGGTCTCCGATTAGTCAGCCCGGATAATCACGAACTCACATATGCTATCCGCTTAGATTTCCAAAGTACCAACAATGAAGCAGAATACGAAGCATTTTTAGCAGGTCTTCGTCTAGCACTCAAGATGGGGGCAAAAAACCTTGAAGCTAACGTCGACTCAAAACTAGTAGCTGAACAAGTTAACGGTCGTTATGACGCGAAGGGCGAAGCTATGGCGTTGTACCTTGAACAAGCACGGATGTTAATCAATCAATTTCAGACATTCAAAGTCAATCACATAAACAGAAGCGAGAACAAACATGCTGACGCGCTAAGCAAGTTAGCTGCTACTAGCTTTAAACACTTAGCAAAGGAAGTGCGCATAGAGGTACTATCCAATCCTTCCATTCACCTGAAACAAGTAAGTGTCATAGAGATGGGAAATTCATCCTGGATGTCTCCAATTATTTTGTACCTTCAACACGGAAAACTCCCGGAAGGAAAGGCAGAAGCCCGAAAAATACAACACAAAGCAATAAACTACGAGATGGCGGATGGCATCCTTTATCGGAAATCATTCATGGGTCCATTACTACGTTGTGTTGATAAAACAGACGCTCGGTATCTGATCAGAGAAATCCACGAGGGATTATGCGGGATACACGCAGGACCGCGCATGGTCGTGGCAAAAATAATGAGCGCCGGATACTACTGGCCAGGAATGCACATGGACGCAGTTGATCTATTACGAAGATGCGAGGCATGTCAACGCCATGCACCAAAAACACTTCGACCCAAAAATCCGCTAATCCCCGTTACTTCCGCCTGGCCATTCCAACAGTGGGGCATCGATCTTGTTGGCCCATTTCCCGATGCGCCAGGTGCAGTAAAATTCATCATCGTTGCGGTGGATTACTTCACAAAATGGGTGGAAGCTAAAGCTTTGGCCTCAACAACAGCAATGGTAATCCGCAAATTTATATGGGAACATATCATTTGCAGATTCGGGTTACCATTGCGCATTATTTCTGACAATGGTACAAACTTTGCCGCGAAAGACCTTCAAAAATGGTTCAAGGAAATGAACATTGAGCACAGCTTCGCCTCCATCGCGCATCCTCAAGCGAATGGCCAGGTAGAAAGCATAAACAAACAAATCGTTAACGGTATAAAAGCGCGACTTGGGACAGCGCGCAGAGGGTGGGTTGACGAACTTCCCAGCATCCTCTGGGCACATCGAACAATGCCAAAGACTAGCACCGGAGAAACTCCGTTCAGTCTAGTCTATGGGTCAGAGGCCGTCATTCCAGCTGAAATAGGCCTACCTTCACCGCGCATGTTGGCTATGGAGAAACAGAACAATGAACAAGAACGAAGGCTGGATTTGGATCTTCTGGAAGAAAGGCGCGAGAACGCGGCCATAGCAGAAGCAAGGTACAAATCCAAGCTAGAGAAATATTACAACGCGCGTGTGCGTATTTGCACATTTGTCCCCGGAGATTTTGTCTTGCGTGACAACGAGGCTTCAAACGCCGAAAAACCCGGCAAATTAGCGCCAAGGTGGGAAGGACCGTACGTCATTAACGAAGTCTTAGGCAAGGGGGCATATACCCTAAAAAGGGTCGATGGGACTCTAGTTCCCCGCACCTGGAACGCGCAACAGTTACGCAGGTGTTACATGTGAACCAAGCCTACAAAGCGAAAAGAACATACAGGCAATGTATTTCCTTATCTTATCTTGTATCACGAGCCTTGCGCTCTTATCAATACAAATATCACTTTTGCTTACATCACTGCTTATTACAAATTGCATGAAATTTCTTCGCTTCGCGCGAAAACGAGATGGTCAAACATTGTACACCTCATGAATAGTCTAAAAACAGACAAGCTGTTAACAAACGTTCACACATGAGCACAATACCATCCCTCATTCGCCTTACCTATTCAAAAGTAATTATACACATGCAACATATTGTAATCCATATATATACGAATCATAGCAATGATCTTCAAAAAAGTATATCATAATATACATTATTAAAAAAGTGTAACATGAACACTTAACAAGGTCATAACAATGATCTTCAAAAATCTTGTCCAGTACCCAAAGCTTACAACAAAAAAGCATTAACAAAGGACAGAGACAGACCCTAGGCTTGAATATCTAATCAGCACCAGAACCATCATCAACAGTGGACACCTGCCTACTCCGACGAATCCTCCGACGTCGATACACCAACCGACATCCCCCTCTCTGAAGCATCGGAAACCGGGTCGTCAACCCATCAACGTCCAATACAATATCAGCACCAGCAGTGACGTTAGTGTGATGAGGGACCTTGCAGTCAGAATGAGCAATTGAAGGGGAAGCAGGCTCGATCAGTTTCTTCACTGGTGCAATGATGAGAGGTGGTGAACGAGAAAGAAGAACGAGACCTTCGGCAGCATCGTACACTCTAAGAGCATCTAGCAGGAGACGAGTGTGGTAAGAACGTTTCATCTTCTTTGACAAAAATCAACTAAGAAGATCAAGTGTCTCAAACATACATATATATAAAGAGAACTCAAAACTTCGAGAAAGGAGAAATCCATCATTAACTGTCAGAATTGTGTCACATCCAAACGGCGCTACAGGAACTTGGGTCACTTCTTCATTAATGAAGCCTGACAAAGCGCCATTACAAATCTCAAGACCAATGAGGAAAATACCCACCCTTACTGACAGGTGACGTCATTACATGACAGAGCATGATTACAAGTCACATTTTTTCCCTTTTTATAAAAAAAAAAATCATTACAAAATTCAATCTTCTCACGGCAGATTTCTCATTTTTTCGCGCCCAAAAAAGACATTTCCCTCTCCTAAGTCCAGTGCTCCACTTATTCACATAACTACAACACTAGACTGGGGGGACTTGAAGGGGTAAGGTCCCAAAAACCTCATAAAAAGGATATGAGACCATACCACCAACTGGCCTTTCAACCTGTTAACCTTGCGCGGTCGCGCATTGGTCTTACAAAGGGAAGGAAGAGATCAGCAAGCGATAGTCGCGCGCATAAAGGAAAGCATAAAATCCTCGCGCCACCTTCCATTGGCAAAGGGTTAAAAACCCTAAGAACAATACTTCCGCCCAAATATCCAAACTTGGATACCATTTTACCCAGACTTGGGATTTATTCAGCTGTATGCACACTGTAAGGTGTCACACCAGATTACAGCAGTAACCTTCTAGAAGGAATATGATCGTGCACCACCCAGACGGTTATAACCGTCTGGACACGTGTCATTACCACATACGTCCTGAAATCACAACGATAGCATGTAATTGGAGAATGATCTCCACTTGAACCACTTTCCACGTGGCAATTCCCTAGCCATAGATCAAGTCATGATCCGTGTGCATTCACGTCAGGATCAAAGTAACTTAACGAAGATTAAAAGAACTTAACGGAAGGGAATGTAACCGCTACGGCGTTAGCATCTTCCGTTATCTTTTCAATAGCAGATTTTCCCTCCCAAACTCCCGGTTATAAATAGGAGAACTCTTTAGGTATAAACCCAGATCACATTCACTACTCAAATACTTTATCTTCTCCATTACAAATACTTATTCTCACACCGGAGTCGGGTCAAGGAGAGAACCCTCTTCTCCCCTTGACGAGGCTAACGGTGCTCTGTTTTGCAGAATCACCGGAGAAGGAACTCGGCTGCAACTGAATCAATTGAGAGAAAACTAATCTTTTATGCGGATTCAAACCCCCTAGATATCTCGGTTCCGACCATTTATCTAGTGTTTCTTCACGGTAGTAGTCATCTTTTCTGAACGGATTGTTAGCTTCACTTGCTTCTCTGTTCTTGCATTCCCTCTTGAAATGACCTTTCTCCTTGCATCGAAAACAAGTAACTTTAGATTTATCAAAACCTAAAGTGGAAACATGTGCATCAAGAAAGTCATTTCTTCCGGTAATCAATTTGAACTTCTCTGCTCTTCTTAAGACACTAGCTAGACACCATTTGATGTCCATGAGCTCCATTTCTTCAGCGTCTATCTGATCGTAATCCTCCTTTATTAGCATAGGATTGCTGATCCTTCCTGCAACCAAACCTTCATAGGATAGTAGCACGGAACCAAGTAATGCCATGTGATCTTTCGCAACTTCTTCAGAGAAACTTTGACCATCAGGAAGATTTAAAGCAATGTTGCATTGTATCACATAATCATTTCCACTTTTAGAACTTTGATGCTGAAAGCTTGATGTTGTATCTTTTGGATTAACACTTGGATATGAATAGAATCCACTGATGTTGTTAGAACCCTGATCAACATTTTCTGACGAATTTTCCAGCATTAAAAGCAGTTTGAATCTTTGGGCTTCTTTCAACATCTGGAACATTGCCTTTATAATACATTTTCACGTCTTGTTGACCACTTGGATTGTTCATCCTCGCAATCTTTTGCTGTTTCAAATCTTGACCCTCAATTTTCTCAATAAACTGAGAATTTGTCAACCCATCATAAACTCCAGTGTTCTTCAAGATCATCAAGTAAGTACCCCATTCCTTTTGAGGTAAAGCATCAGCTAACTTGTCGACCCATTCTTCACGATCTTTGGTTATGCTTAGCATCGACATGGATCGTACTAAGTGGAAATATCTTTCAATAAGCTTCTTTGTATCTTCTCCAGGCAGACAAGTGAATAGATCAAATTCTTTCTTAAGCAGTGGCTTTTTGCTCTTAATCATATTTTCACTACCCTCAAACTTGATTCTAAGAGCATCCCAAATTGATTTTGATGTCTTTTCATGTTGAAGCAATACAAAGATGTCTTCCTTAATAGCTTGCTGAAGTAGACCGATCATCATCTTTTCAGCTTTGTACATATCACGTTCTGTGTCAAAGAATTCAGAAATTGTTTTCTCAACTTGCAGATCAATACGTGGTAGAACATACTTCTTCAAGATACACTCCCATGATCTCATATGGTTAGCTTGAACCCAGTTTTCGAACCTATCTTTCCATCCGTAATACTCTTCTATGCTCATTAGCTTCGGGGGCTTTTGTAAAGTTCTGGTCTCGTTTTCTAAGTTCATGTTTTGAGCAATGGAAGCCGAAGTAGTCAGGGATGTGGCGAATGCGTTGTAGAATTATTCACTCATGATTTCGTAACACGTTTTTCAAAAATTGCACTTTTCAAGCGAAATAACCAGTTTTAGTTCAAGCGAAATACTAAACTACCCTTTCAAGCGAAATCAAAGATTAAAATTTCAAGCGAAATAACAACAAACAATTTCAAGCGGAATCTCTGAAATTGTTTTCAAGCGGAATATTAATTGAAGCGAAATCACTGATTTCGCTTGAAACTTTTCAAGCGGGATAACATGTTTAAAGCGGAATCAGAAGCTGTTCATTCGAGCGGAATCAGGTTTTTGGTCCATTTCAGTCAATTTTAAGTCGAATTTTAAGCTGAAACTTTCAAGGCTTTGTTAATATGTAGATTTACACAATCTGTGAGAAATTTAGCTGATTTTATCCGTGAAAATTTGTTCAATTCAAGAAAGAAGGTGTAGAAGTAAGAAAACACAATGAAAACAGGCCGTAATCTGCAGAACTCCTCCTCCTGAGCTCTGATACCACTTGTAGGATCGTGTATGTTACCCGAATGAGTCGTTCAGAGCAGTTTTGATCTGTTTCAGGTGCGGAAAACAAGAAACGGACTTAGAAACAACTTGTTCTTCACTTTAAACACTCCTTTGATTGATCTAACAGTAATTACAAGCAAGAATCACACCGCCAGTACCTCGGTATGAAATTCAGTAACAATTTTTTTTATGATTTCGCTTCAACCCATATATATAGGGCCATGATTTCGCTTGAAACATACAAAGACCAGTTCAAGCGGAATTTGATTATGATGATTTCGCTTGAAACATATTCAAGTGGAATCACTAAGTTCAAGCGAAATCAGCTTCTATACAACCTAAAATCACCAATTTTCTCGTATAACGTGCCCTGATCTAACCTATCTAGAGTAAGACTCGATACAAGACGAAGTCGACAGATGCATGCACTAACAATCCTCCTGGATATAGTTGGGGCTCCCCAAAGCAAAAACTAGGTCCGACAAAGCTCCTGTCCAACAGTCCCTGTTGCTGATTTGACAACTCTCGCAACCCTCCTGGTGCAAGACGGTAAGAGATGCGAAGAATCAGGGCTGCCTCTGGCGTGAGATCAAACTGAGAGTCTGTCTAATAGTTGTGGAAATAAACCTGATAGTTCCTCCCGTAGCATGCTGGGTGGAATCTCGAACAATTGGTGGATCCTCGATCCTCTTTTCCTTAGCCTTGACATCAGTAACGAGTGCTATCATAGCGGGATAGTCCTTCCGTGGACACTTCTGGCCTTCACTGCTGAATTGATGCTAACCTCTGCACCACTCTGACGTGTTAGAACAGATAACAATCCTCCACTAGGAGGGGAATACATAGAATCTTCTCTTCACAGGGTACATCTAACAAGAACAACAAAAGAAAGGTCGATGTCGAACACTTGTCCCACAAGGTCTAGTTTGCATCCCAACGATCATATGAGGTTTCCATTTTCTTGCCATCTGCCGATTCCACAACAGGTTCGGTTTCAAGAAGCATCAGGGTTAAGCAAAATATTGGCGGAGTGATTAGTCACCAAGAACACGTAGGCCACCATGTTGTTATGATTCCGGCGTCGCCCACGCCAATCCCTAATGTCCCTCTGTGAGCATCATTTCCCGTGTTGTTGTACTCGTTGCGAGGATTTCCAGTACGGCCGTCGTTCCCTTGGTTGTTGTCGTTGGATTTAACATCGGCTACTCCATGCCGTAGGCACCTTCACTTTCCATACTGTTAGTTACCATTACAAATACCTTGTTGTTGCCGTGACTGTTGCCTCTAATGCTGTTGTTTGAAACGAAGCTCTACGACCTTTTACCGACAGGGTCCACCTCTTCACATTCCATTCTATAGACAGTTGTCATTGCTTATCTCCTGTTTAGTTCGTAGAAGTTGACTCCCATGAGTCGCTGGCTGGGGTTAAGGATTCGATTGGAGTCAAATCACTGATGTTCATTGTTGGTAACTAGGGTCGTTCAAATGCTAAAGTCCATCATTCTTGCGAGTTTACTGAGTAATACACGATATGTTGCGAGAGTGTTGCAGAAGTGATCGCACTTCGGGATCTAAGGTGTCAATATGTTAAGTTCCAGCAAACGAAGAAAGGTGGGAAAGATATAGACCAATCATTGTCGTTGCAACATCCAACTCGGGGATGTTCGTACCAGCACCTAACATTCTACACAGTTTGCTAGGCATTCAGATGGGTGTTCAGGTAATACTCAATAGCATCGAGATTCGAAATGATCCAGAGAGGAATGAACAGTTCACGTTTGAGTAGGGGACAATCACTGCTATTACCCCTGTAGGTTGTTATGTTTCACATCGACTAAATAACGGAATGGAACCCCTTTTTCACTTGTTAAGCCTCACTGGAACTCACATGCACCCCACATTATTATTATGTGTGCACCCACAATAATATTGTGATTTGCATGCTCATCTCAGCTCCTCTTAACTCATGTCAAATGGTACCTTAAACTCGAGTAGCAAACAAAGAGCATCACGAAGCGTAAGTCATGAAGGTTTAGGGAAATACCACCCTATCAGTCGCATAACACATGCAAGTATACATGAATTCATACCGTGGTGCTAAACGTGCAATCACATGCAATATCATACTTAGGTGTTCACTAGTTATGCAGTACAATGAGTATACGAGAGATGAACCTTGCAATCTGGAGCTAAGTGTCATGGTCATATTCACGTCTTCAGAACTGTTCGATTATAGTCTGGTTTTACAAAAACGTTTTTCCCCTTTTTTTTAAATAAAACCAAGTTCACTATAACCAATGGATCTGATACCAATCTGTCACACCCCTAAATTCCACACGCGGAGTATCACCGCAGGGAGCGTGACATGACCAAGATCTTAGCCACCAATCACATTGAACTCGTAAGTATAATTAAATAAAACTTTCATTTATTAAGAGAAGGTATTTCAACACGCTACATATAACTCATAGTACACAGCGGAAGTATAACAACCCTCGGTAAAACCGACACCCTCATAATAATTTTGACACCCTAATATATCTTAAAATGTCTCAACATATCTTTATATGCACCCCATATATGAAAACCGAGCCCAAAATAGATGAAAATATATAAAATAAATTAAAAACAATAAATAATAAGTTGAGGCGGGCCGCGTAGGACCTCACCTCAATTTTACGCGGGCCACATCAAAGCCCATAGTTGGTTTCAGTGAAACTTAAGTTCAGGCGGGCCGCGTATGATCCCGTCTAAGTTCATGCGGGCTGCGAGCGACCTAGAATGTGGCGCAGCCCTGGGCCGCTACCTGGCCCAACACCCGACAAGCCTACATAGTGACCCAGCAAAGCTACGCATTGCCGGAGGTCAACGCGGGCCGCGTAGGCCCTATGCTCATGGTACGCGGGCCGCGAGAAAGACAGAATCAGGCCCTATAAATAGAAGGCAACGGGCCTTCAGTCCGATCGTTCATTTCTTTCTTTCAAATCTCAATTTCTGTAGTGGTGTTATTATACCCGGGCATTATACCCCCTAAAATAGCGAGGTTCTGCTACGATGTAAGTATTATAACCCCTGGAGACGTATTAGATACGCTGCCCGATTGATCTAGGGTTCCGTAACGGCTGTCGTGGTTCTGCCCGACGTAGTCGTTGGAATGCCGTCTCGGGGAGGGTATTACTAATGTTAAAATGGGTTATTATACTAACACACGTGCATTTGTGTAAATTATAGATATTCACCAGGAAACCCTAAAGGATAACCTAAAACAACAATGTGAGTAATCCTCTTTTTGTTAAATGTTTGTACAAAACCTTAAATACTTTTCCATGCGAATAACAGTTATTGAGTATTTGTAAGAATACAATTATCGTGGGTATGTTGGGGTTTTGTATACAAAATTTGTTACCACCTGGTTAAGGAGTAACATTTCCACAAGTCAGGTCTGACAGTACCAACGGGTGATAATTGATATAACTTGGAAACAAATGTAATTGCGGGATGTGCCCTCAATACTGTTCACTGTGAAATAATTTTAAACTTGATTAAACTGGGATTCACTCACCAGTATTTCCCACTGACAAAATGTTTTTAAAACGCGTTTCAGGTAACAAAATGTGAAGGCCAAATAGAAGCCAGCTGGACCGCACTGAAGGCTTGGAAAAGTGGCAATAAAGTTACTTAAGAATAAAATAGATGTTTTTATTAAATAAATAAGATTTATTCCTATGAAATGTGTGTATTGAAAACTTGGGTTTTACCCATGTGTTTAATGTTATAAAACGTGGTGGTTTACTCTGATTATATATTTCCTAACTACGGTCCTGATGAAAATTTCTGCTGCTAAATTGGATAAATAAATGTGATACCACCAAAACTGGCTCACAGCCGCCCGTTCCCGGGAACTAGGGATCGGGGGCTGTGACAGAAGGTGGTATCAGAGCTATGCCACTGATTCAGCCACAAAAGTGTTCTGCTGACATCAAAATTCAAAGTGTTAGGAAATAAATTACGAAAATACGTGCATAATTGTATTTTCTTGCTATGTGTTATCTGACTATTTGTTAGTTTACAGTATGAGCGACCAAGGACCCTCTGACGCGTATCATCAATTGTCTGGTTCGCCTAGGAGCGAAGGCACCTCCTCTTCTCAGCCTGCCCTCTCAGGGTACTCTGCTGATACGGAAGAAGGAAACTTTGTGTTTAAGGCTCAATCTGAGGAGCCATTTCCTTAGAAAAAGAGGGGATGGTTCAGTAGGGGAGCGCACGAGCGTAGGAAACGTATGAAAAAGTTGCAGGAACAGCGAGTGTTAGCCGCAGCAAAAAGAGAGACTGGTGCTTATAATCAGGATATGCTCAATAGGGGTATCGCTAATTGTCACACCCCGACCACGTAAAACATCAAATCGTGGCGGAAACGTCGGGGAGTGTTGTAACAGAATTATTGTTCCACAACCAAGGTAATTTAAATAATATTTTATTCATCACCCAAGGGTGGAATACATTGTTTCAAACGAGAACCCACAAGTTACATTGTCTTAAAATAAAAAGAAACAAAGTACATAACAAGTTTTAACTAGTCTAGATCCATTTTATCGTCACTAAGGCCCAAGTCCATCCTAGTGTATCACGATCATCCTATGCATTTGCTCCTGAAACACATGTGAAAATAGGTACGTCAGCATAAAAATGCCTGTGAGATACATAGGTTTTGTGAAAATAGGATCCATGACTTAGGTTTTAGAAAAAAAAAATGTTTAATGAAATGTAGTCATGAACCTTGTTGATTGTATTGTTTGTAAATCATTTGAAAAACGATGGTAGATATGTATTTTTGAAAGAATAATGTATGGTTAAATGAATAACCAAGTAAAATAAGTTGTATAAAACAAGTTGTTTGTAGAACAATGTATTGTGAAAAATATATGTTATATAGCTAAACTGAAATGATCTAAACAACGCTGCGATGCGTAATATCATACAAACATTTATATATAGGAAGTACCAGCGGCGTATCCACCATGTTTATATCATATTACACACACCTCGTTACTTAAATCACTTACCCAAACAAACCACCAATGTAAACATGTTTATGTTTAACCAAATGTCAAAATGTTTATGCGAAAAAAAACCATGTCTAACGTTAAGTGTAAATCAAAATGTCTATGTCAATGTCAACCATGTCATGTGTAAACAAAATGTCATGTATGGTAAGTGAAATATGCATCAACTAAACCATAGGTGAAAATGCACAAAACAAAGTATTGAAGTAAAACTCAGTTTAAATCAACGTTCTGTTTTGTGGAGATGCATGCTATACTGAATACAAACATTTATGCGGTATTGTGAAAATGCATACATTCAAGCCTTGAGACTGTGGTGATAAACCTTTAAACAAATTAAAGGTCTATCGGTTTTTATGTTTAAATCGAATTCGGTCATTCCTTTCATCCAAACATACCCAGGATGTCAGGAACGGGAGTTGTCAATTCCTATGGTACCACTACCTACTAACGAGCGGCGTGATCAAAGTTAATGAATGTATATTGTCCCACTTACACAAACCAAATGTCATACCCAAAATATAAACATGTGAAAACAATGCACTAAGTATGTAATCAAATGTACACACATAGCGTGAAATATCATGTAAAACAAATATACTAAGTATGATGAACATACATAGCATGAAAATGGTAAATCAAATATACTAAGTATGATGAACATACATAGCATGAAAATGTCATGTAAAACAATGTACTAAGTATGGTAAACATACATAGCATGAAAATGTCATGTAAAACGATGCACTAAGTATGCACACAATGGACATACATAGCGTGAAATATCATGTAAAACAAATATACTAAGTATGATGAACATACATAGCATGAAAATGGTAAATCAAATGTACTAAGTATGATGAACATACATAGCATGAAAATGTCATGTAAAACAATGTACTAAGTATGGTAAACATACATAGCATGAAAATGTCATGTAAAACGATGCACTAAGTATGCACACAATGGACATACATAGCAAAAACAAAATGAAATCATGTACTAATAATGTACTAATGAACATAGCAAGTATATAATGCGAAAACATGAAAAGCATGAAAGTAACAAGTAGGCACATGTGTTTCACCCCAAAACGTTTGAAAAACAGTAAAAGAGGGGTCTATGTACTCACTTGAGATTGCTTAGAAGTCGTAGGATAACCACCAAGCAATGCTAGAAGATCACGGAATCAAACGGCACCTATATAGGTATCTACATTAATAAACGGACCTATCGGAGGATCGGGTAGTACGAGGGTTCGTAAACCAAATAAGTAGGGGAACTTATGTAACATGGTTTAACAAAGCCTACGTACTAAAACGAAACCTATCCTAAGTGCTCTTGACCCGTTACGACCCGCTTAGGTAGCTTATGCTACTTTAACGCGTCGTTCGCGTAAAACGCGTTCGGAAAGCCTAACTAGTCCTATGACAAGTATTATATGCCTTAACATGTCTAATATTGTTGCTAAATCAGTTTAGATGTCAAAAATTAAGTTACATATGCTTAAAATGAATTTATGTGTAAAAAAGGGCATTTTGGTAATTTACCTAAGGCATATAAACTACCTATCATACCACTACTTAAACGACGTGACCATAAGGTATAACCTCGGAAGGTTATTCCCTATACAACTATGGTCACCTAAAGTGGTTGGTCGAATCCTAATGATCGACCAAATGGGTCGGGTTCGTAAGCATAAGCGATTGATTAGATCGCTTACCTTACGACCCTTAGACAAGCACAAAACTAGTAGCGACGAGCTAAACATGCTAGAACATGTTTAGTGAAGTTAGAAAACAGGTTTGGTATTAAAACAAACGGTTTTAATACCCTAGAGTAGTTTGGTTACAAAATACGCGAGAAAAACGCATTTTGGCCGAAACTACGACTCGTCACTGAGCCTAGATAACGTGGTAATCAGTAGGTATAGTCACTAGGGACTATAACCATCGTGATTACGCTCACGTTATGAAGTTCAAACGAACTTCGCGTTGACCATAAACTGGTCAATGCAGAAAGTGTGACACCTGTGTCACCGCGACCATCAAACAAATACCAAGCCGATGAAATATTGTATTTCATACTTGGGATCTTGTATAAATATGTGTATGTTTTGCACATATCAATTATTGTTCAATTTCAAACTCTACATTGCTTTCTAGAGCATTATACGCAAACTGGTGCGTAAACGTACTCAGTTTAATGCGACAAATACTCCGGAACATCAACATATACTCAACATACCTTAAATAACCTTTACATAACTTAGAAATAAGTTTTGGAGGCTTGGGTATAGCCAAAAAACAAGTTAATTCGCTTACAGGGACTAAACTTGACAAACTGCGAAAGTATGCCAATTTGAACTGTAACGAACATTCCGGAACATGTCCATAAGTTAAACATACCCTAAATATCCTTTACATAGCTTAGAAATAGGCTTTGAGGTGTTTGGTATGCTAAAACAAACTTTTGGATCATTCAGGGACTAAAAGTGTCAAAAAGTGCACAAGTTTGCACTTTCGCGCATAACTTACGTTCTGAATACATCCGGACATCCAAAAATTTATGTAAGCATCCTTATATTATGCCTTAGTGTTTGGCATGAGAAAAATCCATTCGTCGCGTCATTTGGATCGTTTTTCGCGCTTATACGCATTCCGTCGTAATTAAGCGAACATCGCAATCGTACGGCCAAACGAACCGACATCCGGAATATTTTTGAGCATATTTCATGTCCCCTACACTTTAACTTCATCTTAGAGCCTTGAAATGAGGCTAACGGGGCTTAAACGTGCCAAAAATGGGCCAAAATACGTGTTTCTGAAGTGCAGGGACCAAAATTGTAAATTCTGATCTGGGAACCTTAGGCGGGGCGCGTAAGGATTTACCAAATCCTTACGCGGGGCGCGTGAGACTGTCAGACAGATTCAATGTATCTATTTAATGCAGTTGGCCTTTCGTTCGATCAAGAGGCAATGCCCTTTCACCCAATCAAGAGCCAAGGGGCAATTTCTGACTTACCACAAGAATTTGACAAGTGTACGCTCGAGATCGCGGCACGATATTCGATAAACGATCCTAACGGTTCCACTTTTCCTATAAATACCCCCCCTTTTGTGTAAAAACCCACAAGAATCAGATCCAAAGCTCTAAGTTGGAACCATTGTTTCATACCTGAGCTATTTGATCTAGATTAGCACTCGGGGACCCTCCGTAAGTCTTCTTTCGCTCTTTTATTCGCTTTTCGAGTCCGAAAGTCAATGTTTTGTTGACTTTCTGCATTGACCAGCTTATGGTCGATGCGAAGTTCATGGAACTTCATAACGTGAGCTTGATCACGATGGTTATGGTCCGTAGTGACCATACCTACTGATTACCCCGTTATCTAGGCTCAGTGACGAGCCGTAGTTTCGCCCAAAATGCGCATTCTTGCGTATTTTGTAACCAAACTACTCGTGAGCATCAAAGCCGTTTGTTTTGATGCCCAACCTGTTTTCTAAACTTAGTTAAGCATGTTCTAACATGCTTAGCTCGTCACGTTTAGTATAGTGCTTATATAGGGTCGTAAGGTAAGCGATCTAAACCATCGCTTATACTTTCGAACCCGACCCATTTGGTCGATCTTTAGGATCCGACCAAACATATTAGGTGACCATAGCTATAACCTTCCGATGTTATACCTTGTGGTCGCAATGTTAGGCGTTCCATACGCGTTCTACGCGAATGACGCGTTAGGGTGGCATAAGCTACCTCAACGGGTCGTGATGGACCGTAAGCACTTAGGTTAAGTTTCATTTTAGTATGTAGGCTTTGTTAAACCATATTACACGAGTCTCCATACTCGTTTGGTTTACGAACCCGCGTACTATCCGATCCTTCCGATTTGGTCCGGTATATTAACATAGCTACCTATTAGGTGCCGTTTGATATCCCGTGACCTCTAGCATTATCTGGTTATTATACAAGGAATTCAAAGCAATCTCAGGTGAGTACATTGAACCCCTCTTTTACTGTTTTCCAAACTGTTTTGGGGTGAAACACATGTGCCTACTTGCTACTTTCATGCTTTCCGGTTTTCACATCATATACTGCTATGTTCGATAGTACATATATAGTACATGATTTCATTGTGTTTATGCTATGTATGCCCATTGTGTGCGTACTTAGTACATTGCTTGCATCACATTTCATGCTACGTACGCCCATTGTGTGCATACGTAGTACATTGTTTCACATTGCATATCTGTTGCATATGCTCATCCAGCATATGAACATATTACACTACATTTTGAACCGTTGTACTCTACAATACATTTCATGCTACGTACGCCCATTGTGTGCATACGTAGTACATTGTTTCACATTACATTACTGTTGCATATGCTCATCCAGCATATGAACATATTACACTACATTTTGAACCGTTGTACTCTACAATACATTTCATGCTACGTACGCCCATTGTGTGCATACGTAGTACATTGTTTCACATTACATTACTGTTGCATATGCTCATCCAGCATATGAACACATTACACTACATTTTGAACCGTTGTAACCATTTGACTATACATAAGCATTTCTACCGTTGTTAAACATTTCATCTTGATGGTTTGGTTTGAGTAAGTGATTAAGTAACGAGGCGTGTGTAATATGATACAAGCATGGTGGATACGCCGCTGGTACTTCCTATATATAAGTGTTTGTATGGTATTGCATATCGTAGCGTTATTTGAATCATTTCAATTTGAGACATAGAATATTTTATACAAATAACATGCTTTTCACAAGACATTGATTTACAAACAACATATCTTATACAAACTCTTTTTACATGGTTATTCAGTTAACCATGCGTTGTTCTCTTATTTATACATATCATTTGATCTTACCGTTTTTCAAATGATTTACAAGACAAAGCAAAATACGAGGTTCATGACTAAACATTTTTTTAAACTCAAGTCATGAATTCCGTTTTCACAAAACCAATGTATCTCACAGGCATTTTTATGCTGACGTACCTATTTTCACATGTGTTTTCAGGAGATGATGCATAGGACTTATCAAGACATACTTAGGCGGACCTGTGCCTTAGTGACTTAAAACGAGACAGGAACTAGTTAAATTGTGTTATGTATTCTTTGGTTCTTGTTTAAAGAAATGTAAACTTTCATGTTTGATTTATAAAACGAAACTTCATTTGCCATGGATTTGAAACAACTGATTCTGTTACAACACTCCCCGACGTTTCCGCCACGTTTTGTATGTTCCACGTGGTCGGGGTGTGACAGAAAGTCAAACGCAGTTTGACTTAAATAGTGTGAACACGTGCGAACTGGAAGGGTGAATGCCTGTACCCTGGGTTTTCTGTCTAAGGTTAGAGTGTTCGTACAAATCCGCATAATCGGACCAGTCACTCTTACCTGGGAACTCTTGGGGTGAGTGTCCACTTATAGGCGAGCATGTCTTCGCGATACACTATGAGGATCTATTTGCTTTGATTCAGCCCTGGTGTTGTTTGTTTGCTTCATGATTCAAACAAGTGACCATCAACCGTGATTATGTCAGTGATTGTAACATCCTATTCTTACCCAATACCATTTTATTTGTTTCCTTTCATGTTTTCCTCTTTTAGAATGCCTCCTCGACGCGAACACCAGATAGCAACTGCCGAGCTGGCAGAAATTATTGCGCAGCAGATGGCTGCTCAATTCCCAAATCTCTTTGCTCAATGGAACCAAGCCAACAACAACAACAATGGTACATGCAATTTCAAGAACTTTAACTCGGCTAAACCACTCAAGTTTAGTGGTTCTGAGGGAGCAACTGGGCTTCTCCAATGGTTCGAGAGCATCGAGAATACCTTTCGCCACGTGCAGTGTCCGGAAAATCGCAAGGTCGAGTTTTCTTCGAGTGTGTTTCAGAAGAGGGCTCTTACATGGTGGAACGGGGTAATGAGAGACCGTGGTGCAGATGTTGCTCTAGCACAAACATGGGCTGAACTGAGAGCACTTATGATGAGAGAGTTTTGTCCTCGTCATGAACAACGAGCGTTGGAGAAGGAGTTTGATGATTTGAAACAAGATAGTGGCGAACACAGGGCATATACTGATAGGTTTGAGGAGTTGAGTCTACTTTGCCCGACTATGGTCGCCCCACTCGACAAGGCTATCGAAAGGTACATCGACGGCCTGCCTGACTCGGTACAAGACATTGTCACTGGTAGCAACCCTACCACACTCCGTCAGGCCATTGAGCTATCTGCAACCTTGACTGAATCGCAGATCAGAAAGCATAAACTTTTTCGAAAAGGTGACAAGAAATCAGCCGGGGAATCGAACCCAATCGAGGAATCAAAGACCATGGATGAACAGACTGAATCTCCTAAGAAGTCAAGGAAGCGAAAGGCTTCTCAGAACTTCGCCGTGGTCGCTCACAATGGTCAAGCCGTCCCCAACCAACCAGCTCAACCCCCTGCTAGAAAACCATACAATGGAACTGCACCCTTGTGCAACCAATGTAGCCTCCATCATCACGCCAATGTACAGTGCCGCAAATGCCAAACTTGTGGACTCATAGGCCATACAACAAGAATCTGCCCAGCTGCAGCTGCACCAAACCAAGCTGGCAACAATCCCGCTCAAGGTCGTTTCCTACCAGGTTCTTGTTTCAACTGTGGCGAGATGGGTCATTTCCGAAGAAATTGCCCAAAGCTTGCTAATGCAAATCCAGCACAAGGATGATCACCCGACTGACTAGAAGACAACATCGTTTAGAAATAATCATGTCTTATGTATTAAGTTTCTTTTGTTGTCAAGATCCAAGGAACAGTTGATATCGTTGTTTATAAATAAATCTTTCATTTACATTGCAATGTATTTCGATGGTTGCATGTATAAACGACATATCCCTTGCAATACTGACAATCAAGGAACCGTATTCCTTGAAGAACAAACTACCCCCAAAATTCTCCCATTCTATAATCGCTTGCGTCTTCCACGGAATTCCTAAGTACCCGTTTATTCTAAGGAAACGAAGTACAAGGCGCAGGTTACAACACAAGACGAATACCCAAGGTACCACTATAAATCCTTAATAGGGTACCTAGGAATTTCCCGTAAGTCTTTAATTGTTGTATACCTTCATTCGAATGTGGTGATTCCTTGTAATCAAAAATCGAATTTTGGGAGATCTTTCTATCTTCTTAGATAGATTCCAGTGAACATTGAGATCCGTCGACAGGTTTCCATATCCGTATTCAATCAATAACAAGTTAATAACAAATTATGATCAAATTAAACAATTATGTGACTATGTGCTTATGTGTTTCCTTATATATTGTTGTGATCCAAATTATGTTATCCAAATCTTCGTAGAATCTTACATATCCGTGTACAAGAGATTCATAGTAGGATGCCCAAAGGTATTACTTAAAATCCTCAATGGACTTCTATGTTATAGTTAAGTCCCTCGGATTATAAAGTACTACTTCATAATTAGACCCTTGAGTGGTCTAGTTAAACAGATTCATCCAAAAATCTGGATAAGGATATCATGTGATGATATAGCTGAAAGGACTCTTTGGTGGCCTAACTAAGAAGATCCCCTGTCGATCTAATTAAAAGGAACCGATGGAAGTCTAGTCACCCTCATCACAAGTTTGATATCCTTCCCCAAAACATTACAAAACAAACTGTGCGGACTGTGCAAGGGATTACGTAATTATGGATGCATACATAATTATGGAATTTAGTGCACAGAAATCACAGCAAGTTCTGTCATGTGTCTAGAGTTAACCCTATTCATTTCTAATTCTGATGAAGCATCCGTTGAGGAAAAATGAACTAGCTATTCATTTTTCACTTCTGAAGAATATCCGTTGAGGAAATGAATATCCGTTTATCCTTCATTTCCAAATCTGAAGAATACCCGTCGAGGAAAATGACTCCGTTGTTCATTTTCGTTCTGAAGATTTATCCGTTGAGGAAATGAATATCCGTTTATCCTTCATTTCCAAATCTGAAGAATACCCGTCGAGGAAAATGACTCCGTTTGTTCATTTTCGTTCTGAAGATTTATCCGTTGAGGAAATGAATATCCGTTTATCCTTCATTTCCAAATCTGAAGAATACCCGTTGAAGATGACCCCGTTTGCTCATTTTCGTTTCTGAAGATTTATCTGTTGAGGAAATGAATATCCGTTGTGTAATCCTTCATTTCCAACTCTGAGGAAGCAACCGTTGAAGATGACTCCGTTAGTTCATTTTCGTTTCTGAAGATTATCCGTTGAGGAAATGAATATCCGTTGTGTAATCCTTCATTTCCAACTCTGAGGAAGCAACCGTTGAAGATGACTCCGTTAGTTCATTTTCGTTTCTGAAGATTATCCGTTGAGGAAATGAATATCCGTTGTGTAATACTTCATTTCCAACTCTGAGGAAGCAACCGTTGAAGATGACCCCGTTTGTTCATTTTCGTTTCTGAAGATTATCCATTGAGGAAATGAATATCCGTTGTGTAATCCTTCATTTCCAATTCTGATGAAGCAACCATTGAAAATGACCCGTCTATTCATTTTCGTTTCGGAAGAATGACCGTTAAGGAAATGACAAGATATTGCCTTACATATCATTGGTGGTTATTTGGCAAATTCACAAATAGACTCCTACGAATAAATTTCGGGACGAAATTTCCTAAAGTAGGGGAGACTGTGACACCTGTGTCACCGCGACCATCAAACAAATACCAAGCCGATGAAATATTGTATTTCATACTTGGGATCTTGTATAAATATGTGTATGTTTTGCACATATCAATTATTGTTCAATTTCAAACTCTACATTGCTTTCTAGAGCATTATACGCAAACTGGTGCGTAAACGTACTCAGTTTAATGCGACAAATACTCCGGAACATCAACATATACTCAACATACCTTAAATAACCTTTACATAACTTAGAAATAAGTTTTGGAGGCTTGGGTATAGCAAAAAAACAAGTTAATTCGCTTACAGGGACTAAACTTGACAAACTGCGAAAGTATGCCAATTTGAACTGTAACGAACATTCCGGAACATGTCCATAAGTTAAACATACCCTAAATATCCTTTACATAGCTTAGAAATAGGCTTTGAGGTGTTTGGTATGCTAAAACAAACTTTTGGATCATTCAGGGACTAAAAGTGTCAAAAAGTGCACAAGTTTGCACTTTCGCGCATAACTTACGTTCTGAATACATCCGGACATCCAAAAATTTATGTAAGCATCCTTATATTATGCCTTAGTGTTTGGCATGAGAAAAATCCATTCGTCGCGTCATTTGGATCGTTTTTCGCGCTTATACGCATTCCGTCGTAATTAAGCGAACATCGCAATCGTACGGCCAAACGAACCGACATCCGGAATATTTTTGAGCATATTTCATGTCCCCTACACTTTAACTTCATCTTAGAGCCTTGAAATGAGGCTAACGGGGCTTAAACGTGCCAAAAATGGGCCAAAATACGTGTTTCTGAAGTGCAGGGACCAAAATTGTAAATTCTGATCTGGGAACCTTAGGCGGGGCGCGTAAGGATTTACCAAATCCTTACGCGGGGCGCGTGAGACTGTCAGACAGATTCAATGTATCTATTTAATGCAGTTGGCCTTTCGTTCGATCAAGAGGCAATGCCCTTTCACCCAATCAAGAGCCAAGGGGCAATTTCTGACTTACCACAAGAATTTGACAAGTGTACGCTCGAGATCGCGGCACGATATTCGATAAACGATCCTAACGGTTCCACTTTTCCTATAAATACCCCCCCCCCTTTTGTGTAAAAACCCACAAGAATCAGATCCAAAGCTCTAAGTTGGAACCATTGTTTCATACCTGAGCTATTTGATCTAGATTAGCACTCGGGGACCCTCCGTAAGTCTTCTTTCGCTCTTTTATTCGCTTTTCGAGTCCGAAAGTCAACGTTTTGTTGACTTTCTGCATTGACCAGCTTATGGTCGATGCGAAGTTCATGGAACTTCATAACGTGAGCGTGATCACGATGGTTATGGTCCGTAGTGACCATACCTACTGATTACCCCGTTATCTAGGCTCAGTGACGAGCCGTAGTTTCGCCCAAAATGCGCATTCTTGCGTATTTTGTAACCAAACTACTCGTGAGCATCAAAGCCATTTGTTTTGATGCCCAACCTGTTTTCTAAACTTAGTTAAGCATGTTCTAACATGCTTAGCTCGTCACGTTTAGTATAGTGCTTATATAGGGTCGTAAGGTAAGCGATCTAAACCATCGCTTATACTTTCGAACCCGACCCATTTGGTCGATCTTTAGGATCCGACCAAACATATTAGGTGACCATAGCTATAACCTTCCGATGTTATACCTTGTGGTCGCAATGTTAGGCGTTCCATACGCGTTCTACGCGAATGACGCGTTAGGGTGGCATAAGCTACCTCAACGGGTCGTGATGGACCGTAAGCACTTAGGTTAAGTTTCATTTTAGTATGTAGGCTTTGTTAAACCATATTACACGAGTCTCCATACTCGTTTGGTTTACGAACCCGCGTACTATCCGATCCTTCCGATTTGGTCCGGTATATTAACATAGCTACCTATTAGGTGCCGTTTGATATCCCGTGACCTCTAGCATTATCTGGTTATTATACAAGGAATTCAAAGCAATCTCACGTGAGTACATTGAACCCCTCTTTTACTGTTTTCCAAACTGTTTTGGGGTGAAACACATGTGCCTACTTGCTACTTTCATGCTTTCCGGTTTTCACATCATATACTGCTATGTTCGATAGTACATATATAGTACATGATTTCATTGTGTTTATGCTATGTATGCCCATTGTGTGCGTACTTAGTACATTGCTTGCATCACATTTCATGCTACGTACGCCCATTGTGTACATACGTAGTACATTGTTTCACATTGCATATCTGTTGCATATGCTCATCCAGCATATGAACATATTACACTACATTTTGAACCGTTGTACTCTACAATACATTTCATGCTACGTACGCCCATTGTGTGCATACGTAGTACATTGTTTCACATTACATTACTGTTGCATATGCTCATCCAGCATATGAACATATTACACTACATTTTGAACCGTTGTACTCTACAATACATTTCATGCTACGTACGCCCATTGTGTGCATACGTAGTACATTGTTTCACATTACATTACTGTTGCATATGCTCATCCAGCATATGAACACATTACACTACATTTTGAACCGTTGTAACCATTTGACTATACATAAGCATTTCTACCGTTGTTAAACATTTCATCTTGATGGTTTGGTTTGAGTAAGTGATTAAGTAACGAGGCGTGTGTAATATGATACAAGCATGGTGGATACGCCGCTGGTACTTCCTATATATAAGTGTTTGTATGGTATTGCATATCGTAGCGTTATTTGAATCATTTCAATTTGAGACATAGAATATTTTATACAAATAACATGCTTTTCACAAGACATTGATTTACAAACAACATATCTTATACAAACTCTTTTTACATGGTTATTCAGTTAACCATGCATTGTTCTCTTATTTATACATATCATTTGATCTTACCGTTTTTCAAATGATTTACAAGACAAAGCAAAATACGAGGTTCATGACTAAACATTTTTTTAAACTCAAGTCATGAATTCCGTTTTCACAAAACCAATGTATCTCACAGGCATTTTTATGCTGACGTACCTATTTTCACATGTGTTTTCAGGAGATGATGCATAGGACTTATCAAGACATACTTAGGCGGACCTGTGCCTTAGTGACTTAAAACGAGACAGGAACTAGTTAAATTGTGTTATGTATTCTTTGGTTTTTGTTTAAAGAAATGTAAACTTTCATGTTTGATTTATAAAACGAAACTTCATTTGCCATGGATTTGAAACAATTGATTCTGTTACAACACTCCCCGACGTTTCCGCCACGTTTTGTATGTTCCACGTGGTCGGGGTGTGACAGAAAGTCAAACGCAGTTTGACTTAAACGCTAAAACGAACGAAAAACGCGAAAGAATACTTACCGAAGGTCCCCGCAAGATTGATTTCCAAGTATTTCTCAGGTATGAAGTGGTAATCACTCCAACTTAGAGAAAATCTCAGAAAATCAAGTGAGTTAGAAGTGAATTCATGGGGGGTATTTATAGATTTCGTAGAACTGTTAGGATCGTTTCTTGAAATCCGAGCTTCGATCTCCACCCTCCATGTGTGCCCATTGTTTTAGAAAACCATGGGACATCCAAAACCAGCCCACAAGATGCAAGAAAACATGGGTAAAGGTGTGTAACAGCTGGAAATGGCTGGAAAGCACATTCTGCTGATCTGGGGAGGCTTTACGGACCGTATGAGGTCCCTTACGGTCCGTAAGGACCTCTGGTGCTGGCAGAAATTTTCACAAAATGGCAGAACAGGCCCCTGTGACTCCGAACTTGATTTTTGATGCGATTTCACACGTGTAAGCCCCGTTAACCTCATTTTAAGGCTCAAATATGAAGTTAAAGTATAGGGAACTTAAAATGTGCTCAAAAATATGTCGGATGTCGGTTCGTTTGGCCGTACGATTGCGTTGTTCCGTTAATTACGACGGAAGTCGTAACGGACGCAAAAACGGTCCAAATTGCGCGACGAATGGATTTTTGACAAGCCAAACACTAAAACATAATATTTTAATGCTTACATAAATTTTTGGATGTCCGAAAGTATTCAGAACGTAAGTTATGCGCGAAAATGCAAACTTATGCACTTTTTTTGACGCTTTTAGTCCCTGAATGAGCATAAAGTTTATTTTAGCACACCGAACCCCTCAAAGCCTATTTCTAAGCCATGTAAAGGATATTTAGGGTGTGTTTAACTTATGATCATGTTCCGGAATGTTCGTTACAGTTCAAATCGGCATACTTTCGCAGTTTGTCAATTTTAGTCCCTGTAAGCGAATTGACTGGATTTTGCCATACCAAAGCCTTCAAAACTTATTTCTAAGTTATGTAAATGTTATTTAAGGTATGTTAAGCATGAATTGATGTTCCGGAGTATTTGTCGCTTTTAACTGATTACGTTTACGCACCAGTTTGTGTATAATTCTCCAGAAAGCGATATAGAGTTTGAAATCGAATAAAAGTCAAAACATGAAAAACATCAAACATAAACAAACAAACATAGGGATCAAATAACTTTATTTTATTGATAACTGAACTGTTTACAATGATCACAAGCATAGATGTCACACTAATATCCATATTTTAGCAACCATTGCTGCTGACCCAAACCTGGAACAAATGCTAGCACCCCAACCACCAAATCCTGACCAACCCATGGAAGTAGAAAACCCTGGAAATCAAATAGAAATGCCTGATTACAACCCGGAGGAGATACATAGGGTACCTGCACCAAATCCCCTAGACCCAAACAACTACGACCCCTGGTGGGACGATGTTAGGGACTACGTGCAACAAAACCCAATACAGGAAAATGTGCCAATACC
The DNA here is from genome assembly GCF_002127325.2 of Helianthus annuus. Classification (NCBI taxonomy): domain Eukaryota; kingdom Viridiplantae; phylum Streptophyta; class Magnoliopsida; order Asterales; family Asteraceae; genus Helianthus; species Helianthus annuus. Next base: position 73,049,435 of record NC_035442.2, on the reverse strand, counting down.
CAACTTAGGAGCCTACCCAGGGTCAGATCCTCAAGATCCCTACAACATTAGTGATGCATATGTTAGGGAAATTTTAGAGAATCCATACCCATACCAGGCCCCTATGCCTCCATATCAGGAACCCGCACCCCATATTCCAAACCCATTCCTAGAACCTGCACCCCCAATGAGTGCAGAAAATGTCCAAGAACTTAGGACCTTCGGTGAGGAAATTTTAGAAAGCAGTGAGAGAATGCGACAGGTGGGAGAACGCCTCGTATGGAAATACGACGAGCGTAATATGGATTTTTGGATGAATCCATATCAGTAAATGTGATGGCAGGAACGGTAGTAGTAATAATATAATATAATATAATAATATATGTGTGTATGTGTAAAAAAAAACACTACGGATGCCAACTATTAGTATTGTAGCTTTACATTTCAGTCGGTTTTGTAATTTAAATTTCAGTACTGGTGTGTAATGATGCATACTATATAAATAGAGTAAAAGTCGCAATGCTCGACGTTTTTGACTAAAAAGTGCTTGTCATGTGATTGGCTATATTCAAATATTATTTGTGATATTTGGTAAATGTTTAAAATTCAGATGGCCGACGAGGGAAATCAAGATAATCTGAATAACGATAACCAGAGTAACATTAACATGGTTAATGAAAATCCGGACAACAATAATAATGGAAACCAAATGGGTAATAGTGTCGTTCAACACATAGTGGCACAAGGAATTATAGATGCAATGCCATTTATTATTCAAACGGTTCAAGAAGCAAATAATAAAAGTAAGCATAGCAGTAAACGACCAAGTGAACCGGAACACAGCGTGAACAATGGACTCGTATTTCAAGCGCCTATTCCCAAAAGAAGAAGAACCATGCTATATGGTTGTTCTTACAAAGAATTCTGGTCCTGTAAACCAATAGAATTCTCGGGCAATGAAGGACCCATTACAGCCCTACGCTGGATAGAGAAAACTGAGGCTGTTCTGAAAATAAGCAAGTGTGCTGAAGAAGATAAGATAATGTTTGCTTCAAATCTGTTTAAAAACGCAGCCTTAGAATGGTGGAACACTATCCTCCAGTCAAGAGGAAGTGATAGAATTTATATCATGGAATGGGAGGAGTTCAAAAATATGGTAGAAAGGAAATTCTGCCCTCCCAATGAAAAGGAACAGATAGCCAATAAGTTCCTGAATCTTAGAATGACCGGGGTAGACAGTAAGGGTTACACTACCACATTCTTTGAATATGCTAGGATAGTACCAACCCTTGCATCACCTGACCCAGTGTTAATCTCCCGTTATATCTGGGGATTAATTGGAGAGATTAGACACGTAGTCAAGGCAGCTAGACCCCAAACTATAGAAGAAGCTGTAGAACTAGCCAATACCTTGACAGATGAGTTAATCCGTACTAGAGAAGAAGACCAGAGGAGAAACCTAACCCAAAGGCTTACTCAAGAATTCCGTTCTGGGAATTCCAACCGTAGGAGTATAGGTTCTACCTCTGCACCATACTGCAGAAACTGCAACAAGAAGCATTCTGGAAAATGCTCCACTTACTGTAATTACTGTAAGGCGCCAGGACACAAGGAAGAAAATTGCAGGAGAAAAACCAGTAATGGAATGTGCTACAACTGTGGAGAAAAAGGTCATATTAAGACAAACTGTCCAAAATTGGCTCCAGCTGCAAACAACAAGAATACTAAAAATGCTAGAGCATTTGTTCTAACGGCAGATGAAGCCAAAATGATTCCGGACGTCATTGCTGGTACGTTTTTAGTTAATGATATTTTTGCTAAAGTATTATTTGACTCTGGTGCAAACCAAAGTTTTATTAATACTTCATTTTGCAAACTCCTAAATTAATCATTAACTAAACTACCACAAGAATGTCGGGTAGAAACCGCAAATGGAGAAACCGTTAGGATTTTTGAAATCTTGCAAGGAGCAAGAATAGTAGTTTTTAATCAAAAATTTATTGCAAACCTTTACCCAATGAATCTGATAGGATTTGATGTCGTGTTAGGAATGGATTGGTTAATAGCCAATAAAGCCAATATCTTATGTGATCAAAAGTCAATTCAGGTAAAATCACCAAGAGGTGAAAAGATCACAATTAAAGGAGATAAACCATCTAGATCCACTAAATTCATCTCTGTGATGAAAACTGCGAGTTATATAAGGAAAGGATCTGTAGTGTATTTGATTTCTATAATTACTAACACTAAAGGAAAAGAATTAAAAGACATTCCAGTAGTGTCTCAGTTTTCAGATATCTTTCTAGAAGAATTGCCAGGACTACCGCCAGACAGGGAAGTTGAATTCAGAATTCACCTGCTACCAGGAACAACACCAATTGCCAAAGCACCTTACCGTTTGGCACCCGCGGAGATGCAAGAACTGAAGAAACAACTAGACAAATTGTTGGAGAAAGGATTCATACAGCCAAGCTCATCGCCATGGGGAGCGCCGATTTTATTTGTTAAAAAGAAGGACGGATCAATGTGTATGTGCATTGACTACCGAGAATTGAACAAAGTCACGATTAAGAATCGGTATCCATTACCGAGGATCGATGATTTGTTTGATCAACTTCAAGGAGCTCGATTTTTCTCTAAAATTGATTTAAGATCAGGATATCATCAATTAAAGATACAGGAAGAGGATATTCCTAAAACCGCATTCCGAACAAGGTATGGTCATTATGAATTTACTGTCATGCCATTTGGTTGAACCAATGCCCCAGCCGCATTCATGGACTTGATGAACCAAATATGTAAACCATATTTTGATAAATTCATAATTGTCTTCATAGATGATATTCTAATTTACTCTAAAAGTAAAGAGGAGCATGCAAAGCACTTACACTTACTTTTAAGTTTATTGAGAAAGGAAAAGCTTTATGCTAAATTTTCAAAGTGCGAATTTTGGTTAGAACAGGTACAATTTCTCGGACATTTAGTTAATCATGAAGGAGTTCATGTAGATCCAACAAAGATCGAGGCAATTACCAGATGGAAAATCCCTGAGTCACCAACTGAGGTTAGAACTTTCTTAGGGTTGGCTGGTTATTATAGAAGATTTATCCGAGATTTCTCTAGAATAGCCATTCCTTTAACTAAGTTAACCTGTAACTCTGTTAAGTTTGAATGGGGACTAAAACAAGAAGAAGCTTTTAGAATCCTTAAGCAAAGATTAACCCATACACCTATACTAGCATTACCGGAAGGAACTGAAGACTTTGTAGTCTTTTGTGACGCTTCTAAGTTAGGTTATGGATGTGTATTAATGCAACGTCAAAAGGTTATAGCTTATGCCTCTAGACAGCTTAAGAGTCATGAAGAAAATTATTCAACCCATGATTTGGAATTAGGAGCCATAATTTTTGCCCTTAAAATTTGGAGACATTATCTTTATGGTAGTAAGTTTACCATATTCACAGATCATAAGAGCTTAAGGTATGTTTTTGGGCAAAAAGAACTGAATATGAGACAAAGACGATGGATGGAGTTACTTAGTGATTATGATTATGATATCCAATATCACGTAGGAAAAGCAAATGTGGTGGCTGATGCTTTAAGTCGGAAGTATCACGAAAAGCCAAAAAGGGTACGTTCTCTTAAATTAAATCTACAAGTAGATTTAAATGATCAGATTAGAAAAGCACAAGAATCAGTAATCAAGGAGGACACTGAAAAATTAAAAGGAATGATAAAGGAATTAGAACAAGGAACAGATGGAATTTGGAGGTTCCATAAAAAGAGAATGTGGATACCTAAATTAGGAAATTTACGTCACCGTATATTAGAAGAAGCCCATAAATCTAAATATACGATGCATCCAGGAAATGATAAAATGTACCAGGATTTAAGGAAAAATTTCTGGTGGATAGGAATGAAAAAGGATGTAGCAGCCTATGTTTCTAAATGTCTAACTTGTTCACAAGTTAAAGCTAAAGCTGAACATCAGAAACCCTCAGGTTTGTTACAACAATTAGAAATGCCAGTTTGGAAATGGGAATTGATAACAATGGATTTCGTTACCAAATTACCCAAAACAAGAAAAAGTAATGATACAATCTGGGTGATTGTAGATAGGCTAACCAAGTCAGCTCATTTCCTACCAATGAAGGAAACCTTTAGTATGGAACAATTAGCCAAATTATATGTAAATGAAATTGTTTCATTACATGGAATTCCTTTATCAATTGTTTCTAATAGGGATAGCCGTTTTACTTCTCATTTTTGGTCAAGTTTCCAAAAAGCAATGGGAACCAAGTTGAACTTAAGCACAGCTTATCATCCTCAAACAGACGGGCAAAGCGAAAGGACAATCCAGACGATGGAAGACATGCTTAGAGCTTGTGTAATTGATTTCGGAGGTAATTGGGACAAACACTTACCTTTAATCGAATTTTCTTATAATAACAGTTATCACACAAGTATCAATGCTGCACCATTCGAAGGACTTTATGGACGAAAGTGCAGAACCCCAGTCTGTTGGGCAGAAATTGGGGAAAAACAACTATCTGGACCGAGATAGTACAAGAAACAACTGATAAAATCATTCAAGTCAAGGAACGACTGAAAGCAGCGCGTGATCGACAAAAGAGCTACGCTGATAACAGACGCAAACCATTAGAATTTCAAGTAGGAGATAAAGTATTGTTAAAAGTGTCTCCCTGGAAAGGAGTGGTAAGATTCATCAAAAGAGGAAAGTTAAGTCCCAGGTATATTGGACCTTTCAAGATTCTTGAAAGAGTAAGACCTGTAGCCTATCAGCTACAACTGCCAGAAGAAATGGCAGGAATACATGATATATTTCATGTATCTAATCTCAAAAAGTGTCTAGCCGATGAATCACTCTTAGTACCTCTTAAAGATATAGAAGTAAATGAACAACTCAAATTTGTAGAAAGACCTCTACAGATTGAAGACAGGAAAATTAAGAATCTCAAGCATAAGAGATTAGTTCTGGTAAAAGTGAAATGGGACTCCAAAAGAGGACCTGAGTACACATGGGAGCTTGAATCAGAAATGCAAAAGAAATATCCACACTTGTTCCAGTAGATCTCGAGGACGAGCTCTAAAACAAGGTGGGGAGGATATAACAACCCTTGGTAAAACCGACACCCTCATAATAATTTTGACACCCTAATATATCTTAAAATGTCTCAACATATCTTTATATGCACCCCATATATGAAAACTGAGCCCAAAATAGATTATAATATATAAAATAAATTAAAAACTATAAATAATAAGTTGAGGCGGGCCGCGTAGGACCTCACCTCAATTTTACGCGGGCCGCATCAAAGCCCATAGTTGGTTTCGGTGAAACTTAAGTTCAGGCGGGCCGCGTATGATCCCGTCTAAGTTCATGCGGGCCGCGAGCGACCTAGAATGTGGCGCAGCCCTGGGCCGCTACCTGGCCCAACACCCGGCAAGCCTACATAGTGAGCCAGCTAAGCTACGCATTGACCGGAGGTCAACGCGGGCCGCGTAGGCCCTGTGCTCATGGTACGCGGGCCGCGAGAAAGACAGAATTAGGCCCTATAAATAGAAGGCAACGGGCCTTCAGTCCGATCGTTCATTTCTTTCTTTCAAATCTCAATTTCTGTAGTGGCGTTGTTATACACGGGCATTATACCCCCTAAAATAGCGAGGTTCTGCTACGATTTAAGTATTATAACCCCTGGAGACGTATTAGATACGCTGCCCGATTGATCTAGGGTTCCGTAACGGCTGTCGTGGTTCTGCCCGACATAGTCGTTGGAATGCCGTCTCGGGGAGGGTATTACTAATGTTAAAATGGGTTGTTATGCTAACACACGTGCATTTGTGTAAATTATAGATATTCACCAGGAAACCCTAAAGGATAACCTAAAACAACAATGTGAGTAATCCTCTTTTTGTTAAATGTTTGTACAAAACCTTAAATACTTTTCCATGCGAATAACAGTTATTGAGTATTTGTAAGAATACAATTATCGTGGGTATGTTGGGGTTTTGTATACAAAATTTGTTACCACCTGGTTAAGGAGTAACATTTCCACAAGTCAGGTCTGACAGTACCAACGGGTGATAATTGATATAACTTGGAAACAAATGTAATTGCGGGATGCGCCCTCAATACTGTTCACTGTGAAATAATTTTAAACTTGATTAAACTGGGATTCACTCACCAGTATTTCCCACTGACAAAATGTTTTTAAAACGCGTTTCAGGTAACAAAATGTGAAGGCCAAATAGAAGCCAGCTGGACAGCACTGAAGGCTTGGAAAAGTGGCAATAATGTTACTTAAGAATAAAATAGATGTTTTTTATTAAATAAATAGGATTTATTCCTATGAAATGTGTGTATTGAAAACTTGGGTTTTACCCATGTGTTTAATGTTATAAAACATGGTGGTTTACTTTGATTAAATATTTCCTAACTACGGTCCTGATGAAAATTTCCGCTGCTAAATTGGATAAATAAATGTGATACCACCAAAACTGGCTCACGGCCGGCCGTTCCCGGGAACTAGGGATCGGGGGCTGTGACAGGAAGCATAATTCTTTTTGTTAAATGTTATATTAACCACGCGTAAGTAAGCCATTAGACTTGTGTTGCGATTCCATGTATCTCGACACATGACCACTCCAGCATCCCAGACAGCAAGTTCCAACAGTATGCACCTAAAAGCCTGCAAGGCATGTAACAACGAGTCAACAACAAAGTTGGAGCGAGTTCATAGTTGGTTGTTTAGTTTCAAAAATTTGTTTTGAAAAACCATAAGTTGTTTCATAAACCACGAGTTAACCAGTATCTTTGTTTCCCAAACCATATACATAATCAGTGGGGGCTTCCCCATGTGAACCACTAGACCCGTTACCATATCGACCACTGACTAAAGTAAGTTGGTGCCCTGACGTCAATATCTATCATCATTGACTAGTGCCCAGATCCATTAGTTCATGCCCGTCCTCTGCGGCACGGTGTGAGGCTTGTCAAACCTAAATAGCGCTATCTAACTAATGACCCGCTCGCCATTGGCCCGGCGATTAAGTCGAATGTGACAACCCTCACCAAACCAGGTAACCATACGAATTAATTAATATTTAATTACTGCTTAATTATTGTGCTTGCTTACAATTGTGGATAAACTGCTACTTGAATTCTGATAAGTACACATACTTGCATCATACTTTATTAACTGTCACTCCATTATTTACACAAGAACTATAGTGACAAACTGGATGCACAAAAGCACAGTAGCACAATGAACGGATAACCCATTCAACATGCTGATATAGCCAGCATCAGACAGATACTGTCTCCAAGGCCAGTATGAGCCAGGAATAGTTTACTACACTAGTAGGGAGTGTAGGGAAGTGAGGATTATAAAATTGCGTCACTAGGTGATAGTTACAGTGCCGAGAAGTGCCTAAAACACACGATAAATGCAAAATTCTGCATTTATTATTATTATTCAGTTTTTTTTAAATTCCTAGTGAAGTGCAAAAACATGGCAAAATGGTCCTGTATACTTTCCTAAGTGCCAGGACTAAATAGTGTTACAAAAATATACATAAAAGACATTTTTCGGCATATTCGAACACTTTAATGGAGCGGTGTCTAACCGAATAACCGGGCATTACCCGGGACACTAAATTTTTGTCAATGATATTGTTTTTACTATTTGTGGCTTGTCATGATCCCCGTATGCCATAACACCCGCTAAAAAGTGACTAACTAACACATATCATTCCATACTTACAATCTAACTATCTTTTGCAAACTTTTACATCAAAGCCCCCCCCCCCCCAAACGACTTTAGTCCCCAAGGGACCCCACATATCATTCCACCATACTTCACATCTTCTAATTAGATTATATGGTATTTATTTATTAGATTTTACTTGTGTAAGTTTCCATATTATTTGAAGCATGATGATATAAGTATGGCACTCTTACAACATATCTCCATCAAGATTACACACTCCATCTCACCTCTCTCTCTCTCTCTCTCTCTCTCTCTCTCTCTCATTTCAGTTCCCACATAACCGAACCCACCACCACCTTCCAACATTCTTCATCTTCTTCATTTACTAGTGCCATACAAAGCTTCAAAGAATCCATGGAGGTTGCAACTTGACGGGATTCCAAAGGAGCTTTGTTCAAGTCTTTTCACCATCTTTTTCTCATCATTTTCACACTAGATTTCTACCCTAGCCTTGTGCTAGTAGTAAGTCTCTTTACACCCTTGTTTCATCTTGATTCATAGTTAAAATTTGTAGTGAAATGGTGTTGTTATATCATAAGAACAAAAAAAAAAAAAAAAATACTAGAAGATGTGAAACGTGAATTATGAACATAAAAGTTACATAAAGTTTACTTATGATTGAGACATAAAGATGAAAACTTGTTGGATTAGGGTTGGTTAATACATATATGATGTTTGATCGTCGAACTTTTGAAAAATTGTTCAGACACTTGTTAATACGATTTAGTAACATTTAAACAACAAAATAACATGCTGATGTACTTTTTCAGCCAACTTCATGGGGCTGTAAACAGACCATAATAAGTCGAAAAATGGAATTTCTGAAGCCTAAAATATTCATTTTCGAAAAACGAAGCAATTGGCACTGGAATCGTAATTTTTCGAGGTCGTTTACTATTTTAAAAGTCTGTTTTCATGACAGCAGCTAAGGCTGAGTTTTACTGCAGTAAAATGGGCAATACGTTTTCAGTCATAACTTGAAACCTGAGTAGAACCAGCCCCTGAAATTCATACCATAGATGGTCACAGATGTATTTGTGACCCTCCAACTGGAATTTCATCAAACGGGCTTACGAGGAATGTTAAACGAATTATTCCGTAGACTGCAATCAGAATGTAACAAATCTGATTGCAGTCCGGTAAACGATTTTCTATAAAATACTGATAGTGAACTGGACCCTGATATTTTTATACAATAATATTTGGTTCATGTAAGACGTTCTATAAAAATTTGGGAATTTTTTGAATAGGTTAACTATTTTATTTAAATGTCCGAAAACAGTCCAGTTTTTAATATATTGAAACTGAAATGACAAAGGTAGTATTTTGCGTGTCAGAATTGTAAGGATTGATTGTTGATGATCATGGTTTTATTTCAAAAGAAAACGATGTGCGTATTAGCACGGGCACCCCCGTTTTTAGGGGAAACTCTGGCGAATTTTTCTAAAAATCCCAAGACTTAGAAAAATCATTCCTCTAACAAGTATGTTTAACCTTATGTCTCGGAAGTAAATTTCGCCATGAGTATTGTTACAAAGTCTCAAAGTGTCGGAGATGGATTTTCATAAATAAAAGCGGATGAATATATTTTGGGATAAATATATTAGTTTGACAAAGATGTTACATATATTTTATAAGTGGGACTTAAAAATATATTATCCGAACTACCAAAATACATGTATGAATACCCCATCCTTGGGAAGTAAATACGCACATAGGCATACTTGGAAGTATGAATTCGGAAATAGTTGTCTAACTATTATTCCAAAACCCTAAATAAAACGTAAGTTAAAATAATTGTATTTATTTTAACAATAAGATTAAACTTGGAATAATAGCAAGTAACGTAACTCAAAACCCTAAATACATAAACAAGGCACGGCCCGATCGTCTAATAGATATTAGCACGTTGTAGGTTGTCGTGTTGCAGACCAAGTTTGAGTTGCTGTTATCGAGGACGCACTACAGTGAGTTCATGTCCCCCTTTTCTCTTAATTGTTTTCAGTTTTTAAACTGCGGGGGTGAAATACATGTTACTATGATTATGAGTACTTTTACACAGGGTTACTACTTTGATCATGTGAGTGAGTAGGCGGGAACTGAAGGCCATTAATCCTCAGTGTAGAACCGAGGGACAATAGCGGTAGATCTATCTGGGTGTAGCGAGCCCAGCCCCAGGCCCAACAGTACGGACCTTGTGGTGACTTGGTGCCCAACGCAAAAATCTGCTAGGTTTGAGTCTTCCTACTGCACTTCACACATATCAATGGCCTTGCAAATCATTGGTGATCTTTTTATTTCCTTATTTGCTACAGACCAGGGATTTTATACTTACAAAGGTTTTACATACTCACTACACATGAACTCGCTCTACATTTTTGTTGATTTTTCCAACTGACATGTATTTCAGGGAACTAAGGATCTGGCACGGTATGCTACGTTTTCACGCTGCGTTACGGTTATGGGATCATCCAAGTTTAGGGGCTGTGGCTTTTACCTGGACGAGTCACAGTTCTTAAACTACGTCTGCTTTATGTTTGTGTTTGTATCTTCTAAACAATGTTTTTTTATTTTGTAGTGCTGTAAACTTGATGCATGTGTCAACATATCAAACAATGTTGTGGTACTTTTAATCTAAAACTTAAATCAATGGATGATCTGCATGGTTTTACTTTCATATAGCTTTGTTGTGATTAAGCTACGGTATTAAGAAGTCACACCAAATTAACCCACGCTTCCGCAAAGCCAGGGTGTGACAGCTTGTTATCAGAGCTCTGATCATAGCGAACTAGGATTCTTTCTTGAGTCTAGACTATGATCACTAGGGATCTCACGAAAACATTTTTACATTGCATACCACTTAAGTCCAGATCCAGGTCACAAAACGTTTTTACAAAAAAAAAAAGTTGAGCATATTTTATTTGTTAGTTATGGCTCAATCTGGGAGGCTGAGGGAGTGGTCTAGTGGGACTAGGAGGCTCAGTCTGGGAGGCTGAGGCAGTTGTCTAATGGGACTAGGGAGTCAGTCTGGGAGGCTGGGAGAATTGTCTAGTGGGACTAGGGAGTCAGTCTGGGAGGCTGCGAGAATTGTTTAGTGGGACTAGGGAGTCAATTTGGGAGGCTGGGAGAATTGTCTAGTGGGACTAGGGAGTCAGTCTGGGAGGCTGGGAGGTTAGACTAGTGGGACTAGGAGAACTATTTGATTGTTTATTGGTGACTAATGTGTTTATCTGACTATATGATTGATTTGCGCATATGTGTGTTTGTGTTACAGACGACATGCCTTCATCCGGCACCGGAGAGTCGGACACCACAGACCCTATGCCAATAGTATCAGACGACAGAGTGTCATCAGAGCTCGAGGTGCATACTTTGGACACCACTAGCACGAACGACGATGATTTCCAGCCATTTGTGCTGCTCGATGTTGTTGCTGAGCCCGCTGATGGCCCTATCGCTGGGGATTTGCCGCTCGCGGTGATCCCTGCTCCTATACCTCTTGCAGCTTACCCTATTGTCGATATGCCCCTTGACGTAGTCGCTGACGACGATGTCGACTTGTTTGATGAGGATCCACTAGAGGATGACTTTGAGGGCGAGGCCCACATAGCTGCTGGCGATCTCTTACTACTCGCGGATGCTCCTGCAGATGAGGCACCCATCCATTCACCTGTCCCAGACTCCTTTGAGTCTGTGGCATCTGCACCATCACATGCGCAGGGAGTGCAGCACTATTCGCATGATACGGACCCTGATAGAGCGTCATCCGCTGCACCTGCCCCTGCCCCTAGTTTTGCGATCGATCATGACATTGATGATGATTCAGACCCCGTTTTCCCACCTGGTTTTGATCCAGACCAGGAGATTGAGTTTATTCATTTAGATCAGCCCATGGAGGATCCCATGGCTCTTGTTGACCCTATGTTTGCTGATCACGCTGATTTCAAGATGGAGTTTGACGATCCGGAGCCTGCTGTAGCCACCGAGCCAGTAGTTGCTCCAGACCCCACATTCGAGCATGACCCTATTCATGCTGATGTACCCGTTGTTGATCCTTTGATTGCTGATATACCTGTCAATGATCATCCTATTGTTGCTCCACTGTTGGAGTATGATCATGCTGTTGCTGCTCATGTTGATGCCCCTCACATTGCTGATATTCCTGCTGATCCTGTTATTTCCCCTCTTCCTGACCCAGTGCCTGTAGAGCCCGATCATGCACCCTTTGCGACCCATGTTGACCCTCGATATGCGCACACCCGAAATGGGTGGATAGACGATGATGATGACTACCCGCCTTTTGTGGTACCTGTTACACCTGTTTCAGCACCTGCTTCAGCTCCTATTGATGCACCTCTGCTTCCTGCACACGTCACTGATGCGCATCGCGTAGACCTTCCTATCACATTTCTCCAGGACATACCCCCACCACGTTCTGGGGAGGGTTCATCCCGTCAGCCATTTGGTCAGATACCATTCATGACTGGAGGAGATCAGTTTGTACCACAGATCTCTCATCATACTGCTGTTCCCCCTATTGCACCATTTACTGTGTCATCCTTTGCTCCATCTAGTGAGCCTTTTCTCTGGACTTCGCCACCCATTATGCCACCATTTGATCCTTATCATCCTTATCACATGGGTTATTCTACAGAGGATATTCTCAGGTCTTTCATGATACAGCAAGAGGCGCTGACTCGTCGCATGCAGGAGCTTGAGAGAGCTCAGCGACCACCATGCCAGTGCCCAACTCACCCTGCAGTATCACACCCTCCTCGTCCGTTATCTCCCGACTCTACTGCTCGTTTTTGGACTCAGGAGCAGCAGATAGCATATCTGTTGCGTTCTCATCGAGCCATGGAGGAGGATTGGCTTCACATGCGACGTTTACTCTTTTCTCATTTTCCCCCTCCTCCACCGCCATCAGCTTAGGGCCATTTTGTATGACACGGGTAGACTTTTGTTGAGAAGACGGCGATTGCACAGATTGCACAGCTTTTGGGAGACTGCATATTGATCCTGACTTTTGTTGTTATGTATATGGGATATTGTTGACACTGATTTGATATTTGGACTGGGGTGATGTAGCCCTTAGTCGTTTATGTTGTATGATACAGTTATGTACTTGTAAACTTTACATTGTGGTCTCGATTTATGGCAATGCAATCGCAGTATTCTCATCATATGTGATGTTTGATTGATTATTTATGTTCTATAACATGAGATGTTATGTGTTTGGTTTATTTATAACATGGGATGTTATGTGTTTGGTTTATATATAACATGAGAAGCTATGCATTGATATATACGTATGCTTTACTTACTATGACCTGACCTACGTGAACCATCTTTCAGAAGATGCCACCAAGACGTCAGACACGCATGCCTACCAACGAGGCAGAACTCCAGCAGGTCATCGCTGCCGCCATTGCGCAGTACGCAGCCTCACAAGGAGGAACTAGCGGAAGTAATTCTAACAACAACGGCAATAACAATCCGCCTCATGGGTGCACTTACAAGCAGTTCCTTGACTGCAAGCCTGTAAACTTTGACGGCACCGGAGGTGCTGTTGCCTTTGTCAGATGGGCCGAAAAGATAGAGTCTGTTCTCCGAATGAGCAAGTGTGCTCCAGACCAACAAGTTACTTACATTTCTGGGCTATTCTTGGACGGAGCCCTGTCCTGGTGGAACTTACAAGTTCAGACCCTTGGTGAAGCCGCTGCATATGCAATAACATGGAACGAGCTGAAAGAGCTTATGCGAAGAAAGTATTGCTCTCGCGCTGAAATTCAAAAGTTGGAAACTGAGTTTTGGCATTTGAAAATGGAAGGTCCAAAAATTGCGGAATATGTTCAAAGGTTTCACGACTTGTCTCATGTGGTACCTTATATGGTTACACCAGAATTCAAGCGAATCGAGCGCTTCATTTGGGGTTTAGCTCCACAGATCATGAGTATGGTCACTACTTCAAAGCCTGCGACATTCACAGAGGCAATCGATCTGAGCGTAGCTCTTACTGAGGAAGCCGTCCGTTTGAACAAGTTTTCTGATGTTGAGCAAAAGAAGAAGGAGACTCACGTAGAGTCGTCCGGGGGTAATAAAAGGAAGTTCTCGAATTTCAAACAAGGAACAAGCGGGGTTGTTAAGAAAGGAGAGTCAAGCACACCGGTTCAAGCTACAACCAGTGCTGAGAAGAAAGGAAAAGGGTATATGGGTACACACCCCAAGTGTAACACCTGCCAGCGTCACCATTCTGGCCGGTGTGGGTCAAGAGTATGCGAAGCTTGTGGAAGGACTGGACATTTGAAGGATAACTGCTGGGCTAATGCTGGCCGGGGAGGCCAAGGAGGTTTTGGAAATAGAAACAATAATCGTGGTGGTAATGGAAATCGTGCACAAGGAAACGACGGAGGAAATGGAAACCGAGGCAACAACGCAAATCAAGCTGGTACTGTGAACCGAAATCAAAACACCAATCAAGCTGGGAATGGAGGTGGAAACGGGCAGAGACCGGGTTGTTTTAACTGTGGTGACATTGGGCACTATAAGAGAAACTGCCCGGAATTAAACCAAGCACGAGGAAGAGTCTTTAATATCGAAGCGAGGGAAACGCGCCAGGATCCCAATGTTGTTACTGGTACATTCCCTGTAAACCAACGCTTTACATCCGTTTTATTTGATACTGGTGCTGATTATAGCTTCGTGTCGTTAGAGTTTAAGAATATGCTTGGGTTAGCCGCTAGTAAATTAGATATCTCGTACTCAATTGAATTGGCTAATGGAAAGCTGGTTGAAGCTAATGAAGTTGTCAGAGGTTGTGTGATTGAGTTGGGAGAGCGTGAGTTCGCTTTGGATCTACTGCCAGTCAAGTTGGGAAGCTTGGACGTGGTAGTAGGGATGGATTGGTTATCGAGTAACAAGGCAGAGATTGTTTCTCACGAAAAGGTCATTCGCATCCCAACAGAAGATGGGGAAATGATTGTAGTTCATGGAGAAAAGCGTGATACGCCTTTAAGAATCATCAGCTGCCTGAAAGCCCGTAAGTGTTTACAAAAGGGATGTGCTGCCTTCCTGGCACACGTCGTGGATAAGAAAACTGCATAACCGAAGATCGAAGACATCCCTATCGTGAGGGAATATCCGCAAGTCTTCCCAGGGGACTTGCCATGATTGCCACCCCAGAGGCAAGTGGAGTTTCGTATAGACTTAGTCCCAGGCGCCGCGCCTGTAGCTAAGGCACCTTATAGACTTGCACCGTCAGAAATGCAAGAGTTGTCAACACAACTTCAAGAGTTGCTAGACAAAGGATTCATCAGACCAAGCTTCTCACCTTGGGGAGCTCCGGTCCTGTTTGTTAAGAAGAAAGACGGTACTTTTCGTATGTGCATCGACTAACGGGAATTGAATAAGTTGACGATCAAGAATAGATATCCTCTGCCAAGGATCGATGATCTATTTGACCAGCTGCAAGGTTCAAGCTTTTACTCTAAGATCGATCTGCGATCAGGTTACCATCAGCTAAGGATACAAGAGGAAAGTATCCCGAAGACAGCCTTTAGGACTCGCTATGGTCATTACGAGTTCTTAGTTATGCCGTTTGGGTTAACAAACGCACCTGTAGTTTTCATGGACCTAATGCACAGAGTTTGCAAGCCATACTTGGATAAGTTCGTGATTGTGTTTATCGACGATATTTTGATTTATTCGAAGACAAAGGCTAAGCACGAACAGCATCTAAGAGCTATTTTGGAGCTGCTGAAAAGGGAACAGTTGTATGCCAAATTCTCTAAGTGCGAGTTTTGGCTACGTGAAGTCCAATTCCTTGGACATGTGGTAAATGGGGATGGAATTCATGTGGACCCCACAAAGATTGAGGCGATAAAGAATTGGGAAACTCCAAAGACGCCAACCGAGATTCGACAATTCTTGGGTTTGGCTGGCTACTATCGAAGGTTCATTGAGGATTTTTCAAAAATCGCTCAACCACTGACACTCCTCACACAAAAGGATAAGAAGTTTGATTGGGGAATCGAATAGGAGGAAGCGTTTCAGTTGTTAAAGGATAAGCTCTGCAACGCGCCGATCTTAGCACTACCGAAAGGTACAGACGATTTTGTGGTATATTGTGACGCTTCGCGTCAAGGTTTGGGTTGCGTGTTGATGCAACGCCAGAAGGTTATAGCTTACGCATCACGCCAAGTGAAGGTACATGAAAAGAACTATACCACGCATGATTTGGAGCTAGGCGCGGTGGTATTTGCTTTAAAGATCTGGAGACACTACCTATATGGTACGAAGTGTACAGTCTTCACAGATCATAAAAGCCTGCAGCACATATTCGACCAGAAAGAGCTGAATATGAGACAAAGACGTGTAGTCGAGTTGTTAAACGATTACGACTGCGAGATAAAGTACCATCCAGGGAAGGCGAATGCGGTCGCCGATTCCCTGAGTCGAAAGGAGAGAATCAAGCCCATAAGGGTTAGGGCTTTGGAGATGATTATTCAGACAGACCTTTCTCTGCGCATTCGTGCCGCGCAGAAAGAAGCTCTTAAGGAAAGAAACCTTGAAAAAGAATATCTTCGTGGGATGGAGAAGCAACTAGTGCCAAACAAGGAAGGAACGTTATGTTTTATGAAAAGTATTTGGGTTCCTCTATTTGGTGGATTGAGAAAGGTTATTTTTGATGAAGCTCACAAATCGCGGTACTCTATCCATCCAGAAGCGGATAAGATGTACCAAGACCTTAAAGATTACTATTGGTGGCCTAGGATGAAAGGCGACGTTGCTATTTACGTGAGCAAGTGTTTAACGTGCGCTAAGGTGAAAGCTGAACACCAAAAGCCTTCAGGACTTCTGCAACAACCTGAGATTCCCAAGTGGAAGTGGGAACAAATTTCAATGGATTTTATAACAAAGTTGCCAAGAACGCCAAAGGGTCATGACACTATTCGGGTAATAGTGGACCGGCTAACGAAGTCTGCCCACTTCTTACCTATCAGAGAGAAGGATAACACGAGTAAGTTGGCTGAAATTTACATGAGACAAATCGTTGCACGTCATGGAGTGCCTCTCTCGATCATCTCTGATAGAGACGGAAGGTTTGTGTCAAGGATATGGCAATCCTTCCAAGAAGCTTTTGGCTCACAATTGAATCTGAGCACTGCATTTCACCCACAGACTGACGGACAAAGCGAACGGACTATTCAGACGTTGGAAGATATGCTGAGAGCATGTGTTATGGATTTAGGCGGTAGCTGGGATAAACATTTACCTTTGGTCGAATTTTCATATAACAACAGCTACCACACCAGTATTGGTGTCGCGCCATTTGAAGGTCTATATAGCCGCAAGTGCAGATCACCGCTTTGTTGGTCTGATGCAGGTGATAGACAATTGGTTGGTCCTGATGTGGTCTAGGAAACCACAGATAAAATTGCACAGATCCGAGATCGCATCAAGGCGGCTCGATATCGACAAAAATGCTATGCGGATCGAAGGAGGAAACCTCTAGAGTTTGAGGTAGGTGATATGGTTTTGTTGAAAGTATCACCCTGGAAGGGTGTGGCAAGCTTCGGGAAGCGCGGAAAATTGAATCCGCGGTATATTGGCCCATTCAAGATTCTGGAAAGAATTGAGTTAGTAGCGTACAAGCTGGACTTACCTGCCGAGCTGAACGGTGTTCACAATACATTTCATGTATCAAATCTAAAGAAAAGTCCAACGCAAGATACTGTTGCCATTCCCACAGACGAGATTCATATTGACGACACGCTCCACTTTGTCGAAGAACCGGTTGAGGTTACAGATTTGAAGGTAAACAAAACCCGCCGGAGTAGTGTCAAGCTCGTCAAGGTTCGATGGAATGCAAGACATGGTCCTGAATACACCTGGGAACGTGAGGACCGAATGAAAGAAAAATACCCCCACTTATTTCCCAAGACCCCTGCAACTAGAAGCAGAACTTAAAATTTCGGGATGAAATTTTTCTAACGGGGGGAGAATGTGACAACCCTCACCAAACCAGGTATCCGTATGAATTAATTAATATTTAATTACTGCTTAATTACTGTGCTTGCTTACAATTGTGGATAAACTGCTACTTGAATTCTAATAAGTACACATACTTGCATCATACTTTATTAACTGTCACTCCATTATTTACAAAAGAACTATAGTGACAAACTGGATGCACAAAAGCACAGTAGCACAATGAACAGATAACCCATTCAACATGCTGATATAGCCAGCATCAGACAGATACTGTCTCCAAGGCCAGTATGAGCCAGGAATAGTTTACTACACTAGTAGGGAGTGTAGGGAAGTGAGGATTGTAAAACTGCGTCACTAGGTGATAGTTATAGTGCCGGGAAGTGCCTAAAACACACGATAAATGCAAAATTCTGCATTTATTATTATTATTCAGTTTTTTTTTAAATTCCTAGTGAAGTGCAAAAACATGGCAGAATGGTCCTATATACTTTCCTAAGTGCTGGGACTAAATAGTGTTACAAAAATATACATAAAAGACATTTTTCGGCATATTCGAACACTTTAACGGAGCGGTGTCTAACCGAATAACCGGGCATTACCCGGGATACTAAATTTTTGTCAATGATATTGTTTTTAATATTTGTGGCTTGTCATGATCCCCGTACGCCATAACACCCGCTAAAAAGTGACTAACTAACACATATTATTCCAATACTTACAATCTAACTATCTTTTGCAAACTTTTACATCAAAGCCCCCCCCCCAAACGACTTTAGTCCCCAAGGGACCCCACATATCATTCCACCATACTTCACATCTTCTAATTAGATTATATGGTATTTATTTATTAGATTTTACTTGTGTAAGTTTCCATATTATTTGAAGCATGATGATATAAGTATGGCACTCTTACAGCATATCTCCACTTCAAGATTACACACTCCATCTCACCTCTCTCTCTCTCTCTCATTTCGGTTCCCACATAACCGAACCCACCACCACCTGCCAACATTCTTCATCTTCTTCATTTACTAGTGCCATACAAAGCTTCAAAGAATCCATGGAGGTTGCAACTTGAAGGGATTCCAAAGGAGCTTTGTTCAAGTCTTTTCACCATCTTTTTCTCATCATTTTCACACTAGATTTCTACCCTAGCCTTGTGCTAGTAGTAAGTCTCTTTACACCCTGGTTTCATCTTGATTCATAGTTAAAATTTGTAGTGAAATGGTGATGTTATATCATAAGAACAAAAAAAAAAAAAAAAAAATACTAGAAGATGTGAAACATGAATTATGAACATAAAAGTTACATAAAGTTTACTTATGATTGAGACATAAAGATGAAAACTTGTTGGTTTAGGGTTGGTTAATACATATATGATGTTTGATCGTCGAACTTTTGAAAAACCCGTTGTTCGGACATTTGTTAATACGATCTAGTAACATTTAAACCACAAAATAACATGCTGATGTACTTTTTCAGCCGACTTCATGGGGCTGTAAACAGACCATAATAAGTCGAAAAACGGAATTTCTGAAGCCTAAAATATGCATTTTCGAAAAACGAAGCAATTGGCACTGGAATCGTAATTTTTCGAGGTCGTTTACTATTTTAAAAGTCTGTTTTCATGACAGCAGCTAAGGCTGAGTTTTACTGCAGTAAAATGGGCGATATGTTTCTCAGTCATAACTTGAAACCTGAGTAGAACCAGCCCCTGAAATTCATACCATAGATGGTCACTGATATATTTGTGACCCTCCAACTGGAATTTCATCAAACGGGCTTACGAGGAATGTTAAACGAATTATTCCGTAGACTGCAATCAGAATGTAACAAATCTGATTGCAGTCCGGTAAACGATTTTCTATAAAATACTGATAATGAACTGGACCCCGATATTTTTATACAACATTATTTGGTTCATGTAAGACGTCCTATAAAAATTTGGGAATTTTTGGAATAGGTTAACTATTTTATTTAAATGTCCGAAAACAGTCCAGTTTTTAATATATTGAAACTGAAACGACAAAGGTAGTATTTTGCGTGTCAGAATGTAAGGGTCGGTGGCGGAACTAGGAGAAAATTTTAGGGGTATCCTAATTCTTTTACCGTACATTTATACACTGGAATATTTTTACAACTAAAGTAGTTTTTAGTAACTAGACCTAACCTAACATTCATTTTCGTTCTTTTTGTGCTAGATAAACCGATAAATAATACAGGTTATACTATACTTTATATTGAAGTCAATGAAAACATTGCAAGCATAGTCGGTTGTCAAATACATCAAAACAATGAATAAAATTAAAACAACGAAAATTAATACTCCATGTTCTCTGGAAATTAAAACAATGAAAATTAGTGTAAAGCAATGGAATTTTAAGTATCTTGTGTGGGCTACCATTAATGATGGGCTCAATTAAAAAAGCCCACCTCAAATCAAGAATCAGATTTTATAGGTTTATTCTCACATAGTGACACCCTTCATCTTCCTCCCGCCCCCATGGTTATCACCGCTGCAAGCCTGCAACAAAAACTACTCTTTTGTTTCTCTGTTTGCCTCAACTACATCAGCTGATACAACTTAAAGAGGGTTTAGGGGTATCCTAAAATTCGCTCAGGGTATCACATACATAAAAACAAGGTAAACAATTACACTTCGTCCGAAAAATTGAGGGGTAGCCCGTGCAACCCTTAACTACTAGATAGGCCCGCCCCTGGTAAGGGTTGATTGTTAATGATCATGGTTTGATTTCAAAAGAAAACGATGTGCGTATTAGCACGGGCACCCGCATTTTTAGGGGAAACTCTGGCGAATTTTTCTAAAAATCCCAAGACTTAGAAAAATTATTCCTCTAACAAGTATGTTTAACCTTATGTCTCGGAAGTACACTTCGCCATGAGCATTGTTACAAAGTCTCAAAGTATCGGAGATGGGTTTTCATAAATAAAAGCGGATGAATATATTTTGGGATAAATATATTATTTTGACAAAGATGTTACATATATTTTATAAGTGGGACTTAAAAATATATTATCCGAACTACCAAAATACATGTATGAATCCCCATCCTTGGGAAGTAAATACGCACATAGGCATACTTGGAAAGTATGAATTCGGAAATAGTTATCTAACTATTATTCCAAAACCCTAAATAAAACGTAAGTTAAAATAATTGTATTTATTTTAACAATAAGATTAAACTTGGAATAATAGCAAGTAACGTAACTCAAAACCCCAAATACATAAACAAGGCACGGCCTGATCGTCTAATAGATATTAGCACGTTGTAGGTCGTCGTGTTGCAGACCAGGTTTGAGTTGCTGTTATCGAGGACGCACTACAGTGAGTTCATGTCCCCCTTTTCTCTTAACTGTTTTCAGTTTTTAAACTGCGGGGGTGAAATACATGTTACTATGATTATGAGTACTTTTACACATGGTATGATTAGCGTAAGGAGGTTTACTACTTAGATCATGTGAGTGAGTAGGCGGGAACTGAAGGCCATTAATCCTCAGTGTAGGACCGAGGGACAATAGCGGTAGATCTATCTGGGTGTAGCGAGCCCAGCCCCAGGCCCAACAGTATGGACCTCGGGGTGACTTGGTGCCCGACGCAAAAATCTGCTAGGTTTGAGTCTTCCTACTGCCTTCACACATATCAATGGCCTTGCAAACCATTGGTGATCTCTTTATTTCCTTATTTGCTACATACCAGGGATTTTATACTTACAAAGGTTTTACATACTCACTACACATGAACTCGCTCAACATTTTTGTTGATTTTTCCAACTTACATGTATTTCAGGGAACTAAGGATCTGACACGGTATGCTACGTTTTCACGCTGCGTTAGGGTTATGGGATCATCCAAGTTTAGGGGTTGTGACATTTACCTGGATGAGTCACTGTTCTTAAACTACGTCTGCTTTATGTTTGTGTTTGTATCTTCTAAACAATGTTTTTTGTTTTATTTTGTAGTGCTGTAAACTTGATGCATGTGTCAACATATCAAACAATGTTGTGGTACTTTTAATCTAAAACTTAAATCAATGGATGATCTGCATGGTTTTACTTTCATATAGCTTTGTTGTGATTAAGCTATGGTATGAAGAAGTCACACCAAATTAACCTACGCTTCCGCAAAGCCAGGTTGTGACAGGCTTTACTTCACGTGTCCCAGTGGGGATATGTGTTGCGCATTCTACAACTCGCAGTCACGTTTGTGCATATTTCTCTATCGATAACCTACTTGCCTTCACTTTGTACATGTTACATGTTGGTTATGCGTAAACGATTTCAAACTCTATTATATTATTAAACTTGTATGCACACATTTACACTATGTGTGTTGACTTTTACTTTAACGTATGTGGCAGGTGTTTAAGATGCTAGGAGTTGCTGTGCTTTGGTGAATCAAGCTAGGGGTCTAGTTATGTCACGCTAAAATCTGAGTCGTCATAACAGTATTTGTTTTTGAGACAATTATTTGTAATAACTGTTTTTATTTGGATATGTTGTGGTATGGGACATGACGTTTAGTTATCTGGTAATGAATAGTTGTTATGGATACTCATGGACAATCTGTTTCGCTCAGTGCCATGCCCCAATGTTTCCGCCATCGGTTGAGGTGTGATATCTATCACGAAACTTAAGTGCCAATTGCTATCAACGCGTATAACGGACCACAATGCATTTTGTTACTTCGACAAGTAAAACCTTTTGATTGATAAAACATATGTACACAAACTTATTTTGCAAAGTCAAATTTCATATCTGATTCGACAATTCACAAATATAGTTCCAATGCAAGACAATTATCAAACAGTTCAAATACAAATCAATTTATCAAAAAATCAAACTAAGATCATTGTTCATACCCTATACTTACAATCACCTACACCGGGGTGAAACCTCTGAGAATTAGCCGCTCATGGTGAACGGAACACGATCAAAAACGGATGAGAGCTTAAGCTTGAACATCTTGAAGCTTTGGAAATGATGGATATGGCTGTTAGAGTTTGTGGTGATGAAGGATTTGATGGAGATGAATGATTGGATGAATTAGGGTTATGAATCGAATGGATGATGATTCTGTTGATGGATGGATGGATTCAATGATTAGTGGATGGAATGGTCATGGGTTTAGGCTCCAAGAAGTCTTTTCAAACTCAATTCCAAGTGTAACCCCTGAATTATGGGTCAAAGATGTCATATAACTCATCCCAACCTTCAAACAAACTAATTTCGCGTCGCCAGGATTGGGAGGCCGTCGCCGACGGCCTGAAGCCCCGTCGACGATGCCTCATCGTTTACACAAATACGGCCGACGGCTTTTATTGCTGTTTACGGAGATTTTGGGGCGACGGTATAACCCGTGGGGCGTCGCCGACGGCCCCTTTGGGCGTCGGCGACGGTGCCTACATTCTCTTGTCTCCATTTTTCGCGTTTCGTGCTCCCGGTTGACCAGTTTTGCGTCCCGGTGGTCCGTAAAGCTCCCGAATAGCTCCTTAAACTTCGCTAAACATGCAACACAATTTTAATCAAAAGTAGGCTATTCGAAATTAAAAGTCACATAAAAACATCAACTTAAACATATACGAACACCGGTTTTGACCACGTATCACATCCCCACACTTGTCTTATGCTTGCCCTCAAGCAAATCTGTTTTTCACTTTCACGTGGGTCGAACGAGAAACACACGTCCCATTCCCAAGACTAAAGTTAAGGTCTAATGTCATACCCGATTCAAACTTTTTACAATTTATGAAATATTTAACAGTAAAGTGAATAATCAAATATAAAATGGTTACCCAAGATTAACCCGCCATTGTAACTAATAAACCATGAACATCCCTCACAATGTTTGTCACACCCCGAAATATCAGAGCTTGGCGTGACTGGACTGGTATCTTCATTGCACAGCGGAAGCAAGTAATGCTAAGACTTCTAGAAAACGAACACCCACTAAGTACTCGAATCTCCAATGGTTCTCCTATTCCAACCGTGCAATAATTTGAGAAAGTAACCTGAGAAAGAAACATGCGAAAAATCAACATAAAGTTGAGCAAGTTCATAGTTTGTTTGTAAAAGATTTGAAATAAATCTTTTTGAATAACCGGTTTTTAAAATATTGTTGAGAAAACGAATCACAAATCATTTTCTTTGGCATGTTATATGAAAACTTTGTATGCCTGTTTTTAAACCATTACAAAATGTCAAAATTACACCACATCCTCCAATCTACATGCTTATTTTTATGCTTGTTTTTAAACCACAAAAAAACTAACGCCTTAACATCCGTAACAATGTCCGTCACGTTGGGCTTGTTGTTATAAAAAATCATCTCATACCGAGCTTTCCAAATACGCCAACAAGAAATAATAATAATACAGTGAATCACCTCTTTCTTAACATCATCAAGCTGCACAAATTTATGCAACTCAAGCAAATCTCTAACTGTAAAATTGTAAATTGGTGTAACCGAGCACCATCTGGATATAAGCCACCACACTCCCCCAACTATACCACACGCGCAAAAAACGTGGTATGATGTCTCTTCCTCATCTCCACAAAGAACACACCGAATATCATCCACAAATATGTTCCTTCAAGCTAAGCCAATTTAGTCGAGAGCCTATCCATCTCCGCCCTCCAAACGAACACCTTACACTTTAACGGCACCCACTTACACCACCGAAGCACGAACTCCTGCCTATTAACCTCTCCTTTGATGATAAGTCGCTTGACAGAAGCCACCAAAAATGTACCTGACAAATCCGCAGCCCACTTCCATGCGGTCTTTTCTGTCCAGCAACCGCACAGCAAACAGTAACTCAAGACATTGCATCAACTCTTACACCTCTGCAACAGAAGACGGCTGTCGAGTCCACCCTCATACCATACCAGCCGACCCTTTAAATCTGTCCAAAACAATACATTTTTTTTACCTTTTCCAGCTTAAATAGATTCGGGAAACACTCTCTAAGAGGCTCATTTTTAACCCAACAATCCAACCAAAATTTAAGACAAGACCCATCTCCAACCGACCCATGAATCTTGAAAGTAATCAAAGTTAATAATTTTATATAAAAATATATTAAATTAATAATTTAAATTTGAGGATAATATTTTAATAGAAAAATAGAAAGATTTTATTCGATATTTAAAGTAAGATAAGATTTGATATTAATTTATTATATATTTAACTAGGTTAGAACTCCGTGTATTACACGGGTTGAATAAATGTAATTTTATATATTAAATAATAAAAGTTATATCTTTATAAACCCCGTATATTGTACGGGTGAAGTAAATATAATTTTATATATCAAATAATAAAAAATTATATCTTTAAAAACCATATGTATTACACAGATTAAATAAATATAATTTTGTATACTAAATACTAAAAACGTCGTATCTTTAAAAAACCCGTGTATAACCTGTGACAACTCGAGTTTCCAAGATTTCATTCTTCGCATTTGTTGCACGTTCACTGTTTGTCTAGTTGTTTACTTGCACAATTGGTTGCTTTGTAACTGTACACGTTTTGGATTTGATAAGGTTTATGAATGATTTGACAAATACTTGAATGTGGTGATGAAACTGTAAAATTACATTGTTATGGGTGTTTTATGTAAGAAATGATATTTAGGGATGTATAGAGTAATTAGTGAAATTCTAATCATTCTTAACCCTAACCTCCTCCCTAATCATTCACAAAGATCATCACACGTACTTTCACATTCTCCTCTACTCTCCTACAACCATCTTCTCATCATTCTTGGCTTCACAAGTTCTTTTGCATCAAGTTTGATTACCAATCCATCTAGAAGCAATCCAAGGTAATTGTTAATGATTGTTTGTTGTTATCAATTCTTGATTATGTGATTCATGCAAAAACCCTAGTTCCTCATAAGATGGTTCTGTGTATATAGGATTGATTGTTGTGAAATGGTTAATGATCAGTTGTGTAATCATTTACTGAATGTTAAGGTGCCTGCTATGATGGAATGTTGATTGTTGATTTGTTTACTGCAATACAAAAGCATGAAATTAGGGTTTGGAATGATCGTAGATACGTAACTGTTACATTGCTCATCTTATGCTTCTATGCGATTAGGGTTTAGTGTCCGAATTTTGATTAACATGATATGTCCGAATTTGTAAGGGACTTGAAGTCGGAATTTTGGTTACACACAAAGGTCGGAACTTTATGAACCATATGTAATCCGACCTTTGTTGATTAATGTTTTAAAGATCCAACTAGGGTGAAGGTCCGACTTTTACTTGTAATGCATATGTCCGACTTTTATATGGAAAGGGATATGTCCGACTTTTGATGTTTGGGGTAGTCCGAATATTATAAAAGCATGGTAGGTCCGAACTTTTGCTTATATTCACATGATCCGACCTTTATATATATAACAAGGGGGTCCGACTTTTGTTTGATGCAAGGTTGTCCGAGTTTTATGCAAGGCAAAGGGGGTCCGACTTTTGCATGAAATAATTTGTGAGGTCCGACTTTTAATAGAAAGGATGAGTCCGAGTTTTAAGATAGATTTCTTGTCCGACTTTTGTGTCTAAAGCCCTTGTCCGAGTTTTGCTTGTGATAGGGTGGTCCGAGTTCTTGATTAAGATTTCTTGTCAGACTTTTTGTGAAACATATACACATGATCCGAGTTTTAAGTGTTATGTCTTTGTCCGAATTTTAAGTGATATGTGCCTTAGTCCGAGTTTGTTTATAAGGAATACAAGGTCCGAACTTTATGGCTTGTTAAGCTCTGTTAATGGATTTACACGGTAAAATATTAAATTCTGTTAAGCAAGATACTCATATTAAGCTTGTTAACCTTGTTAAGTGTGTGCTGAAAACCCTAAAGTGTGTTATCGAGTAGTTATGTTAGATTTGGCCAAGAACTCTATCATATGATGCATGATTGGATGAAAGTGAAATAACTGTTATGTGTTACATGACGATGATTGCTTAAACACACACTTCGTGACATACATTGCATGCGAATCCATGCGAGCTTAACTGATTTTGTATACATGCATAACTATAGGACTTGACTGATTTCCTGTGAGCACATAGTTTAGCATACCGAGCAAACCAAGGTGAGTTCACACAGCCAAGGCATGGGATTCCCCGGTTGGGAATTGGGTTGGAAGATTTGAATTGGATAATTACTCGTACTTACGCTATTGCTGGACTATATACCATCGTCCTCAGGTTAGTCAGGACACTTACGTAAAACCTACGTAAACTAGTATCTACCACTGTCTCCCGGGTCGGGAGGACACTTACGTAAAACCTACGTAAAATCATACCTACTATTGTCTTCCGGGTCGGAAGGACACTTACGTAAAACCTACGTAAACCCCACGCATACCACTGTCCTCGGGGAAGGGCACTCACGTAAAACCTATGTGACCTTGTACGTATTCCTGTTCTCGGATTAAGAAGAACACACATGGTTACAATAGTCTAGTAAGGATAAACATGGGAAGCCCCCATTAGTAATAAATATAATCATGGGAAACCCCCACTATTAGTACATACATACATAGGAAGCCCCCACTAAATGAACATACTATTTTGCTATTTCGAACTTACTTTCTGTGAACTCGCTCAACTAGTTGTTGACTCTCTGCTGCATGCCTTGCAGGACCTTAGGTACATTTGGAGCTTACACAGGGAGGAGCAGGTCGTTGTGGAGCATGGATCGTGGATGCCATGTTAAACTTTATAACACTTGAACTTATTACATACCTTGGGTTTTCATATTATGCTTCCGCTACTTAAACTACGTTTGTTTTGAACATCAATTTTATTGAGTTGGATTTTTATGAACTACTTTAATTAGTATATGCTATGTTCAATATGATTGATGGCTTGATCGTGGTCATGTCACGCCTCCAAGCGGTGGTACTCCGCGTGTGGATTTTGGGGGTGTGACAGATTGGTATCAGAGCCATTGGTTATAGAGAACTTGGTTTTAATATGGGAAAAACGCTTTTATTAAAACCAGACTATAACCAGAACAGTGCTATCAACGATCCACAACGACGCTTCGCTCCATGTGCAAGACTCAACATCCTAGGTAATAAGGTTTATGTTCATTACCTGCTTGTTAGAACTAGATAGAACTTTGCTCGTAGTATGCTTAGACTACATTGCCTACTATACGCCATTACATGAGAACACCTATGTGCTTACACTCTTCTGTCATCGCATTACTTGCGAACCATTCTCACTTATTCTACTTTTACTATGAAGATCATGTCTGGACGTGTGAACATGACTCAAGCCCAGTTGACGGCTCTCATTAACGAACAAGTTGCTGCGGCACTTGCAGCCGCACAAGCAGGAGGTATATCCTGTAGTTATAACTCACACTAGGATCTTTAGATCCTACACTCCTAAATCAACTCTCGTGTTTAACTTTGTCCTATTCGTACACAATAGGTCAACACGCACCACAACCTGTCTGCACATTCAAGAACTTCATGGACTGTCGTCCAAGTACGTTCAGTAGCACGGAAGGAGCAGTGGGACTACTCCATTGGTTTGAGAAGCTTGAGTCAGTATTCGAGATGTGTGAATGCCCTGAGGCTCGCAGGGTCAAGTACGCCACTGGCACGTTGGAAGGGATTGCGCTAACCTGGTGGAATGCACAAGTTCAGATTCTAGGGCTGGCAGCTGCTAACGCCACCCCTTGGAACGAATTCAAAGAACTTATCAAAAGGGAATACTGCACACGCGATGACATCCACAAGTTGGAAGTAGAGATTTATCATTTGAAAATGACGGGGTCAGAAATTGAAGCCTACACGAAACGGTCGAACGAACTGGCTATCTTGTGTCTAATCATGGTGGACCCTCCAATCAAGCGCATCGAGTTGTACCTTAAGGGTCTAGCATCCGAGATTCAGAGCCATGTGACATCGGCTAACCTCGACAATATCCAAGACATTCAACGTCTTGCTCATCGCCTCACCGATCAAGCAGTGGAACAGAACAAGTTGCCCAAACGCATCAGTGCTACCACTACTACTGTTACTACTTCTGCTACTCCCAGCGACAACAAGAGAAAATGGGATGGGGATTCCAGCAAGGGATCAGTTTCTGTTCAGTCTCAAGCACAGCAGCGCAAGACGAATGACTACCAGAATCCGGGTCAGCAATCTTCTGGTGGTCAGGGGCAGGGTGGATATCGGGGAATTCACCCACTGTGTAATAGGTGCAACAGACACCACAGTGGACGGTGTCACAAGGAACGTTGTCAGAGATGTCTCAAGTTAGGGCATGAAGCTAAAGACTGCAGGAGTTCGCGACCTGCGAACCAGAATCAGCAACTCCCACCACCAGCTCCACAGAACCAGCAGCAGCAGCAGCTACAACGAGGAAACCGGGGATGTTTCCAGTGTGGGGCTGAAGGTCATTTCAAACGTGATTGCCCTCAATTGAACCAGAATCGCAACAACAATCACCAGGGCAATGGGAACAACAACAACAACAACAACGGCAACGAAGCGCGGGGTCGTGCTTTCGTGCTGGGTCAGGGCGACGCAAGGAATGATCCCAATGTGGTTATGGGTAAGTTTCTTCTCGACGATATTTATGTTACTGTTTTGTTTGATTCGGGTGCGGATACAAGTTATATATCTTTGAAAGTGAATAAATTGTTAAAACGTGCACCAGCACCCTTAAGCACCAAACATGTCGTAGAGTTAGCTAATGGTAAAAGTGTAGAAGCCGCACATGTAGTCAAGGGTTGTAACATCGTCTTAGCTGGTCAGACCTTCTTGATTGATCTCATCCCCATAGCTTTGGGTAGTTTCGATATCGTCATTGGTATGGATTGGTTATCCCAACATCACGCGGAGATTTTATGCAAGGAAAAGATAGTTCGCATTCCTCGTTCTGACAAGGAACCTCTCGAAGTTCAAGGCGACAAGAGTGGTGCTGTGGTTGGCATCATCTCCTTCCTGAAGGCCCAGAAATGTTTACGAAAGGGGCACACTACTATTTTGGCACTTGTCACTGATGCATCAGCAAAAGAAAAGAAGTTGGAGGATATTCCAGTTGTACGTGACTTTCCTCAGGTGTTTCCTGAAGACTTACCTGGACTACCGCCTCATCGCCAGGTCGAATTTCAAATCGAGCTCGCTCCAGGAGCAGCACCCATAGCTTGAGCACCATATCGTTTGGCTCCAACTGAACTGGAAGAACTGTCAAAGCAGCTACAAGAGCTCTTGGAAAAGGGTTTTATTCGTCCACGCTCTTCGCCTTGGGGAGCTCCAGTGTTATTCGTGAAAAAGAAGGACGGTACCTTCAGGATGTGCATAGACTACCGGGAACTCAATAAGGTGACGGTGAAGAACCGTTATCCTCTTCCACGCATTGACGACTTATTCGACCAGTGGCAAGGGTCGAGTTACTACTCCAAGATAGACTTGAGGTCAGGTTACCATCAGCTGAGAGTCCGGGATGAGGACGTCTCCAAGACAGCATTCAGAACTCGCTACGGCCACTACGAGTTTCTAGTCATGTCGTTCGGGCTAACGAACGCACCGGCAGTCTTCATGGATCTTATGAACAGGGTGTGCAAGCCTTATTTAGACAAGTTTGTGATTGTTTTCATCGACGACATCCTGATCTACTCCAAGAGTCAGGAGGAACACGAGCAGCACTTACGGCTTATCTTGGAACTCCTTCGAAAGGAACATCTGTACGCCAAGTTTTCAAAATGTGACTTCTAGCTTCGTGAAGTCCACTTTCTCGGCCACATGGTAAACAAGGATGGGATACATGTAGATCCATCCAAGATAGATTCGATCAGGAACTGGCCTGCACCGCGTACACCAACGGAAATACGCCAATTCTTGGGTTTGGCGGGTTACTACAGACGATTTGTCAAAGACTTCTCGAAGATCGCACAGCCGCTTACACTACTGACACAGAAGGGTGTCACCTACCGTTGGGGAGATTCCTAGGAAACCGCTTTCCAGTACCTAAAGGATAGACTATGCAGCGCACCTATCCTCTCATTGCTAGAGGGCACGGAGGATTTTGTGGTTTATTGTGATGCATCGATACAGGGTCTTGGGTGTGTATTGATGCAACAGGATAAAGTTATTGCCTACGCTTCTCGTCAACTCAAGGTTCATGAACGGAACTACACGACGCACGATTTAGAGCTGGGAGCTGTTGTTTTCGCGCTTAAGATATGGCGACACTACCTGTACGGTACCAAGTGCACAATTTACACCGATCACAGGAGTCTCGAGCATATCCTTAAGCAAAAGGATTTGAACATGCGTCAACGAAGATGGGTCGAACTTTTAAACGATTACGAATGCGCTATTAAGTACCATCCAGGCAAAGCCAATGTTGTGGCTGACGCCCTCAGTCGGAAAGACACTACACCTAAGCGCGTAGGAGCATTGCAGCTCACCATTCAGTCTAGTCTTCCAGCACAGATACGAGATGCTCAGGTTGAAGCATTGAAACCGGAAAATGTTAGGGCTGAAGCCCTACGCGGCTCAAGGCAACGATTAGAACAGAAGGAAGACGGCGCCTACTATGTAACAAGGCGTATTTGGGTCCCACTTTATGGCGACTTACGTGAGCTGGTGATGGATGAAGCTCACAAATCACGATACTCGGTACATCCAGGGTCGGATAAAATGTACCACGACATCAGAACTACTTATTGGTGGCCTAGCATGAAGGCCCACATCGCTACCTATGTCAGCAAGTGCTTGACTTGTGCAAGAGTCAAGGCAGAGTATCAGAAACCAGCAGGCTTACTTCAGCAACCAAAGATACCACAGTGGAAATGGGAGGAAATTTCCATGGATTTTGTTACAAGCCTACCTAGATCCCAGCGTGGGAACGATACTATTTGGGTGATCGTGGATCGACTCACCAAGTCTGCTCATTTCCTGGCAATCAAAGAAACAGACAAGTTTTCCACACTAGCAGACATATACTTGAAAGAAGTAGTCTCAAGGCACGGAGTGCCCACCTCTATCATTTCGGATCGCGATGCACGATTCACATCAGAACTATGGCAAGCAATGCACAAGGCTTTTGGCTCTCGGTTAGATATGAGCACGGCTTATGACCCTCAGACGGATGGGCAGTCTGAGCGCACGATTCAAACTCTAGAAGACATGCTTCGGGCATGTGTCATCGATTTCGGCAACAGGTGGGAAAAACATCTCCCTTTAGTGGAGTTTTCATACAATAATAGTTATCACACCAGCATACAAGCCGCTCCATTCGAGGCATTGTACGGGCGTAAATGCCGGTTACCTCTCTGTTGGGCAGAGGTGGGGGATAGTTAAATCACGGGTCCAGAACTTATAGTGGACACCACGGAAAAGATTGCACAGATAAGGCAACGCATGGCGGCAGCTCGCGACCGTCAGAAAAGCTAAGCGGATAAGCATAGGAAGCCATTAGAATTTCAGGTCGGGGACCGGGTTTTACTTAAAGACTCACCCTGGAAGGGTGTGGTTCGTTTTGGCAAATGAGGCAAACTCAATCCGCGGTATGTCGGACCATTCGAAATCACTGAAAGAATAGGCAAAGTGGCCTACAGACTAAACTTACCAGCTGAACTCGGTGCAGTTCACAATGTTTTTCACGTGTCGAATCTGAAGAAGTGCCTGTCAGATGAGACCCTCATAGTTCCTTTGAAGGAACTCACTATCGACGAGCGGTTGCAGTTCGTCGAGGAACCTGTTGAAATCACGGACCAGGATGTTAAGGTCCTCAAGAACACGAGAATCCCTCTTGTTCGAGTTCGTTGGAACTCCCGTCGCGGCCCAGAGTTCACCTGGGAGCGTGAAGATCAAATGAAACTCAAGTATCCCCAGTTATTCGGAACCAATGCAACCACTACTGAGGCTGAAGCTACTACTGCAGAATTTCGGGACGAAATTCCAAATCAACGGGAGGATGATGTGACACCCCAGGAAAACCAGTAAACGATGCAAGTTACCTAGCTTCCTCAGTAACCGCATGCTAAATTTCGGTACGAAATTTCTTTCAAGTTGGGGATAATGTGACAACTCGAGTTTCCAAGATTACATTCTTCACATTTATTGCACGTTCACTGTTTGTCTAGTTGTTTACTTGCACAATTGGTTGCTTGTAACTGTATACGTTTTGGATTTGATAAGGTTTATGAATGATTTGACAAATACTTGAATGTGGTGATGAAACTGTAAAATTACATTGTTATGGGTGTTTTATGTAAGAAATGATATTTAGGGATGTATAGAGTAATTAGTGAAGTTCTAATCATTCTTAACCCTAACCTCCTCCCTAATCATTCACAAAGATCATCACACGTACTATCACATTCTCCTCTACTCTCCTACAACCATCTTCTCATCATTCTTGGCTTCACAAGTTCTTTTGCATCAAGTTTGATTACCAATCCATCTAGAAGCAATCCAAGGTAATTGTTAATGATTGTTTGTTGTTATCAATTCTTGATTATGTGATTCATGCAAAAACCCTAGTTCCTCATAAGATGGTTCTGTGTTTATAGGATTGATTGTTGTGAAATGGTTAATGATCAGTTGTGTAATCATTTACTGAATGTTAAGGTGCCTGCTATGATGGAATGTTGATTGTTGATTTGTTTACTGCAATACAAAAGCATGAAATTAGGGTTTGGAATGATCGTAGATACGTAACTGTTACATTGCTCATCTTATGCTTCTATGCGATTAGGGTTTAGTGTCCGAATTTTGATTAACATGATATGTCCGAATTTGTAAGGGACTTGAAGTCCGAATTTTTGATTACACACAAAGGTCCGAACTTTATGAACCATATGTAATCCGACCTTTGTTGATTAATGTTTTAAAGATCCAACTAGGGTGAAGGTCCGACTTTTACTTGTAATGCATATGTCCGACTTTTATATGGAAAGGGATATGTCCGACTTTTGATGTTTGGGGTAGTCCGAATATTATAAAAGCATGGTATGTCTGAACTTTTACTTATATTCACATGATCCGACCTTTATATATATAACAAGGGGGTCCGACTTTTATTTGATGCAAGGTTGTTCGAGTTTTATGCAAGGCAAAGGGGGTCCGGCTTTTGCATGAAATAATTTGTGAGGTCCGACTTTTAATAGAAAGGATGAGTCCGAGTTTTAAGATAGATTTCTTGTCCGACTTTTGTGTCTAAAGCCCTTGCCCGAGTTTTGCTTGTGATAGGGTGGTCCGAGTTCTTGATTAAGATTTCTTGTCAGACTTTTTGTGAAACATATACACATGATCCGAGTTTTAAGTGTTATGCCTTTGTCCGAATTTTAAGTGATATGTGCCTTAGTCCGAGTTTGTTTATAAGGAATACAAGGTCCGAACTTTATGGCTTGTTAAGCTCTGTTAATGGATTTACACGGTAAAATATTAAATTCTGTTAAGCAAGATACTCATATTAAGCTTGTTAACCTTGTTAAGTGTGTGCTGAAAACCCTAAAGTGTGTTATCGAGTAGTTATGTTAGATTTGGCCAAGAACTCTATCATATGATGCATGATTGGATGAACGTGAAATAACTGTTATGTGTTACATGACGATGATTGCTTAAACACACACTTCGTGACATACATTGCATGCGAATCCATGCGAGCTTAACTGATTTTGTATACATGCATAACTATAGGACTTGACTGATTTCCTGTGAGCACATAGTTTAGCATACCGAGCAAACCAAGGTGAGTTCACACAGCCAAGGCATGGGATTCCCCGGTTGGGAATTGGGTTGGAAGATTTGAATTGGATAATTACTCGTACTTACGCTATTGCTGGACTATATACCATCGTCCTCAGGTTAGTCAGGACACTTACGTAAAACCTACGTAAACTAGTATCTACCACTGTCTCCCGGGTCGGGAGGACACTTACGTAAAACCTACGTAAAATCATACCTACTACTGTCTTCCGAGTCGGAAGGACACTTACGTAAAACCTACGTAAACCCCACGCGTACCACTGTCCTCGGGGAAGGGCACTCACAACCTTGTACGTATTCCTGTTCTCGGATTAAGAAGAACACACATGGTTACAATAGTCTAGTAAGGATAAACATGGGAAGCCCCCATTAGTAATAAATATAATCATGGGAAACCCCCACTATTAGTACATACATACATGGGAAGCCCCCACTAAATGAACATACGATTTTGCTATTCCGAACTTACTTTCTGTGAACTCGCTCAACTAGTTGTTGACTCTCTGCTGCATGCCTTGCAGGACCTTAGGTACATTTGGAGCTTGCACAGGGAGGAGCAGGTCGTTGTGGAGCGTGGATCGTGGATGCCATGTTAAACTTTATAACACTTGAACTTATTACATACCTTGGGTTTTCATATTATGCTTCCGCTACTTAAACTACGTTTGTTTTGAACATCAATTGTATTGAGTTGGATTTTTATGAACTACTTTAATTAGTATATGATATGTTCAATATGATTGATGGCTTGATCCTGGTCATGTCACGCCTCCAAGCGGTGGTACTCCGCGTGTGGATTTTGGGGGTGTGACATAACCGGGTTGAATAAATCTACCAAATAAAAAAAACATCCTTAAAACCCCGTATATTACACATGTTGAATAGATCTAAAAAGAGTTATATCTTTAAAAACCATGTATATTACACAAATTAAATAAATGTAATTTTGTATATTAAATACTAAAAACGTCGTATCTTTAAAAAATCCATGTATAGTCTGGTTGAAAAATCTACCAAATAATAAAAAAAAAATATATCCTTAAAAAACCCTGTGTATTACACGTGTTGAATAAATCTAAATTCACATAGCAAATGATAAAAAGTTATATCTTTAAAAACTTTGTGTACTACACAGGTTATATAAATGTAACTTTGAATAGTAAATAATAAATTAAAAAAATTATTTTTAAAAACCCCACGTTTTACACGAGTTGAATAAATATAATTTTGAATACCAAATAATAAAAAAAAAGTTATATCTTTAATAAAATAGGATAAATTTTTAATATTTATTTATTATTTATATTAAATTAACAATTTAGATTTGAAGATAATATTTTATTAAAGTATGATAAAATTTAATATTAATTTATTATTTATTTAGTTAATATAAGATAAGTATAGATTTGAGGATGCCTTCAATAAATGACACGTGTCCAAAAATTGGTTTCTTTTATTATAGTAGACTAGCGGTAAGACTCGTGTGCAAACACGGGTCATTTCTTAGAAAACCATGCATAACATATATTGACAGAGAGTAAAAAAATAATTACTGCAGAGTTACAAAATTGATATAAATTAATGATCAATAGCTTTATTCAACAGCAATTCCATTATGTTGAGAGCAAACTACTTTACAAAATTACTTTAATGATAGGGTGATTTGGGATTTTGTAAAAATGTTTGTTTTTGTACTACTTTACAAAATTACATAGAATTCAAGAAAACGAAACAACAAATTAAACAAATATTAAGTTATTCAAAGTTCTGTTGAATACTAAATGAGATGTTGACCAAAATTAAAACAGATGTTGACCAAAAGTCAATCAAATGTTGACCAATAGTCAAACAGATGTTGACCTTAAACAGGTGTTTGGTTTAACGCCACAGATCTGTTTATGGCCAAACATCTATTTAAGTCCAAATATCTGATATAGAAGGCCAAACATCTGTTTAAGGCAAAACATCTGTTTAAGATGAAACATCTGTTTATGACCAAACATCTGTTTAAGCACAAACATCTGTTTAAGTCCAAACCTCTGATATAAAAGGCCAAACATCTGTTAAAGGCCAAACATCTGTTTAAGGCCAAACATCTGTTTAAGTCTGAACAGATGTTTAACTTAATCAGATCTACTGTCTTCTCACACTGTTTTCCTCTTCAAAACACTGTTGAACCTAATATGGGTTTCCATTAACTATTGACCAAAAGTCAAACAAATGTTCAAACCACTGTTTGTTATTGTATTTCCATTAACTATTGACCAAAAGTCAAACAGATGGTCAAACCCTGGTTTTGACAACATGAAACACAACATCATCATGCCAAATACAGTCATATACATCCATCCATTATTCTGAATTCATAAACCCATAAATGCAGAAGAATGTCACATTTGCGATTAATAAACCAAGTTTCTACTAATTGCAGTTACTATTAGCAAAAAGAAGCATGATATCATCTATATATAAAACATAAAGTGCTAATAACAGTGTTTTATCATGTTAGCTATACATAGCAGCAAAACATCAAGTTAATAATTAAAAAAAAACATACAATCTCCCCATCAAAAAATTCATAATTATAATATCTGATATCAGAACATACTTAAATGTCGTTGTTAAACTGAGGTAACTTGATTTAATATGATCTTCTGTTCCGAAGTCACGTATGTGAAGTGCAACATATTACCAAACCTTAACTTATTCTCAGTCATAAACTTTCGCCAACCGTCCAACGCATAATGTGGCTTCAAATCATTTAACTCTGACTTAACATCATAAACCTCCACAACTCCAACCATGTTTTGAACTTTCAAAGGATGAAGATCAACAGAAAGACCTGCTCGTCTGGCAACTTCAACAGGAAGACGCTACATGTATTGTGTGAAAAAAAATAATAGTCAGACAAATAAACGTAAATCATTAGTTTGTTATGAAAAACGGTATACCAGCCTATAGTCTCCTTTGCGGTCAAAATGAAAGAACTCACGGTCGAGAAGATGTCCAGAATGTTTTTTTTGCAGTCTTTATAATCTTATTTCTACAGATAAGCTTTTTCTGAACGTTGGCGGCTCTTTTCCCCTTGATGAAAAAGTAAACATATACATGTGAATTAA
This sequence comes from Helianthus annuus, assembly GCF_002127325.2. Lineage (NCBI taxonomy): Eukaryota > Viridiplantae > Streptophyta > Magnoliopsida > Asterales > Asteraceae > Helianthus > Helianthus annuus. The sequence continues at coordinate 73,011,785 of NC_035442.2, read as the reverse complement.
AGAAATGTTGAATATATGAACAAAAAAACAGTTTATATAAGATATACTGATTAAGTGGCGAGTATAGATACCTTAACTTTGTGAGCAGATGAAGAACATCCAATATGATCACTTGTGTCGACAGGTAAGGCAGCATTTCCCTTGGTCATATTCTTGACAGTCTCCTTTCTCTCAGAAGTAACTTTACCTTTCTTCTTAACCTATTGTCATAAATTAACTTTAATAACCATAGTAATATAACAATCTTTAACACGGTAAACTTACATCTTGTGTTTTATTCAATCGTGAAGACATGCGCCTCTTCGACGTGCTTTCGGCATTCGTTCGTAACTTCTTCTAAATAATACATTATTGGATAAATGTAACATCAGTAAACAGCATTACTAATAGTTGTAAAAACATTAAATTCTTATATGTGTTAAATTAAAAATAAATAATTTTAATAATTTAGTAAGTACCTGAGTAACGGTTCTTCCTTCACCTACAGACACTACTTCTTCATCCTCATAGATGTCCTGGTCAACATTAATGAAAGAATTTGTATAATGCCAAAATAATTAAAACCTTTACTGCTAATACTAAATACATACGTACCTTGAATACATTCTCAACATAATCAGCCTTCGATATCTCAAGCACACTATAATCATCAGATTCAGGTTTCTTCGAAAAGCAAATCTCAGTCTCATCTCTATAAACTACTATGTCAAAAACAACATCTTCAATTCTGCTAAACACAAGCAAATCATCCTCCAGTATTCCAACATCTTTACACATTTCTGGCCATCCTCTAGCAAATACAAAGTTCGTATCAACCTTGGACACCTCAACATTCCAATTGGAATCCTTATAACAGATTTGAAATTTGCCACTTGGTGGGCTGTTTTCGTAAAATTGTTTAATGAAGCAGTCTTCGATTACCTGCATAAAATTAAAAATAATGAATACTATACGTGAAGTATGTGACTTATGAGAATAAGCATTGACATATTTAAGATGCAAAAGGATTCAAGTTAAGATCAATAGTGATATCGTAAAACCAAATCTTGCATAACGATTAAACGTGAAATAAGATTCACCACACATGCCATCAACAAAACATGAAAGTTCAAGCCCAAAATCACCTAACACTCTGAAAACCAACAAAGTATCCCTCGGCAAATTGAGATCTTTAACAACACTGTCCCAGCTGTCAGTTATTATTGGCGTTGAATTTTCTATTCTGACCCTCACAAACCACTTTTTACCAGAATCATGATAGATTCGCAACTTATTTTTTTTGCCAATAATCTCCCCACTTTTGATTACCAAAGGCTATAGGTACATCCTGTATATAATTTTTAAGTAGTGTAAGAAAATATAAACTATAACAACTGTTAAATATATATCTCAATAAAAATAAATTACGTATATAAAAACATGTCATACCAGTTTCAAAGATTCGGGGTTATCAAGAAACTTGACAAATGTAGTATACATGACGAAACCTGAATCAGTAAAGATGTTAAAACACTGAAACTAAAAAGTTGGCTTCGAAGTTGAACATTAACTTTTTGTATTAAGAGAGTATCTACTGAAATTAATCATAGAAACAGAGTATGAGTTAAAAATTTTTTGCAAATAATAACTATTTTAATATGTTATCAACAAATGATTCAAACACCTAACTAAACCCTTCTTGAATGTATAGCAATAAACTTAAAATCGTATTTGTCGCAAGATAGGATCTGAATTTTTTTTTGAATTAAAATCGGTTAAACAATATAAAGTATTACAATATGAATTTACATACCAGTTGTTGAAGAAAAACAACAAAACCTCCAGTGATTCAAGTGTAGAAGACGGAGAATAAGAAAGTTGAAACCCTAGAAAATGACTGGGAAGAAGTGATTTTTTGAAAGAAGTCAGATGATAGATGTTTGATGTGTAATAATGCTAAAGAAATAATGACAGTTGTGTTTTCGTTTTCCCATATTTTCAACAAATGAAAAATATTTACACATACACCCCTTATTGAATTTGTTATTTACATTTACAAACTTAATAAAAGATGTCTAACAAAATGTGTTTGGAAACCTCTGTTATTGTTGGAAACAGTGTAAGTCAACCAGTCATTAGATAAACAGAAGTTATGACAACAGATGATAACTTTCAGCAGTTGTTTTATTTTTAGCTAACATCTGTCCACGTCAGAACCTCTGTTATCATAATGCATGACAGTCAGCACTATAGTAAATGCACAGTCATTAGGAAAAACAAAGATTATGATAACAGAAGGTACCATTTAGTAGTGGATGTCTTTTTAGGCAAGCATAAGTTTCAAAAATAGTTGTTTTCAATCAATGTAACTCAACAGTGGTAAGTCTAACATCTGCTATTAGCCCAACCACTGTTAGGAATAACTAAAATAATTAAAATGAAGATGCGACAACAAAGATTAATACTATTTAAATTTATGTCATTTAGTCAACAGTGGTAAATCAAACAGTCGTTAGCATACACAGTTGTTTCATCATCAGCAGATTCTTCAAAAAACTACTATCAATGATCAAATTCTGATCATTTGTTTTATCTTTGCACTCATTTGTTCACCATCAAACCAACCCCTGATGCTATTAAACCTCTGTTGACTTACCAAGCAGATGTTCAGACAGAATTCAACATCAACATAATCTGTTAACCATCAAACCAACCGTTGATACTATTAAACCTCTGTTGACTTACCAAACAGATGTTCAGACACAATTCAACATTAACATTATCTCTTCGCCATCAAATATTATTAAACTTCTGTTGACTTACCAATAATTAAACTAAATCAAACTAAAAAACTAAATAAGTAAAACTAAAAGGCAACATAGATTCATAAGTTTAAAATTTATTCATTTATTCATGACATTAAAAGTCCAATAATTACATCACATACTGAACAACATTAAAGTTCAAATCTAACAATAACAGCAAGAATGAAGAAACTTTAGCTTCAACTCCATCGATTGCTGAACCTCTCGATGTATGTCCTTCATCATCGCCATGAACTCCACGTCTCTATCACCGCACTCTATATTACTAATAACACAAAGCTCACGAACGGAAGTTGAAGGCATGCGCATAAGATCTCTGGAAACCTGCTCTCTAGTGAACATGCCAACCTCCAATCCATCAAAGCATCTCTTCAACTCTTGAAGAGTAGCCCTGTCTTCATACACCTGTTTCTCGATTTGCCTCATAAACCGCTGCTTGAAATCATCCGATTTTTCATCTGTGATGTGACAACTATGCTCTATAATCGATGAACAATGCAAAACAATGTTAATTATCAATAAAACAATGTGCTTTGGTGTTATTATATGTGTTTTATGTGTGTATTTGTGTTTGGTGATTTTACAATTTGATTTGATTCGATTTCAAGCTTTAAATCGCTTTCTGGAAAGTTATACGCAAACTGGTGCGTAAACGCATCCAGTTTAACGCGACAAACACTACGGGATAGTGAAAAAGGATTAACATACCTTAAATAACCTTCACATAACTTAGAAATAAGTTTTGGATGGTTTGGTGTGTTGAAATCAAGTTTGTTCGATCGCAGGGACTAATTGTGTCAAACTGCGAAACTATACCGATTTGTATAGTAACGAACATTTTGGAACTTGATCATAAGTTAAACATACCCTAAATATCCTTTACATAGCTTAGAAATAGGCTTTGATGGGTTCGGTATGCTAAAATAAACTTATTGGTCATTCAGGGACTAAAAGCGTCAAAAAGTACATAAGTTTGCATTTTCACGGATATCTTACGTTCTGAATATATCCGGACACCCAAAAATTTATGTAAGCATTAAAATATTTTATTTTAGTGTTTGGCATGATAAAATTTCATTCGTCGCTTAATTTGGATCGTTTTTGCGTTCGTTATGACTTCCGTCGTAATTAAGCGAATGACGCAACCGTACGACCGAACGAACCGACATCCGAGATGTTTTTGAGCATGTTTTGAGTTCCCAATACTTTAACATCATTTTAGAGCCTTGAAATGAGGTTAACGGGGCTTAAACGTGTCAAAAATGGGCCGAAATGCAAGTTTTACAAGTTCAGGGGCTAAAACTGACAACCTGCCAAAGATGGCCAGGCGGCCTGTCACACCCCGACCACGTAAAACGACAAATCGTGGCGGAAACGCCATGGAGTGTTGTACCAGAATTATTGTTTCAAACCATGAATACGAAGAGTTTCATTTCATTAAATATTAAACATTGTTTTAAAGTTAAACAAGCAAATCAAACATAGACTAATATCATTATTAAATCACTAAGGCCTCGTTCGGTCCTAAGTGAGCATGCTTCCTATTCGCAATCAAGACTAAGCAACTTCACCTGAAACATATGTAAAAACAAAGTCAGCAAATAAATGCTGGCGAGTACATAGGTTTTGCGTGAGTGTCAGATTCATGGCTCGTTTGCATGTCGAAATAACTCGTATAACTTCGTTATTCGACATTAGAAAACCTTGTTTTTTGTAAAATATTTGTATTGTAAAATATATAACCAAGCCAACAGTTTGGTTATAACTTATAAACCTCGATGCCATGAATCTTACTCCAAAACATTTGTTTTTGCACACCAAATCGGAAATCGTTCTCATAATAGAACTCGTATGGTTTATATAGTTTGTAAACATCGTTGTGTGACATTGTTCAACCCGTACTTGTTATAGATCATCGTTCATTTGTTTAAATCATTCGAATCGTGTCAATTGTTCAAATCGTTCTCGTTTTAATTGTGAAAACTACTTTTGGTCGTCTCGTTAACAACATTCAAACCTTTGTGACTCGTTCATCGTTCCACTTGTTCTCGTATTAACAAACCACCAAAGGGTAAGTTAACAATCATCAGATTCGGTCGTTACCCACCTAACCCACACATAACCATGGGTCCGGTCTGATAACGGGATTTGTCGGATCCTATGGTACCATAACCTAATACTGGTCGGTTTGGCCGAAATTAATGAATGTCATTTGTTATGTAATTACAACCAACAAGCTCGTTCACATTATCGAAATCGTTATTAGTTTAATATAAACCATCTTACTCGTTGTGAAACCATCGTTAAAATATCGAAATCGTTTTGATACATATGAATCACCCCAAAACAATTGAAAACAGTAAAATAGGGGAACTATGTACTCACCTTCGGGTGCGTTTTTAAACGTTAACACAATCCCTCAATTGTTTATCCGCCCTAAATTTAATAAGAATGATTTTTAATAATCAAGAACCACACTTTGGCATGCAATTACTACTTATGTCACTTCTGTTTTAATGTATATGAAACTGGACTGTTTTCGGACATTTAAATAAAATGGTTAACTTATTCTAAAAATTCCCAAATTTTTACAGAACATCTTACACAAACCAAAAATTATTGTGTAAAAATATCGGGGTCTAGTTCATTACCATTATTTTATAAAAATTCATTTTCCCGGACTGAAGTCAGATTTGTTACTTTCTGACCGCAGTCTACGGAATAATTCACTAAAAATTAATCGCAAGTCCGATTGACGTAATTCCAGTTGGAGGGTCACGGCGACAACAGTGACCATCTACAGTATAAGTTTCATGATCTAATCCTACACAGAATCCAGGTTATGACTGAAAATAGGACGCACATTTTCAGCAGAAAAATTCAGCTTAAGCTGCTGTTACGGAAAGGCACTTTAAAAATAGTAAACGGGGTCCAAAAATTACAATTCTGGTGTCATTAGAACCGTATTTTATAATAACACATTATAGACTTAAGAAAATAAAGTTTTTGTTAAGTTACGATGTAGTTACAGCCAATTAAAGGTGGCTGGAAAAGCAGATTAGCATGCTGTTTTCAGTCTCTTATCATCATAAAGTGCGTTCGATTGCTTCCGTTAACATGTTTAGCGATCACAACAATACTTACAGCAGATTATTACTTATTCATATCAGATTCATCAAGCAATATCATATTTCATTCATCATTTTAACACTACTTTAACCATACTCCATCTTTAGTTAGTTACACTTCAAGACTTGAACAAGATGAAGATCTAAGGAACTTACTACTAGCACAAGGCTAGGGGAGTTCGAGTGTAGAAAAGTGGTGGATAAAAGAAAACGAGAGCGGTCCTTCGACTTCCGAACGCACCAAGCTTCGTAGTGTGTCTCCTTGCACCCTTGTATGGTAATAGAATGTATGGAACAAGGTCGAATGATGGTGGTAGGGTGGTGGTTGATGGCTGCCGATTTGGGGAAGGAGGGAGGAGATGGAGTGTAGTGTTGAGTGTGAAATGATGGAGTGATGGAATGGTGGTATTTATAGACCTTCCATATAGCATATTCCTAGCATATTCCTAGCATATTCCTGGCATATTCCTGGCATATTCCTGGCATATTCCTGACATATTCCTGGCATATTCCTAGCATATTCCTGGCATATTCCTGGCATATTCCTGGTATATTCCTGGCATATTCCTGGCATATTCCTGGCATATTCCTGGCATATTCCTGGCATATTCCTGGCATATTCCTGGTATATTCCTGGTATATTCCTGGCATATTCCTGGGTTTGCTGCGTTATCTGCGTTTTGCAGTGTAAGCACTGTGTCGCGTAGGAACACACGGTACGCGCTTAAACTTGAAAAATAACGTTTTTAATTTATTTTTCAACACGAACCTGATTAAAATAAAATTTTAATCATAAAAGAATATTTGTGGGATTTAAATATTATCCGGGCGGTCACCAATGTTCGTTTCGCAGTTTTGTCGTAATTAGTTCTTTAGTTCAAATAAACATGTTTTCGCCATACCGAATCCTTCGAAACTTATTTCTAAGTTATGCAAGGGATATTTAGGGTATGTTTGGCTTACGTCACAGTTCCGGAGTGTACGTCGCGTTAAACTGATTGCGTTTAAGCACCAGTTTGCGTATAACCTTCCAGAAAGTGATTTAAAGCTTGAAATCGGTATCGAATCAAATTGTAAAATTAATAAACACAATTGCACATATAGTAACACCAAAATACACATAATAAAACCAAAGCATATTGTTTTATTGATAACGGACAGTGTTTACATAATACGATGATTACAGATCACAGTTGTCACAGTCTCCCCCACTTTAGGAAATTTCGTCCCGAAATTTTACTTAGAGGAATCTTGTGAAAACAAATGCGGATATTTCTCCTTCATCTGGTCCTTATGTTCCCAAGTAAACTCGGGGCCACGTTTGGATTCCCAGCGAACCTTGACCAAATGAATCCGTTTGCCTTTCAACTGTTTGTATGTACGGTCCACTATCTCCACAGGTTTCTCCAAAAAGTGCATCGTTTCATCGATTTGAATCTCGTCGAGAGGGACGTGAAGATCAGCATCAGCTAAACACTTTCGCAAATTGGACACGTGAAAAGTCGGATGAACATTTCCAAGCTCTGGAGGTAGTTCTAGTCGATAGGCAACCTTTCCAATTCTTTCAACAATCTTAAATGGTCCAACATATCGTGGTGCAAGTTTTCCTTTCTTTCCAAATCTCACCATTCCCTTCCAAGGTGACACCTTGAGTAGGACACGGTCTCCGACTTGAAATTCTAAGGGCTTGCGTCGCAAATCCGCATAACTCTTTTGACGGCTTCTAGCTGTCACAAGATTATCGCGAATTTTCTTGATTTTGTCTGTTGCTTCCAGAATGAGCTCAGGTCCAGTAAGCTGAGCTTCACCAGTCTCATTCCAACAGACAGGTGAACGACATTTTCGACTGTAGAGAGCTTCGAATGGTGCCATATTAATGCTAGCATGATAACTATTATTGTATGAGAACTCGATCAATGGTAAATGAGAATCCCAATTACCACCAAAGTCTATCACGCATGCTCTAAGCATATCCTCCAAAGTTTGAATCGTCCTCTCAGATTGACCATCTGTTTGGGGATGATAAGCAGTGCTTAGATTCAGTTGGGTTCCCAAAGCAGATTGCATGGTCTTCCAAAAATGAGATGAAAATCGAGCATCATGATCAGAAATGATATCCAAAGGAACACCATGTCGTGATACAATCTCGTCTACATAGATCTTGGCAAGCTTCTCAGCAGAGAAATCCTCACGGATTGGTAAGAAGTGAGCTGATTTTGTCAAACGATCAACTACGACCCAAATAGCATCGTGACCTTTAGACGTACGCGGTAACTTGGTGATGAAATCCATTGCAATGTTCTCCCATTTCCAAACCGGTATCTCTGGTTGTACAAGCAAACCAGAAGGTCGTTGATGTTCCGCCTTGACCTTGAGACAAGTTAGGCATTTTGATACATACAAGGCAACATCTTTCTTCATACCAGGCCACCAATACTAGGTACGAAGATCCTTGTACATTTTATAAGCACCAGGATGGATAGAATATCGAGACTTGTGAGATTCGTCCATTACTAAGGTGTGAAGATCGTCCTGATTCGGAATACACAAACGATTCTCAAAATAGAGTAAACCATCGTCTATCCTTTCGAGTTTAAGCTCAAGTTGGAGCGGTAGCTCATACTTCAATAAGTCTTTGATCACACAAGATCGTTGAGTTTGAAGGACGCGGGATCGAATATCAGATAGGGTTTGAACAGAATGAAGCTTGACTCGTTCCTTTCGACTAAGCGCATCGGCTACGACATTCGCCTTGCTAGGGTGGTAGCGGATCTTGCAATCATAATCGTTTAAGAGTTCAACCCAACGTCGTTGCCTCATGTTCAGCTCCTTCTGATTGAGAATATGCTGGAGACTTTTGTGGTCTATGAAAACCACACACTTCGTTCCATAGAGGTAGTGTCTCCAGATTTTAAGTGCAAAAACTACAGCTTCTAACTCAAGATCATGAGTCGTATAGTTCTTCTCGTGAATTTTTAATTGTCTAGACGCATAAGCTATGACTTTACCACGTTGCATAAGAACGCAACCAAGTCCTAGATTCGACGCGTCACAATAGACAACAAAATCATCGTTTCCCTCAGGCAGAGATAAAACAGGAGCATCACAGAGCTTTCGTTTCAGTGTTTGGAACGCTTCTTCTTGCTTAGGTCCCCACTCAAAAGGCTTATTTTTCTGAGTCAAAGCAGTGAGTGGAACCGCGATCTTCGAGAAATTAGAAATGAATCGACGATAATAACCAGCAAGACCAAGAAAAGAACGAACTTCTGTTGGTGTCGTTGGTGTATTCCAATCCTTAATTGCAGCAATCTTGGATGGATCTACATGAATACCCTTCTCATTGATAATATGACCCAAGAACTGAACTTCCTTAAGCCAGAATTCACACTTGGAGAATTTAGCAAAAAGTTGTTCCTTCCTTAGGAGTTCCAATGCCAAACGAAGGTGTCGTTCGTGATCGGCTCGAGACTTTGAATAAATGAGAATATCGTCGATGAACACAATGATGAACTTATCTAAATAAGGTTTACATACCCTATTCATTAAGTCCATGAAGATAGCTGGAGCATTCGTCAAACCGAAAGGCATGACAGTGAATTCGTAATGCCCATATCTTGTACGGAAAGCAGTTTTGGGAATATCTTCTTCGAAAATACGAAGTTGATGATACCCAGAACGCAGGTCGATCTTGGAAAAGCATGAAGCACCTTGCAGCTGGTCGAAGAAGTCATCAATTCTAGGTAGGGGATATCGATTCTTGATCGTAAGCTTATTAAGCTCACGATAATCGATACACATTCGAAAAGATCCATCTTTCTTTTTCACAAAGAGGACAGGAGCTCCCCAAGGTGAAAAGCTCGGACGGATGAATCCTTTATCAGACAACTCTTGAAGTTGTTTTGATAACTCTTGCATTTCCGACGGTGCAAGACGATAAGGTGCTTTCGAAACCGGGTTGGCATTGGGTACAAGGTCAATATGAAACTCAACTTGACGAACTGGAGGCAAACCAGGTAGTTCATCGGGAAACACCTCTGGATAATCCCGAACAATCGGAATATCCTGAATACTCTTGCTCTTGCCCTTCTCCTCGGTGACATGTGCCAGGAAAGCGACATATCCTTTTCGCAAATAACTTTGAGCCTTTGTACATGACATAAGCTTCAATCCACCAGATGGTTTCTCGCCACGAACTTCCAGAACATCACCAGATGGAAGAGGAATACGAACAATCTTATCGAAACAAACCACCTCAGCATGATGTTTGGTTAACCAATCCATCCCCACGATAATATCGAAACTACCAAGTTGCATCGGCGTGAGGTCGATGGGAAAAAGATGGTTATCAAGGTTTAACTGACAATCACGGATAACAGAATCGAGAACAAGAGGTTTACCAGTAGCAACTTCGACAGTTAAGGGTTTCCTTAGTTTAGTTCTAGGTATCGCAAGCAAAGGCTCAAAAGATAACGAAACAAAACTTCTATCGGCACCAGAATCAAAAAGGATGGATGCAGGTCGATTGTTAACAAGAAACGTACCATTGACGACGAGGTTGTCAGCTCGCGCCTCGTTTGCATTCAGATTGAATACTCGTCCACGAGCGGGATTCGCATTCGCATTGACATTGACATTCACGTTCGGATTTGCATTTGCATTTGCCAACCTCGGACAGTTGTTGCGGAAGTGACCATACTCTCCACAATTGAAGCATGAACCCGGTGGGAATCTAGCAGCATTCCCCTGAACTGGAGCTTGATTCTGAACAATCTGATTCTGACCCGAACGACAGACGTTGGCCAGATGCCCAAGCTTACCACACGTTGTGCATTGTCTACAAGCTTGTTGCGCAACATGATGACCGTTGCAGCGAGCACAATGGGGTGCGGTACCAGCATACACTTTCTTCGCAGGTTGTTGAGCTGGTGGGTTCTGAGGGTTCTGAGCAGTTTGTGCAGTTACTGCAAAATTCTGAGCACCCTTTCGCTTCCTCGACTTCTTCGATGACTCACCCTTCTTACCCTTACCCTTTTCCTTGTCTTTAGCAAAATCAGTTGACTTCTTCTTATCACCCTTGCAGGTAAGTTTACGCTTCCTGACTTGCGACTCAGTCAGGGTAGCAGCTAACTCGATCGCTTGGCGAACAGTAGTAGAATTAACACCAGTCACAATGTCTTGTATGGAATCGGGTAACCCATCGATATACCTCTCTATCGCTTTCTCCAACGAGGTAACCATAGTAGGACACAAAAGACTGAGCTCCTCAAATCGATCCGTGTACGCACGGTGTTCTCCCCCATCTTGTTTTAGATCGTCAAACTCTCGTTCCAAAGTTCGAATTTCGTGACGGGGACAAAACTCTCTCATCATGAGAGCTCGAAGCTCTTCCCAGGTTTGTGCCAACGCTACTTCAGCACCCCTATCGCGCATCACTCTGTTCCACCAAGTAAGGGCACACTTCTCGAACACACTTGATGCAAATTCAACCTTACGCCCATTCGGACATTGCATATGTCTGAATGTGTTCTCGATACTTTCGAACCATTGGAGGAGTGCAGTCGCTCCTTGTGACCCAGAAAACTTTAGCGGCTTAGCGGAGTTGAAACTCTTGAAATTACATTGTGCATTGTTATTGTTGTTGTACAGCTCGTGGATTTGGGTCACAACGCCTGGAAGCACAGCAGCCTTTTGCTGAGAGACAAGGGCTGCGATTTCTTCAGCGGTAAAAGGTTGTGCATCACGTCGAGGAGGCATCGTCTAACAAGGAAATATGAGAAATGTGTGAGGTCGACGATTAGGAAAAACAAAAGAGGTTTTGAAAATATCGACGAAATATAAGGAAGGCGATCATTTGTTCGTTACCTCGAACAAATAAACGACACGCAGTGACTAATCAAAGTAATGAATCGAAATAATGTATCACGAAGACATGCTCGCCAATAAGTGAACACTCACCCCAAGAGTTCCCAGGTAAGAGTGACTGGTCCGATTATGTGGATTTGTACGAACACTCTAGCCTTAGACAGAAAACTCAGGGTACAGGCATTCACTCTTCCAGTTTGCACGTGTTCACATTATTTAGACCCAAACTTTGACGAGATTTGAAAACTCAGAAGGCACTAAGCCAAAAATAAATCAAAATGGGAGGGTTTAAAACCTTATAATGGAGGGTTCGAAACCTAGTAATCAATTATCCTAGAACGGATGATTAATTTTCGAAGCAGATTCGTGTTTCGTTTTTAAAATTCTAAACGCAAATCAACTTGCGTTGGGGTCCTAGAAAGTTATAGTCTAGGTCGAAATTTTTACTAATAACCTAATTCTCTATAACCATTGGCTCTGATACCAACTCTTCTGTCACACCCCGACCACGTAAAACGACAAATCGTGGCGGAAACGCCGGGGAGTGTTGTAACAGAATTATTGTTTCAAACCATGGATACGAAGAGTTTCATTTCATTAAATATTAAACATTGTTTTAAAGTTAAACAAGCAAATCAAACATAGACTAATATCATTATTAAATCACTAAGGCCTCGTCCGGTCCTAAGTGAGCATGCTTCCTATTCGCAATCAAGACTAAGCAACTTCACCTGAAGTTGCAACTCTCCCATCAAAGAATGTAACACATGCAACTTTTCACGATGTTGCAACAATTATATTGCAACATCGATATTGAAAGGTTGATGTGTGATGGCCAACATCATTGAAACGACGATGTTGGAACAATGACACCGGAACGATAACATGTAAACAGAATCATCAAACATTCGAACAAAGAAGTGTAATCGGAGAATAGCGGCTGAATCACGAGAAAGATGCATTTGAGAGAGAGAGAGAGAGAGAGACACGCTTGCAGATATCAACGAGAGAGATTTGAATGTGGAGCCAGATAATTATGTCTTATTTAAAGGATTAGAAAATATGGTTTGCATTTTGAATATGGTTTAAATTTTGAATTTTGAATGTGGAGCCAGAATTTGAATTGGTAACAGATGTTTGATTATAAAATGTTGAGGACAGATGTTGATTAGAGAGAGTAATTGATTGAAGAAGATGATATGTTATATATCTAGAGCCACTGTAATTTTGAATTTTGAATTTGGAGCCATAATATTGAATCGTCAGAGGTTTTAAAGTTTGAATTTTTAATCATCAGTGGTTTGGTTACAGTGGTTTGATTACATTCATTTGAATGGGCAGACCTTTGAATGGACAATGGTTTTGATTACAGTGGCTTGAATGGACAGTGGTTCGTATTATAATAGAGATTTTGAATGGGCAGACCTTTGGAATCTAAATGTGGGCCACCTTTGAATTTTAAACTCTTTTAATATTAGGCTTTATGATGTAATAATGAGATAAAAAAAAGCCTTGTTGGACACTCTCTCCTGCTGACACATCATTTTTTCTTATGTCACTTGGATTTCTCCTTTTATAGAAAGTACTAGCGGTAAGACCCGTGTGCAAACACGGGTCGTTTCTTAGAAAACCATGCATAGCCCATATTGACAGAGAGTAAAAAAATAATTAGTGCAGACTTATAAAATTGATATACATTAATGGTCAATAGGTTTATTCAACAGCAATTCCATTATGTTGATAGCAAACTACTGTTGTCTATTAACTGTTAAAAACCTCTGTTGCTTTCCAACAGACTTTCCTAAAAAATGTTATCCATTATCTCTAACTGAACTTGCCAGATGGATAGATATTAAACAGATATGCATGTTAGTCAACCTATGTTAAAAAGGTCAGTCAACAAAAATTACAAAGGTTAGTAAACAAATGTTAAGAGAATAATGTTATTAACAAAGAATTTAGTACTCTCATTAAAAATGAGAGCTGCAAACACGAGTCGTTTCTTAGACAAACATGCATAACACATATTAATAGAACATATAGATACGTGCATAGATATTGTACCAAAACGTGTTATCTATTATAGCTAAAAGACAACTATAAACATAGAATATCGGTTAATATATCAATTACATACAATTTAACTGTTAACCCAAAAAGACAAGATAAACTGTTTATAGACATACGTACTTCTAGGAGGTTGAATACAACTTAAAGATCAACAAACATTAACTACAAAAACACAATCACCTGCCTCAACAACTTTCAGCAAAACTAAATCAAGTAATGCAGCGGAATTAAAATGGAAAAAAACTTTGCACAAAATCAAACAGGGAAAATGCTTTCAACACACATTTTAAAATAGAACCGAATGATTGAATTTATTTCAAGATTCAAGTATTTCTTCAATAATCCGTTTAACTCCTACTTTCATAACATAATCCTCTGCTTCTTTATCTGCTGCTGTTATTTTATCCTTCTCGTTTTGATTCCTTCTTTGGTAAAGGATGGCAGCATGTAGAGCAGTGGATCTCCTGAATTGTTGCTTTTGTGGCTCAGCTGAAACCACCGCTTCAGGATAATCAGGCTTTTGTGAAATATTAGGATTTTTCTTCCTTAGTTCTTCCAGCCTTTTGTAAGATGCAAACACTTTATCCTCTTTCCATCTTGACACTTGATTCTTTGACCCAAAAGCAGCTGTAATCAGCTCTTCTTTCATCCTCTGAAGCTGCAGAGTCCTTTCTGGTACATTTTTCTTAAACTTTGCCCAGATAGGAGGATTCTGCTTCACCTTGTTTTTTTATCATATCTTGAATTCTGGCTGCTTCACTTTCAAGCTCACTAATGGTCCATTCTTTGTACATGTACCTTTCTTCTTTATACGTTTTGTAAGCGATGATTTTATCAAGATAATCTTTTCTCAAGCTTTCATCTACTCTTTCAGATAGTTGCTGACAAAGTTTTTTTGCAAACTGCTCCAGTGTTCTGACTTGAGTTAGCAGGTATTAATAGTATCTTTGTATTTCCTTATCAGATTTACCATGTGAATTCCTTTTAGAGATATCCTCTGCTTGTTGAGCTTTTAACCTCATATATTCTTCAATGTTGTTTGGCCTAGGATATCCTTCAATAGATGGAAAACTCCTTTTAGCAGGGTCATCTTCAGTGTAGAAGGATTTAATCTCCTCTCTAACTGTTATAAGCTCTAAAGGGTACTGAGCACTTGCAGGAGTGATGGCAGTGTTTGGTTTTTCAACTTGAGCTGAAGAAAGAGGAACAGGGTTTGGAATAGGTACAAGTGGCAGTAATTATGTGGATGTTTGTGGTGGTGAAGTGTCATCATCTAGGACAATATTGGTTACCGTTCTCCTTTTGGGTTCAGGAGAGGTTGGTGGTGTTTTGATGGATTGAGTGGTAGTGATTTGAGTGGAAGGTTGCTGAATAGCAGTTGTTGGAACAACTGGTGTTTCAACCACTGTTGTCATTACAACAGATGATGTGTCATCTGAAGTCTTCTGCTTTTTAGCAGGAGATGATGATGGTGATGAAGTTGTTTTTGGTGGTGAGGTGATTTTTGGTGGTGATGATGTTTTTGGTGAGGCAGTGGTTAAAGTGGGAGCAGTAGTTGTTGGAACAACTGGTGTTTCAACCAATGTTGTCATTACAACAGATCATGTGTCATCTAAAGTCTTCTGCTTTTTAACAGGAGATGATGGTGGTGTTGAAGTTGTTTTTGGTGGTGAGGTGATTTTTGGTGGTGATGATGTTTTTGGTGACGCAGTAGTTGAACTGCGAGCAGTAGTTATGGTGTGTGTTGAAGTGGTGGTAGTTGTTTGACTAACAGTTGTTGAAACCACTGAAGTACCAACAGTTGTTGATACAACAGGAGTTTTAACATCTGTTGGTTTGGGAGATTGATACCTAGTGGGCTGCTTTCTTTTGACCTTAGGATTTTTTTCATCCTTTGGTTCTGAAATACCCAGCTTATTCATTTCCATAAAAACTCTCTTCTCCTGTTCAAACCTTGCTTTGTCCTTTGCCTCCATATCCCTTTTACCGTTGCTTTTGCATCAGCAATGGCATTTGTGGTTACATCAATCTTTTTGGAACCATCTGGCAAAGGGATGTCTGCAAGCATACTTGAATTGCCTGGTGCAATGTACAATCCATCTTCACATCCCTTCTTTGTCAACTGCTTCATTTTCTCCCCCTTTTTGGCATCAGCTGGTGGTGGGTTGTCCACAAAGATGATAGAAGGAAGAGCAGTGCCAGTGGTGTTTAGTAAATGGGCCTTGATTGCCTTGATATCTGCCTGGGTGTCTTTAAACATTGCTTCCATGAGATTTCTGACCTTTTGAACTTGTATCTCATGTTGCCGACCAGCTAATTCTCTTTGCTGGTGTAGCAGAGGTTGAAACAAACTCCACAGCTCATTTGGAGTGGGAGCAGATGAAGGAGCAGCTGCTGAAGTTGGTGCAGCAGTGGGTGGTACCTTTTGTACTTTCAACAACTGTTGCAGCATGTCTTTGATTTCTGCAACAGATGTATCAAGCTGGTCAACTCTATTCGTCAATTCTCGGTACATTAAACCATCACCTAACTTAATGGGATCATCTGATTTCCCACTAACAGTGGTTGTATTAGTGGTTGCCTTAGGAAAATTTTCCCAAAAGGTATCCAATGATGCCCCTTGTTCTCGGTACTGAGGACTTCTTTCCTCAGCAACTAATAACCTTTTAAATGTACCAGTGGTTGGAACAAACACAACAGTGGTTATCAGTGCTGCAGAGGAAATTGCCTTCAAGGAAGTCTGATTTATGAAACAAGTGGCCAGGTGTAGATTAGTGGCTCCAACACCTGTAGTTGCTGCTTCGCTTGAACTACTGACAGGAAGTACTTGTACATCCTGCAGTGTAACCTCCTTTGCTATTGTTGGTGGGTTAGCAATGATAGGGAGTTCAGACTCAGTCAATTGTGGTGGCATGCACTCAGTGATAGGTGGTTGGGAGGAACTGATTTCTGTCTGAGATAGATCAACTGCATCCAACAAAAGTTTTGCTTGTGCAACAATTTGAGAGGTGAGTATGAGTGTGGAAAGAGAATTTGCCCCGTGAAATGGGCTGTGAATGATAGTATCAAGTGATTCAAGAGCAACATAATTTGGTGTCCCGGTTCTTACAACCTGTTCTTTTTTAGAAGAAGCAGGAGGAGTTTGAGGCTCGGGTTGAGATGTTTCTACCATCTATTGTGAGGAAGTAGCAGCAGTGGTTTCTGGTGACTTTTGTGTAACATCCCGAAAATACAAATACTTAAATTACAATCATGCTGCAAATAAATTAGTGAAATAAACTAACTAGGAATGGCACTAACCTAGTTAGATGATGACTTATAAGTAGTTAAAGGATTAAAACAAAACAAAAACAAAAGTTAAGGGACTGAAAGTGTTAAAATTGAAATTAGATTTAATTAATAACCAAAACACACACCAAACAAACACAAAAGGTATGTTTGGTCTATTGAAACACAGGGGGCGACCTGGAGCTTTTCTTCAATCCCTAAACTCTCCTAAATCTCACAAATTGAAGGTCAAGATCAGTCCCAAAACGATATTAGAACCTGGATTAGTGATCCTCATTGCAAGGGGGTTATAAGGTATGTAAAATTTGATGAAAATTCTCTACTTGAAATTCTCATGAATTTGGGAAATTCAAAATTTGATGATGCATGTTTGTTATTTGGATAGAATAGGGATGATATAGTATCTAGGAGTAAAACCTAGACAACAACATGTGAAATCATGTCTAAATTGTGGAAATTTCATGAACATATTAGAGGTGATTCATGGGTTTTGTGAGAAATTGATAAACACTAGGGTTTTGAGCATTATTCTAGTGTAAAATGGTTCATAGAAAGGGATTACTGAAATATGAATGTTAAATTTTATATATGAAAGCTTGATTGATGTAAATCCAGGCTAAATGATAAGTTAGGGACTTGTTATATAATCATGAAAAATTTTGCCCTTAAAGTGTTCGTAGAAATGCCTCAAAGAAGGCTTGAAATTGAAATTTAGAGTTGAAACGCATAATTATGATGTTTAGGCAAATTATGTGACATATGATTGAAAAGGAGTTCTAAACGTATCATGAATTGAACTCTATAGGAAAAGATACCGAAGCGTCGAGTGGACAAGCCGGTGGGGACTTGCGTTTGAAGGGCGTGCATTGAAGGTATGTAACTTGATTCGTTACATTGAATAAATTTGATAACTAGAGTATGTTTAGTTGCGTTGTATAATAAAGGTTGTGTCGATTGAAAGACAATGTTCGTTATTTGAAATATTAGGTGAAGAATTGGTTAGAACTCGTTTGGTAGTCATCATAATGGAGGATTCCGTAGATGAGCCAAACGGGTTGAATAATGATGTAATAGTAGTGTTAGAGTTATTAATAGTTTGCATAGGCGGTTGAAATCATACGAGCATGAAACCATAAGTTTGGTAATGAAATGCCGGTGATAATAAGCCCTGGAAGTTGGGTAAAAAGCGCCCTATGTTTATTATTAAAAAGGTAGAAAAATGAGTACAACTTGAATGAGTCGAAATAATGCATAAGTGACTTTTAGTCATTCGCCCCGTACATCAAATTTTCGGTATGATAATTGTAATAGGCACGTCGGTAATGAATTTACAGACGTATAAGAAAAAGAATCACCTAAAACGGACAACCGAGCGAAAAGTTATGAGCGTTTAAAGTTAAGCTTTGGGAATTTCCGGAGCTGGGCGGATATGCAGGACTAGCTCCTGAACCTGCTGGAAAACCGTAGCGCCACGCGACAGGATCACTTAGATCCGGCGCGACACGCGGGAGCTGTCGCGACACGCGACAAAATGCAGGGTGTCTGGCACGACACGCGACAGGACCGATTTTGAAATTCTATTTTATTTTTCATGATTCGATGTTGGAACTTGTTTATATGTACTATATCAATGTCAAAACTAACATTTTTAGTGGTTTTGACCTTAGGTGACAATGGGGATCTTACGGATGGCGGTCAAACAAGTTTTGAAGAACCGAACACAACTTTTGAAGCTTCCGCGATATCTAAACTTTATTAGACAATGTTTTTGTAATGTAAATAACTTGCTAATCATGTCATGATCGTTTAAACAAGTCGGTGGTTGTCTAGTTATGAATACTTAGAACTTGTGTTGGTAACTTATGTTTTTAAATTTTAACACCTTTTATATTATCATATGAATTTTCATTAAATTCATGTAGTAATTAGACAGGTGTTACAAGTTGGTATCAGAGCTTAAGGTTGTCAACAAAGTGTTCGGTTCAAGCTTGATCGATCGTCCGGTAAGAATTAATTTATTATTTTAGTAGATTATATCTTATGTAAGAAATGAGATGCAAATTAATGTGCATGGGAAGAGCGTGTTAACACACTCAAACCCGGAAAGTGCACCAAATGTGAACGGTTAAAGCAAGTTAGGAACTTGGCTAAACCAAAACAAATGAAGCAATGTTATAAATGAAATGTTTAACGTTTAATGTAAACATTTCAGTTTCAAGATGTTGGAAAGAAACGATGATGATCCGGTGCAGACAAGCACCGAACAAATGAAAGAGATAATTGCCGAAGAAGTGGGGAAGGCAATTGAAGGTAGTCTATCCGGTTTTATTGACAAAATTCAAAACACGGTGTTGTCACAAGTTGAGGAACGAGTTAAAAGGTTGGAGTATAGTGTCAACCTTATGAAAGAGAAATCGGGAGAACGTAAAGGATGTTCATACAAAGAATTTATGGCGTGTAAACTGCCAATCTACAACGGGGAGGTTGACCCGATAATTTGCCAAAGATGGTTGAGCGACGTTGAAGGGGTGTTTTAAAGGACCCATTGTGACGAAAGTGACTTTGTTGCTTACGGAACGGGTCAGTTGAGAGGTCAAGCCAAAGATTGGTGGGACAATAAAACGAATGAAATAGGGGCCGAAGTGGCGAGGGCTATGACATGGGAGGAGTTTAAGACGCTGTTTCTTAAACATCATAGTCCCAAGGCAGTCATTAATAGAATCAAGGAAGAGTTCATGCAACTTAGGCACAAGGGCGAGACCATAGACAAGATTACGGCGATGTTTATGGATAAGATGAAGTTTTGCAATGAATTGGTGATGAATGAAGAACAGAAGATATAAAACTACTATAACATGTTGAGCGCCAAGTATAGGGAGTTTATGACTCCTTCAAAATACGAGACCCTTACCGAAATCATAAACGTTGCTCGGGAACGGGAAATCGAGTTAAAGAAACAAGTTGAAAGGGGTGAGCGAAGGGCACGGGATGTGAATCCAAGCCCAACAAAGAAAGCTCGAACTGTGGAATCGGGAAAGAAGGTGGATGCTAAAGGTGGGTCGCCAAGTTGTAAAGTGTGTGGGAAAGGGCACAAGGGGGAGTGTCGGTTCAAAGACAAACCGTGCCCCATATGTAGCAAAACGGGGCACACGGCGTCTCTATGCCCGGGTAAAGTCTCGGTTTGCTACAAATGTTATCAGCCCGGCCACAAAAAGTCTGAATGCCCAGACTTAGTTGGAAGGAGGGACGTTAAAGAATCTCCAGCAGAAGCCCCTAAGGCGAAGGCTAGGTCCTTCCAACTTACCGCGGCTGAAGCGAAGACAGAACCCGATGTGGTCTCAGGTATATTCACAATTAACTCAATTCCTGCACATGTATTGTTTGATACGGGTGCGAATAAATCCTTCATTTTGCATGGATTTATTCGACATCCTTCATTTGTATTGATGAAATTATCTGTGCCCTTAGAAGTTGAAATAGGGAACAATAAAAGTTTTATAGTTTGTGATATTTGTCGAGGATGCAAATTAAGCATCGATGATGAAGAATACTTGATAGACCTAATCCCGATGTCAATGGGGGAGTTTCAAGTAGTCGTTGGGATGGATTGGCTATCTCAGCACCACGCAAAGGTCGTGTGTTTTCGTAAGGAGATAAAGCTAACATCTCCGAGTGGGAAACACGTCACTATCTATGGCGAAAAAAGAGGTAACCCCATAATATGCTCGATGTTGAAAGCTTACAAGCTTATAAGGCAAGGATGTAAGGCATTTATGATATACGCGAATGAGCCCGAGAAAGAATCATTGAAGATTGAAGATGTACCGGTAGTACGGGACTACGAAGATGTGTTTCCGGAAGATTTACCCGAGATACCGCCCGAACGGGAAGTAGAGTTTGGAATCGAATTGATTTCGGGCGCAAAACCCGTAGCTAAAGCACCGTACCGACTCGCGCCGTCGGAAGTACAAGAATTGATGTTGCAAATTCAAGACCTGCTCGACAAGGAATTCATAAGGCCGAGTGTGTCTTCTTGGGGTGCACCGGTACTATTCGTGAAAAAGAAAGACGGAAGCATGCGCATATGTATCGATTACCAGGAGTTAAACAAACTCACGGTAAAGAATCGATACCCGCTTCCGAGAATAGATGATCTATTCGGCCAATTACAAGGTGCGAACTGGTTTTCAAAAATTGACCTTAGATCGGGGTATCACCAACTAAAGGTCAAGGAGGAAGATGTGCCGAAAATGGCTTTCCGCACGCGACACGGACATTACGAGTTCCTCATGATGTCATTTGGGCTGACAAATGCACCCGCGGCTTTCATGGACCTCATGAACCGGGTTTGTAAGCCAAGGCTGGATAAATCGGTCATCGTGTTTATCGATGATATTTTGGTGTATTCGAAAAATGAAGTTGAGCATGCACACCACTTACAGGAGGTGTTAGAGACACTTAGACGAGAAAGGTTGTATGCGAAATTCTCTAAGTGCGCCTTTTGGTTATGAGAGGTGCAATTCCTCGGCCACATCATAAGTGCTGATGGAATATTGGTAGATCCGTCAAAGATTGAGGTTGTGTCGAAATGGAATTCCCCGAAGAACCCTTCGGAAATTAGAAGTTTCTTAGGGCTTGCGGGATACTATAGGAGATTCATTCAAGATTTCTCCAAGATTGCGTCACCACTAACAAAGTTAACCCGGAAGGAGGAGAAGTTCATTTGGGGTGTTGAACAAGAAAGGGCGTTTCAAACGCTAAAAGAGAAATTAACTCAAGCTCCGGTATGAACGTTGCCGGGCGGAGTCGAGGACTTGGTGGTTTATTCGGATGCCTCATTATCGGGGCTTGGATGTGTTCTGATGCAACGGGGCAAAGTTATAGCTTATGCCTCGAGACAATTGAAGATACATGTAAAGAAATATCCCATGCATGATCTCGAGTTGGCTGCGGTGGTATTTGCGTTAAAAATATGGAGGCACTATTTATATGGGGTAAAGTGCACCATATTCACCGATCACAAGAGCTTAAAATACTTTTTCGATCAGAAGGAGTTAAATACGCGCCAGATACGATGGTTAGAAATGGTTAAGGATTTCGACTGCGAAATACACTACCACCCCGGAAAGGCAAATGTGGTGGCGGATGCTCTGAGCAGAAAAGCGGACTATGTCCCAATACGAGTAAGGTCGATGCAGCTTGTGGTGACCTCGGGTATACTTAAACGTATCCAGGAAGCGCAGGTAGAAGCAGTGAAAGAGGAGAACTGGAAGAAGGAAAGAAAATCGGCCAGTTAAAAAATTTGTTGGATGGAAAGAACGGGTTGAAGACTCGATCCGGAAGAATATGGGTTCCAAATACTTGTGGGGTGAAGACGCTTCTACTTGATGAAGCTCATAAATACCGATATTCTATTCATCCAGGTGCGACCAAGATGTACCACGATCTGAAACAAAATTATTGGTGGCCCGGAATAAAGAGGGATGTGGTGAAATATGTGGAGAAGTGCTTGACTTGCTTATAAGTCAAGGCGGAACACCAGAAACCTTATGGGAAACTGCAACCTTTGGAGATCCCGGTTTGGAAATGGGAACATATCACTATGGACCTATTGACCAAACTACCTAAAACGATTCGGGGATTTGACGCTATATGGGTGATTGTGGATACATTGACGAAGAGTGCACATTTTATTCCTATACGCGAAACATATACTTCAAAAAATATGTCTGCGATATATACAAATGAAATAGTGGCACATCACGGAGTACCGGTATCCATCGTGTCAGATAGAGATACCCGGTTTACTTCAAATTTTTGGCGAGATTTTCAAGAACAAATGGGAACAAAACTCTTCATTAGCATCGCCTACCATCCTCAGACGGATGGGCAGAGTGAAAGAACAATACAGATGCTAGAGGATATGTTGCGGGCTTGTATCATCGACTTCGGTGGAAGTTGGGATGTTTATCTACCTTTGGCCGAATTTTCGTATAACAATAGTTACCATTCGAGTATCGGCATGGCACCTTACGAGATGCTATACGGTAGAAAATGCAGAACCCCGGTGTGTTGGGATGAAGTGGGACCGCGTGAATTGGCACATAAAGACATAGTTCAGGCCACTAATGAGAAAATTGAAGTGGTGCGAGCCCATTTGAAAGTAGCCCAAGATAGGCAAAAGTCTTATGCCGACAAAAGACGAAGACCGATTGAATTTCAGATAGGGCGACATGGTTATGTTAAAGGTTTCCCCATGGAAGGGCGTTATCAGATTCAGAAAAAGGGGGAAACTAAGCCTGAGGTTTATCGGGCCATTTAAAATCATCGAACGGGTTGGCAAGGTGGCTTATCGCCTCGAACTACCAGAAGAGTTGAGTGGGATACATGGCACATTTCATGTGTCGCAACTGCGGAAATGTCTAGCGGAGGAAACAGCTTACATCCATTACGACGATATCGAGGTGGATGATAGCTTGAATTATGCGGTAAGGCCATTGGAGATTTTAGATCGAAAGGTTAAGCACTTGCGAAACAAACAAATTGATCAAGTCAAGATCAAGTGGGAGCATAGGAAAGGTCCGGACACTACATGGGAGTCCGAAAAGGAGATGCGATGTCTCTACCCTACACTATTCGGTACGTACTCTGGTTTCGGGGACGAAACCCTTTTAAGGGGGGCGGACTTGTAACATCCCGAAAATACAAAATCTTAAATTACAATCATGTTGCAAATAAATTAGTGAAATAAACTAACTAGGAATGGCACTAACCTAGTAAGATGATGACTTATAAGTAGTTAAAGGATTAAAACAAAACAAAAACGAAAGTTAAGGGACTGAAAGTGTTAAAATTGAAATTAGATTTAATTAATAACCAAAACACACACCAAACACACACAAAAGGTGTGTTTGGTCGACTGAAACACAGGGGGCGACCTGGAGTTTTTCTTCAAGCCCTAAACTCTCCTAAATCTCACAAATTGAAGGTCAAGATCAGTCCCAAAACGAAATTAGAACCTGGATTAGTGATCCTCATTGCAAGGGGGTTATAAGGTATGTAAAACTTGATGAAAACTCTCTACTTGAAATTCTCATGAATTTGGGAAATCCGAAATTTGATGATACATGTTTGTTATTTGGATAGAATAGGGATGATACAGTGTCTAGGAGTAAAACTAGACAACAACATGTGAAATCATGTCTAAATTCTGGAAATTTCATGAACATATTAGAGGTGATTCATGGGTTTTGTGATAAATTGATAAACACTATGGTTTTGAGCATTATTCTAGTTTAAAATGGTTCATAGAAAGGGATTACTGAAATATGAATGTTAAATTTTATATATGAAAGCTTGATTGATGTAAATCCGGGCTAAATGATAAGTTAGGGACTTGTTATATAATCATGAAAAATTTTGCCATTAAAGTGTTCGTAGAAATGCCTCAAAGAAGGCTTGATACTAAAATTTAGAGTTGAAACGCATAATTGTGATGTTTAGGCAAATTATGCGACATATGATTGAAAAGTAGTTCTAAACGTATCATGAATTGAACTCTATAGGAAAAGATACCGGAGCGTCGAGTGGACAAGCCGGTGGCGACTTGCGTTTGAAGGGCGTGCATTGAAGGTATGTTACTTGATTCGTTACAATAAATAAATTTGATAACTAGAGTATGTTTATTTGCGTTCTAGAATAAAGGTTGTGTCGATGGAACGACAATGTTTGTTATTTGAAATATTAGGTTAAGAATTGGCTAGAACTCGTTTGGTAGTCATCATAATGGAGGATTCCGTAGATGAGCCAAACGGGTTGAATAATGATGTAATAGTAGCGTTAGAGTTATTAATAGTTAGCATAGGCAGTTGAAATTATACGAGCATGAAACCATAAGTTTGGTAATGAAATGCCGGTGATAATAAGCCCCGGAAGTTGCGTAAAAAGCGCCCTATGTGTACTATTAAAAAGGTAGAAAAATGAGTGCAACTTGAATGAGTCGAAATAATGCATAAGTGACTTTTAGTCGTTCAGCCCGTAAATCAAATTTTCGGTATGATTATTGTAATAGGCACGTCAGTAATGAATTTACAGACGTATAGGAAAAAGAATCACCTAAAACGGACAACCGAGCGAAAACTTATGTGCGTTTAAAGTTGAATTTTGGGAATTTCCGAAGCTGGGCGGATATGCAGGACCAGCTCCTGAACCTGCTGGAAAACCGTCTCCCCCGCGCCACGCGATAGGATCACTTAGATCCGGCGCGACACGCGGGAGCTGTCGCGACACACGACAAAATGCAGGGTGTCTGGCGCGACACGCGACAGGACCGATTTTGAAATTTTATTTTATTTTTCATGATTCGATGTTGGAACTTGTTTATATGTACTATATCAATGTTAAAACTAACATTTCTAGTGGTTTTGACCTTAGGTGACAATGGGGATCTTACGGATTGCTGTCAAGCAAGTTTTGAAGAACCGAACACAACTTTTGAAGCTTCCGCGATATCTAAACTTTATTAGACAATGTTTTTGTAATGTAAACAATTTGCTAATCATGTCATGATCATTTAAACTAGTCGGTGGTTGTCTAGTTATGAATACTTAGAACTTGTGTTGGTAACTTATGTTTTTAAATTTTAACACCTTTTATATAAAATCATATGAATTTTCATTAAATTCATGTAGTAATTAGACGGGTGTTACATTTTGTGTTGTCACTGGCAGATGCTCTGGGATCTCATCTTCCAGAGTTGCCTTTGTTTTAGGTTTGGGGGGCTTTTGTATTTTCTTTTGTCTTAGTCTTTTGGTGCATTTAGGTGTGGGTTTCACAGCAGTTGTTTTTCTGCTGTGATCACCTTGAACAGTGGGCTCAGCAGCAGGTGCCTGAGGAGCAGTGGTAGCTGCTAAAGTCTGCTCAGGAGCCTCTGCTTGTGTTTTGGACACTTTTGATAGCCTTGTAAATGTTACAGGTGTAAGGCCATTTATTTGAAAAGGTTTACCCTGCATGAGTACATGAGCATCATCCTTTCCAAATTTCTTTTGAAAATAAAAGCTTAGGAACCTTGGAAATAGTAAAAATGATTTGCTAGTACATGAGCATCATCCTTTCATTTCCTTTGCATACCCTCTTTCTAAAAAAATTGTTTGATACTCTACTTTTGGGAAAGAAGTTTTACCTAAAAGATCATTGAGTTCAAACACTTCAGAGATTGTTTGTGGTGTGATTTTAACTTTAACACCCTTTATCGAGGAATTGACGGCTATGGGTATTTCATCTTGAGATTCAAGTTTTGCATTTTTTCAAAATTCCCTCTGGGTTGCCAAGTAAATCGGAGCATCAGAAGTCAACAAAGTTTTGTACTTTGAAGATGACAGAGCATCTATGATGGAATTGAAGGTTTCAGTGTTACTTGGTTTTGTCAACATACCCAAGTAGTTATGGGGAGCTTTGTATGGAATTTCTATGGCCTTTTGAGTGGATTTCTCAGATGATGAAGACGGTGATTTTGCCATTTGAGGAAGAAGGACGATGAGGAATTTTGAGAGAAATGGAGGATAACTGCTTTGAGAAAGGAATTTTGAAATCGATTCGACAGTAAAAACCCTGTTTGGGGGTTTTGATCAGGGTTTTATAGGGGAAAAAGTGAATGCTGACGTGGCAGCGGTTACAAAAGATCTAACCGCTATGTACTGTCCACGAGCCAACCCCTGATGAGTAATGGAAGACGGTTGTTTTATGAAGCCAGTGATGAAATAATATCAGTGGTTGTAATGGTTACAATGAAAACAGTGGGAGACTTTAAGCCATCAGTGGATAGCCTATCATTCCTGATGGTGCAATGTTGAGATTATTAAAATAAACTATTACAATGGATATTTGATTTCCTGAAAATATTTTGATGCTTATAATTCATGAAAAAATTTCATTTTAACTATTTTTAACATGCATGTTGAGATTATTAAAATAAAGTATTACACGCTAGAGTTAACACTTGTTAGGATTTCGTAGCTAAAATTGTAACGATTAGGTAAAATTGTAATTTCATTATAATTCATTTTTTTAACTATCAGTGGATAGCATACATTGATTGAAACATAAATGTTTGGTCACTCAGTGGTCAACATGAAAAAAGAAGAAACAGAGGTTGTCTTTCAATAGTGGATAACATTTAACAATCAGAAGTTTGAACCAAAACAGAGACTGTAACTATTTTGAGGATGTTTGACGTTAAACAGATATTTGACCTTAAAAATATGTTTGGACGTAAACAGACGTTTGCGCTTAAACAAATAACCCTTTGAGAGGAAGCAAGTGTCTGTCTATTCATTTTGAGAGGACTCATTGCATTACATCCCTATTGAAAAACAGAATCCATAAATTTAGGGAAAATGGATTTAAAAGATGATAACCCAACAGTGCAGGATCTCATTCTACAGCTCCGATCAATTCAGGTATTCTCAAATAATAGTTCCTAGATGTATAAAGAACGACAAAGACAGACAAATGTACACAGTCCTGCTTCTTTGAACATTTGTCGGTCTTCAAACATCTGCAAATCTACGAAGCATTATCTCATTGGAATGTAACGATTAGGTAAAATTGTAATTTCCTTTTAATTCTAGTTTTCATTTGATAATTTCATTCTATAATTAATTAACCAAATCAACAATAAAAATGTCAGCAGTGGATGTTTTCTAGGAAAACCAATGATTGTCAATATCAGTGGATGTCAACAATAAAAATGTGAGTCGTGAATATTTTTTAACTATCACTGGATAGCTAACAGTGATTGAAACACATATGTTTGGTCAATCAGTGGTCAACATGAAGAATGAAGAAACAGAGGTTGAACATCAAACCAATCCTTCACAATATTAAACATCTGTTAACTTACCAAACAGATGTTCAGCCAAAATTCAACATCAACATAATCTAAATCTTACTCAATCACTAAATAATAAGTAAAAATAAAACACAACTTAGATTCATAAAATTAAATTTATTCATTTATTCATGATCCTTAAACTAAAAGTCCAATAATTACATCACATACTGAACAATATTAAAGTTCAAATCTAAGAATAACAGTAAGAATTAAGAAAGTTTAGTTTCAACTCCATCGATTGTTGAACCTCTCGATGTATGTCCTTCAGCATCGCCATGAACTGCACGTCTTTATCACCGCACTCTATATTACTGATAACACAAATAAGAAACAAACCTAAAATGAAAATGTCTCTTCTCAACTGTTGTAGCACATCTGAGTTTCCACAATATTGGACGAATCTATACTTTCTATAAAAGGAGAAAATCTTCCTGACGTAAGAAAACCTAACTTTTGATTTAACAAAAATACATATCGTCCGTTGAAGCTGCAACTTTTCACGATAGAAGATACATATCGTCCGTTAAAGCTGCAACTATCACATCAAAGAAGGTAGCACATGCAACTTCTCACGATGTTGCAACAATGATACTGCAGCATCGATATTGAAACATTGATGTGGGATGCGAATTTTCATTGAAATGACGGTGTTGGAACAATGATACTGGAACGATAACATGTAAACATAAAGAATAAACATTCGAACAAAGAAGTGTAATCGGATATTAGCGGCTGAATCACGAGAAAAATGCATTTGAGAGAGAGAGAGATACGCTCACATATATGAGCGAGCGAGATTTGAATGTGACACCAGATAATTATATCTTATTTATAGGATTAGAATATATGGTTTGAATTTTGAATTTCAAAATTACTGATATTATCAGTAATTACTGATCTAATTTCAAAGCAATTGTCATGATGTTTATTGGGAACTGATCTTTATTGGGAACTGAAAGGTAAGTAGTGTATATCCTTATTTCCAGCTTTATTAAGCTAAAAAAATATTAGAAATGAAATGCAAAGTAGGAAACAAAAGAGAGAGAACATCAATTTTAAATTACCATTTTGCATATTTTGAATTTCAAAATTACTGATATTATCAGTAATTACTGATCTGATTTGAAAGCAATTGTCATGATGACTTTTCTAATTTTTATTTTAACTTTAGTTAAGAGATAATAACCGTCAGTTTGAAATTCACATTTTCAATATTTTAAATGTCCAAAGCTCAAGAAATTGACATTAATTACTGATTTCATTTGCAACAAATAGTCATCAAGAATTTTTCTTATTTTTTAATTTAACTTTAAATTTTATCACAAAAACAATGTTGGAGGAACTCTTATCTCATTGGAATGTAACGATTAGGTAAAATGGTAATTTCATTGTAATTCTAGTTTTTATTTGATAATTTCAATCTATCACTAACTAACACCATCAGTAATAAAAATGTGAGCAGTGGCTGTTTTTTAGGAAAACCGCTGATGGTCAATATGAATGGATGTCAACAATAAAAAAGTGAGCAGTGGCTATTCTTTCCTATCAGTGGATACCCAACAGTTTTTTAAACAAAGATGTTTAGTCTGTCAGTGGTCAACACGAAGATTGAAGAAACAGTTCAGCAGTGGATAACTTTTAACAATCAAATGTTTCAACCAACACAGTGGTTGTAACAGGCTTTTAAACAGAAGTTGGGCCTTAAACAGATGTCTCGCATTATATATCAGTTGTCTGGACTTAAACAGAAGTTTGACCTTAAACACATGTTTGCCCATAAACGGAAGTTTGACCATAAACAGATGTTTGGCCTTAAACAAATGTTCGAGCTTAAACAAATGTTTGCCCATAAACATCTGTTTTCAAAAAAAGACCAATTTCAAGAATACTATACCCAAACAATCAAAATGAGGAGCTTAATAAACACAAAGACTGTTATAGCAAATAACCTCTGCTGATAAAACAACCTCTGCTGCCCATATGAATACAAAAGCATCATAAAGCTAACATATGTTGTTGAAACAAAGGTCTACAAAACGTAACATCTGCTGATCATTCCACAGTATAAATTGCTAACATCTTCTATGACTTAACAGTGATAAAGTTCAACAGAGGATTTCAAATATATGTTTACACACGCCTCATGATGAACATCTGCTGATAAACACCGAGACGGTTCAAGCAAAGGTCTGCCAAAGAGAACCTCTGCTATGGACTAACAGATGATGCAGCTCAACACAGCATGTTTAACAACAGTGTTTGAACAGACCACGATCAACAGATGATAATATAATAACAATAATATTCAAACTGTAGCAATTACATTTTCATAAATCTAACAACCATCATCGAAGCTGTAAACAAAATCTAAACACCAATACACTAAACACTGTTACATAAGAAAAACTGATACATAAATACTGATGTTGAATCTGCTGTAGACACTGAACCACTGCTGTTACTGAGCAGTGGTTTTCCTTTGGTTGATCAGGCCTTAGGTACATAAGTGCCTGTCTTTAACAGCCTTGTCCTCAACAGTATAAATTGCTAACATCTTCTGTGACTTAACAGTGATAAAGTTCAACAGAGGATTTCAAATATATGTTTACATACGCCTCATGATGAACATCTGCTGATAAACACCGAGACGGTTCAAGCAAAGGTCTGCCAAAGAGAACCTCTGCTATGGACTAACAGATGATGCAGTTCAACACAGCATGTTTAACAGCAGTGCTTGAACAGACCACGATCAACAGATGATAATATAATAACAATAATATTCAAACTGTAGCAATTACATTTTCATAAATCTAACAACCATCATCGAAGCTGTAACAAAATCTAAACACCGATACACTAAACACTGTTACATAAGAAAAACTGATACATAAATACTGATGTTGAATCCGCTGTAGACACTGAACCACTGATGTTACTGAGCAGTGGTTTTCCTTTGGTTGATCAGGCCTTAGGTGCATAAGTGCCTGTCTTTAACAGCCTTGTCCTCAACAGTGTCCGTCTATTCAATTGAGAGAAATCATTACATTATATCCCTGTTGAAAAACAGAATCAGTATATTTAGGGAAAATGGGATTGAGAGATGATAACCCAATAGTGGAGGATCTCATTCGACAGCACCGATAAATTCAATGGTATTCTCAAACAATGCTTCCTAGATTTTTGAAGACCGACAAAGACCAACAAATGTCCACAGTGATGCTTCTTTAGACATTTTTCGGTCTTCAAAAATCTAGGAAACATTCTTTGAGAATACAATTGAATTTATCGGAGATGTAGAATGAGATCCTCAACTGTTGGGTTATCATCTTTCAACCTTATTTTCCCTAAATATACCAATTCTGCTTTTCAGACCTCCCAAAGCCATCTATCAGCCTCCAAAGAGATCAAGACAGCTTGAAGCATAAGCTGGACTTGCTGTGATTCCACCAGTTGAGTATTTAACCCAATATATACCACATTCAAATAAATCTACTCGTAATCACATCTTTGTTCAAAGACAAAATCAAAGCTATAAATATATCAATCAAATTTCATAGAATCATGATTTATTTTAAACACAAAAAGACATTACCTCTTCATCAATAAAATCCTGTCTCCATTTTATAACCTTGATCACATTCGGAAGCTCGGCCAACGAACTCAAGACTTCAACACCAAATAAGAAATCCAGCAAGATCTACCTGAAGAACATTTAGCATACAAACCTTCAGTTTGTGATAAAAAGAAAAAAAATCAAAAAATATCTATTTTTAAACTACCATTCAAATCGATGTTAAATGCAGCGCCTCTGTCATCTTCATCCTCTTCTCTATATCTACAGTTTTAGAGAGAGAGAGAGAGTTGAGAGAGAGTAGACAGAGATATTGAAAGGCTGATGTGTGATGGGAACCTTCATTGAAATGACGATGTTTGAACAATGATACTGGAACGATAACATGTAAACATAATCACGAGAAAGATGGATTTGAGAGGGAGATATACGATCACAGATGTGAGCGGGGGAGATTTGAATGTGGAGCCAGATTATTAACCCTTATTTATAGGATTAGAATATATGGTTTGAATTTTGAATTTTGAATGTGGAGCCAGAATTTTGAATCTCAATAGATGTTTATTGAGAACTGATGTTTGATTATAAAATGTTGAGGGCAGATGTTTAAACAAAAGTTATTTGATATGGGCAGACGTTTCCCCTCAGCAGACCTTTGCATCTTAAATGTGGGTCACCTTTGAATTTTAAACTCTTTTAATATTAGGCTTTATGATGTAATAATAAGATGAGAAAAGCCTTGTTGGACACTCTCTCCCGCTGACACATCAGATTTTCTTATGTCATTTGGATTTCTCCTTTTATAGAAAGTACTAGCGGTAAGACCTGTGTGCAAACACGGGTCGTTTCTTAGAAAACCATGCATAACATATATTGATAGGGAATAAAAAATAATTACTGCAGACTTACAAAATTGATATAAATTAGTGATCAATAGCTTTATTCAACAGCAATTCCAATATGTTGAGAGCAGACTACTTCACAAAATTACTTTAGTGATAGGGTGACTTGGGATTTTGTAAAAATGTTTGTTTTTGTACTACTTTACAAAATTACATAGAATTCAAGAAAACGAAACAACAAATTAAACAGATATTGAGTTATTCAAAGTTCTGTTGAATACTAAATGAGATGTTGACTAAAATTAAAACAGATGTTGACCAAAAGTCAATAAGATGTTGACCAATAGTCAAACAGATGTTTGGTTTAACGCCACAGATCTGTTTATGGCCAAACATCTGTTTAAGTCCAAATATTTGATATAGAAGGCCAAACATCTGTTTAAGGTGAAACATCTGTTTATGACCAAACATTTGTTTAAGCACAAACATCTGTTTAACTCCAAACCTCTGATATAAAAGGCCAAACATCTATTAAAGGCCAAACATCTGTTTAAGACCAAACATCTGTTTAAATCTGAACAGATGTTTAACTTAATCAGATCTACTGTCTTCTCACACTGTTTTCCTCTTCAAAACCCTATTGAACCTAACATGGGTTTCCATTAACTATTGACCAAAAGTCAAACAGATGTTCAAACCACTGTTTGTTATTGTATTTCCATTAACTATTGACCAAAAGTCAAACAGATGTTCAAACCATGGTTTTGACAACATGAAACACAACATCATCATGCCAAATACAATCATATACATCCATCCATTATTCTGAATTCATAAACCCATAAATGCAGAAGAATGTCACATTTGCGATTAATAAACCAAGTTTCTACTAATTGCAGTTACTATTAGCAAAAAGAAGCATGATATCATCTATATATAAAACATAAAGTGCTAATAACAGTGTTTTATCATGTTAGCTATACATAGCAGCAAAACATCAAGTTAATAATTAAAAAAAAAACATACAATATCACCATCAAAAAATTCATAATTATAATATATGATATCAGAACATACTTAAATGTCGTTGTTAAACTGAGGTAACTTGATTTAATATAATCTTCTGTTCCGAAGACACGTATGTGAAGTGCAACATATCACTAAACCTCAACTTATTCTCAGTTATAAACTTTCGCCAACCGTCCAACGCATAATGTGGCTTCAAATCATTTAACTCCGACTTAACATCATAAACCTCCACAACTCCAACCATGTTTTGAACTTTCAAAGGATGAAGATCAACAGAAAGACATGCTCGTCTGGAAACTTCAACAGGAAGACGCTACATGTATTGTGTGGAAAAAAATAATAGTCAGACAAATAAACATAAATCATTAGTTTGTTATAAAAAAAACGGTATACCAGCGTATAGTCTCCTTTGCGATCAAAATGAAAGAACTCAAGGTCGAGAAGATGTCCAGAATGTTTTTTTGCAATCTTTATAAACTTATTTCTACAGATAAGCTTTTTCTGAACGTTGGCGGCTCTCTTCCCCTTGATGAAAAAGTAAACATATACATGTGAATTAAAGGAATGTTGAATATATGAACAAAAAAAACAGTTTATATAAGATATACTGATTAAGTGGCGAGTATAGATACCTTAACTTTGTGAGCAGATGAAGAACATCCAATATGATCACTTGTGTCGACAGGTAAGGTAGCATTTCCCTTAGTCATATTCTTGACCGTCCCCTTTCTCTCAGAAGTAACTTTACTTTTTTTCTTAACCTGTTGTCATAGAGTAACTTTAATAACCATAGTAATATAACAATCTTTAACACGGTAAACTTACATCTTGTGTTTTATTCAATCGTGAAGACATGCATCTCTTCGACGTGCATTCGGCATTCGTTCGTAACTTCTTCTAAATAATACATTATTGGATAAATGTAACATCAGTAAACAGCATTACTAATAGTTGTAAAAACATTAAATTCTTATATGTGTTAAATTAAAAATAAATAATTTTAATAATTTAGTAAGTACCTGAGTAACGGTTCTTCCTTCACCTACAGACACTACTTCTTCATCCTCATAGATGTCATGGTCAACATTAATGAAAGAATTTATATAATGCTAAAATAATTAAAACCTTTACTGCTAATACTAAATACATACGTATCTTGAATACATTCTCAACATAATCAGCCTTCGATATCTCAAGCACACTATCATCATCAGATTCAGGTTTCTTCGAAAAGCAAATCTCAGTCTCATCTCTATAAACTACTATGTCAAAAACAACATCATCAATTCTGCTAAACACAAGCAAATCATCCTCCAGTATTCCAACATCTTTACACATTTCCGGCCATCCTCTAGCAAATACAAAGTTCATATCAACCTTAGACACTTCTGTAGGATCGTTCCCGGACCTGTTTGAGTCGTTCAGAGAAATTCGTATCCGAATTAAGAGGCGGAAACTAATAATTCGGTGCTATTGAAGTTGTATACACTTTAAACTTGTTGTATTATTGATGTTGAACGCGATTACAAGATTTGACAGCACTTCGGCAGCATACCGGAACAAACACCTTCAACTATGTATTTCTGATCGCTCATAAGGTCCTATTTATAGACATCCTGGTTCGCTTATACGTACATGTACGTATAAGCGGACCTACATCATGACAGAAAAGCGAACCAGTCATGTTCACATAAGCGAACTTGACCAAACCACATGAGCGAACCTGATCTAGAATGACACATAAGCGGACCTAGAAGTGTACACATAAGCGAACCTATACAAAACTACTATTTCTAGGTTTCCGTGCTATGTTTGATCTATTCAACTTCAAGACTCGATGGAAGACGTAGTCAGCAGACGTAAGTGCACCAACAGACTCCCCCTCGGATGTTGACGGAGTCTTCATAGAGTCTTCGCACATGTCTATCTACAATCTTCATCAGTCGACAATCTGCCTCTGAAATATCTGTCGCTTCAAGAATCCTCGTTTTCTTTCTTCATTATCACCAAACTCCTCTCTCTCAGCTGTTGACATGGTGTCTTCAGACTCCCCCTCTCACACAGCTGGGATCGTAGTCTGGAATTCAAACTTTCACTGGTTCTAAGATCGTTAACAGGCTCCCATCAGGTTCCAGATCGATACCTGGCTCCATTCTCTCTCAGGATCAATATCTGGCTCAAGTCCTGCACAATCTCTACCGAACCATAAGTTTCTACAAAGATTAAAACTTTTCAACAATTTAGAAACTATGTTGAACCAAAACAGTAATGATTTTGCATTCAAGGATTTATTACTAGATCTTATCAAAACAACCTTACCATCTTCACACAAACACTCCCCAAACCAGTTCTTCAAGTTTAGCACTTTGAATTTCGAAAATCAGCATCTCAACACCAGTTGTCGAAAATCTTTTTGACTTTTCAAAATTTATACTAAAACACATCAAAAATCTTTTTGGATTTTCTGAAATAAAGTAAATGCTGAAATGAAATATTTACAGACAATATTTTTGTGAGTTTGTGCAAGAGGATCATATCAGTTATGAAACACATCACAAGCACCGTTAAGCTTGATTACATATTAAGTTCTAAACAATTTACCTAGATTGTCAGTATGTTTGTCCACTTAAATTTTCACACAAATTTCAACTGATTCGAGATACGATATTAATGTTTTAAAGACTTAACTTAATTGTGTATCACTCCACTTGAATATACTCCCGTATCCAGACCCAAATATTCAGTCTTACAGGTGAGTATACCACAGATGATATCTGTAAAGGGGTAGATGCGAAACCGTGAGAGCTCAGGTCAGAACTTCCGTTCAGCAGAGAGATGACGGCTCGACTTTTGGTGGGTCCCCTTTAGAGGATCTTTTTTACAACAACAATGACTATCAATTTTATTGTTTAATCAGATTGTTGAGGGCGAGCTTGTGTTTCAAAGCTTTTAGCAGAAAGTATTATTCGGGGACTAGGTCAGTATTTCCATACAGCAGAAGTCCCGGAATAATACCCCAGATATCACTGAGCATAAAGACCTAGTATCTCATAATACGGGACCTTTCAAACAAGATTTCGGGGGTTACCCATATATTCAAGAATAGTTACCCACGAATTAAGCAAGTTTGATTTAGGTTTATATCTCGTTTCAATTTACTAAATGTGCGAAAATCTACTGACACATCCGCAGTAAGATTGTTTATCACACTTTGGCTTTACAATTCTTTAGCGTGCTGTGATAGTTCACTGATGTACTATCATTTCCTCTTTTATGCAACAAAAACTCATTTTTCAATTTTATCATATTTTTTTTTTTGGCTTTTTCAAATTTTCTGATGTTTTTGGATTTTCTAAAAATTCTTACTCTCCCTAAAATTCAAATACATCTAATGAAAATTGAAAACAAAGTGTACAGAACATGACAACTGATATCGAAACACTTCAATTCTCCATCCGTTAGGCTTAAACCATCAGAACTCCCCCTCACAACAAAATTATTTTCCCATAATGATTTCAAAACACTTAAGTTTGTTTTAATCAGAATGGTTTTTCCGGAAAATAAGTTTAGTTGTTTTTACCTTTTGTAAAAATGGGGCAAAATCATCATATTGTTTTACCATTTTCATGAATGATAATTAAATCAAGTTCAATTTAATGACCTTGATTTAACCACTTGTACGATCAACTGGTTCTCATTCTGAACCACTTATAACAAATACAAACTTTCAAACCTGTTTTTCAACCAATTACCATCTTTTGGTTGAATTTTCAAGATGCCGATTCCTACTCCTCGCTTACAAACCTGGGAGTTCCGGCAAGTCCTGCAAAAACCTCAAACACAGATTTAGAAGGATGCCGATTCATGATCCACAATACCATCTTGGGATCTCCGGCAAGTCAGGATTTTATTCTTGAAAAAATATATCCACCCAAGCCTGACCTTCCTTGGGTGTAATCTCATCGTTTTCATCGTTCCTTTCAACCGACTTGTAAACCCACCCTTTGGAAGCATAAAAATCCTTAATGCTTTGGGTCTTACCACTGACCATTTTTTCAAAGATGCGTTTTACATTTCCGTTAAAAGTTTTTTCAACATCAATTTTCTTCTTGTCAGAATAAAATTGATTTGAAATTTCAACTTTTCCGATTTTAGATTTGTAATTTTTGGCATTTAGTGGCGGAAAATTCACATCGTCCACTGTCGGAACTTTTCTTACAATCTTTTTCTCAACATGTGGCTCCTCTGATTTTATGGAATCAGAATCATTACCAGACTTTTTACCTGAACCTTTTACAACCCATTTATGATTTGTAGCATTGTCTATTCTTTTGGAAGCACTCTTTAAACATTCTCCTTTTTCATAAGTTGAATTCTCAAAACCTGTGAACTTCCGGGTTGACAATTCAGTTTTCTCAACAATTTTTTCTTTCATTTTTCTTGAGACTTCTTGTTTTGGTCGAAATGTCTTTGGACAATCTTT
The DNA here is from genome assembly GCF_002127325.2 of Helianthus annuus. Classification (NCBI taxonomy): domain Eukaryota; kingdom Viridiplantae; phylum Streptophyta; class Magnoliopsida; order Asterales; family Asteraceae; genus Helianthus; species Helianthus annuus. The sequence continues at coordinate 72,973,817 of NC_035442.2, read as the reverse complement.
CGCAACATGACCCACAGCTTTACACTGAACACAAGATCTCTTTTCAACCTTCTTCGGGTCTTCCTTCTTCTTCATGTCCTCTTGCTTCTTAGCAAGGAATTCTTGATTCGTCTGATTCCTGAAAGATTTTTCTTTTTCAGCTTCTGTTGTTTTTCCTGCAACAAACATTGTTTTTGGTTTATAAATTTTTTCATTTTTATAGTTTTTCTGTGGAACAAAACCAAGACCTTTCTTTTTGTAATTACGATTATGGTTTGGTTTCTGTCGGAAACTATAACCACAATTGTAACCCATTTTCTTGTTGATTCTTTGTTGATCTCTTGAAGTGTATAGTTTAGGTTTTCCATTAAGATTTAAATCTTTTATTTCAGAAATATTAATTTCTGTTATTTTGAAAACCTTTTGAATCATTTCAAGTCAGACACTTCTTATTGGAAAACTCTCGTCTGAATATAATTTGTCAGAACCTTTCAAAGTATATGCCACTTTGAATGTTTCATCATTCAAATTAGATTTCGAAAGTAAAAATTCTTTATCATAAACCCGTTTGTCCTTTTTGACTATTGGCTTTGACACACTGGACCCAGACTTTGACTCGGGTTTTGACTTCTATTTTGATTCCTCATTGTCATCTGTGTCTAACACCTGATCGACCATACTTTTTATCAACTTTGACTCATGATCAGTGTCTGATGACGTATATGCGACATCAGTACTTTCTGGTAAGTTATCCGACGACCTAGACTCCCATTTCAAATTGACCGCTTTATTGACTCTTTCTGAATTTGGATTTCGAGGTGAATACCCATTTTCGACCGGGGGCGGACATCTATTGTAGGATACACTCGGTTTCTTACCAGAAGCTTTCAACTTTTCTTCATCATTTGTCACACACTTTTCTTCATCCGATGTCTGCTCTTCTTTGAACGTCTTCAAATCTTTCACCACCGGATAAATCCTGTCAACCACAAAAGTAGAACATGAGTAACTATCTAATAATTTCTTAATTTTCTCAGTTTCTATCTTTTGTGTTGCCAACTCAAGCTCGAGATCTGCACATTTCTTTATGTTAAAGTTTGCCGTATCAAGCTGTCTCAGATAAGCTATCTTCAAAGTATTCATAGCTTTAGCTTGTTCACCACTCGAATCAGTATATTTGTTAATCTCTCTGTTCATTATATCATACGATTCTTTCAACTTGTGAATGTTGTGCAACAACTCATTGTTTTGTTTGATTAACAAATCACAGTTTAAACACTTTTCAGAAACTTCAACTCGTTCTGCATCAATCTTCACTTCATATTCTGGAACTTCTTTGACATTTCTGCTCGGTTGTAAAAACTCAGCTCTTCTTCTTTTCTCAGCTTTCGCTTCTTCCTTCAATCTCTCTTCCTCTTCTGCCTCTTCTCTGTTCCTTCTTCGTTTTTTCTTCAGCAGCTTCCATGACTTTTCTGCACCTTTCTGCACATTTCAAATCATAAGCATTAGCAAAGAAAGCATGAGAAGTATTTTTGGACATCTCTTTGGCCATAAGATTTTGATTTGGACAAAAATCATCCCAAGTAAAACCTTCTGCCAACTTCTCATCATCTTGTTCAGCCAAACACACTTTGCTGTCTTTTGGAAGATACTTATCCCAGGTAAAATTATCATATTTTTCCTGACTAACAACACATGCTCTTTTCGAATTATCCATCACATCTCTCCCATGAGCTGTTTGTGCCTGTTGCTGTGCTGGTGGTGTGATTTGATGATAAATGGCCTTCTTGTGATAGTCGTTGTTTCCGAAAGGATTCTGGGCTCCGGTAGCTTCACGGTTTTTGCACTCCCTCTTGAAATGCCCCTTCTCTCTACAACGAAAACACGTAACTTTAGATTTATCAAAACCCAAAGCTGAAACGTTTGCATCACGAAAATCATCACGGCCTGTAATGTGTTTAAACTTTTCAGCACGTCTCATCACACTTGCCATACACCATTTAATGTCCATCAATTCCATTTCCTCAGCATCAATTTGATCGTAATCCTCTTTCGTGAGCATTGGATTTCCGATCTTTCCTGCAACAAAACAACTATAAGACTCTAAAATCATCCCTAACAAAGACATTTGATTTTTAGCAATCTCTTCAGTGTAGTCTTGATCATTTTCAAGGCTTAATACAATGTTACACTGAAGTTTTCTACCATTCTTTGTTACAGAGATGTTAGGATCGAAAGATGAAAATCTTGTGCTGTTGCTTGATCCTTGAGATGCCTTCTTCTCAGGAGAATCTTTAACACTGTAAGCAGTTTCGATCTTAGGAGAAAACTTTGTTGAATCGATAACACCATGCTTGTAGTACAGACTGATATCCTGTTCTCCATCGTAGTTCTTCATCCTAGCGATCTTTCTCTGCTCCATCTCTTGAGCTTCCAAATGCTTTATGAAGTCTCCTAGCTTCGTCTTTTTATATTCTGCTTTGTTGGACTTCAGCATCATCAAAAATGTTCCCCATGTTTCATATGGAAGCGCATCTGCAAGTTTTTCAATTAACTCATCAGTATCTTTCTTAATACCTAACTTTGTCATATTTCTCACCAAGTTACAAAATATCAATAATTTGCTTGGTGTTTTCATTTTTCAATCCCCGAAACAAATCAAATTCTTTCTTCATGAGAGACATTTTGTTCTTTAACATATCATCACTTCCCGTAAATTTTGCTTCCAACTCTGTCCAAATCGAATATGCAGTTCCATCATGTTGAAGCAATATCAAAATATCTTCTTTTATCGCTTGCTGAAGTAGACTCACCATCAATTTCTCATCTCGATATTTCTTTTTATCTGCAGTACTCATCTCTCTAAGTGTTAGCGGAGTACCATTCACAACATCGTTCTTTGTGGGTTTAACATATGGTTCCTCGGTGTGTTCCCACGCATCGAGATGATAAGCTTCAACCCAATTGCCAAAACGTTCAGACCACACGTTATAATCGTCAATATCCATGAGTTTCGGTGGTTTCTGAGACGTTCCGGTTTCGTTTTCAATCAAAGCACTCTGAGTAATCGAGGCCGGGGTAGCAAAAGCATTATAAAATTCAGTATCCATTGTTCAAATTGTTCACAAATTCACAACAATTTCCTAACTTTGACAAACTGTTCAAATAAGCGGACTGTTCCAAAAGCGAACCAGCAGACTTGTTCAGATAAGCGGACCAGCAGACTTGGTCAGATAAGCGGACCAGTTGATTTGATCATATAAGCGGACCAAACAACTAAACCCTTCGAGCGAACCGTCTTTCGAGCGAACCAATGAACTGACTAAAGAGCGGACCAGTCAGATTGTACAAATGAGCGAACCAGAAACTGTCACTAAAAGCGGTCCAAGCTGAATTTTCGAGCGAACCTAACCCAAAAATGTTCCTTGGAGCGAACCAGACAGGTAATTTGGAGCGGTCCTGATTGATGACGTCACTTTTTGTGCGAGTACGTAAAAGCGAACCTCTTAAAAAACAGCTTTCTAGGTCGATTTTTGATCTGAAAACTTCAAGGGTTTGTTAGTTCATGATTTCGAGCGTACTGTGCAATTTTGAGCTTGTTTTACCGTGAAAATTTTTGAAAAATGAAGAAAGTGTAGAAAATCAGAAGAATGCAGCTAAAATGGCAAGAACTCCTCCTCCTGAGCTCTGATACCAATTGTAGGGATCGTTCTCGGACCTGTTTGAGTCGTTCAGAGAAATTCGTATCCGAATTAAGAGGCGGAAACTAATAATTCGGTGCTATTGAAGCTGTATACACTTTAAACTTGCTGTATTATTGATGTTGAACGCGATTACAAGATTTGACAGCACTTCGGCAGCATACCGGAACAAACACCTTCAACTATGTATTTCTGATCGCTCATAAGGTCCTATTTATAGACATCCTGGTTCGCTTATACGTACATGTACGTATAAGCGGACCTACATCATGACTGAAAAGCGAACCAGTCATGTTCACATAAGCGAACTTGACCAAACCACATGAGCGAACCTGATCTAGAATGACACATAAGCGGACCTAGAAGTGTACACATAAGCGAACCTATACAAAACTACTATTTCTAGGTTTCCGTGCTATGTTTGATCTATTCAACTTCAAAACTCGATGGAAGACGTAGTCAGCAGACGTAAGTGCACCAACAACTTCAACATTCCAATAGGAACCCTTATAACAGATTTGAAATTTGCCACTTGGTGGGTTGTTTTCGTAAAATTGTTTAATGAAGCAGTCTTCGATTACCTGCATAAAATTAAAAAATAATGAATACTATGCATGAAGTATGTGACTTATGAGAATAAGCATTGACAGATTTAAGATGCAAAAGGATTTAAGTTAAGATCAGTAGTCATACCGTAAAACCAAATCTTGCATAACGATTAAACGTGAAATAAGATTCACCACACATGCCATCAACAAAACATGAAAGTTCAAGCCCAAACTCACCTAACACTCTAAAAACCAACAAAGTATCCCTCGGCAAATCGAGATCTTTAACAACACTGTCCCAACCATCAGTTATTATTGGCGTTGAATTTTCTATTCTGACCCTCACAAACCACTTTTTACCAGGCTCATGATAGATTCGCAACTTATTTTTTTTGGCAACAATCTCCCCACTTTTGATTAGCAAAGGCTATAGGTACATCATGTATATAATTTTTAAGTAGTGTAAGAAAATTTAAACTATAATAACTGTTAAATATATATCTCAATAAAAATAAATTATGTATATAAAAACATAGAATGAAGAAACTTTAGCTTCAACTCCATCGATTGCTGAACCTCTCGATGTATGTCCTTCAGCATCGCCATGAATTCCACGTCTCTATCACCGCACTCTATATTACTAACAACACAAAGCTCACGAACGGAAGTTGAAGGCATGCGCATAAGATCTCTGGAAACCTGCTCTCTAGTGAACATGCCAACTTGCAATCCATCAAAACATCTCTTCAACTCTTGAAGAGTAGCCCTGTCTTCATACACCTGTTCCTCGATTTGCCTGACAAAACGCTGCTTGAAATCATTCGATTTTGCATCTGTGAATGAGGCCATTTGAATAAACTATATTACTCGACTTTCCTGAAGTATGATATCTTCTTAGGAAAACATGATGAAAAACAGGTGAAGTGACTATGAGTTTATATACTGAACTTTGTAATTATGAAAACGTGTAGATTTAATATATATAAACATATTAATGTAAAATTCAAAACAACGGTCTTTTAATGCAAAAACCTTTTCAAAACCCCAACTTTTATGGGAAAACCGTAAAATTAAATACCAGGAAACCCAAGGGACAAAATGTCGAAATTCAAAGAACAAAAGCAGATTATGAAAATTACAACTAAACGTTTCATTTACCATGTAAACGCGTTTTTTAAACTCTATAAAAAACCGATGATTAGTTTTGATTCAAAACATCAACAACCCGTCCTACAAATCACTTTCTGTCAAAAATAGTTCCAAATCAGAAAACCTACAAAAAAATCTACATGGCAAAGTTCAGTTTCTACCACTCGTCAGACACCAGCGATCTTAAAACACAATTCTCGATGTGGTCACTCAAAGAACAAAGAACAAACCAAGAAGTAAACAGGAAAGTCGACATAATCAACAACACTAATAACAACAAAACCTGGAACAGCATAGCATTGCTCGATGAAGTCCTCCACTCTCCTCCATCAGACTTCCAGAAGAATGCAGAAGAGTTTCTTACACAACTTCTAGAACAGGATCAGAAAATCTGCAACATGCTAACTGACCTGAAATTAAAAAGAGAGCATGAAATCACACGGAGAAAGGCTAGAGTCTACGAAATCTTAGCAAGTGTTAACCCTAGCGTGTAATACTTTATAAATATTTCATTAAATTCCTATTTTTCTCTGTAGTAATTCATTTTAATAATATAAACATGCATCTTAACAGTTAATAAAAAATAAGAAACAAACCTAAAATGCAAAGGTCTCTTCTCAACTGGTGTAGCACAACTGACTTTTTCACGATAGAAGATACATATCATCGGTTGAAGTTGCAACTCTCCCATCAAAGAATGTAACACGTGCAACTTTTCACGATGTTGCAACAATTATATTGCAACATCGACATTGAAAGGTTGATGTGTGATGGCCAACATCATTGAAACGACGATGTTCGAACAATGATACCGGAACGATAACATGTAAACAGAATCATCAAACATTCGAACAAAATTGTGTAATCGGAGAATAGCGGCTGAATCACGAGAGTCGAGAAAGATGCATTTGAGAGAGAGAGAGAGAGACACGCTTGCAGATATCAGCGAGAGAGATTTGAATGTGCAGCCAGATAATTATGTCTTATTTATAGAATTCTGAATATGGTTTGAATTTTGAATGTGGAGCCAGAATTTGAATTGGGAATAGATGTTTGATTATAAAATGTTGAGGACAGATGTTGATTAGAGAGAGTAATTGATTGAAGAAGATGATATGTTATATATCTGGAGCCACTATAATTTTGAATTTTGAATTTGGAGACATAATATCGAATCGTCCGAGGTTTTGAAGTTTGAATTTTTAATCATCAGTGGTTTGGTTACAGTGGTTTGATTACATTCGTTTGAATGGGCAGCTTTGAATGGACAATGGTTTTGATTACAGTGGCTTGAATGGACAGTGGTTCGTATTATAACAGAGATTTTGAATGGACAGACCTTTGGAATCTAAATGTGGGCCAACTTTGAATCTTAAAGTCTTTATATATTAGGCTTTATGATGTAATAATGAGATAAGAAAAGCCTTGTTCGACATCCTCTCCTGCTGACACATCAGCTTTTCTTATGTCACTTGGATTTCTCCTTTTATAGAAAGTATAGATAGATAGATTAATATAAAATAAGTAAGAAAGAGAATGCGGGAAAAATATGCTTTCAATAAATGACACGTGTTACATATTGATTTATTTTATTATATAGTATTAAAATAGATAGATATAGATATACATCACAATTGATTTTTTGATAAGTGAAATAAACATAATTTTAGCCCTGTACCCTCTCCCCGTAAATTTCTTTTATACCAGTTTAACCAAATTCCTATAAAAACTGCAAACTCATTTGTAATCACCATACCAGTTCGTAAGAGCATCAAACATGCAATAACTGCTTTAAATTAGAGAATTCTAAAGTTCCTGAACTTTAAAACAAAAAAATACGTAGCCTAAATGGTCACATACATATACTCAAACCCGGTTTTCAGATTTCCAACTCCTAATAATCAGACCCGGTTTTCATTTATCAGAACATAAAAAAAAACTATCGCCCCCTTAAACCTTATTAATCAAGCAGATCAGACACCGCGGTCTTCTTAAACGCATCCACCTGAGCCAACCGTTCCGCCAGTGTTTTACTCGGGAACACATTATCAGCCTTCAACCTTTCTCTAAACCCGTAAAGCGGAGCTTTTGCATTTATATACGCCTGCAGAAGAGAATCATACTGCCTGTATCTCGAAACATACCCAACTTGCCTCATTTTATAAAATATTTTCTCCGCATTATGTACATCTCCCTTCTTAGCATATTCATCTAAAATCAGCATATACGTAGAAAACAACGGTTTCATACTAAGCTGTTGCGAAGCCTTGTTTAGAATCGAATCCGCCTTTTCAATCTCCCCTGATTCTATGTAAAGTTTGACCAACGCATCCCAAGTCAATGGCCCGAGTCTGCACCCGCTATCACTCATTTGTTTCACGATTTCTTTTCCCTTGAGTAACATCTTATTGTTTGCATACACTTTCAACATAGAAGTGTAATACTTAGCCGAGAGTCGGTTCCATTTTTTTGACATCAGGTCAAAAACCGCCTCGGCTTCAGCAACGTTCTTCAGTTTTCCGAACGCCTCGATCGCGTTCATGCATTCTTCTAATCGCGGGTTCGTTTCGCACGCCTCCCAGACCCGTTTAACGTCATCTACACTTCCGAGTAATGCGTAAATTTGAAGTAAAGACGAATACACCCCTCGGTTCTCACTCAAATTACTTCCTTCCATTTCGTTTAAAACCGCTCTCGCTTTTTCATTCATACCCGCGTAAACATATTGTCGAGCTAATACCGACTGCAATCTCGAATCCGGTTCCAACCCTTCGGCTTTCATAGTTTCGAGAACTTGCTCCATCCCGATAATATCATGGGACATGCCTTTAGTTTCGATCAGTAATCTATACGTGAAGAGTGACGGTTTCACGTCTTCTTTTTCCATTAATAATAATACGTCGGCTATTTTTTTCTTGTCAGTTCTTTTGTACAAAAGGAGCAGTTGATTACAAGCGAAGGCGGTGACGGGTAAGTTTAGGTCTTTCATTTTGTTAAATACTTTTTCGGATTTCTTTACGTCGTTGTTGAGAACACAATTAGCTAAAAGTGTTCGGTATACTATTTCACCTTTAAATGACTCCGGGATTTTCTCGATGTAGGCTTCTGCCTTCTGTGTGCCACGTACTTTGGCGATTAAATCAACACGAGACGCGTAATCTCTCTCGGAGATTTCTATACTCTCTTGTGACTCTAGCCACTCCGACAGCTGCAAAACCAACGTAAACGATTTAATAAACGAAAGGAAGATATTCTTATAAAAACACAATTAGCAAATCAGTTCTTTGAGATCAGCAGGACATCTCTAACGGGTCAAATGAGTTGAGCAATTAAAAATAAGTCACTAAAGAGGTAACAGGTCAAACTCACAATAAGACATGTTATGACCAAAATGATAATAATTATTATTTAAGCTAGTAGATTAAATGACCAAAAACGTTATTTATTTATATTGTTGTCTTGTTTAAGTATAAATGTCTAAAATATGACAATTTATTTTGTATCAGCATATAGAATTTTAACAAAAGTAAAATGCCAAAATCGTCCCTGAAGTTTGGGCTGATTTGCCCATTACATCCAAAATAACTGTTTTTTTTTTTTTTGTATCTGGATTCTGGAACACCTGACGTTTTGATTTTGTTGCCATTTCCATCCAAATCACAAACACGGTTAAAATGTATCATTAACTCAGGGACGATTTTGAAATTTACCCATTTATTTTTTATTTAAATTTTTTAACTTTATTTTTTACCTTTAAATATAAAACAATAAAAATGATTATAATTATAATACACACACATTTATATATATACACACTTTTATTATTTTTAATTTTCATTTATACCTTTAAATAAAAATAATAATAGAATTTAATTATAATATATATACGTATACACACAATTATTTTCTTCTTACTAGTATTAATAAGTAATAACAATGGAAATGTAGGTGAAGTTTAAAAATAAGTAGCATTAGTTGTTCCTTAGACGATCAGTTTTGTTGCAGGTGGTATGTAACTGATGACTTCACCCCTAAAATAAAAATAATCAGAACCAGAAGCATTTTATCCAAACGCGAGAAACTGATTATTTACGACTTCAAATAGAAATAATCATAAGTCAAATTTATAACACACATCAGAACATAGTATGATTATGTTAAGATACCTGCAAAGCTTTCCCGTACATCTTTCGCCTTCGTAGTTCAAACATCGTATGTGATATCTCAGACCTAGACAAATCATGTCCTTCAACCCACTTATCTAGAGCATTCTTAATGTTAGGCGGCGCCGATGAAGAATCAACAACCACCTTAAACAATCCCGATAAACCTTTTCTTTGTCCACCTTTATTCTCCACTATCTCTTCCTCGGTATCTAATAAACCCAGCTCATTTTCAGATTCAGACATATCGGCTTCCTTAATCGGTTCTTTGTCGGATTCAGATCCAGCCAGTGAGGAAAAGCTATGAATCCCTCCTATTAAAAAGCTCTGAGAGCCGAAGGAAAAACTCCTTACGAGTAGGGTAGGTGGTGGGGGCCCACCAAAGCCAATGTCGCCCATGTAACTGGAAGTTGTTGTGTCGAATCTAGCATCGCAAGCACGAACAGTTACTGATGGTAAAGGCTGGAACCTGAATAAGACGACGGAAAAGGAAGTTAATAATGCATTAAGAATACACTTTGTATGGCTTTTAAGTTTTAACATGTCGTTTCTTTTTAAGCTGTTTTATTATTATTAATTTAACCATCAAGAGATAAAACATAATCTGAATCAGGGCATTCATAAGTTAATGGTACTTGTAGTTCTGATGATGGCCTCTCAATCCCCCTTAAAATTAATGATAAGCCCAAATTGTTTATATGATTTGACCCATGAAAAGTGGATTTAACTGTCATTGCCTTTTTATCATCAACATTTCACCAAGTAGAATATATACATTAAAACTTTCATTACGAGTAAATAATTTATCCACCAGACCAGATGATGCATGATTAATCATATGAACAGCTAGCTACTTTCAACCTCAAAAACCAGAATTTGACAAAGCAAAAGAATGAAATCTTAAGCCCCACTTTAGATGGATTATTTTTCTTCTAGAAAGAATTACAAACGAAATCCATACATATAATACAGAACCAAACAGGTTAACTCATCAAAGTCAAATGAGTGTTTGAATGTGCATCATTTTTAAGTCTGTGGGTAATAGTAACAACTCGCAGATGCAGGCATCCCTGACATATACAACATATGTTCACCAAAAATCTGAATGTCACGGAACTTAAAACTACTATAATAATCATTTCAATTTCATTTCAATAAATAACAAATGCTAACTAACAACAAGTCCTAACGTCTAATTTTCTAGAGACAGCCGTAACAAATAACAAAAACAACAGCGAGAGAGAGGGACTTTACCTGATACGAACAGAGGCTCTTCGAATCGCCAACATGATGATGAATGAGAAATAAAAACCCTTCCTTGATGATCTTAAACCCTAGACCAGATGGGGCTCCATTGTTTACAGGTTCGTCCCTATCAGTAAATGGTATCACATTTCTATTTCTATTAAGCCCAAATTTCACGAAACTGGGCTTTGGTAGATCACTAAATTAAGTGGGCCACGGGAGGCCTTGCAAAAATTGTTGTTGGGCTACTTTCTCAAATTATTATACACACCATGCTCATAACCTTTGCAGACTGTTTTTATATGATAAAAAAGCAAAAAACACACAATAATACTAATAATACTTTCTAGTTAAATAACAACTTTGAAGCTCGCGGCTTGGAGCTCGCTCGGATTTAGCTTGGAAAAAGCTCGCTCGATGTGGCTCGGTTTGAAAGTGAGCCGAGCCGGCTCGGCTCGGTTAGAAAGTGAGTCTAGCTCGGCTCGGCTCGTAACGAGCCAGATTGGCTCGGTTTGGCTCGCATACTAGCTCGACTCAGCTTAGCTCGGATTATTTTACTTTTTAATATATTTTGTTTTTATATACTATATCACAAAATTGATTATTATCTTGCTAATGAACTTATATTGTATTTGGTTGAAATAAAGAACGTATTTTGTGTTGTTAAACTTGATTTTGGCTTGTAATGTATTAGGTTGAGCTTATTTTGGATACGTTCGTTTAAATAATTGAATAATATTTTAGATTACTGAATTTTGATAGCCATGTATTAGTTTTTCTTTTCAAAATCGAGCCAAATCAAGCCGAACCGAGCCAGCTCGATTTAAAACCAAGCCGACCCCGAGCTTAGATTTCTAACTCGGTTTCAAATCCGAGCCGAGCCAGTTCGGTTTATAATCAAGCCGAGCCCGAGTTTTGCCCTAACTCGGCTTGGTTCAGCTCGTGAACAACCCTACATATATATGTTAGTGTAAGGATCAAATACAAATGTGTCTTGACATATAAAATGATCTTATTTTTTAATTTTTTTTCATCTACTTAAGTATGATGTTTAATTACAAAATATAAATAAAAAATCATGAATTTACTCTAGTAGAGTTAGTGTAAAAATGTATTTTTAATTTTATACCTAAATACTATCCCAGTATTACTTCATCATTAGTTAATATTTTTTAGTATGTCTTGTAACACAAACGCAACTAGATTTATATATTTAAGAAAAGGTACACGAAATCCTCCTCTCAATGAAGATTAAATAAAAATATCTTTTATTTAATATTTCTCTTATTTTTATTTATTGCTAATAAATAAACTAGTGGTATACAACATTACAACTCAACACATTTCCACACATAATAATTGTGATCATGTACCAAGCAAGCCCAATCATTTTGCCACACGAACTGAAGTTGAAGAAGTATTGGACTCAAGAATCACATGCCGACGGGTTGAAGAATACTCATCACAATAGTTTCTAATAGCCGTGAGTTCATACGGTGACGTATCGGTGGCCAACCACTGCTCCACCTCAAACTCCTGTTGTGCACATGGCATATGAACTCCAGTAGTGGTCACCTCCACATAGTTACAATACCACCCGTGGCCCGACCCAGTTCCATCCGAGGTCAAGTTCATCTCGCACGGTGGGCCGGTCAAACACGGTCCTCGGCCACTAAATATATCCAAATTCTTTCTCTCGAAGTAGTCGTAGTCCGGACCCATCAAGCCACCCCATGCCTCGATGTCGTTGATCCGTATGCCATAGCCGTCTGCATCGTACAACGTGAGCGTTATTTTGGAGTCCGTCCCGCCTTTCCAGATTGAACCGGTTCGTATGTAAGCGGTGTACACGCAATCAGCATCATCCTGCAATGATCAAGTCAACTAGTTAGATACAGTGGCGGATCTAAGAACTTTTTTTGCTCGGTTCCTTTTCATAGATTCTCACTAATTTTTCTCATTTTTCTAAACCGAATGAATGGGTTCCTGGGAACTTGTTAAAAACAATGGTATTGTGATGATTCAATAACAGAAACAACAAGAACAACACAAAATAGCGACAAAACAAAGTGACAAAATCTTATTTAACCCAAACCAAAAAAGTACCCCCCAAACCCTAGATCTTACAATCGTAAGATCAATACAAAGAGGAACGATACAACCAGACTTGATGATCATCCACTGATGATCATCTATACCAACAAGTACAGCAGATCTCTCCAACAGATGAGAGAAGACAAAGTACAACCGGAGATACAACCGGAGATAACAAACCCTAGATCTAAACAGAGAAACGTAACAATAATTGGGAGTGAATAATGATCAAATGAGAGAGAAAGTGACTTTTATACTCCTGCTGATCAACAGATTCACTTAGCACCATGAAGTATCAGATTGTCCAAAATACACCCCTGCAAGTTACAACGGACTACCTCCAAAATATCTGGCCCATGAATCTGTTATAACAACTTAAACAATAATAACGATCAGTAGACACAACCCACATATTAGGCCCAATAAATAAAACAGTATAACCCAAATTGAATGAACAGCCCAGTATCTTTTAACACTCCCCCTTCATTCAATTGGGTTTAAACAAATCCAATAATCCCAAACGATCACAAAAACCATTATGTTGAGTAATACTCAACCCTTTTGTAAAGATGTCTGCCAGTTGATCCTCGGATTCAACCTTTGTTGTAACAATGAAACCATTCGACACCTTCTCTCTTAAAAAATACAAATCAATCTCAAAATGTTTCGTACGCTCATGAAACACAGGATTTGCAGCTATTGACATAGCTGCACTACTATCACAAAATACTTGTATTGGAAGACTACATTTGACATTCAACTCATTTAAAACATTCACAATCCACACAAGTTCACAAGTAGCTGAGCACATGGCACGGTACTCAGCTTCACCAGTCGATCTTGAAACCGTGGATTGCTTTTTACTTTTCCACGAAACAAGATTTTGACCCAAAAATATACAGAAACCAGTGACAGACTTACGAGTATCCAAACATTTAGCCCAATCAGAATCTGCATAACAGGACAGATCAAAACTACCACTCTTTTTGAACATTAAACCTTTACCTGGACTAAGTTTTAGATACCGTAACAACCTTAAGGCAATTTTCAAATGAACAGTCAATGGCTTATGCATAAATTGGCTTAAGTACTGAACAGAATAACTAATATCAGGACGAGTTATAGACAAATAGATTAACTTACCAATCAATTTTTGATAATTGGTAATATCAATCAACTCAGTCCTATCACTTTCAGCCCTCTTATTCACAACATGACTCAACTCTATTGGAGTATTTACAGGTTTACACCCAAGATACCCAAATTCAGCTAACAACTCCAAACAATATTTACGCTGATTCAAACACAGCCCACTTTTATCATATACAACTTCCAAACCAAGAAAATACTTTAGTATTCCCAGGTCTTTAATTTGGAAATTATTACTAAGCAAAGTTTTCACTTTATTGATTTCCAAATCATTATTACCAGTTACAATTATGTCATCAACATACACAAGTAACACAACAAATACAGAGGGCTTGGATAAAACATACAACGAATGATCACAAGAACTTTGAACAAACCCTATACCAAGCAAAACATCAGTTAGCTTTTCATTCCACTTTCTAGGGGCCTGTTTCAGCCCATACAAAGACTTAACTAATTTACAAACCTTAGACTCATTTTTGCTATAATAACCTTCAGGAAGAGTCATATAAACATCTTCCGATATTGAGCCATATAAAAACGCATTATTTACATCTAATTGGTACAATGACCAATTATACTGAACAGCCAAGCTCAAGACACATCTTATAGTAACCATTTTGACTACCGGTGAAAAGGTTTCACCAAAGTCAATCCCTTCCCGTTGGTTATACCCTTTAGCAACTAACCTCGCTTTATAGCGCTCAATCTCACCATTAGACCGATACTTAATCTTGTAGACCCATTTACATCCAATGGGTTTCCTACCACTAGGTAAGTCAACAAGTTCCCAAGTGTTATTCCGCATTAAGGCTTCCATTTCAAGGTTCATTGCTTCGACCCACTTAGAATCCTTTGAAGCCTCATTATAACAACTGGGTTCAGTTGACTTACTTAGTTTACTAATAAAGCTCACATTTTCAGCAGATAAACATGCATAATTCACAACTTTATTAATATCATATTTCACATTACCACTTAACACAAAATCCTGGAATTTTTTAGGAAAAGATACATTTCTAGAAGACCGTCTAAGACCTTCTAAATTTCCCTCAGCTGGGCTGATCTCATCAGTCGACACAACAGTGTCCTCTGCCCTGCCAGACTCCCTACTACTACTACCTTCTACACTAGAACCTAAGTTATGACCTGAACTACTTAGACCAGGAGCGGCAGACGTAGAGGGACCTGGCTGCTGATCATCACTGACTGTGTCGTGAGAATCAGTAGTACCCTCTTCATCATTGGGAGTTAAAGAAAACTCAGGTGAATTTGTTTCATTTTTATCAAAAAAATTTATCAAGTTTAAACTGTTATCAATATTAACTTCACCATTAATTTGTTTAGACTTAAAAGGATACACATGTTCATAAAACTTGACATCTCTAGAGAAAAAAACCTTTTTCTCATCTATACTCCAAAGTTTATAACCCTTTTTTACATTAGAGTACCCTATCAAAACACACTTATCAGCATGATAAGCAAATTTGTCAGGTTCATTCAAATTAGTACTGAAACAAAGACACCCAAAATTTCTAAAATAAGACAGAGAGGGTCTAAAACCAAACATTAGCTCATATGGACTCTTTCCACTTAACACAGAAGACGGCAGCCTGTTAATGATATACACAGCAGTTAGCACACAGTCACTCCAAAATCTTAAAGGAAGGCCACTCTGAAACATTAAAGTTCTGGCTGTATTTAAAAGATGTCTGTGCTTACGTTCAACTACCCCATTCTGTTGTGGGGTATATGAACATGAAGTCTGATGCACAATACCTTTCTGTTTACAAAATGTACTCATTTGATTATTTATAAATTCTGTACCATTATCACTTCTAAACATCTTTACCTTCTTTTTAAACTGTGTTAATACAAGTTCATAAAAGTATTTCAAATTTTCAAACACTTCAACTTTACTTTTAAGCATATAACACCAAACAGTTCTAGTAAAGTCATCAACAACAGTTAGAAAATATTTATAACCTTCATAGCTAGACACCTTGTAAGGTCCCCACAAATCCAAATGTATTAGATCCCCTAATTCCTTTGACTTATGATCACTCAAAGGAAAAGGAACCCTAACCTGTTTGGACCTGTGACAAACCTCACAAGGATTATGTTCAACAATTTTAACATCCAAACTATCTTTTAACACAGCCAAAACTTGATCAGACGGATGACCTAACCTACTATGCCAAAGATCAGATTTAACAGAACTATTAAAGCACAAATTAGCAAAATTACCATTTCTACCAACAAAATACAACCCATTCTCTTGCCTACCAATCACCAGAATTTTCTTTGACCTCAAATCCTGTAACATACAGTTGTTCTCATTAAACAAGACAGCTATTTTATTGTCTTTTGCTAACTTGTGAACAGACAATAAATTGACACTATACCCAGGAACATAAAAAACATCTTTTATAATAACATTGTTAATCAATTTAAGATCACCAATTTTTAACACACTAACACTTGTTCCATTTGGGTGACCAACTTTTAACCCACACTCAGACACATCTATGCAATTAAACATGTCCTTATCACTTTTAATCATGTGCTGATTAGCACCTGAATCAACAACCCAATTATATTCATGACTAAAACACACACTGCTAGAACAACTCAAAAAACCAGACATACAAGCAGACATACCTCCCATATTGGACTTCTCCTGATCCCCATCAGGTTTTTCACCAACTAAACTCATTAGCTTTGCAATCTGTTCTGGAGTAAAAGGCAAAGCAGACACAGCAGAACTAGAAGGACCAGAAGACATACCAGACCTACTAGTATTATTACCATTATTTTTACCAAAAGACATATTACCCCTTTTTTTCATACCAGGTGGATAACCAATTATTTCAAAACACCTATCAACAGTATGACCTATCATATTACAATGAGTACACTTTAGATTTGAATTAGGTCCTCTAAAATTTCTTTTTGATGTGTTTTGATTAGATTGATTAGACCTAGCCACATAAGAGACACTTTGACTCTTAGAACCACTACTTGAGAGTCTATGTGACTCCTCTCTAGAAACAATAGAGAAAGCAACTTTAACTGATGGAAATGTTTCTCTTGTTAAAATATTAGTTCTCACAGGTTGATAGATATCATCAAGCCCCATGAGAAACTGCATTAACTTTATAAGAGCAGAGAAGTCATTATAGTCCTTAGCAGCTTGACAAGAACATGAAGGCAGTTGAAGCATTGCATCAAACTGCTTCCACATTGTTGTCAACTTATTATAGTATTCAGCAACAGTACTACCATTTTGAGCAATACAGTTTATTTTCTTATACAGATCATAGACAACAGAACCATCAATCTTATCAAAAGACTCTTTTAAATCAGTCCAAACTTCAGAAGCTAGTTTAGAAAAAACTTGACCAAGAAACAACTCTTCTGAAACAGAATTCAATAACCAAGTAAGTACAACAGAATTGCATCTATCCCACTGAGCAGCTAATATCTCATCATCCTTAGACTTTTCCACCTTACCATCTATAAACCCATACTTGTTTTTAGCTTCTAAAGCCAACTTCATAGCACTAGACCACACAGCATAATTCTCAGTACCTTTGAGTTTAACACTAACAATGGTTAAACTACTGGAGTCACTAGGGTGTAAGTACAATGGATCTCCTATATCCAATTTACCAATCAAAGTCTGAGAAGTACTAGGAGCAGGTTCAGGAGGCATAATGACAAACAATAATAAGACACCAGATATACAAACAAACACCAGCAGGTAAACACCAAATATACAAACAAACACCAGCAGGTAAACAACAGCAAACACACAGAACAAAAGACAAAACAGCCAAAAAAAAAAAAAAAACACTATGGCGAAACTGAGTCAGGGACCAGATTCCAGGTTCATCACTCAATAGGTGCCTGGACAAGCCTTTACTCAGAAGCCAATCTACCCTAGACAATCAATAACAACCAATAACAAATATATGTGCCGGTCCTCACTACCCCGACTTCAACTACTCCAATCAACAGAAATAAAAAAGAGAGATAGAACCAGCTTACAGTGGGTGCAATAAAACCTTCAAAGATCACCAGATCTGTAGTTTTCAAGAACTACTGGATCTGATGCAAGAAACCACAAGATAACCCTTCTGGTCAGTTTGCCCTAGATCTTCTAAGGATCTAGAGACCAACACAGAAGTCTTGACAAGAAGAGGGTACAAAGATCCTTCAGATAGTGAACAGATCTAACCAGATCTGTTAACAACCAGCCAACCCTTAGCTAGGGTTTAGTCCAATCACCACCAAGAACAACCAGATCTAACCAGATCTGATATCAACACAAGTTTCCGAGCACAGAAACCCTAAACAACAATAAAGAAACTAATCAGAAAACACAAGACCAAATGCAGCGGATATACAAACAGATCATCAACAGGAGCTCAAGGCTCTGATACCATGTTAAAAACAATGGTATTGTGATGATTCAATAACAGAAACAACAAGAACAACACAAAATAGCGACAAAACAAAGTGACAAAATCTTATTTAACCCAAACCAAAAAAGTACCCCCCAAACCCTAGATCTTACAATCGTAAGATCAATACAAAGAGGAACGATACAACCAGACTTGATGATCATCCACTGATGATCATCTATACCAACAAGTACAGCAGATCTCTCCAACAGATGAGAGAAGACAAAGTACAACCGGAGATACAACCGGAGATAACAAACCCTAGATCTAAACAGAGAAACGTAACAATAATTGGGAGTGAATAATGATCAAATGAGAGAGAAAGTGACTTTTATACTCCTGCTGATCAACAGATTCACTTAGCACCATGAAGTATCAGATTGTCCAAAATACACCCCTGCAAGTTACAACGGACTACCTCCAAAATATCTGGCCCATGAATCTGTTATAACAACTTAAACAATAATAACGATCAGTAGACACAACCCACATATTAGGCCCAATAAATAAAACAGTATAACCCAAATTGAATGAACAGCCCAGTATCTTTTAACAGAACTCACAAAAATGGCCTAGATCCACCCCTGGTTAGATATGTAAAACCACTGTTATAGTAGTGTGTTACACTTACCGATCGGCATATGGTGGCTATGGAGATGAGGATGAATATGGTTGTGAGGAACAGATGATTGATCATGATCCTAGAACCTCCCATTTTTGCTCTTGATGAGTTTTATTTTGGTTTGTCTGTATTAGTATATATTTTATAAACTATGGTTTGGTTAATGGGGTTAGGTAGGGGATTGTGTGTATTGATTTGCAGATGGGTAACATTGGTTTGCATATTCAAGATGGACATGTGTTGGCCTTTGTTTGGTCCTCGTGGTCCAAATATTTAATATGAATAAAATGTTGCAGAAATATATGGTTGATATATACTTATCGTTTGACTTGAACATGACTATCGTACTACGTCGTGATCATCATACTCAATTCTACCAATAGTAAAGTTAAGGTAGGGAGTAAGTAGAATAGATGTAGACAGTCTTATTTCTACACTGTAGAAATAGAGAGGCTACTTCCAGTGAGAATCACGGCTCAATTGTAGTTTTGTATCAAGTCTTGAACCTAAGACACATAACACTCAAACAATCGAGACAGAGACTGATTGGTGCATGTACACCCGTGTCTTTCAGCTATCAACATCACCATATGATGCATGATTAATCCCGTCACTTTTAACGTTATTTTCACGAAATTAGTAAAATAACGTTAAAGTTAGTACAATTTCACTTTTGCACCTCGAGTGGCCACACATATACATTATATGTACACACCGCAAGTGGGGCATAAATATTTATTAAAATATTAATATTGTGGTGGTTTGGCTTGGTGGGATATTCTCAACTTTATTCTCAAGTTATAACTACTGCCTGCAATAGTTTTTTTAGTAAACTTTTGATAGACACTCCCATTTTCGGGACATGGCAATATGGCAACGACCCGATTTCCTTTTACACGACCATGAAACCCAAGACATTATATTATTTTCACCTCATATCACTGTACTGAGATCAACTATATTTTATGAAGCCTGAATGTGTGTATAAAAGGATTACATAGATGCTCTAATAAAATCAGGGGTGGACCTAGGTTATGAGTCGGGGTGACGGACGTACCCATTGAAAAAAAACTTGGTGTAATTTTTAGGCAAAAATCTCTATTGTACCCATTATAATTGCCCCTCTTGAACTTTGATTCTTACAAAGAAGATGTGAAAAAAAAGTAATTTTCTTACAGTCGGACATACCTGTTTGAACTCGTGGAGAAACCCAGTGGGTTCCGATTTGGGGTCGACCTCATAGCCGTGCCTGCGGCTGCTTAGTCCCAACTGCTCTTTGGGTGGTATCTTAATAGTTGTTGTTTCAGAATAATTTAATATGTGTATTTAATATTATTATAAAGGCATGTGTGTAAATTTACAAAATTAAATAATCTATTGTATTTTCTTAAATTAGCTAATTACGTAAAACTTATAACTCATTTTTAAGATATGATATTTCAAACAACCAAATTTACGGTGAATGATATTTTTATTTGTGTAGGATAAATTTTGATATCTGTAAGATATATGTAAGATAAATTTCGATACATTATACACTTATACAATTAGCAACTTAGGGATGTCTCATTTATTTAAGAGTCACACATTTTAGTTCATTTTACTCACACCCTTTCATTATATACTTAGGTTATGTCTTATTTTTTTAAAAGTCACACCCTTTCATTTGTTTATTATATATTATATTATATATAACTACAAAAAGCAACAAGGGGTACCAACAATTGACTCACACCCATTCAGAAAACTAACAATCAATTTCAACCCATTCGCACCTATTAGCACACATCGCTTCGTAATATATAAATAGCAACATTACTTACCAATTACCACATACTAAACAATATAATATCATGTAAAGGTTGTAGTATTTAGATTAAAGGTTACGTCTGTTGTTATGGCAGTTACATTAATAGCCATTCCTTAACCAACTTTGTAATTCCTTTAAACAGATTTCTTATTTGTGTCAAAGTGGTGTTAGACTCACAGGCCTTTTCAATCGATCACCAATTTGATATTCCATTTACGTTGTTGCATCTTACAATTTGTAAGATCCAAATGACTATATATGAATTGAAATTCAGAATATGATTCATGATATGTCTTTGAACTCACACATGCTTCTCACTCATCTCTGGATTTGAAGATTGTTCTTTGTGTAACAGTGACTTGATGACTTCCAAGCAGAGATTTTCTACATCTATCATCTCTAATAATCAAGTAACAAAGATTTCCTTTGGTTGAATGAAAGAAAAATTAATGTAAAAACAAACATATAACTTTAGTGAACAATGGTTTAACCACAATTAACAAAATCCTAGGCAACCGTAAAGGGTCCAATGCACCGTTTGGCGTTTGACAAAAATCATTCAAATAGGAGGCGGACACACGGAACCGACGAAACCGTTCAAATACCTTCATGACTTACCACCGGTTAATAACCCAACCCGGCGAAATCACTAAAATACCGTCGTGACTTACCGGTTAATAACCAAACCCGACGCCTCTCCTACAACCACCGCTTCATTCATCATTTACCACCGTTTCAAACACAATATAGCCCCCACCCCCATAAATGTCCGGTCATGTTATCACCTGTGAACATTTTCAAATTCTTTTCTCGGTCATGAGTTTGTGAATCGATGTCGGAATCTGGTAGTATAAGCGGGTGAAGCAGAGATCAAAACGTTGGCGGTGATGGTAGCATAGGTTATTGATAGCCATTATATCAATAACTTATAAAATACATACCTTTAGTTCTTGTAGAATCATATTTTGTTGTTAACCACCGTTGATACAAAAGGTATTAGAAATATGTGTTTTACATTTATGGGTTGTAGTACAGTGATTGTGATAATTTCACCATGCCCCATTTCATCTGAATTTTATATATAATTCACCATAACCCCTTTAATCTGAATTTGATATATATTTACTTAAAACAATACTTATATACGAATATAGTTTCATTTAATTACGGTCATATTTATTACCAATTCCCCTATTAAGTTATTGATATAATGTCAAACTTAACCAACAAAACATTTTGACTAATATGATGTGGTATTTGAGCCATAATTTTTTGTTTCAAAAGGTTTGGGAGGTATAATGATTCAGATTAAATATAGCTTTGTACATACATTATCTATTATAAAAAATGAAGATGGTATGAGTATATGTAAAACGATTCTACAAGAACTAAAGGTATGTATTTTATGAGTTTTGTAAAGAACAACACTGCTATTTTCGAGATTGAACATATTTTATGAACCTACTCACAAACCGATTGAGATTAAAAGAAATTTTTCATTCAAAAAAAATATATATATAAATGTCTTCAGTAATCAATATCCCGCTGCAACGCGCGGGTTACCGTCAACTTGTGTAAGACAAATTTCAAGATGTGAATAAAGTGTTTTTCCTAATTAATTAGAGAAAAAATAACTAATGAGAGGAGTAATAAATTCTCAAGTGAATATTCCCGTTGATTACACATAGCACTTTTAACATATCGTTTTAAATAGGTATAATACGTTGACACGACTTAACTTTGACATGTTTATTAAAACGAGATATGTTTATAAATAGTTAGATACCTTATAGCTAAATATAAATTGTAACTTTCATAACTTTTGTTTTATCGTGTTAAATGCCTTCTTAAAAAATGTTCTGCCATTGCCATTCGTGTTAATCTCGTCATGCCATGTGAATTTGTAATTGAACTAGTCAAATATAATCTTATTAAAAATGTGTCGTGTAACCAGCTTATTAAGCATGTTTATGTTTTATAATGTTTAAAAAAAAATAACATGTTTAGTTAAATTGTCACCTGTTCAGATTTAATAGTCATGTTTAAACTGTTATGTCAAGTGTCAACACCACTCTTTTAACACAACATGCTTTACCAACTCTACTCTATATATAGAGTTTCATGTTGCACATAGTAGAATACATAACTAGTGTAATAAATTACTTTTCATCTTCGCTTCCGCTTTGAGTTCACAACATGAAATTTAGTTAAATAACAAATTACAGAAGAAGTATATATGTTTGGTGATTATTTAAATTTTATCAATAATATTAAACATAAATTCATAACATAGAGATGAAGGATGCAAGTTAGTTACTAATAATGAAGAAAAATAGAAACTAAAGACGGATACAAGGCATATCCATCCCTCTATACTACTTGATTTTGTCTTTAATGCTCTAAACATATGAATCGAAATGCCATTAGGCTTCAACCGAGTCTCATTATTTACTGGCACATCAGATATAAAGATTTGGTGTTGATATCTTTACTAAAATATATCATACTCTAAGTTAGGGGATTCCTTCACTGTCCAGGGTGACAAAAAGGAAGGAGAGGAGGGGGTTTTATGAGCCTTAACATAGGCCGAGTTTGAAAACTTCCTCCATAATTTGCAATAAGTTGAGTCTAACTAACCTACTTTGATGTATCATCTAAAAGTTTTCTCATCTTTTACCCTGTCGAGTTTGCTTTCATTAATTACCAAATCGATATATGCCAATATGGGACTAGCCCACTTAGTAGAGACATATGCTTCTTAGAGAAGAGGTGAGCAAGGGTGAATAATTAGAATTAATAGAATAAGAGCAAGTGTTACCGTTAAAAAATCAATATCTCATGAAATTGTGTGCCTAACTCGTGTCTTGCATAGATGCAGATAGAAGGTATTAGTGGGCTTAGGGTGGATTGGATGCTCTCCACGTGGGGAGTGGCAGGGGCGGACCTACCTTATGGTTGCCTCCCTGAAGGTAATTAAAATTGCATATTTCTTAGTTTTATGTTTGCTTTCTATGATAATGTGGAGGCAATACTTTGTTTATTGTTCAATAGAAGAGACATACATTAATATTTCACGTTTTTTGATCTCTTGGTATAAAACATATGGGTCGTGGCTTGCTAGGCTTGGCAATGTTTAAGAAAAAGTATCAACCACTGAACCACCTATTCAAGATAAGATGGGTGTTTGGTTTGGTTTTAAAAGGAGAAGTTGTGGTGTTTAGAGATTTGGAAATAGAAGGTTCACAAATAGATGAAACCATGACGAAGATCTTATTCAAATTATGGATATATTATTGCTTAATGGAATAACTCAAGAGGACACACAACTTTTCTAATTCTCAAATTATGTCTCTGCTTTTTTCAAAGGATGAAACTTCGTAGGGAACAACTTTAGGTATGTTTTTGTATTCGTAGAGACCATCTTATTTATATAACGTGTTTTAAATTTATCATGGCGATGCTTTTTCATTATTGTATCTATATATTTATATAATGTGTTTTAAATATATCATGACGGTGCTTTTTTCATTATTGTATCGTATTTTTATTATGTGATGAATCTTACCCGACCCGAACCGTCGAACGGACCCGTTTTTTTATGTTCGGACATATGATATTGGAACATTTAAAAAAGTGAACCCCTTAAAAAAATCATGGATCCGCCACTGTCTAACAGAGATTGAAGAGATGTAAGTTAGGGTTCTAAGAGATTGAGATAATCGTACAAGATGAAATCTAAATAACACATATACAAATCAAAGTATAACATATACAATTACAGGATTAGTTAGACAATATGACACATTCAGAAAGAAAAAAAATACCGAGTGAAAGAACAAATTGATGAAGCAATACGCGACAGAGGAATGCGTCCAAGATTAATCGTCAAAGGGGAAGAGCGACTTAGATCTCGCGAGCCTAAACGAGCCCATGCAAAATTTTAATTTTTTTATATATAATATATTTATAATGATGATAACATTGATGAGCCGAGCTCGAGCCGAGCTTTTAGCTCGTTTAAGGTCGTTCTCAAAATAGTTCGAGTCGAGCTCGAGCTCAAAAAAGTAGGCTCGAACCAAGCCGAACCTGAGCTCGAGCTTCATAAAAACATAACAAGCCGAGCTCGAGCCTGGTCGAGCTCAGGCTCGACCCGGCTCGTTTACACCCCTACGGAAGATCATATTCATTGTGGAAAGTTGATTTGATTGTAGTCTGTGGTGAGAAAAAGTAGCCATTGATTGAATAGCGAGTGAAAGAAAAAGATGAGGAAGGTTTTGTGGTTTTAGGCGTTGGGTATACTTTAACTTCATTGGTGTTAAAGATGACATGGCAAGTTAAAATGTTTTTCAAACCACCCCTCCCCATGTTAAGGGGTGTTAAAACCTCAATTGGTTAACATGTTAACTTGAGCAAAAAAGAAAGGAAAAATTACAAGTTTTGTCATTTATCTTTATACCACTTTTCAGGCGGTGTCCTTTTTAACGAATGTTGACAGGCGGTGTCCTTTACTAGGTATTTTGTTGCAAGTTTAGTCCTTTACACCCAACCCAGTTAAAAAACCCTGTTAACTGTTGGGTGTAAAGGACTAAACTTGCAACAAAATACCTAGTAAAGGACACCGCCTATCAACAATTAACTGGGTTTTTTTAACTGGGTTGGGTGTAAAGGACTAAACTTGCAACAAAATACCTAGTAAAGGACACCGCCTGTCAACATTCGTTAAAAAGGACACCGCCTGAAAAATGGTATAAAGATAAAGGACAAAACTTGTAATTTTTCCAAAAAGAAATAAGAAATGAATGTTATTTATTATAAATGCTTATTTTAGCTAAGAAGTTAATGAAATGGTTTTATTATTTTTTTGTATTTAATTTAAATATTTATAAGCACATGGCTTTATAGCCTAGTGGCATCTTGTGGGTGGGATAAGACTTTGAGACCGATAGGTCCTGGGTTCGATTCCCACAAAGGGGGTTTTTCCCATATTTATTGGGTTTCCTCCTGAATTGGTGTATAGGCATTATGCCTAGTGGAGATGGATATGATCGGGTGGTTCCGCTGGTGGCACGATGATACTCCAATAGTCCGTCGGTGATCCAAATTTACCGTTCAAAAAAAATATTTATAAATAATTAAAAAAATGGTTGATGAGGTAGAGTTAACAAGGTTAAACACCATTTTTTTAGGATGAGGTGGAGTAAACTTGGCAAAAACGAGTGATGTAACGCATATATAGAGTTAACAAAAGTTAAGGTATACCTCATAGCCTTAGCGTTAAATTTCTTACAATAAAGGTTAACATGATGCCACCTGTCAATCAATGGTCTAAGTGAATGCCATTCTGTTTTGATTTATTATAATTTATAGATTATAGATTAATTTTTGGGAAAATCACGAAATTGGCCACTGCAACGCCGTCTTTGCGAAAATGGCCACCGGACACCCCTTGACGAGCCGGTTCAAAATCCTGAAACGGCACATGAGTTTTTTTTAACGGCCGTCCACTCCCCGCTTGACACGTGTCCGACATTCCCTGAAACGGCTTGAGAAGGAAGCTGTGAACGACACGTGGCTGTGAATGTGGAAAGATCTTAGCCAAGCCGTTACAACCAGCTCATGTGGAAAGATCTTAGCCATGTTCCTTCAACGAGCCAAGCCACGTTCTTACAAGATAGCCAAGCCGTTTCCGTACGATCTGGCCAAGCCGTTACAGCTGACATCCGAGCCGTTTCCGTGAACTACTTGTGCCGTTTTAGCTGGCTCCAAGCCGTTTTAGCTGGCGCCAAGCCGTTACAGAAGGTCCGTGCCGTTTCAACACATTGTTCGAGCCGTTTCAGCTGGCTCAAGCCGTTTCAAACCTTTATATTTAGTGAGTGGCCGTTAAAAATTTTTCCCTACATTTTTGTATTTGTTTTTTCAACATATTTGTTTAAAGTTATAAAAACATTTGGCATTTTGTAAAAGAAAGTTTCCAACTTAAAATTATGAAGATTCGTTTGGTTGTATACACTGGCGGAAAGTGGGAAATCGTTAACGGAAAGTTGGAGTATGTTGCTGATGCTGATTCAAGTAGACGTGGTTTAGAAATTGAACCCAACCTTTCATACACCGCTCTTTTAAGTAAACTGTCAAACATTTGTAGTTCTACAAACATTACGAAGTTATCTTATCGGTTGTCTTCCTTTAGTGATCCCATAGATATAATAAACGATGAAGATCTTGCAATTTTTTATAATTTTGCTATGGAAAATATTTTTGAAATTTATAAATTATATGTGATTGAAGGGTTTGGTGTTGGATCATCTGGTTTTTCAAGTCCAAAAAAATTTTTAGTTCCTGATTTAAATTTTTGTACTGATGAAGAAAATTATGATGTTGTAAACGACTCCCAACCAAATCCTGATAATTCTTTCGAAAATTGTTCGCGATCTTCATCAATTACTTTTGAACCAGGTCACGTATTTAATAACAAAGAAGACATGAAACTTGAATTGGGAAAAAAATGTTTGTTAGAACACTTTGAGTTTAAAGTAGATAGATCCTCTAAAACTCGGTACCAGGTGTCATGTTTGGTCGACGGTTGCGGTTGGCGTTTCCGTGCAAGGAGTTTTGGAGATAGTGGGGTGTTTTTTGTTAAGAGTTTTAACGATAAACACACGTGCTCGAAGACGCTAACGTACCCACATGTTCGTCAGGCAAACCCACATGTTGTTGCTCATTATTTAAAAGAACCTTTAAAAGACAGTGGAAGAATATATCGTTGTAATGAAATAGTGAAAGATTTCAGACAGAGATTCCAAGTTGAGATAACCACTAGTCAAGCTTGGCGTGGAAAAAGTCTGGCACTAGAGCTTTTACAAGGATCAAGCAGAGAGTCGTTCGCAGAACTACCACTTTACTGTTACAATCTTGAGCGGGCAAATCCTGGTTCTGTTACACATATCAAGACTGATCACGAGCGTCGGTTTGAGATGGTCTTTGTCGCGATTGGTGCTGCGGTAAGTTATAGCATTATCTGTTTTTATTTTGTTTCGACAAACTACATGTTCTTGACTCTTTTTAAATAATTTTGTTTCAGATTCGTACCTTTATATGCAATTTAAGACCGGTGGTGATCATTGATGCTGCACACCTAAAGGGTGAATTTAAGGGGACGTTATTTTTAGCTGTTGGAATGGATGGAAACAACCAAATTTTACCAATTTCCTACGGAATAGGAAAATCAGAGGATGGTGAATGTTGGACATGGTTTCTGTCAAAGCTTAAAGAATGTATCGGTGAAATACCTGAAATGGCCATAATTTCGGATAGAGCGAATTCTATACATCTGGCTGTTAGAAACGTCTTTCCACATGTTTATCATGGGTTATGCTGTCGTCATTTAATGATGAACCTACGTTTACCCTCTGATAAAAAAAAAGAAAATGAGAAGTTGTGGTGGAAGACATGCAAATCGTACCGATTGTCTGATTTTAACGAGTCATTTAATGCTCTTTGTCTTGCCGTTCCTAGAGTGCGACACACTCTAACAAGTATTGGGTTCGGTAGATGGGCACGGGCGCATTGTCCAGGCAATCGATATCATTATATGACATCTAACAGCGCGGAGTCTATTAACGCTTTATCTAGACACTCGCGTAAAATGCCGGTAACACAACTCTTAGAGTTCTTCCGGCAATCTGTACAAAAGTGGTTTTACGATCGCCGTTTGCAAGGTATACATGAAAAACATTTACTTACACAGTGGGCACAGAAGAAAATTTTAAAAAAAAATTGAAGGGTCTAGAACATGGACGGTTGCTGGGATTGAGTTAAACAGTTATTCTGTTGCAGACAGTGGAAAGGGGGGTTTAGTGGACTTTGTTAATGGAACATGTAGTTGCCGAGTTTGGCAGGTTTCTGGTTTACCATGCGGGCATGTTATCGCCGTTTCAAAATTTTTAGGTGAAACCGACTGCAGTAAGTATTGCTTCCCGTGTTACTCCAACGAAGTCTATAAGAAAACTTATGAAGAAGCGATTTATCCTCTCCCGCATAGATCTGAATGGGAGACTCCAGAAGACCTTATCAATCTTCAACCGCCACATATGACAAAGCGCCAGGCTGGTCGTCCTCGAGAAAACAACCGAATCTTATCCCGCGGGGAAGAACCTACTCCCCTCTATTGTTCCCGATGTAACTCATATGGTCATCATCGGGATGTATGTCGGCAGCCCATGCCGTCAGAAGTTCGTACTCGCAAACACCCAGACAAAGGGAAAGGGAAAGAAACCGATAATCCTGATGATTTTACACAATCTCCTGCTGATTATATGTATCCGTCTTTCAACTTGGGAGACTTTTAATACTTTATTAATTTATTTTGTGAAATTTAATCTAACTTGTCTAGTAACTAGTTGCATATTAATATTGAAAATCATTTCATTAAAATATGTTATTAATTTTTTTTTATATTACATGCATACATAGAACCATTAAACATTAACAGGTGTGAAGCGCCCGGTGTAGAGTTCATCTGCCATGTACCGTCTGTATCTGAAACAAGCATCCTGAAGGTTTCCTTCGGTCCATGTTAAAGAACGATTCCAAATAAGTTTTTCCATTAGCATACATATGATGACTCCTGAATTTCTGCCAACACGATTTGTTTGAGGAGGCCACACGAAATCCCCTACTATTTGCATGGAACGCGTCTCATTTATTCCTGACTGTTGCCAGTACGATATACGTCCGAGAAACCACAAAAATAAAGACTCAAATTCTAGAACAATTTGATGTACTCTTCTGTGTACGCAAAATGAATCTCCGCAATTAATCGTGTCACAATTATTAGCAAAAAAAATTCTTAATTGTAGTGACTTTATATTTATTTTAAAAAGCAACCAATTTTGTTCGTTGTCCGGTATAGGAATGTATACCTGCAAAAAAGTGAATAATTTTAGGTTCTAAATCAACGGTGTAAATTTAAAAACAAAAATTATTAGCAAAAAAATACTTTCCCAAAAATTATATCAAACACCTACAAGTTCTTATTTAAAAAAAAAAACAACCCTGACATTTATTATCTAATAACCGGAATGGTCTTCCGCTTCAGAATCATACTCTACCCCTTCTTCCATTTCCGCACGATAAGCTTCAAAACGCACTTTATCGTACAGCCGTTCGAAACAAGATTCGTCGTCTGAGTCTGACTCTTCGTCAGCAGTAACCGCCAAATTTTCTTGTGGAATAATCTGGTCCAAAGGAAGCTGTTGTTCATCGTGATTAGGTAACGGATCAACCGCCTCACACTGAACATAACCCCTAAATGGTGCTTCACGTGTTGGCTGTTGCACCGGGTTTGGGGGGTTACGAGTTTGTGAATTATTTGGTTCGGGGTAATCTGGGGGTGGGTTTGGGTGGTTAATCGGTTGGAAAATGTTGACGTTGATATGAACGTTTACATGAATGTTGATTTCTTGATTTGCCATGAGGTAGAAAAAAGAGGTAAAAAAAAGGGGATGCAGTTGAGCAGTGAACCAAGATGTGTTTAAATAGGTGTGGAGTAAGAGTGGGAGTCGTGTTCATTTAATAAAAAACGGATATAATAAAATAGAAAAAAAATTGATAAAGCCTACCGTATCAATTTCCCAGAATGGAGGATATGTTGCTATAGAACCATCTGCGTATCTGGTTGCATCAATATCTTGTTTATGTAACATGTCGAAGAAATTTGGCGGTAGAACTGTCCAACGAATATCGTTTGACGACAGCGTCCTTGCATTCTCTCGTTCACACATGAGTTTGTTACACCATGCTTGTACGTGCTAAAAAATTATGGTAATTTACTTATTACAAAAATTATGAAACAGATTTTTATTACGAAAAAATTTATTATTAAGGTACCGTTTTTTGAATAAAACCTGCTCCAGTAAATCCAAGCAGTCCCCCCCACCAATCCTTTCCTAGTGGTGTTAACCCCGTGTAAGAAGAATAGCAACTAGGATTATCTCCTTCGTAGTAAAATTCAAGAACATTTGGAGACTATTGGCGATCCCAAATCTGTTGATTGTTGGAAACGGAAGGAGGAATACTTGTCATTGGTAATGGAGGATGTCACATGTGTAATAAAGGTAGAAGGGACACATATATATATATATACATATAAAGACTAGTAGAAAAATATTTAATGTTTTTAAACCAAAAAAATACAATTACATTTCTAATACGGGATCATCATCATCATCACCAAGGTTGTTGTCAGTTGTTGTATCTGGTAACACGGAATCATAAAATAGTAAAGCAAGTTGACGTCGCATACGTTCCGCTGTTTTCTGAGTATCTTTATCATTGTTCAACGGTTTTTTATTTATCAACCTATCAAGAAATATGCAAACCCAAACCCCACAGTCTCCCAAAACTCCGGACTGCTGAGGAGCATCGGTTGCATAAATAACTCGGAAAGGGTAAGTTAACGGTAATGGTCTGTGGGCATTGTAACCATGAATTCGTAGCCAGTGGTCAAACACAAAATTTATATGACACACCACATCCGTTCTTTCCTTTTCGAAAGCATTTAAATAGCTGAAAGAGCAACAAATTAACAAAGTTAGTAACATGTATGTTGGAGTACTAATAAGTTAAATCTGCCTAATACCTGTCGTATATCGTTAGCGTGTAATTGAGAAGATTGAAAACGCCTAAAAACCAATGAGCACCTTCTATATACAACGGTACGTAAACCTATATAATTAGTAAGCAAAATATTAAATTAATTCAATACGAAATACATTTATTCAGTAATTAATAAGTTGTCGTTCAACATTACCTCGTCAACAGTATGTATTGATGGAAAAGGGTCAACCTGCCCAGTAAAGTAACCTTTACAGGTATGGTCGACGGACGTGTACCGAAAATAATTTTGAAAATATGGGGGTAGAATACTCCACCGATCATTTTCATTTCTTGAATGATACATGTGGATCATCCACCCAAATATATGCTGTCAAACATTATAAAGTTAATTACAATAAAATATACAAAAAAATATAAATTAATTTTTTATTACTTACATCATCGCTTAACCAGCCTTCACCGTCCATGCCCAGCAACGACTCCCAAAATTTTGGACCGACAGAATTCCCAACTATTAGGGAAAGATGTTGACTGCCGCAATTTGGATACCACTGCTTGATAAAATCAATTTGTCTATCCTCGTTTCTTGACCTTTTGGCTTTTATATCTTTCAATCTTTTAAAAGCCACATACGGGGATAGCATAGCTGCTGCGGGCTTTACAAGCCTTTCCGACCGTCTCAGTTTGACGATTTCGGGATCCTCATTCTACAAAAATTGTATATATGTATTAAACTATCTAAAAAATAATTTCATTAACTTTCATTTACAAAATTAATACTAAATTTTTTTAAATTTATACTACTAATAAAAATATGATAAGTAATTAAAATAAAAAGATTGGAAAAACTTACAAAATCTTCATTCACCATCGGGCTCATAGAGACGTGGTAGGCATTATCGTAATTGATAAATGAATCGGCAACAGCCTACAAGAAAAGCATAACAGGTAAATTAACAGTTATTGGTGGATATTGTTATTATAAAAAAATTAACCTTACATTATCACTCTGAGTGTGTGCCTCTTCTTTTGGTGTTCGTACGGTCACCGGAGTCCTGACCGTTTTTTGCTTTGGAGAACATCGATATGATTGAGAAAACTCTCCCATGAACATATTGGTAAGTCTCCGGTTGTTCTCTAGCAGCCTCTCGTCCAAGACTGATTTAAACTTTGAAATCAGGTCATCCTCGTAATTTGATCGAAACGGGGTCGGGGGGGATCAAAATTCTGTTGTGGAATCTCATCTCGATCCGTTGCCTGATTATAACCTTCATTGGTCCCATCGGAACCAAACAGAGCCCCCATTACATTGGCAAGCTGTTCTTGTGTGACGACACCTGGGGCGGCCTGCATTTCTGGTTGATTTTGACCCGTGAATCCAGTGGGCATTTGAAAGGGTATTTCTGTGTGCATTTGAATGGGTATTTCTGTGGCCCTTTCAACCGGATTCTCGCCCGGCATTGCACTGGCATACAGCCGACGTTCAGCGTCTAAATAATCTGAACTAGACAAATACCACGCGCTTTGCAACTCATTTTCAGTTGGCAATATAACCAAAGACGGCCTATATTCACGTTTCTGCCAAAATGTTTCAAAAAAATCCCCAATTATTAATATATATTAATATAAACCATAAAAAAGTGTATGTTTATTTTTAAAGTATATTTAAAGATAAAATGTATTACGGTTGCAGCTGTTTGTAGCAATGAATTGACACTGCTCCTCATAAACTTCTTGCCTTCTTTCCATCCCAAAAATCTTGGAATCGTCTGACCTTGATACCATTCCCTTGAATTCTTAAAATGAGGAAACGTCTCCAACACCCACATCTACACAAGAGAATTTATTTAAGGGTTATTTATATTTAATTTTATAAGTTCTCAAAAATAACTATATTCATAAACATTTACGGGTACCTTGAACGGCCACACAAATCCAGCTAAAGAAAAACCTTTAGCTTCATCCATTTTCCGAGTGGACAAATTGTATATAGCATTATAAGTACTTTCCCAAAAATAATTACCCCACGGATATTGTCTGAATTCTTCTAAGTTATCCACAAGGTCTAAAATCATATTATCAACTGCATTGGTTTTTTGCCAACCCAAAAAACCTTGACCGATTAACATTAGAAGACATATCCTCGTGCGGTCAGCATCATCAAAACGGCCAATGTTACCGAACATGTTCATTATCTGGCCAAAATTAACAGTTGATCCAGCTCCAAAGTATTTGTTCCTAAATGAGTTCGGATGGTCTATAGGTGACCAGGAACTGTGGCCAAAACGTAGCCCCGTTATTAAACAAAACTGTTTCGGGGTGAATGTAAATAGCTGCCCTCGTAATTTATACGAAATCCCAATACGGGGAAAAGGCGTCGGTATTTGTAGCTGTGCAACGCCATATAAAAGAAGGCTATCGCATATGGTGCACCTATTATCTAAGAATGGACCGAAACAAGTTTGCCTAATAGCTGATTCAACCGCCGGAGTCAGCACTTCACGCAAATTTTTTAAAACCAACCACTTCTCTCGAACTTTAATAGTTATTTGCTATATAAAAAGAGAAAAAAAATTAAAAACAGCATACGAATTCAATTAAAAAACTTATCTTTATTTTATCGGCAACATTTTACCGGGCACAAAGGGGGGTCCACGAAAGCATCTTGCATCTCTTGATCGTTTGGTATATTCTCGAAAGCATTCGGCATGTTCTCGTGTCCGTTGAAGTCCATAGTGGGGGCCCACAATTATTGTCGAAGAAGTCAGTGGTCCCGGAAGAGTCAACGATGTTTCGGATGTTGAAAGTTGCGGTCTTCAACTCCTTTGCTTTGCTCCAACGTGGTGAGTTGCTTTGAAAATGAGAAAATGAGGAAACGGCATTGTTGACCCGATTTGAATTTTCGTTCATGTGGGGAATAGTTGTTTATTGGAACACGCGCCGTGAAACGGCTCAACCTGACGTCGGAAACGGCACTACTTGACAGCGGAAACGGCTCGGCCTGAAATCGGTAACGGCTTAAACTGACAGCAAAACGACGCGCCTGAAACGGCTTGCTGTAGCAGAGGAAACGGCACGGCGTTGCAGCTGTAACGGCTTGAAGTTGCAGTGGAAACGGCTCGGCCTGTCGGTAACGGCATAAACAAGAAACGGAAACGGCTTGAATATTACTTTATTGAGGCACGTGCCACGAAACGGCTCGGCCAGTTATATGTAACGGCTCGGGCAGTACCTTTATTGAAAGTTGTGATGAAAACTATTAAAAAAACAATTATATAATAAATTATTTTCAAGTTAAATAAGATCAAAAAATTTTCTTAGAACGCCACTCATAGCACTTGAAACAGTCTTAAAACCAATAATGGCTGACAAAAACAACGTATACTGCTCTCAACCAGTTAGTAAATCATCAACGTGGATTCTTAAGAAATGGAGAGCACCCAGACAGTCCGGTGAATCTTCCTCGTCTGAAACGGTCGTGCCGGAAGAAAACAATTTTTTAAATAACCGTCAAAGCTTGCACTTAAAGAGAGCCGGAAGATGGGCAATTCCAGACGACGAATCTGAGAATTGGTCAAAAGATGTTGCAACATTTTACAGTACTGGCGACGCCCCATTCTGTTATTCAGCTGTTTTCACTCGTTATGTGGAGTTGGACAAAACATTTTGGGGTACTTTGTTAGGCTATCGTTGTAATGGCTACCTAACAGCAACGGTAATTTCATTATAAATTTTTTATTATCAAAATTTGCATTTTTTCGTGTTTATTAATATATAAATAATCATTAAACAGCATATTGAGGGATGGACTGGACGACTAATGGCTTGGAGAAACAGAAATTTACAAAAGGATCCGACGTTAAATTTGCGGTGGACAATTCTCCCACCTCAATTCTATGACACGTTACTACAATCGGTTCCTAAAAGCGTGGTTGGTTATGGAAATGGTAAAGTAAACCCATTTCCTTCCTTTGTTGACGTGGATTTTGTGTTTTTCCCACTGTCGATTGACAATAACGAATGGATGTTAGTACGGTTAGAGTTGGCGTCCCAGGAATTAGTTTTGTACCCGTTTGAAAACTTTTATGGACGAGGAGACAAATTTAGGGCAGTTATTATTCCACGGTTGACGAAGCTTAAGGTGTATTTAACTGGGTTGCTTGTGCATTTGAAGTATTGGAAAAAGACAGGAAAACCAGAATGCTGCATAACTCATGAGCTAAACGATAACTACGTGATTTCTAACAGGTCAATCGTAGGAAATGAAGCTGTCTATCTGTGTATGCTTATGGAGCATCTGGTTACAGACAAACCCATTAACATTACTGGAGACGTTAAGCAAATATGTTTGTCATATAGACGATTCATGGCTGATAAACTGTATTTTTGGCGGTGTTTACCACGCCCAAATGTTGTTAAATAAAAAAACTGTTCTTTGTAATATATTTTTTAATTTAATATTAAATCTTCCAATTTTACCCTTTTCAAACCTATAAATACATACATTACTCCCTCCTATTAAACAACATTCTCATCCCAAAACTTCACACTAACAAAATGGACTCTTGGACCGACGAGGAAGATATTGCTGCTGTCTTTTCGTACATTGCCGCTCGTGAACTGGGCACTTACTCAGTTTCCGATCCTGCTTTCTGGGAGCAGGTTTTCAACAATTTCTGCATTCACCTACAAGAGACGTCCCGAAGCGTCGAGGCGTTGATGACTCGTCTTTCTTTGGTACGCTTTAAATGTACACGTTTTCTAGGAAGGTGCAAAAATGTGAAAAAAAATAATCCGAACATGGAAGAAGAAGAGATCATACAAGAGGCCCTGCTAGACTACGCAATACTTTACGACGAGGACTTTGAACACCTTTCAGTGTTTGAAATTTTAAAAATTTATCTGTAATTCACGAAAGAAGTTTGTAATATTCTATCGTGCAAGTTAATGTTTGGGCCAAAGAGTCGTTTGGCGATATGCAACGTGCAAAAATAAATTAATATTTTAATTAATTAAACTAATTAATAAAGTTAAATAAAAATAGTAAAAAACGGCCCAAAACAAGCTACATAGTTTGGGCCCAAGAACCCACAAAGTTTTAAAACAAATAATTTTAAAATTTATTAATTAATAAGTTAACTTATTAAACTAATTTAAGAAAGTAAAATAATAAAAACGGATAAAAAGGGGGTTCTTCTTTAAAGAAACGGCCCCTCCGTGGTTCGAACCTGCGCCCATTGTGTGAAAGCCAAACATGTTAACCAGTTTATCCTCCTACTCGGAGCTGGTAACAATGTTAACTAATTAATTTTTATACAGTACTTTAAAACGGCCCAGTTGACAATTATTTTGAGTCCACATTTGGGCCAGGTTGGGCTTCACGTTGGGCTTAACGTGACAACTAGTTGCAGTCCACTATTTTAATTAATAAAAACGGATAAAAAGGGGGTTCTTCTTTAAAGAAACGGCCCCTCCGAGTTCGAACCTGCGCCCTTTATGTGAAAGCAAAACATGTTAACCAGTTTATCCTCCTACTCGGAGCTGGTAACAATGTTAACTAATTTATTTTTATACAGTACTTTAAAACGGCCCAGTTGACAATTATTTTGAGTCCACATTTGGGCCAGGTTGGGCTTCACGTTGGGCTTAACAATTAGACTAGTTGCAGTCCACAATTGGCAGATAAAAAAACTTTTCGTCGTCGCAATTAACAAAACTTATAACTTTATAACATGCAAAACTTTAGAACATGCAAAACTTTATAACATCCAAAATATTTTTTATATAAATATTAAACATAAACATAAAAACACTAAACAAAACATACTAAAACATAAAAACACTAAAAAAAACATACTAAAAAAAAAAAACTAAAAATAAATCCTAATAGCCTCCCACTCCGAAACATGCTTGAAATCCTGTCCCTCGTCATGACGATAGTTGATCAGCGCCACCGCCTTCTGATCATCCTCTTCAAGGTCGGGCATCTCTCTCTCCACCCTCTGGAAATAGCGGTCAAACCTCTCGCATTCCAACCGGACCACACGAAACCTAGAAGATAAGGCGTCCACGCTTCGGTTATGGCCCGGACCACGAAGCTGTCCAAAAATTTGTTGAACACGGACCCAAAGGCCACCCTGTCCCCGTGGTGGAGGATTGGTCACTGCCTCCTCCCAGGCTTCGCACAAGGCGATGTCGTCAACTTCTGTCCACGAGTTTGCCATTTGAACGGATGAACGGAATGTATTGTCGAAATATAAAGAGTGTTAACGGGGACGGCGTGGAGAAATGAGAAGTTGGGGGGGGTTTATATAGTGGGTAATAGGTGTGGAAGTGATAATGGTTAGCCGTTTACATGGGAAGATGGAAAGGCAACGGGTAAAAAGCCCGTTTAAAAAGCCCAAAACAGTTTATTTAAAAAGCCCAAAACAGTTTATTTATTTTTTTTTCTTTTAAATTGTTACTGTATAGCCCATATAAAAAGCCCAAAGCAGTTTCGTGAACTTGTTAGTGAATAGCCCGTATAAAAAGCCCAAAACAGTTTATTTATTTTTTTCTGTTAACTTTGTTAGTGAAAAGCCCAAATAAAAAGCCCAACACAGTTATGTATTTTTTTTTTCGTTAACTTGTTTTGTGAACGACCCATATAAAAAGCCCAAATCATAAGTAAAAGTGAACGAAACACATAATTTTTATTACTAATTATTACAAATTACATAAAAGATAAAACATGAAAAAATTACAAACAAAATTTTTCATCGGAACCCTTTCTCATAACAGCAGAACCGGGTAGTAGAGAAAAAATCTGGGTCTCCAAGAAAGCAGTCTTCAGATAACTTGACCAAACCACTGCTTAGAACTTAGAACCTCCCCGAGAACAAATTGAAAGTTAGGAGTGAATCAAAACCCTTCTTCTGGAATTCCAGTCAAAACGCTTGTAGCAATGATAGAGATGCGTCTTTTGCTGGATAGTTCCATCCGGACTAACTGGGTAGTTAGATCCGGCATTTCTGAAGAGTAAGACACTCCAATATGATAAGCAATATCAAAACCGAATTTGATAACTAAAGCCAAGGAACACGTCACTAGCAGATACGTGTGATTTCATAAATATTTCATGCATTTGATACACAAAAACATCTATGCTAATAACATAAAGAAACCAAGATAACATTTTATTTGAGATTTAAGTGTGTTAGATGGATTCGTTAAACAAGCACACCAAAAAACAAGTGGGTATATATATAGTGAGAACATAAGCTCAAACGCCATGAAAAACACGTTGAACCCGGTAACGGCTTGAACAACACGTTGACCCGGCATTTGACAGCTGTACCGGCTTCAATTCAGTTCAAACGGCTTGAGCCAGCTGAAACGGCTCGAACAATGTGTTGAAACGGCACGGACCTTCTGTAACGGCTTGGCGCCAGCTAAAACGGCTTGGAGCCAGCTAAAACGGCACAAGTAGTTCACGGAAACGGCTCGGATGTCAGCTGTAACGGCTTGGCCAGATCGTACGGAAACGGCTTGGCTATCTCGTAAGAACGTGGCTTGGCTCGTTGAAGGAACATGGCTAAGATCTTTCCACATGAGCCGGTTGTAACGGCTTGGCTAAGATCTTTCCACATTCACAGCCACGTGTCGTTCACAGCTTCCTTCTCAAGCCGTTTCAGGGAATGTCGGACACGTGTCAAGCGGGGAGTGGACGGCCGTTAAAAAAAACTCATGTGCCGTTTCAGGATTTTGAACCGGCTCGTCAAGGGGTGTCTGGTGGCCATTTTCGCAAAGACGGCGTTGCAGTGGCCAATTTCGTGATTTTCCCTTAATTTTTTTCTTTTAAAACCAATCATTGAATACTTTATTCAATCTGAGAAGCAGAGAAGTACATGGAAAGGTTTGATTCCAGTAGTGTTGTTTACTTGGTCATCCTTTTGTCCCTTGCTCCCTTTGGATGGATGTTTGTTAAGTTTATGTACCAGCAGTCATCCTTGTTTGTTTCTGTCACCTTCCCTCTTTGGATGATTGTGATGTGAATTTCAGTTTGATTTTTTGCTCTTGCTCTTTGGGTAAAAGGGTCATGAAGTCATGAACAACACGGGCATCAAGGTTAGATTGATATTGCCATCGAGATAGGTCGCAACTAAGTTAAGTCGACGACTGGACCATTTCGCGTAAAATGTTGAAATTTAAAAATTTAACACTAGTCCGTTTCAGGGATGAAATGCGTGACGGTTGATCAGACTACAAAAATAATTTTTAAAAGAATTGAGAGGAAAGTAAAATTGACTTACCAATGAAAGCATTCAAACAATTTACTTGTTTGATAGTTTAAAATTCTTAACAGTCATAAAATATTATTTACTATATTATTAACAATGTATTAATATGATCAACTTTGGATAATTAATACGGATATTACTTAGTACCATGTGAGTGGTTGTAGTGGTCGTAGGGCAATAACGCGCTGGATGTAGAGTTACAGATGGTGTTAGTATCAAAACATTGGTAAGTTGGTTGTAACTTATAACTCACTTGGGAGTTGGTATGTGGATATTTAACAATCGTTTAATCACATAAATTGTTTGGGTCATATATAGTATCTAGTGTAACTGAATATATACGAGGTCTTATATATATATATATATAGGTAGAGGATCATGTACATTAATCCAGAAGTGTGAGAAGTGTATTATAACACTATATAACACCATATAAACACCGTATAACACTATGTAACACCATATAACACTATGTAACACTATATAACATTATATAATAAATATAACACAATATTTTGTCTGGTAGCATGTCTATGATAGATGTATAGTGTTATATATTGTTATATAGTGTCACATAGTGTTATATGGTGTTATATGGTATTACATAGTGTTATACGGTGTTTATATGATGTTATATAGTGTTATAATACACTTCTCACACTTCTGAATTAATGTACACTATCCCTACCCTATATATATATATATATATATATATATATATATATAGGTAAAGAGTACGGTACAAATTACCTAATCGTACATTACATACGCGACAATATTAGCTATACACGTGTCCTGGTTCGTTTTTTCTTAAATAAGGTTAAATCAGACAATTAATTCAATCATCTGAGGGCAAATTCGACTCTTCATTCAATCAGCGAGCGAGAAGTTCGTTACACTAATATCTCAGTAATTATCATTCAAATCAGTTTCAAATTTTTCATAATTCTCAAATTGCAGTTTTCGTTCTTCTGTTTTAGGGTTTCATTCAATTGTTTTTTTTTTCGATGGATCCACAGAGCAGCACTGGACGAGAAGATGTTGATTTTGAAGAAAGTCGACCGATCGGTGATCATGCTCAATTATCTGCATATCAGAGAGTTTCGATTGAGGATGTTTTAAATCCGCGACCTGCAAATCCAATTGCAAGTACAAGTGTTGTAAATGATTGTTCTAATGGTAATTATGTTAATTCAGATCTCTAAATTGTTCGTATACTTGTTTTTTGTTTAATCGTAGCACTGATTTTACATTGTTGTAGTTGTTTTTGAAGTTTGAATGTTGAGTATATTTTTGACATGAAAGCAACATGTACAAATTCGCATGTTATGAATCTTTCAATTCGCATTTGATGTTTATTTTCTTTACGCATTTTCGCATGTTATGGTATAATAAATCGCATATATAAAACAGATTAATCAAAATCATCAATTTTGCATGTTTTTGTTCATACATTTCGCATGTGTTGGTGTTCTTTACGATGAAATTATGCTGTTATTAATATATCGCATGTAACTAGTCCGATAATTCACACGTTTTTTTGTTTTTCTGATTTGATTCACGTAGATGAAAGGGTTTACACTTCGGAGGTTCAAGCATCAGCTACACCTGTGGTTGGAATGCAATTTATCTCTATTGAACAAGCATATGCGTTTTACCAATCATATGCTAAGTTAGCTGGTTTTTCTATTCGGAAAGGTGGTGAACTACATAGTGGTGGTATAATCTAAACTAAGTATTTTGTTTATTCTAAAGAGGGATATAAGCCACTGTGTATTGATGATCGTTATTCGAAGTCGAAAAAGCAATTCAAAACAAGGAACAAGGGGACTATTAGAACTGGATGCAAAGCTCAACTTATGATTTGCACTGTGGATGGTAGAATATATACAGTAAAGAGATTTGTTGATGGGCATAATCATAAGTTTGTATGTCAAGATGATATTCACATGCTGCCAGCTTACAGACAATTGTCAGATGTCCAAGAGGAGATGGTTTGGGAATTAGGCACTTTAAACCTTGGTCCTGTCAAAGCTATCCATATAATGAGGAAACGTTATGGTGGTTTCGAGAACGTTGGTGCCACGGTTGATGATTGCAAAAATTTTAGGAAGCGAATTAACAGCTATATAGGAGAATATGACGCTGACATGGTGATTAATAGGATGACTGACAAAAAACAGTATTTAGCTGATTATTCTGTTGATGATGACAAACGGTTAACTGGTTTGCTCTGGGCCGAAGGTTTATGCAAGCTTAACTATATGTGTCACACCCCAACCGATGGCGGAATCATCGGGGCATGGCACTGAGCGAAACAGATTGTCCAGAAGTTTCCATAACAATTATTATTACTATTCAATTTATATAATACATCCCATACCGTACCTTAAATAGCAAACAAATTATTACAGATAACATCAAGTCAAATATTCTATTCCGACAACTCAGATTTTAAATATAAGAATTGTTTAAATGCTTCTAGAGACTCGATCTGCAAGATCTACAGACAACTCTGCTCTAGACGCTTATTCTAAGCTCGCCTTCCTAGCAGATAAGCATCCTAATTGCCTGTCACATACGTTAAAATAAAGTCGATACATAAAATGTAAAGGTGAGCATACAAGTTTGATAATAGCATATAGAGTTCGAAATAGTTTACGTATAACCAGCACGTACACAGAGGAAAACGAAGCATGTTAATTATCGACATGGAACTATCGATACCAATGACTGTGGGTTGACTGCCCGAGGCAGTTTGCAATACATGATTACCACCGTAATCCATGCAAGTAATGGTCCTTAACAACCCCCGTGTGAACGGGTGCTGAGTCCAAACTATAGTACTATCGTCGTTAAGGCAGGTAGACAGTATTCCACGTGTAAACATAACAACAAGCATTCATTTAGTCACGTAATACATGCAGAACGGTTAGCGTTTAAATAATTGAGTAGTGTGTTCGATTGTGATTTAGATAAGTAACGTATGTAACACCCAAAAGTGCTAAAGCAAAAAGGGTTCGAGTATACTCACAGCGGTTGATGGATTGAAGGGAGCGCTTGAGAGTAGGGTTAGCCTGAATAGTTCGATAGCAGAATGATGAGTAACGCGTAAAACGAATACAAGTGTTGATGGGTCGAACAGCCTGGTCGATCGAACGGTAGGTTCGATCGGACGGATTGTTCATTTGGTTTGACAGTCCGTTCGGTCGGCCGGTAGGCTCGATCGGTTGGGCTGTTCGAGTGGATTGTTTCTCCCTTTGTGTAGGATGTGTTTGTGTATGATGGCTTGTCCCTTTGAAGTTTTCATTGTAGTATTTGAGAACATTGAAGTGTCCTTATCTTTCAGGGCAATCGATCGAACGGGCCGTTCGATGGGCCGGCTTAACTGATCGGTTAGGTACCTCAGTAATAAGTCCTCAGCAGGATGTCACCTGATTGGACGGCATGTTCGATCGGGTGGCACTCCAATACGTCAAACGAGTTGAAAATCGATTAAGTGTTGAAGCATAGTATCTCATGATCCGAAGAGTAATTCAAATCAAACCTTAGTTCGATCGAACAGCAATTCGTTCAATACTAGGCTTCATGAAATTGTTAAAGTGTGGGGCCATGTGCTAGCCGATCGGCTGGCCTGGTCGATCGGCTGACATGTCAGATCAGTTGGGCTGTTCGTTCGAACAGCCTATCCGATCGGTCAGCATCCTGACCTGGCCGGCCTGTTCGTTTAATACTTGGCTGTTCTGATTGCTTGACGTTTTATCGAGGTATTTTGACAACGAGCTGAACCATGGAACCTTCGTTCTTACTTATTTCCCCTGCTCGGACAGGAATCACCCAAGTCCGGCCGGTGAACTGTTCGGAACGGTAGTTTGACGTTCAACCCGAAATCGGTGAACCTTGTAGATAGAATCCGAATCTTGAACCACACAACTATTAGAATGATTAGTGGGT
The DNA here is from genome assembly GCF_002127325.2 of Helianthus annuus. Classification (NCBI taxonomy): domain Eukaryota; kingdom Viridiplantae; phylum Streptophyta; class Magnoliopsida; order Asterales; family Asteraceae; genus Helianthus; species Helianthus annuus. Next base: position 72,930,044 of record NC_035442.2, on the reverse strand, counting down.
TGGCTCAAGCTCCGTTTCCACCGGTTGGAAGGCATTGAGTGTAAAAGAGTTGAAAGAAAGTTGGAAAATCCATCTTTCCATCCTTTACATCGTGTAAATGTTTAGATCTAGGATAGATCTTTGTTTGTTTATGTGGAAATCGGCTAGATCCAAGTGATTCTTGGTGGATTGAGGCCAAAACATGAAGTTCTTCAAGAATACCATGATGACATCATCCTAGAACACTTAGATCTTGATGATTTCACGGTTAGAAATCGAGATTTGAAAGATAGAAAGGTGTAGGAGCGTGCATTGATCAAGAAAGTACAAGATTTAGGATGAAATCTTACCGGGATTGAGAGAAATCTGAGAAATAGTGAAGAACACGAGCTGGTCGGTTAGAGAGTTTCCAAAAGTGGAAAGAATGACAATGACAGGGCTATTTATAGGCTTCCCAAAGAGGAAAGGGCTGGCCGATCGGCCAGGCATCCCGATCGGACAGCCTGCTCGATTGGACAGTCCATCCGATCGGTTGGGCTGTTCGATCGGCTAGGAGCCTGATCGATCACCAGCCTGTTTCGAGCGTTCGGTGCGACGATTTCTGATATTTCGATTTCGATTGAAGGCGATACGAATACGATAGAGTTTCCTATTCAAATTACTTTTAATCCCAACCACTATATCTACATACAAGCATCTATATTTCACACTATCTTTTCGCCACCATTGATCATAATTCGATTTCGACTGAGTTCGATTGAGTTTCGAGTTTCGATTCGATTGATTACCACACATAACATAAAGTAAACACGCACAGGTAACACATAAGGCACACACATACGTATAATATCACCAAAGTTGCATAATTCGAGTATCGAGTTCGGTGATGATTTGATTAGCTTGATTATTGATTGATTGACTTTATCGCATTGTTACTTCCTACTATTCACAGTCGTAATGCGGTTCGAGTCGATAAGTAAACTTCGATTAATTCAATTACTTTGATTAATAACACTTACTCCACATAATACAACTAACGTAAACGCAAACATAAAATAGACTAACTATGGTCAAAGGAGTCAATCTTGACTTTGACTTTGACTTTGACATTCGGTAACACGGGGTGTTACAACCTCCGCTTGTTTAGGGAATTTCGTCCTGAAATTAGGTTGAAAGCTGTACAACACCGTGATTCACGTTTGAGAGCTTGGAGCTTGGTGCTTAGAGAGAGAAAGTAGAGAGAGAAACTATTGCTCAAGGGGATCCGTGGTGCTTGTACTTGTCGTATATTCAATAGAATCACGTTAAATTGTACGTTCTTGTGTTCGGTATCGTTCGTGCACGGATTCCGCACGTCGCACGGTCATTTCGCAATCGTTTCGAAGTTGAAAACCGGTCCTAACAAAACTTTCACTTGAACAACTGCGGGTATTTTGCCTTCATGTCGCTTTCGAGTTCCTAAGTGAACTCTGCGCCTCGTTTGCCTTCCCATAGGACTTTCACAATAGGAATGCGCGAGCGCCTGAGTTGCTTGGTTTGGCGATCCATGATTTCGACAGGCTTTTCCACGAAGTGTAGCGTTTCGTTGACTTGAAGGTCATCGAGGGGTACTATCAGATCATGGTTAGCTAGACACTTTCGGAGGTTCGACACATGGAAAGTCGGGTGGACGTTACTAAGTTCCTCCGGTAGTTCGAGTCTGTAGGCGACTTTTCCGATCCTTTCCAGAATCTTAAAAGGTCCAACATATCGAGGCGCTAGTTTCTCTTTCTTGCTGAATCTGACCACACCCTTCCAAGGTGATACCTTTAGGAGTACGTAGTCGCCAACGTCAAATTCAAGGGGCTTGCGTCTTCTATCGGCGTAACTTATGTCTATCCCGGGCTTTCGACAAGTTGTCTCGAATTTGGAGGACTTTGTCAGTCGTTTCTTGTAATAGCTCCGGACCGGTTAATTGGAGTGACCGATCTCGTGCCATACGATAGGCGATTGACATCTTCTTCCATATAGGGCCTCGAATGGTGCCATTTGTATGCTGGCATGATAGCTGTTGTTGTATGAGAATTCGACTAACGGTAGGTATTTGTTCCAACTACCACAAAAGTCTATGACACACGCACGGAGCATGTCTTCAAGAGTACAGATCATTCTTTCAGTTTGTCCGTCGGTTTGAGGATGGAATGCGGTACTTAGGTTAAGCGACGTACCGAGCGCTGCTTGAAACGTTTCCCACAATCGCGAGGTAAACCGAGCATCACGGTCAGAGATGATGTCATGAGGCGTACCATGATTACAATTGATCTCGTCGGTGTAGATTCGGGCTAATCGTTCCACCTTGTAGTCTTCTCGTATTGTCTAAAAGTGGGCTGATTTGGTCAAACGATCAACGACAACCCAAATGCTATCGTGACCTGATGACGTGGGTGGAAGCTTGGTTATGAAATCCATAGCTATACTCTCCCACTTCCATATAGGGATTGGCGGTTGTTCGAGTAAGCCAGAGGGTCTTTGATGTTCAGCCTTGACCCTAGCACAAGTCAGGCATCTTCCGACATAGAGGGCGATATTTATGACATCTGTGCTTGTGATACCGTTGTACAATATCTGAACAATACAATATTAATAAAACAGTGTGTTTTGATCCCAATGTTTGTTATTTATGTTTGACATTTTGCTCATGTTGATTTTTGATCGATTTTAAACTCTATATCGCTTTCTGGGGAGTTATACGCAAACTGATGCGTAATCACGATCAGTTTAACGCGACAAACACTCCGGAACAATAAAATAAGCTTAACATACCTTAAATAACCTTTACATAACTTAGAAATAAGTTTTGAAGGCTTTGGTATGGCAAAAACAAGTTTATTCGCTCTCAGGGACTATTTGCGTCAACTTGCAAAAGTCTGCTGTTTCGTATGGAACCGTACAGTTCGGAACTTGATCATAAGTTAAACATACCATATATAACCTAAACATGGCTTAGAAATAAGCTTTTATAGGTTCGGTGTGCGAAAACATGCTTATATGATCTTCCAGGGACTAAAAGTGTCAAAAACGGCGTAAGTTTGCATTTTCGCGCATATCTTACGTTCCGGCCACATCTGGACATCCAAAATTTTTGTATACACTAAAATATTTTTATTTTAGTGATCGGCATGCAAAAATTCCATCTGTTGCTTAATTTGGTTTGTTTTCGCGTCCGTTTGAGTTTCGTCGTAATTTAACGAACAACGCGACCGTACGACCAAACGAGCTGACATCCGAGAGTTTTCCGAGCATATTTTGAGTCCTCTAAACTTTATTGACCTTGTACAGCCTTGAAAATGGCTTAACGGGTGTCAAAAGTGCCTAAAATGGGCTCGAACTCATGCAGGGACCAATGCTGTAATTATGTGAAACTTGCTGGTCTGCAGGTCCTTGCGGATCGTATGCCCTGGACCTTACGGTCCGTAAGGCAGGCCCAGCAACCAGAATTTGATTTCAGCAATCTGTTTGATCTTTGGGGGTTGTTTGTGCAAATTCCTTGTGTGTTGAGCAAGTTTAAGTGTTCTTCAAGGCTACCAATCAGTACCTAACACATGGATGGCTATGATCTTATGCTTATTGGCCACACAAACAAGTGGAATGATCTTGTTCATCACCAACAACTATATATAGCCATCCATTTTCACTTGTTCACTTGCTCATTTCCTCTCTTCTCTTCTACATCTGCTTTGGGAGCTTCCTAATCTGAATTGGGAATTGTTTTCTTTGTAGAAAAGATAGCAAGGACTTTAGTGAGCATTCTTTCATTTCTTTTATTGCTTACTAGTTTAAAAAGTCAAACAGTGTTTGACTTTCAGTTTGACCAGTCTATGGTCAACGCAAATTCGGTTGAACTTTGCAACGTGATTGTAATCACGATGGTTATAATCCTTAGTGATTATACCCGCTGATTACCACGTTAACTAGGTGTAGTGACGAGTCAAAGTTTTGGTCAAAATGCGTTTTAGCATGCATTTTGCAACGGAACTACTTTTAGGTATCAAAGCACTTTGTTTTGATACCAAATCAGTAGGTTAAACATGTTTTGACATGTTTAACTCGTCACTATTAGTTTAGTGCTTGTTTAGGGTCGTAAGGTAAGCGGTCTAAACAACCGCTTACACTTTCGAACCCGACCTGTTTGGTCGATCTTAAGGATCCGACCAAGCTTGCTTAGTGATCATAGTTGCATAGGGAATAACCTCTGAGGTTATACCTTATGATCACGTAGGATTGGTTAGTCATTTGCTAGTTAGCTTGTATGCCCATAGGAAATGACCAAAATGCCCTTTTGAAGCATAAATCCGTATTTTGACTATGTAAACATATTTTTGACATGTAAACTGATTTAGTAACATGTTTAGGGATAATTGGGCATGTAAGACTTGGCATAGCACATAGTTAACCATCCGAACATAGTTTTACGCGAACGACGCCTTATAGTAGCTTGTACTACCATAATGTGTCGAAATGGGTCAAAAGCACTTAGGTAGACTTTCCAATCAGAATGTAGGGTCTATTAAATCATACCATATGAGTTCATATACTCATTTGATTTATAGAACCTCATTCTATCCTATCTCCCGATTTAGGATCCGATTTATTAACATAGTTAGCTATACTAGGTGCCAGTTGATTCGTGATCCTTGAAGCCTTATTTGGTCTTATTCTCAAGACTATTAGGCAATCTCAAGTGAGTACATAGTTCCCATCTTTTACCATTTTCAAATACTTTGGGGTGATACACATGTACATACGTGTTACTTTCGTGCATTTCATGCTTTTATGACATAAACTTGCTAGTTTCACCTAGTACACTTATAGTACATGCTTTCAATTGTGTTTTGCTATGTATGTTAAGCATGCTAGCACATTGATTTGTTACTCATTTGCTACATATGTTTACTTAGCATATGTGCACATTGTTTTACATAACATTTCTGCTATGTATGTTTACTGAGCATGCTAGCACATTGTTTTACATGAACATTTCTACTAGGCATGTTTACTTAGCATACCTAGTACATGGTTTTTACATGCCACATTGGTTATGACATTTGGTGTGTTTAATCGGGACAATAATACATTCATTAACATTGATCACGCCGCTCGGTAGTATGTAATGGTACCATAGGAATTGACAACTCCCGTTTCCGACTTCGTAGGTTTGTTTGGAAGTTGGGAATGACAGAATCCGACTACATAATTTAGATAAACCTTTAATTCGTTTAAGGGTTTGTCGCCACAGTCGCAAGGCTTGAATGTATGCGATTAACATTACTGCATAAATGTTTGTAATCATAAAGCATTGTTTTCTGCAAAACATAACATTTGATTTAAACTTAGGTTTATTCAAAAACCTTGTTTTGTACATTTTTCCATGGTTGAGTAATTACTTGTTATTCACCATACATGACATTGTTTCACATTGGCATCATCACATAGTTTAAGTAGATGATTTCCTACTTGCTATGCATTACATTGGTTATACATGATACATGTTACACATGACATTTTTGGTTGGTTGTTAATAAGTGATTTATGTGACGGGGTTATTGTGTTATATGATAAGAGCATGGTGAATACGCCGATGGTACTTCCTATATATAAGTGCTTTTCTTGTATTACGCATTGTTGGGTTATCTAAACCACTTGACAAGGACATGAAACATTTTTACAAGAACATGACATTGTTTTACAACGTATACATTTTTTTATACAAATTCACTTTCACTTGGTTAGTCATTTAATCGTACATTGTCCTTTCATTATCGGTTGATTTTCATATCGATTTTCTTATTATTTCATAAAGGAAAACATTTTACAAGGTTCATGACTGCCTTTTGTTAAACACTTTTCAACCACAAGTCATGAATCCTGCATAAACAAAACCTATGTATCTCACAGGCATTTTTATGCTGACGTACCTATTTTTACATGTGTTTCAGGTGCTAATGCATGATGATGTTTGTGCTTCACTTAGGCGGACTCGGGCCTTAGTGACTTAAAAGACAGTTATTATGTTATTTTAGTTGAACTCAAAGACAATATGAACTTTAATCTTATTAATACATAACTTTAATTACGATGGTTGTTGAAACAATAATTCTGTCGCGATTCATTCCCCGGCGTTTCCGCCGCGGTTTTGTTGTTTTGACACGGCCGGGGTGTGACAGAAGAATTGGCATCAGAGCCAATGGTTATAGGGAATTAGGTTATTAGTAATGCTTTGACCTAGACTATAACTTCTTAGGACCCTAACACAAGTTTACTTGTGTTTAGATCTTAAAATAATACACGTTACCTATCCTTAGGTGATTACCAAAACATGAACACAATTTTCCAAAATGATTTTGAAATCAATCATCTATCCTTAGATGATTTCTTTTTGGCTTTGTGCCTTCCAAATTTTCAAAATCCCGTCAAAGTTTTGGGTCTAAATAATGTGAACACGTGCAAACTGGAAGGGTGAATGCCTGTACCCTGAGTTTTCTGTCTAAGGCTAGAGTGTTCGTACAAATCCGCTGTATCGGACCAGTCACTCTTACCTAGGAACTCTTGGGGTGAGTGTTCACTTATAGGCGAGCATGACTTCGGTGATACATTATTATGATTCATTTACTTTGATTTGTCACTGTGTGTTGTTTGTTTGCTTTGTGGTAACAAACAGATGACCACCATCCTTTCATTTTGTCGATTTTAGATATCTCATTTTTCATCACATCATCTCACTCGTTTTCTCTCATGTTTCCTCTTTTAGAATGCCTCCTCGACGTAACGTTCCTCAACCTGATGCCGAACTGGCAGCTATTATAGCACAGCACATGGCTTCTATGCTACCTGGTCTCATAACTCAAATAAACCAAGCCACCAATAACAATAATGCACCTGCTCCGTGCAATTTCAAAAGTTTTAACTCGGCTAAACCACTCAAGTTTAGTGGTACTGAAGGAGCAACTGGGCTCCTACAGTGGTTTGAGAGTCTTGAGAGCACATTTTGCCATGTTCAGTGTCCGAACAATCGTAAGGTCGAGTTTGCTTCTACTGTATTTCAAAAGAGGGCTCCTACCTGGTGGAATGGGGTAATGAGAGACCGAGGTGCTGATGTTGCTTTGGGTCAGACTTGGGAGGAACTTAGAGCTCTCATGATGAGAGAATTTTGTCCTCGTCACGAGCAGAGGGCACTCGAAGATGAGTTCCATGATCTGAAGCAAGACAGTGGTGAACACCGGGCTTACACAGATAGATATGAGGAGTTAAGCTTGCTCTGTCCTACAATGGTCACGCCTTTGGATAAGGCAATCTAGAGGTACATTGATATGCACAAAATGCAACATATAAATTATATCAAATGTGGCATAAAACTAACCCTTTTTAGTACTAATGTTGGAAAAAGTGTGTTTTTGTCTTCCTTTTGTATTTTCAGGATTAAGTGAGCTCAAATTAACAAAAGAAGCAAAAAGACAGCAAAATCTAACATAAATACAAGAAAAGGAACAAAAGTGGAATGCCCGACCCCTCAACAACATCTTCCCAAGCAAAACCAAGGACACAGAAGACTGAACACAAAAGATTTTCACCATTCATATCTCCACGGTCTATATGGAGGTATGTTGGCTACCTGGTCGGGGGTTAAGGGAACGGTTTGGTAAGAGTCTTGCCGTTGTTCAGCGTTTAGAGATCCTGCAAGGGACCTGGGTCAAATTTAGTAGGACCTCCTTCAATGCCCAAAGGTATTGGATGGTGGGGGTCCAAATTCTTTGATCCCCTCATAAGTTAAACTACTATTAAAACTTTAACCCAGCTATTTAGGATTGTATCCCTGCTGACTCAGACTACTTAGCTGAGGGTAACGTCGCCTTCAAAAGAGGGGCCTACCATATTATGCATTAATAACTTAATTAATTATCTTTCAATAATCTGACCCTTTAGGATTGTATCCTTGCTGACTCAAACTACTGGGTTGAGGGTAACGTCGCCTTCAGAAGAGGAGCCTACTACACTAACACACGAGTCGGATCCAAGTGATTCATCTTGTCTATCTGTTTTTATTTTTTTTTATTATTATTTTCAGCATTTTAGTTAGTTTTATTTTCTTAGTTTAAAATCTTTTTCTAACATTTTGATTTGATTAGACGTTGAGGATAAACCGGTATTAAAAGCTCTTGTGTCCTTGGACGACCTCGGTATCTTACCAACACTATACTACGTCCACGATGGGTGCACTTGCCCATATGTGTGTTTAGTGTTAGTAAATATCGTGTTTTATAAATTTAAAACTTGGCTAAAAGTGTAAAAAGGGCTTAAAATATACATCTAAATTATAACACACTTCACGCACATCAAGTTTTTGGCGCCGTTGTCGGGGACACAAGGATTTTAAGAAAGTTAGGAATCAACGGCCTAATCATTTTTCTATTTTCTTTTTAATTTTTAGGATTTTCTTAATTTTTCAGCTTCTGCAGAACTCAGCACGGGCCGTGCCCGCTGAACACGCCCCGTGCCCAATCTTTGGAACTGGCAATCCTGTTTTAAGTCAGACAGTAAGCTGAACACGGGGCCGTGTTGTGACAACCCTCACTAAATCAGGTATCCGTACGACTTAATTAATAATTAATTACTGCTTAATTACTGTGCTTGATTGAAATTGTGAATGAACTGCTACTTGAAATATTGATACATGTACATACTTGCATCATACTTTATTTACTGTCACTACATTATTTACATGCTGAACCTTAGTGACAAACATGATGCACAAAAGCACAGTAGCACTATGAACGGATAACCTATCAAAACATGCTGATAAAGCCAGCATTAGGCAGACACTGCCTCTAAGGCTTGTATGAGCCCGAGATAGTTTACTACACTAACAGTGAGTGTAGAGATACAAGGGTTGTAGAACTGCGTCTCTAGGAATAAGTTACAGTGACAGGATGTGCCTAAAACGTACTCTAAGTACAAAACTCAGCACTTTAATTAACAATTTAGCTTTTAGCTAACTAATAAAGTGCCAGAACATGAGAAAAATATTACCAGACACTTTCCAAAGTGTCGGGATTGAGTTGTGTCACTAAAAATAATAACGACACTTTAAAGCTTTGTTTAACACTTTAACGGATTACTATCCAACCGAACAACCGGACTATACCCGGAACATGAAAATATTGTTAATAACATTATTTGTCTTTTTCTGAGCCAGTTAGGGTCCCTGAATACGCTAACACCCACTGTAAAGCACAACACACTACTAACCGGGTTAATCACTTAACTAACCTAACTTAACCTAACTATAAACTAACTAATTAGTTAGATTTGAACCAAGACACCCCCCCCCCCCTTAACCAACCGTCCCCAAGAGGGGGGACATACCTTGTACCCTCTTGATTATTTTATTAAACTTGCTCCATATCTAGAAAGCATAAAAACCTATGGACCATGACCTTAACATTGCCTATATGTAACAAGCTATGTACACTTGATCATTCATCACATTTCACCACACAAAAACTCTCTCTTTCCCTCTATAAGCTCTCGGCCGAGATCCCCCTACACACCCATCAATTTTTCGAGCTTTGATCTTCACATTCCAAGTCCATTCAAGCGCTGAGGATCACGTATAAGGAGGCTTGGTGCATTCGGAACGCAAAGGACCTCACTCTATTGCTTTTATCCTCTCATTTTGCGTCTAGATTCTTCCCTAGCCTCGAGCTAGTAGTAAGTTACTTGAATCACCTTCTCGAACTATTTTGAAGTGGTTAAGATGATTTGTAACGGTTAAAACTCGTAACCTTACAAGATGAAGCATAAAAGTCTACTAAAAACACTAAAAATGATGGTTAAAAGCTTGTTTGTTGTGTAAATCTTGTAGTATTTGATTTGTGTAGTTATTTGGACCCGATCTATGTTGTGGTAGCTCGGATCATCGTTAACCCGGGTTGGTCATGATCATGGATCATGACATAAGGTTGTTTTGGAAGTAACAAGGGTTAAAGGATGAAACTCTACCACACACGAATCACGAACTTGTGTAAAAGCGATTTTTATTACGAAATAGTGTTTAAAACTAGTAGATCTACGGATCTACAAGCGGTATTTTCAAAGAACCAAGTATCAAAGAAATCGTGTTTTCCAAAGACGGATCTTACACCAACAAGAATGATTTTTAGAACACACAAGTGCGTAAACACTTGTGTAGCACAAAGTTTCGACAAAATAACTATTTTTGTAAAAGATGACGAGAAGTTGTAAAGAGGGAATTTCTCTAAAAACGGGGTTTTTACGAAATCGGATTGATTTATATAAAGATCCGCTAAAAGTAATGGGATTTACTTCATAATTTTAGAAAACTACAAGTTCATGTGATTTATGCGACTTACATATTTATTTACTAGTTTGTTGTTTTAGACGTTGTTTTGATTGAATGAGAAAATGGTTGATTTGATTTATAAAAGAAAATGATACGCTTGAAAGCGTGGCCACCTCCAGTTACAGAGGAAACTCTGGCGAAATTTTTCCAAAAACCTAACACTTAGAATATTTTCACTATAAGTATTAGAAATCCTTTTCGACATGTTTTCAAAATATAAGTTTCGCCACGACTTTATTTACAAAATATCGGAGGTGTGATTTTCACAAAATTAAACGTGATAACTATATATGTAGTAAATATATTTTCACAACGTTACTTGTCACTTATTTGTGAAGATACACAAATATTATTTTTAGGGTAAAAAAAAATAATATTATCGTGTTAACGACTCCAAAATAATACGAACGGCTTTGCAATAATTATTTAAGTTACACCGGTAATTATTATTACCACTCGATATTTAAAACGTAATTACACATTTAAGGAAATATCTATGAACGCGTATTTTTGTCAAGGTATTATTTTGGAAAAATCACATGTATTAAAATATAATATTTTTGGGAAGAATATTTATATTTTGGAATAAGAAGTAAAATATATATTAAGTGAGACTTAATAATATATTCCGAAGCTATACGAATGCACATGTAGTAAATCCCCCATCCTTGGGAAGGAAAATAATTACCAAGTATATACAGAATGTAAACACGAAATTGTTGTCTAACTATTTCCCAAAAACTTAAACCATAAAGCTAAGGCACGGCCGTCCGTCTAATAGAGTTAGTACGTGTAGGTCGTCCCACAGCTGCTTGATCAGGAGATATACTTGGTAGAGACGCACCACTGTGAGTTCATGTCCCCCTTTTCTCTTAACTGTTTTCAGTTTTACAAATTGCGGGGGTGAAATACATGTTACTATGATTACAAGAATTTTATACATGGTATGGTTAGCGTAAGGAGGTTTACTACTTAGATCATGTGAGTGGGTAGGAGCAACATGAGGTCATTAATCCTCATGGTAGGACCGAGGGACAGTAGCGGTAGATCTATCTGGGTGTAGCGAGCCCAACCCCTGAGCCCGCCTAATGGACCAGGTGGTGACTGTGTACCCAACGCAAAATCCGCTAGGTTTGAGTCTCCCTACTTGCACTTCACACATATCAATGGCCTTGCAAACCATTGGTGATCTCTTTTTCCTTATTTGCTACATACCAGGGTTTTATACAAACAAAGGTTTATTTGCTCACTTACACATGAACTCGCTCAACATTATTGTTGATTTTTCAACTTACATGTATTTCAGGGAATTAAAGGATCTGGCACGGTATGGCACGTTTTCCCGCTGCACTAGTTACGAGGTCATCCAAGTTTAAGGGATGTGACTTTTTCCTGGACGAGTCACAGTTCTTAAACTGTGTTTATGTCATGATGATGTTTGTGTCTGTTGAACACTGTTTATGTTGTTAGGATGTGTTTCCGCTGAGACAATGTTATGGTATTTTACTTTTCGAACCTAAATTAATGGATGATCTTGCATGGTTTTAAATTTATATAGCTTGTTATGGTTAAGCTATGGTATTAAGAAGTCACACCAAATTAACCACGCTTCCGCAAAGCCAGGGTGTGACAGCTTGGTATCAGAGCTCCGATCATAGCGAACTAGGATTCCTTCTCGAGTCTAGACTATGATCACTAGGGCTCTCACGAAAACATTTTTACTGCATACCACTTAAGTCCAGATCCAAAACGTTTTTACAAACAACTGTTGAGCACATTTTATTTATTATTTTTTTTAGGCTCAGTCTTGGAGGCTGAGGCTCGGTCTTGGAGGCCGAGGCTCGATCTAAGAGATCGAGATAGATGGCTAGTGAGACTAGGAAGAGCAGGCTCAGTCTTGGAGGCTGAGGCTCGGTCTTTGAGGCCGAGGCTCGATCTAAGAGATCGAGGTAGATGATAGAGCAGTCTTAGAGGCTGGGAGAATTTGGCTAGTGGGACTAGGAATGTCAGTCTAGGAGACTGGGAGGCTAGTGGGACTAGGAGAATTGTTTGATTGTTTATTGTTGACTAACATGTTTATATGATTATATGATTGATTGTTATACGTATATGTGTTTGTGTTACAAACGTCATGCTTTCATCATGTACTAGAAAGATGGACACGACGAATCCCATGGCCATAGTATCAGACGACATAGTTTCATCGGAGCACGAGGTGTACATTTTCGATACTACCGGCATAGACAATGACGACTTTCAGCCCTTTTGCGCTGCCTGAAGTCGTAGCAGAGCCTACTGTTGGCCATCTTGTTGGGAATTTGCCACTCGCGGTGATCCATGCTCCTGTGCCCCTTGCCGCTTATCCTGTTGTTGATATGCCCCCCCCCCCCGACGTGGCCTCTGACGACGATAACGATCTACTAGAGGAGGACCCATTCGAGGGCGAGGCCCTATTGCTGCTGGTATTAGCCTACTGCTTGCGGACGCTCCTGCAGGGGAAACTCATGCCTATTCCCCTGTCCCAGACTCATTTGAGTTTCTGACATCCGCATTTTCGCATATACAGGGAGTGCAGCACCATTCACACGACGCCGACCCTGATATGGCATCATCAGCTGCACCGGTTCCCGCACACAGCTTTGAGTTTGATCACAGTATTGAGGGTGATCTTGTTCTTCCACCTGGTTTTGATCCAGACCATGACCTTGAGTTCATACACTTAGACCAGCCCTTGGAGGATCCTGTAACCCCCTGTGATGGTTGATCCAGCTGATTTTAAGATGGAGTTTGCTGATCTGGAGCCAGCCGTGGCCCCTGAGCCAGGCGTTGCTCCTAACACCGCATTGGAGCATGACCCTGTTCATGCCGATGCACCTGCTGTTGCTCCTTGATTGATCATCTGCTTGGATGAGAGAAAATTTGGGGTAACTGTGCAAGATAATTTATTATTACGGGGGCCCACGTAATAACAACTTGTAGTGCACAGAAATCCTGGTGGACTCTACGGGTCAAGCTAATGAAAACTAATGTAGCAGGAAATAACTCGAACACGAATGACCAAGGCGATGAAGCCTCGAGTTCATTCTATTTCAAGCAACAAGCCAAATTGGCAAGCCTATGTGAAGGCTCAGAAATTTATTCCCCACCCATACATTGAGTATATTTACGTGTAAAATTGGGTGAGTACATGATGGCTTATGGTGCTATGTATCTCATAGACAATTGGAAAGTTGTCTAACCCACTTCATGCCATTTCGGCAGAAGAGAATGCCACCCAGGCGTGACACAAACACCAGTATGTTGCCAAGGATAGAAGCCGAGCTGCAAAAACGCATCTCATAGGCAAATGCATGACATGAAGCACTCCGCTCTAAGCACAGCGATGGCACTACTGGAAATAACCCCCCCCCACACACACACAACTAACCGTACCTATAAGCAGTTCCTGAACTGCAAGCCTTTGAACTTCGACGAAACAGGAAGCGCCATTGCATTTGTTCGTTGGTCCGAAAAGATTGACTCCATTCTAAGAATGACTAACTGTTCGCCCCAACAGAGTGTTACCTTTACCTTGGGGTCATTTCTAGATGGCACACTCTCATGATAGGATCTTCGGATTCAGACCCTTGGTACAGATGCTGCTTATGCACTGAGCTGGGACGAGCTCAAGGAAATGATTGAGGAGAAATGTGGTTCTAAGACTGGAATAACAGAAGCTTGAGATGGAGTCTTGGAATTTGAAAATGGACGAACCAGAGATTCCTGAACATGTCCAGCGATCGCACGACTTGCCTAGGGTCGTCCCCTACTAAGTCATTGATGTTGTATGATACAGTTGGGTACCTGTAAACCTCACATTTTGGTCTCGATTTGTGGCGATGCAATCGCAGTGATCTATTGTTTATGTTCTATGACATGGGATGTTATGTGGCTGATTTATTTATAACATGAGATGTTATGTGCTAATATTGTTGAATACATACGTACGTTTCACCTGCTATGACCTAACCTACGTGAAACATCTTTTAGAAGATGCCACCAAGACGCGAAATGCGCATGCCCACCTCAGAGGCGGAACTTCAAAAGATAATTGCTGCAACTATAGCACAGCACGAGGCCCTACGCTCCGAACCTAGCAGAGGCACCTCAGAAAATAACGGTTGTTCCTACTGGCACTTCCTCAATTACAAGCCTCCGAAGTTCGACGGCACTGGGGGTGCCATAGCTTTTGTGAAATGGATTGAAAGTATGGAATCCATCTTTCGAATGAGTGGTTGTACGCCAGAACAACAAGTCCCATACGTTACTGAGTTGTTTCAAGATGGAGCTCGATTATGGTGGAATCTTCAGGTTCGAATAATGGGCCTAACTACAGCATACGCGTTAACTTGGGATGAGTTGAAAGGAATAATGCGTAAGAAGTATTGCACCCAAACAGAAACACAGAGGTTGGAAGGTGAATTCCAGAGTCTGATAATGGAAGGTCCGAAAATGTTGGAATTCATGCAAAGACTTCATGATTTGGCACGAGTCGTTCCATACTTGGTAGAACCAGAATTGAGGAAATTAGGACATTTCATTTGGGAACTAGCACCTCAAGTCCTGAGCTTAATGACAGCATCTACACCATCAACATCTATGGCTGCAAGTAAGATGGGCTTGGCACTCGTTACGGAAGTCATTAGACTAGAAAAACTTGCAAACCCTGGCAAGGAGACTCACGTCGAGTCATCCGGAGATAACAAACGGAAGTTCTCGAACTTCAAGCAAGGCACTAGTGGGGTTGTTAAGAAAGGAGAGCCAAGCGCGCCAACTCAGGTTACAGCTGGTAGTGGAAAGAAAGGAAAGGGATATATGGGCACTCAGCCCAAGTGCAACACCTGCCAGCGTCACCATTCTGGCCGGTGTAGTTTGAAAGTGTGTGAAGCGTGTGGAAAACCTGGCCACTTGAAGGATTCTTGTTGGGCCACTGTTGGCCAGGGAGGCCAAGGAGGATTTGGAAACAGAAACAATAACCGGGGTGGTAATGGAAATCGCCCACAAGGAAACATTGGGGGAAATGGGAATCGAGGCAACAATGCGAATCAAGCGGGCACTGTGAATCGTAACCAGAGGAATAATCAAGCTGGAAATGGTGGTGGAAACAGGCAAAGACCTGGATGCTTTAACTGTGGTGATGATGGGCACTACAAGAGGAACTGCCTAGAGTTGAACCAAGCCCGGGGAAGAGTGTTCGATATCGAAGCAAGGGAAGCGCGCCAGGACCCCAATGTCGTTACTGGTACGTTCCCTGTAAACCAACACTATGCATCCGTTTTATTTGATACTGGTGCCGATTATAGCTTCGTATCATTAGAGTTTAAGAATATGCTTGGGTTAGCCGCTAGTAAGTTAAATATTCCCTACTCAATCGAATTGGCTAATGGAAAGTTGGTAGAAACCAATGAAGTTGTCAGAGGTTGTGTAACCGAATTGGGAGAGCATGAGTTTGCTTTGGATCTACTACCTGTCCAGTTGGGAAGCTTCGACGTGGTGGTAGGAATGGATTGGTTATCAGGCAACAAGGTAGAAATTGTTTGTCACGAAAAGGTCGTTCGTATCCCGACCGAAGATGGAGAAACAATTGTGGTTCATGGAGAGAAGCGAGATACGCCTTTGAGAATTATCAGCAGCCTGAAAGCACGAAAGTGTTTGCAGAAGGGATGTGCTGCCTTTTTGGCACACATTGTAGATAAGAAAGCTGCAGAACCAAGAATCGAAGACACCCCTGTCGTGAGGGAATATCCAGAAGTCTTCCCAGAGGATTTGCCTGGATTTCCACCCCAAAGGCAAGTGGAGTTTCATATCGACTTAGTTCCAGGCGCCGCGCCGGTGGCTAAGGCACCCTATAGACTTGCCCCGTCTGAGATGCAAGAACTGTCGATACAACTTCAAGAGTTGTTAGACAAGGGATTTATCCGACCAAGCTTCTCGCCTTGGGGAGCTCCAGTTTTATTTGTCAAGAAGAAGGACGGTAGTCTTTGAATGTGCATTGACTACCGGGAGTTGAACAAGCTGATGATCAAGAATAGATACGCTCTGCCAAGGATCGATGATCTATTCGACCAACTGCAAGGTTCAAGCTTTTATTCAAAGATCGATCTTCGATCTGGATACCATCAGTTAAGAATACAAGAGGAGAGTGTCCCGAAGACAGCCTTCAGAACTCGTTATGGACACTACGAGTTCCTAGTTATGCTGTTTGGGTTAACAAACGCACCTGTAGTCTTTATGGATTTGATGAATAGAGTTTGCAAGCCGTACTTGGATAAGTTCGTGATTGTGTTCATCGACGGCATTTTGATTTATTCAAAGACGAAAGCTGAGCAGGAACAGCACCTAAGAGCTATTTTGGAGCTGCTGAAGAAAGAACAGTTGTACGCCAAGTTCTCTAAGTGCGAGTTTTGGCTACGAGAAGTACAATTCCTTGGGCACGTGGTGAATGGAGATGGAATCCACGTGGATCCCACCAAGATCGAAGCGATTAAGAATTGGGAAACGCCAAAGACGCTAACCGAAATTCGACAATTCTTAGGTTTGCTGGGTACTACCGAAGATTCATTGAGGATTTTTCAAAAATCGCTCAACCATTGATGCTCCTCACGCAGAAAGATAAGAAGTTTGATTGGGGAATCAAACAGGAAGAAGCATTCCAGATATTGAAGGATAAGCTCCGCAATGCGCCAATCTTAGCACTACCGGAAGGTACTGATGATTTTGTGGTATACTGCGACGCTTCGCGTCAAGGATTGGGTTGTGTGTTGATGCAACGTCAAAAGGATTTTTGCTTATGCGTCACGACAGCTGAAAGTGCATGAAAAGAACTATACCACACATGATTTGGAACTTGGCGCAGTGGTTTTTGCTTTAAAGATCTAGAGACACTACCTTTATGGTACGAAATGTACGATCTTCACAGATCATAAGAGCCTACAACACATATTCAACCAGAAGGAGCTGAATATGAGACAAAGACGATGGGTTGAGTTGTTGAGTGATTACGACTGCGAGATAAAGTATCATCCAGGGAAGGCGAATGTGGTTGCTGATGCCCTAAGTCAAAAGGAGAGGATCAAGCCCATAAGGGTTAGGGCTTTAGAGATGATTATCCAAACCGATCTTTCTTGCGCATTCGTGCCGCGCAAAAAAGAAGCTCTTAAGGAAAGAAACCTTGAAGAGGAATATCTCCATGGGATGGAGAAGCAATTAGTGCCAAACGAGGAAGGAACGTTATGTTTTGAGAAAAGGATTTGTGTTCCTTTGTTTGGAGGTTTACGGAAAGTTATTTTCGATGAAGCTCACAAATCGCGGTACTCTATCCACCCAGGAGCGGATAAGATGTACCAAGATCTTAAGGATTATTACTGGTGGCCTAGGATGAAAGGCGATGTTGCTGTTTATGTGAGCAAGTGTCTAACGTGCGCTAAGGTGAAAGCAGAATACCAGAAGCCTTCAGGACTTCTGCAACAACCTGAGATTCCCAAGTGGAAATGGGAACAAATCTCCATGGATTTTATTACAAAGTTGCCAAGAACACCGAGAGGTCACGACACTATTTGGGTAATAGTGGACCGATTAGCGAAATCTGCGCATTTCTTACCTATCAGAGAAAAGGATAATACGAGCAAGTTGGCTGAAATTTACATGAGGGAAATCGTTACGCGCCATGGAGTACCTCTCTCAATCATCTCTGATAGAGACGGAAGGTTCGTATCAAGGATTTGGCAATCCTTCCAAGAAGCTTTTGGCTCATAATTGAATCTGAGCACCGCATTTCACCCGCAGACCGACGGGCAAAGCGAACGGATGATACAGACTTTGGAAGACATGCTGAGAGCATGTGTTATGGATTTGGGCGGTAGCTGGGATAAGCATTTGCCATTGGTCGAATTTTCATACAACAACAGCTACCACACCAGTATTGGTGCCGTGCCATTCGAAGCTTTATATGGACGCAAGTGCAGATCACCGCTTTGTTGGTCTGATGCAGGTGATAGACAATTGGTTGGTCCTGATATGGTCCAGGAAACCACAGATAAGATTGCACAGATCCGGGATCGCATCAAGGCGACTCGTGATCGTCAAAAGTGTTATGCGGATCGAAGAAGGAAACCTCTAGAGTTTGAGGTAGGTGATATGGTTTTGTTGAAGGTATCACCCTGGAAGGGTGTGGCACGCTTCGGGAAGCGTGGAAAGTTGTAAGACCCTAACACGTAATATTTTTAAATCGACGCAGTGGAAATACGAGCCTTAAAATTTCTTTCTTTAATAAACATATTTCTAACATAAAAGTTCAGATGCAATTTATTAAACATTTACTGGAAGGGTTTTACAATATTCACATTGTATTGACGCTTCAAAGCAATACATATTTCGAACTATTTGACCGTTCTTTCCGTACAACCCTTGCTCTTGACTCGATCTACGTCCGCTCAGCTTCGTTAGTAGAAGAAGGAATCCATGTGGTACCTGTGAACATCACATACAACTAAATCATTAGACATTGACAACCTCATACGACACTAGTCTCACACAATTAACTTCCGTATAGCATTCGACTATTCTCTTGAAATCTCTCGTTTCGAGTTCAGCTTCAACTTCATAAGGATCCGTCATTCTCATGCCTGCATTATATTCTAAACTCAAGTGTGTCGTTAGTAACGTTAATTCTCAATACATCTAAATTATGCATTCGCACGTACATACACATGTACATACTTACAACCGTACACGTTTACATCCCTACATATATTCAAATATACTTACAATCATGTATTCATACCTATGTGTATCGTACATGTTCTTGTATGCCAAACTACATATAACACGTGCAATTAAAGTCATATTCCCTTAACCACCTCCTACTATTGTATTATAAACATACGTAATAATTCACAAGTAAGCATTCTTATGAACAAGTTTTATCATTTTATCCATATAAACTGTTCTAACACATTTCCTTTCACCATTTAATTATTTACAAGATCCGCACTTTTACATGAACTTGAGTGCATAGCTATCTATTTTAATAAGGTTAGTGCTTTCTTATGCCTAACAAGGCTTACGGAGTCTTTACGGAGCACCCGGATGGAAATGAGTTCAACCGAGAGCGCTACATGGCGAAAACAGAAAGCAGGAAACGGAGGCACCGTCGCGACGCCCACTAATTTTGTCCGTCGGGAAAGAAGTCTGTAGACAGGAAATTAGGACGTCGTAAGCACAAAACCACCCAAGCACCGTCGCCGACGGTCCGACGCCCCTTCTGCATCCCAGACGCTAATTTCTACTTTTTGGCTATCGGGATCGATTATACTTGCACCACGAACGTTCCAAACGTATGGTAACATCCTTTCAAGGTCCCAAATCATACCAATACTTTCCCCATGCCTTAATGGCCGAAACCTCACCTTACCCTGTTTCCTAGTTTTGACCCGTTTGATCTTTATTACACACTTTCCGACTTAGTTAACATTTTTGACCCATCACCACAAAACTAAACTTAGAACTTCATTTGATCTTACGTTCTTACAAATCTCACTATTCGCAACATATGACCAAATTAACAAATCTTTCTAAATACTGAAAAGAGGTTCGAAACTTACTTATACTTCATTATGTTATGACAATAAGACTTTGTTTGACCCATTCGATCTACTTAGCGAGAACCATCGTTTTCATTCAACCAAATCCATATTGAGTTCGTAACATACCCAATTATCTAGAACACTACCTTATTTAAACAAGCTAAGAAGTGAAATCGGAATCACTTACCTTGAGTACTCCAATAAGTGTATTTGTCACCTTGCCTTATCTTGACCCGTTATCCTCCTATGCTTGAGCTCTCCTTGACACGTTCCTATTATCTCATTCCATTACATCCATTCAATAGTTAGTATACATAATCATACGCATCACTAATCACACTTCTATTCACGTGTCAATCGCTTAACGAGTTCAACATCTATCATAATACTACAATGCTAATCAATCTAACAATTTATCATTCCATCATCACAAAAGTCATACATGAGCTTCTAGCATGCACAATTATGTATTTACATCATGTTCATTATTCTTTCAAAATTCCATACTTAGAATGATAACATTTTCTAAGTTAGGCAACTTGTTTCATACGTTAAACATTTCATACCATTTCTTAACACCTTGGTTTTTACACATCCATACTACTATTTTCTATCAACAACCCGTTTCGACCCGTTGGTGCAATTATATGCATAAACTAGTTGGTAAGTGTTTTAGACACTTAAAACAATCAAATAACTTACTAATAATTTATTAAAATCAGTAGTTCATGATTCATACAAGTGTGCATAACAATACAACTAATTTTACGTAATATTTATACTAAAAATGTGCAGCAACTTTCTGCGCAGCAGCTGTTCACGACACATTTTAACCCATTTATCTTCTGATTCAGTTCTTCATGTTCAAATATGAAATGATCTACACTCAGAGACCTTTCTAAGCATATAAAGATCGTAACAATCGGACGTTCCTATGATTTTATATGATTTTTACAAAATCAGCACAGAAGCTGAAATGCTTCCAAACAGCTTGCTGTCAAAATAGTATTGCCGACTTTGGGCACTGTTTTGGCCTGTTTAACATCCGAATTCATCAAACATGTTCAAACACAAAACGTAGTATGTTTAAATAGCTTTTTGAGCATATAAGTCTCGACCTCACAGGTCCTTCCTATGATTTTATATGATTTTTGCAAAATTGTTGCGCAACAAATTTTAATTCTAATCAGCTTTGTTACTCGATACACGTAGCATGTCATTTTGTACACAACATCATAACTAAGCACTTTTCATACTTATAATACATGATCACCTTCATTACTATTTAATTAGCATTCCATACAAATGATAACACATACTAACCTATACTAGGCATTTCATCAAACACTTGGTGTGCGAACTACTTTCCAAGCATAGTGTACAAGTGGTTTAAGCATGTTCTTCCCAAATTCATCTCATGAACCATTACATTCAAATGAAATCATATTGTCATTAATTCTACATCTTGTTTATCATATAACATCTTATGCATCAACATAATACAATTTCACATCTACATATTCATCATAATCATCTTCATACTCATGCACATGGGTTTCATCCTAAATCATCAAGATAACTCAAAATTCTACCATAAATCAACTTAAACACAATAGTATTAACAAGTATTCATTCCAATTTCAATCCAATTCACGGATTCATTCTAACCCCTTTTCATCAACAATCACTAGAACACAAAATTTAACTTACCACATGATTGTGAGTACTAGATCATCAAGAAATCGGGTTCATGCATCAATCTCAACTTGAATCCATCTTCAATTTAGACTTAAAGGGGCTGAATTTGAGGGTTTTTTCTTTTTCCTTTGTGGGTGTCGACATACACCTCCAACATACACACACAATACTGAGTTTTCTAGATTATGTAAAACTTAAACTCAATTTTTCCAAGTTTAGCCCCTCTATTTTGTCACATCCTCACAATTGCCACCAAACTCATTCATTACTTGTTTTGACTAAATAATTTAACTAGGCTAAATAGCCTAGTCATTTTATTTCATGTTTTATCATTTGGAACATATGACAAATATAAACATTCAAGGTTTTAGGGCGTTACTCATATGACGAATGTGAGCATTCGAGTTTTGGGGCGTTACAAGTCTACCCCCCTTAAAGAAGGTTTCGTCCCCGAAACCTTTCTCGTTCCTATTAGACCAATTCTATCCTTACTTTTAAATTAGTTCATTCAAAATGCTTACTGTAACACGAAAACACTTGTAACTCGTTAGAGAGGTAATATTCATGCATAGCCATTCGTATAGGTCTTCTTCTTGCCTTCTTAATAAAGCATCAGACTTTCATACATTACCAATCATAGTGAATCAAATAATTTCCATCTCACACATGTACCATACAAGTTATTTCATCCTAACATTAGCCACAGGGGTACCTATCGTGAGTTTACTTCGGTATTCTGTGATTGGCATTCTTGCTGAGTACTTTTGTTGGCACATGGTAATTTTAAACCGTGTAAATACACATATTACCAAAATTCGTTTCGGGGTCGTTATTGCCTTTAGGTATTTATTATTTTATTTCGTTCACCATATGCGAACCACAACATTCCATCACTAATGTTCCTACTAATTACTTTCATATCCATAGAAGAGGTTAGCTTATGCGTTTATGCCACACCCATCTCTAGTCGAGTCATAACCTCCTATTAAAGTTACAACCCTTTTTACACATACCTAACGGAAGTAGATTCCATTGGTTCGTTATCTTTATCTTACGATGATCATTCCTTCCCGTTTGGTGGCATTGCGTGTCCATTCGTCGAGCTCACCTATGAGTACAAAACTTAACATATCAAAACATTTACTACCGAGTTCAAATGGCGATCGCCATCTGGCCCGTATGACCCATTTATCCCTTCGACCATTCTTGCATGCAATGCATTTGCATAAATATATTCATATGTTTATGAAAGTTTAAACATATTTTGAATCATATCACTTAAGGAATATTTACTTGTTTGGTCCATAATTACTTACACGTTCGGATATTTTCATTCCTATCATTCTTTTGTTCATTTGCTTTACATTTACTTATATGACTTGTTTGACTCAAACATGGTCAAACTATCGACTTCTTCTTATGTAGATTAGTTTTGTCTTTATATCTTAATTCCGTTTCGCGGATTCGAACACATTATTCATACCTTTCGTACCTTCTATGTTTTGAATCCGTCTTGCGGGTTCAAATATTGCATTCACATTTTTCATTCTTTGAATCCGTCTGGCAGATTCAAACATTTCATTCATGCCTTTCTTTCCTTGAATCCGTCTCGCGGATTCAAGCATTGCATTCATATCTTTCGTTCTTTGAATCCGTCTCGCGGATTCAAACATTGCATTCATGCCTTTCTTTCCTTGAATCCTTCTCGCGGATTCAAGCATTGGCGCATTACATTCATATCTTTCATTCTTTCATCGTATCATTTACCATTTTATTTCTTATGATATGTTTTAGCATCAGTCTTTTACATTAAACTTCAGGTGTTGCGTCCCAATACTTCATTCCATATTCTATTTCATGCATCGCGACATTCTGCGTTCTATTTCTAGTGGTGTACCTACCCTTCTTTCTTAAGTCTGAATCACATTCCATCTCATTCTTAAACTTTTCATTTTTGTCTTTCTTTCTTACATTTGGTCCAATCTTTTAAGAATCGTTGGACCCTACTTTCACTAGTTTGACCAGGCATAAGTGGGATAATTCTCATGTTTTCTCGAGCTTCCTATGCTTCTTGCGCACTGGCTAGGTGCGCAATCAACATACTAGCCTCGAGTCATCATGGGAATCACCTTCTTATATCCGGGAAAACCATCTTCAATTCGTGAATCATTTATTTAAATCCTTCTAAGGCTTTATTCGAATCCTTAAAATATACTACCTATCGGTACATACAATTTTTTTTTCAAACTTCGTGTACCTGAGATTCAATGCTTGCTTTATTACTTGCCTTCACTTCCTTGCTAGTCCGCGACTGTGTAACATCCTCGTTGTCCATGCATGTTCACCTTAATACATCCATCATTATTAGTATCATTACACATATACTTACTTGTATCAAGTTTTACCTTTCTGTCTTGATCGAGTCTCGGATTGTACGGTCACTATTCACAGAGCACACGGGTTTGAGTTCAAGTACTTACCTCCTCGTACTTGATTTCCCTCAAACCATGGCTCTGATACCAACTTGTAAGACCCTAACACGTAATATTTTTAAATCGACGCAGCGGAAATACGAGCCTTAAAATTTCTTTCTTTAATAAACATATTTCTAACATAAAAGTTCAGATGCAATTTATTAAACATTTACTAGAAGGGTTTTACAATATTCACATTGTATTGACGCTTCAAAGCAATACATATTTCGAACTATTTGACCGTTCTTTCCGTACAACCCTTGCTCTTGACTCGATCTACGTCCGCTCAGCTTCGTTAGTAGAAGAAGGAATCCATGTGGTACCTGTGAACATCACATACAACTAAATCATTAGACATTGACAACCTCATACGACACTAGTCTCACACAATTAACTTTCGTATAGCATTCGACTATTCTCTTGAAATCTCTCGTTCCGAGTTCAGCTTCAACTTCATAAGGATCCGTCATTCTCATTCCTGCATTATATTCTAAACTCAAGTGTGTCGTTAGTAACGTTAATTCTCAATACATCTAAATTATGCATTCGCACGTACATACACACGTACATACTTACAACCGTACACGTTTACATCCCTACATATATTCAAATATACTTACAATTATGTACTCATACCTATGTGTATCGTACATGTTCTTGTATGCCAAAATACATATAACACGTGCAATTAAAGTCATATTTCCTTAACCACCTCCTACTATTGTATTATAAACATACGTAATAATTCACAAGTAAGCATTCTTATGAACAAGTTTTATCATTTTATCCATATAAACTGTTCTAACACATTTCCTTTCACCATTTAATTATTTACAAGATCCGCACTTTTACATGAACTTGAGTGCATAGCTATCTATTTTAATAAGGTTAGTGCTTTCTTATGCCTAACAAGGCTTACGGAGTCTTTACGGAGCACCCGGATGGAAATGAGTTCAACCGAGAGCGCTACATGGCGAAAACAGAAAGCAGGAAACGGAGGCACCGTCGCGACGCCCACTAATTTTGTCCGTCGGGAAAGAAGTCTGTAGACAGGAAATTAGGACGTCGTAAGCACAAAACCACCCAAGCACCGTCGCCGACGGTCCGACGCCCCTTCTGCATCCCAGACGCTAATTTCTACTTTTTGGCTATCGGGATCGATTATACTTGCACCACGAACGTTCCAAACGTATGGTAACATCCTTTCAAGGTCCCAAATCATACCAATACTTTCCCCATGCCTTAATGGCCGAAACCTCACCTTACCCTGTTTCCTAGTTTTGACCCGTTTGATCTTTATTACACACTTTCCGACTTAGTTAACATTTTTGACCCATCACCACAAAACTAAACTTAGAACTTCATTTGATCTTACGTTCTTACAAATCTCACTATTCGCAACATATGACCAAATTAACAAATCTTTCTAAATACTGAAAAGAGGTTCGAAACTTACTTATACTTCATTATGTTATGACAATAAGACTTTGTTTGACCCATTCGATCTACTTAGCGAGAACCATCGTTTTCATTCAACCAAATCCATATTGAGTTCGTAACATACCCAATTATCTAGAACACTACCTTATTTAAACAAGCTAAGAAGTGAAATCGGAATCACTTACCTTGAGTACTCCAATAAGTGTATTTGTCACCTTGCCTTATCTTGACCCGTTATCCTCCTATGCTTGAGCTCTCCTTGACACGTTCCTATTATCTCATTCCATTACATCCATTCAATAGTTAGTATACATAATCATACGCATCACTAATCACACTTCTATTCACGTGTCAATCGCTTAACGAGTTCAACATGTATCATAATACTACAATGCTAATCAATCTAACAATTTATCATTCCATCATCACAAAAGTCATACATGAGCTTCTAGCATGCACAATTATGTATTTACATCATGTTCATTATTCTTTCAAAATTCCATACTTAGAATGATAACATTTTCTAAGTTAGGCAACTTGTTTCATACGTTAAACATTTCATACCATTTCTTAACACCTTGGTTTTTACACATCCATACTACTATTTTCTATCAACAACCCGTTTCGACCCGTTGGTGCAATTATATGCATAAACTAGTTGGTAAGTGTTTTAGACACTTAAAACAATCAAATAACTTACTAATAATTTATTAAAATCAGTAGTTCATGATTCATACAAGTGTGCATAACAATACAACTAATTTTACGTAATATTTATACTAAAAATGTGCAGCAACTTTCTGCGCAGCAGCTGTTCACGACACATTTTAACCCATTTATCTTCTGATTCAGTTCTTCATGTTCAAATATGAAATGATCTACACTCAGAGACCTTTCTAAGCATATAAAGATCGTAACAATCGGACGTTCCTATGATTTTATATGATTTTTACAAAATCAGCACAGAAGCTGAAATGCTTCCAAACAGCTTGCTGTCAAAACAGTATTGCCGACTTTGGGCACTGTTTTGGCCTATTTAACATCCGAATTCATCAAACATGTTCAAACACAAAACGTAGTATGTTTAAATAGCTTTTTGAGCATATAAGGCTCGACCTCACAGGTCCTTCCTATGATTTTATATGATTTTTGCAAAATTGTTGCGCAACAAATTTTAATTCTAATCAGCTTTGTTACTCGATACACGTAGCATATCATTTTGTACACAACATCATAACTAAGCACTTTTCATACTTATAATACATGATCACCTTCATTACTATTTAATTAGCATTCCATACAAGTGATAACACATACTAACCTATACTAGGCATTTCATCAAACATTTGGTGTGCGAACTACTTTCCAAGCATAGTGTACAAGTGGTTTAAGCATGTTCTTCCCAAATTCATCTCATGAACCATTACATTCAAATGAAATCATATTGTCATTAATTCTACATCTTGTTTATCATATAACATCTTATGCATCAACATAATACAATTTCACATCTACATATTCATCATAATTATCTTCATACTCATGCACATGGGTTTCATCCTAAATCATCAAGATAACTCAAAATTCTACCAAAAATCAACTTAAACACAATAGTATTAACAAGTATTCATTCCAATTTCAATCCAATTCACGGATTCATTCTAACCCCTTTTCATCAATAATCACTAGAACACAAAATTTAACTTGCCACATGATTGTGAGTACTAGATCATCAAGAAATCGGGTTCATGCATCAATCTCAACTTGAATCCATCTTCAATTTAGACTTAAAGGGGCTGAATTTGAGGGTTTCTTCTTTTTCCTTTGTGGGTGTCGACATACACCTCCAACATACACACACAATACTGAGTTTTCTAGATTATGTAAAACTTAAACTCAATTTTTCCAAGTTTAGCCCCTCTATTTTGTCACATCCTCACAATTGCCACCAAACTCATTCATTACTTGTTTTGACTAAATAATTTAACTAGGCTAAATAGCCTAGTCATTTTATTTCATGTTTTATCATTTGGAACATATGACAAATATAAACATTCAAGGTTTTAGGGCATTACTCATATGACGAATGTGAGCATTCGAGTTTTGGGGCGTTACAAAGGTTGAACCCGCGGTATATTGGTCCGTTCAGAATCTTGGAAAGAATCGGGTTAGTAGCGTACAAGTTGGATTTACCTGCTAAACTAAATGGCGTTCACGATACATTTCATGTATCAAATCTGAAGAAAAGTCCAACTCAAGATACCGTGGTCATTCCCACCGACGAGATTCATGTTGACGACACGCTCCACTTCGTTGAAGAACCTGTTGAGGTTACGGATTGGAAAGTGAACAAGACCCGCCGGAGCAGTGTCAAGCTCGTCAAAGTTCGTTGGAATGCCAGACATGGTCTTGAATACACCTGGGAGCGTGAGGACCGGATGAAAGAGAAATACCCCCACTTATTTCCCAAGAACCCTGCTTCTAGAAGCAGAACTCAAAATTTCGGGACGAAATTTTTCTAACAGGTGGAGAATGTGACAACCCTCACTAAATCAGGTATCCGTACGACTTAATTAATAATTAATTACTGCTTAATTACTGTGCTTAATTGAAATTGTGAATGAACTACTACTTGAAATACTGATACATGTACATACTTGCATCATACTTTATTTACTGTCACTACATTATTTACATGCTGAACCTTAGTGACAAACATGATGCACAAAAGCACAGTAGCACTATGAACGGATAACCTATCAAAACATGCTGATATAGCCAGCATCAGGCAGACACTGCCTCTAAGGCCTGTATGAGCCCGAGATAGTTTACTACACTAACAGTGAGTGTAGAGATACAAGGGTTGTAGAACTGCGTCTCTAGGAATAAGTTACAGTGACAGGATGTGCCTAAAACGTACTCTAAGTACAAAACTCAGCACTTTAATTAACAATTCAGCTTTTGGCTAACTAATAAAGTGCCAGAACATGAGAAAAATATTACTAGACACTTTCCAAAGTGTCGGGATTGAGTTGTGTCACTAAAAATAATAACAACGACATTTTAAAGCTTTCTTTAACGCTTTAACGGATTACTATCCAACCGAACAACCGGACTATACCCGGAACATGAAAATATTGTTAATAACATTATTTGTCTTTTTCTGAGCCAGTTAGGGTCCCTGAATACCCTAACACCCACTGTAAAGCACAACACACTACTAACCGGGTTAATCACTTAACTAACCTAACTTAACCTAACTATAAACTAACTAATTAGTTAGATTAGAACCAAGACCCCCCCCCCCTTAACCAACCGTCCCCAAGAGAGGGGACATACCTTGTACCCTCTTGATTATTTTATTAAACTTGCTCCATATCTAGAAAGCATAAAAACCTATGGACCATGACCTTAACATTGCCAATAAGTAACAAGCTATGTACACTTGATCATTCATCACATTTCACCACACAAAAACTCTCTCTTTCCCTCTATAAGCTCTCGGCCGAGATCCCCCTACACACCCATCAATTTTTCGAGCTTTGATCTTCACATTCCAAGTCCATTCAAGCGCCGAGGATCACGTATAAGGAGGCTTGGTGCATTCGGAACGCGAAGGACCTCACTCTGTTGCTTTTATCCTCTCATTTTGCGTCTAGATTCTTCCCTAGCCTCGAGCTAGTAGTAAGTTACTTGAATCACCTTCTCGAACTATTTTGAAGTGGTTAAGATGATTTGTAACGGTTAAAACTCGTAACCTTACAAGATGAAGCATAAAAGTCTACTAAAAACACTAAAAATGATGGTTAAAAGCTTGTTTGTTGTGTAAATCTTGTAGTATTTGATTTGTGTAGTTATTTGGACCCGATCTATGTTGTGGTAGCTCGGATCATCGTTTAACCCGGGTTGGTCATGATCATGGATCATGACATAAGGTTGTTTTGGAAGTAACAAGGGTTAAAGGATGAAACTCTACCACACACGAATCACGAACTTGTGTAAAAGCGATTTTTATTATGAAATAGTGTTTAAAACTAGTAGATCTACGGATCTACAAGCGGTATTTTCAAAGAACCAAGTATCAAAGAAATCGTGTTTTCCAAAGACGGATCTTACACCAACAAGAATGATTTTTAGAACACACAAGTGCGTAAACACTTGTGTAGCACAAAGTTTCGACAAAATAACTATTTTTGTAAAAGATGACGAGAAGTTGTAAAGAGGGAATTTCTCTAAAAACGGGGTTTTTACGAAATCGGATTGATTTATATAAAGATCCGCTAAAAGTAATGGGATTTACTTCATAATTTTAGAAAACTACAAGTTCATGTGATTTATGCGACTTACATATTTATTTACTAGTTTGTTGTTTTAGACGTTGTTTTGATTGAATGAGAAAATGGTTGATTTGATTTATAAAAGAAAATGATACGCTTGAAAGCGTGGCCACCTCCAGTTACAGAGGAAACTCTGGCGAAATTTTTCCAAAAACCTAACACTTAGAATATTTTCACTATAAGTGTTAGAAATCCTTTTCGACATGTTTTCAAAATATAAGTTTCGCCACGACTTTATTTACAAAATATCGGAGGTGGGATTTTCACAAAATTAAACGTGATAAATATATATGTAGTAAATATATTTTCACAACGTTACTCGTCACTTATTTGTGAAGATACACAAATATTATTTTTAGGGTAAAAAAAATAATATTATCGTGTTAACGACTCCAAAATAATACGAACGCCTTCGCAATAATTATTTAAGTTACACCGGTAATTATTATTACCACTCGATCTTTAAAACGTAACTTACACATTTAAGGAAATATCTATGAACGCGTATTTTTGT
Organism: Helianthus annuus; assembly: GCF_002127325.2. NCBI lineage: Eukaryota > Viridiplantae > Streptophyta > Magnoliopsida > Asterales > Asteraceae > Helianthus > Helianthus annuus. The sequence continues at coordinate 72,899,583 of NC_035442.2, read as the reverse complement.
CAAGGTATTATTTTGGAAAAATCACATGTATTAAAATATAATATTTTTGGGAAGAATATTTATATTTTGGAATAAGAAGTAAAATATATATTAAGTGAGACTTAATAATATATTCCGAAGCTATACGAACGCACATGTAGTAAATCCCCCATCCTTGGGAAGGAAAATAATTACCAAGTATATACAGAATGTAAACACGAAATTGTTGTCTAACTATTTCCCAAAAACTTAAACCATAAAGCTAAGGCACGGCCGTCCGTCTAATAGAGTTAGTACGTGTAGGTCGTCGCACAGCTGCTTGATCAGGAGATATACTTGGTAGAGACGCACCACTGTGAGTTCATGTCCCCCCTTTTCTCTTAACTGTTTTCAGTTTTACAAATTGCGGGGGTGAAATACATGTTACTATGATTACAAGAATTTTATACATGGTATGGTTAGCGTAAGGAGGTTTACTACTTAGATCATGTGAGTGGGTAGGAGCAACATGAGGTCATTAATCCTCATGGTAGGACCGAGGGACAGTAGCGGTAGATCTATCTGGGTGTAGCGAGCCCAACCCCTGAGCCCGCCTAATGGACCAGGTGGTGACTGTGTACCCAACGCAAAATCCGCTAGGTTTGAGTCTCCCTACTTGCACTTCACACATATCAATGGCCTTGCAAACCATTGGTGATATCTTTTTCCTTATTTGCTACATACCAGGGTTTTATACAAACAAAGGTTTATTTGCTCACTTACACATGAACTCGCTCAACATTATTGTTGATTTTTCAACTTACATGTATTTCAGGGAATTAAAGGATCTGGCACGGTATGGCACGTTTTCCCGCTGCACTAGTTACGAGGTCATCCAAGTTTAAGGGATGTGACTTTTTCCTGGACGAGTCACAGTTCTTAAACTGTGTTTATGTCATGATGATGTATGTGTCTGTTGAACACTGTTTATGTTGTTAGGATGTGTTTCCGCTGAGACAATGTTATGGTATTTTACTTTTCGAACCTAAATTAATGGATGATCTTGCATGGTTTTAAATTCATATAGCTTGTTATGGTTAAGCTATGGTATTAAGAAGTCACACCAAATTAACCACGCTTCCGCAAAGCCAGGGTGTGACACGTGTCCACTCAACACGCCCCCGTGCCCAAGATTCAGTTGCTGAAAATAGAACCGTAAGATCCCGTCGGTTGGTAAATTCTGACACAAAAATGAGTGATGACGATTTTTTTTACTTTCGGCACTCTTATGGTACATGGTGTCAATTATCTGGAGGCGGACATAAAGAATTAGAATGTTATTTTCTAAAATATAAGCCCCACTATCTAGACCCATCGTTTCCCTGTATCCTTAAGAGGGGCGAAAGTAAAAATAACCCTTATCTCTCCCTCGAAGGCGCCCAACCAGATATTTTAGGAGAAATGCTTCTTGATGAACTATTTCAACTAGAAGATCTGATTCTTAATTGGTTAAAAGAACTTAGGATGGATTTTCTAAATTCATCTCAAGACAATAACCAAGAAGAAGTGTTGGGATCGCATTCAAACATCCTCGTTGCTCCCGATAATACCTTCGACTCTAGCAAAGACTTGGACGATAGTCGTCCCTATGTCGATTGTGCCGTGAAGGACTCTCCATCGACTTCGTTCAGTGCATACATAAACCTAAGAGATTCGGCATACACCTTCTTTAACGAGAGCCCGGAAAAGGGTTGGACTTGTCCACCTACATATAGCATAGGAATCACCCTCACCGACAACCTCTTGCGTTCTCGTCTTAACCTAGGTCAATTAAGGTATCTAGGCACTTTGGGGTTGTTCCATCCAGTAAGGAACCACCCGATCCGGATAAGTTCCTTAGAAATAGACAAACTTCATAAACAGCTCTTCGACACGAGGCCGTGTCCAGCCAACACGCCCTCGTGTCCACCAAAAGATTCCCTTCTGACTTTTACGTCAGAATACGGACAAACTGTGTCAAGATCCTACCTGCACACTGGGCCGTGTCCAGCCAACACGGGGCCGTGTCCAGCGCGCTGTCGTTTTCTATAAATGCAACCAAGAATTCTACACATTTGGACCATCTAGGGACAGAGATTTGAAGGGATCTTCTCTCCTACCATCCTAGGTATGTTCTAAAAGAAGGTTGCAACAACCATCTTGTCCTTTCCTCTTTTATCCATTTCCTTTTTCTTCATCTTTCTCCATAAACCTCCATTAAAGCTTAAAGTTTCAAGCTTTGATGAAGGGATTATTGAGTTTTGTTCAAGAAATCTTGTTAAATAAAAACAAGTTAAACAACATGGTTTTAAGTTAATATTGCTCAACTGGGCTTCATAAGTTAGAGGAATAACTTAAAACTTCAAAATTTCTTGTTACAAATTTCCGCAGAAAGATGAACACGGGGCCGTGCTCAATGAGCACGGGGCCGTGTCCAATATACTGTTTCATAAAATAAGCTGTTTTCGGTTTATTTTCGTAGAATGTCAAGTGAAAACAGTGGAACATCTTCCGTGCATTCAACAAACAGTAGAAGAGGAAGGAGGCCTTCCATTGAAGCTACCCTTGTACACTACGTCATGGCACTTCGGGAAGCTCTTGATGAGATGACTTCAGTTGAGGAAATCCTAATTGACCATATAAATTATCTTACGGTGGGGCTCGAAAATAGTTTTCAAGAAATTAACCTATTGCACCAAAGGTTAAACATTCTTGTAACACCTCCAATGGAACCCGTCCTCCCTCAAGAGGATTGGAACCTAGCACTTGGAGTCAACAACCCGACCGGATGGGATGACATTCCAGCAGAACCGCCCCTTGAAGATCTACAAGAAGTCCCGGTGGAAGTTGCACCTCCTCAAACCGCCGCTAACAAGCCCTCTTTTCTCCTCCCAAGGGAAATAGAGGAGTGGCTCGCCGACATATAAGGAGCCCATGCTCGGAAGAAGGAGTTCTATGAAGCCACAACCAACCAAGACTATTAGCTTCTTGGAAATTTTGTTAATTAAAATAACTTGTAGGCTAGAACTCCATGGTTTATGCTTCTTGTGCTTACTTATCTAACTTAGTAATATTTAGGACTATGTAATCCTCTCTATGATTTTTAATGAATGGATGGTTTTAAGGTTTGGATGGTGTTATAAGAAATAAAACACACTCTAGATGGTAAAGGATAACAAGGGAAACGAGAAACATAGCCCCATGTACTAAAACAGAGCAATCTGACAACGATCTCCCATTACAGTAGGCTTAGCACGGGCCGTGTCCACCCAACACGGCCCCGTGCTGCACAATCTGCAGCAAATCGCCCAGTTCAGGTAACTAGACACGGGGACGTGTTCACTGAACACGCCCCTGTGCCCAGGTTTCTGTTTCTGTTCTTAAATGTTTGTCACTGGCACCTGAACACGGGGCCGTGCCCGGTCCCCACGGGGCCGTGTCCAGACTGCCAGTAACATAAAATTATGCTTTTAACACCATTTTACACATTCAATCAACCTAAAAACTTATTTTTGGGACACATTGAGGACAATGTGTCATTTAAGTGGGGGGGGGGGGGATGCTAAAACCTTGAATTTTGCAAGTCCTAATAACAAGCCTTACACAAAACTCTATTGGAACCGCTAATCACCCCAAATTTTTTCCAAAAATTTTCATTTTTTTACTTGTCTAAGTTTAAGTTGGGAATTCAAGTCTTAATAAGGTTACATTTTTACAAATTTACAACCGATAGCGTCATGATAAAAAGAACCAACATAAGAAAATTATGAAAAGGCATGACAAACTTAGTTAAAATACGATTATATATACTTGATCACATAAAAACCCTTTTCCCACAAAAGTGAGTTTTGAGCCTTTAACGAGCATTCAAATATATATATCTTTACATTAAATGCTCATTTTTCGTCTCTTGTGTGAATAGCCGCTTGGTTCATACGACTCTAGAACTTGCCACAACAATACATTCTCGGTCCTTACCAACTTAAACCCGAGTAAGTAAATAATGGAGGCATTAGGACTAACCCTTTTTCATTCTACACCATTATTTTTCTTTTTTTTTACCACCTACCCAAAATCCCCCTAGTTAACCCCTTTGAGCCTAAACCTTTTCATTTCTTAACCCTAAACAACCCTTTTTACCCACCTAAACCTTTTTATTTTATTTTTTTTAGTAACAACATTCGGTTCTCTTATGACTTCCTTAAAAAAAATCGATGAAGCTAAAAAACAAAGTTTATCAAATATCTTTGTTTGAACAACCCATCGAAATAAAATAAAAATAGGAAAAATAAAAAGTCTTTCAAACCAACGTTTGTTACGCCTTTCGCCCATTTTACTAACCACTAACCCAACCACCCACCTTTAGCCCAAGCCAAAAAACCCATAAAGTCCTCTTGATATTTACAAAGATATAGTTCAAAAGGAGGAGGATTGATTGCTTGGCAACCTTATGGTAGAAGTAAGTTCCATGCCGCTCTCGAGTGATTCACTAAAAAAATACACCTTCGGCCGAGTGTTGAGTGATCTCCCGTGAGGTATGTGAACTTGTATATATATGAGATTTTAAAAAAGGTATGTTATGCCCAAATAAGTAATTTATCTTAAAGAATGTTCTTAATAAATCATGCCGAATAGGATTGTAAATAAATAAAAATAAAACCTCAATAAAGAATCTTGGAAATCCCGACACTCTATGACAAGCCCAAAAACCTTCTCTTCTACCCATTCCATTTGGGAGTGAATAAAGCCACATTATAAAGAGTTTTGCTTGAGGACAAGCAAAGATTCAAGTGTGGGGGTATTTGATATGCGCAAAATGTAACATATAAATTATATCAAATGTGGCATAAAACTAACCCTTTTTTAGTACGAATGTTGGAAAAAGTGTGTTTTTGTCTTCCTTTTGTATTTTCAGGATTAAATGAACTCAAATTAACAAAAGAAGCAAAAAGACAGCAAAATCTAACATAAATACAAGAAAAGGAACAAAAGTGGAATGCCCGACCCCTCAACAGCATCTTCCCAAGCAAAACCAAGGACACAGAAGACTGAACACGCCCCATGCTCAGCGAGCACGGGGCCGTGCCCAAGAAGCAGCAGAAAAGACAAATCTTTAGAAGCTTCTATTGCCCACCACGGGGCCATGCCCAGTGGACACGGGGGCGTGGTCAGACTCTTGCAGGCGCATTTATTGTAATTGTGAATTACAATTAAGGAGGAGAGAGACAAGGATGGACACGGGGCCGTGCCCGAGCTTCTGTTCAGCCTATAAATAGGAGTGCTTGGAGACATTTCAACTCATCCCTTGGCACACCACCTCTCTCACACTTCACCCACCACCCACCACCACCATAACACCATCATCCACCACCATCATCCATTGTCCATCATAAAGTGTGTGAGTCGTCTCGGGATCGAAGATTGATCGTAAGAGTTCTTGACAATCAAAGGCCATGTTTGCCTAAGTCTCTTACATCACTTGGTGAAGACAAGTGTCTAGTGTAATACTTTTTATTTTTAGTCTTTTGCACTTTTTAATTGGTTTTGTATTAATGACTTTAATGACTAGTTTCTTATGTTAAAGGTGATTCTTCCTTATCGTTTGTCCGTGGTGTCTTGGCATTATTTTACTGTCTATATAAAATAAAAGATTTTCACCCTTCATATCTCCACGGTCTATATGGAGGTATGTTGGCTATCTGGTCGGGGGTTAAGGGAACGGTTTGGTAAGAGTCTTGCCGTTGTTCAGTGTTTAGAGATCCTGCAAGGGACCTGGGTCAAATTTAGTAGGACCTCCTTCAATGCCCAAAGGTATTGGATGGCGGGGGTCCAAACTCTTTGATCCCCTCGTAAGTTAAACTACTATTAAAACTTTAACCCAACTATTTAGGACTGTATCCCTGCTGACTCAGACTACTTAGCTGAGGGTAACGTCGCCTTCAAAAGAGGGGCCTACCACATTATGCATTAATAACTTAATTAATTATCTTTCAATAATCCGACCCTTTAGGATTGTATCCTTGCTGACTCAAACTACTGGGTTGAGGGTAGCGTCGCCTTCAAAAGAGGGGCCTACTACAATAACTAAGATAATCTCTTAAACAAGTGCACAAGTGCGAAAATAATCAAAGGTTACAGTAACACACGAGTCGGAGCCAAGTGATTCATCTTGACTATCTGTTTTTATTTTTTTTATTATTTTCAGCATTTTAGTTAGTTTTATTTTCTTTGTTTAAAATCTTTTGAGTTAACTGCCAAAATCACCCCTGAGGTTTGAGCACATTTGCCATTTTCGTCCAAAATGACACTTTTGTACCATTTTGCCCCCCACGTTTGTAACTTTTTGACATTTTCATCCAAACAACTAACTTAGTTTATTTTTTCTGTTAAGTTGAATGATATTTGGATGAAAATGACAACTATAAACCACAGGGACGAAAATGGCAAATATGCTCAAACTCTTTTTAGTTTCTTTTATTTAGTTAATTTTGTCACATATATAATAAAAAAGAATATACATGCAATTTTTATACGAAAAAAAATAATAGTTTTGTCACATATTTTTTTTTATAAATTTTCATCCATCCACTAAGTTAATTTTTTTCTATTAAGGCGAAAGATGTTTTAAATTTTATAAATTAATTTTTTGTATCAAGGTTATTATATGTTGTCTTTTGTTCAATAGAACTTTGTTTTCTTTCTCTAAGTAACATGAATATTTCGATCCTGTTTTTGAGAGTTTAACAAGAAAATAGCTCGTCGTGAAAAGTGTTTATCACAAAATATTAGATGGCATTATACTTACTATTTGGTGGGTAATTCTAAGGTTTGGTAACGGTACGTTGTTTGATGGGGGCACTGGCTTTTGTTTTTTCGTTAGGAGCGAATTTAAAAGAGTAGAAGATGAATTAAAAACTTGGTACATATGATAATATTTGTTTATTTGACATTTTACTATAAGGTCACAAGCATTTTAGTTTTATAAAAATTAGAGGTTTAAGTAGATTTATTTTTATAAAATTGACCTATATAAACAACTGGAAATTAATTTCTGTATTAATTTATAAAATTTAAAACATTCTTCGCCTTAATAGAAAAAAATTAACTTAGTGGTTGGATGAAAATTTATAAAAAATATGTGAGAAAACTATTATTTTTTCATATAAAAATTGCATGTATATTCTTTTTTATTATATATGTGACAAAATTAACTAAATAAAAGAAATTAAAAAGAGTTTGAGCACATTTGCCATTTTCGTACCTGTGGTTTATAGTTGCCATTTTCATCCAAATATCATTCAACTTAACAGAAAAAATAAACTAAGTTAGTTGTTTGGATGAAAATGGCAAAAAGTTACAAACGTGGGGGGCAAAATGGTACAAAAGTGTCATTTTGGACGAAAATGGCAAATGTGCTCAAACCTCAGGGGCGATTTTGGCAATTAACTCAAATCTTTTTCTAACATTTTGATTTGATTAGACGTTGAGGATAAACCGGTATTAAAAGCTCTTGTGTCCTTGGACGACCTCGGTATCTTACCAACACTATACTACGTCCACGATGGGTGCACTTGCCCATATGTGTGTTTAGTGTTAGTAAATATCGTGTTTTATAAATTTAAAACTTGGCTAAAAGTGTAAAAAGGGCTTAAAATATACATCTAAATTATAACACACTTGACGCACATCATACATAGACGGTTTTCCAGATCCTGTTCAGGATATTGTCACTGGCAGCAACCCTACTACCGTCTGACAGGCCATTGAGCTAGCTGCAACCCTTACTGAATCTCAGATCAAGAAGGCTAAACTCCACAGGAAGGGTGATAAAAAGCAAAAACAGTCTGATATCACCACTGAGAAAAAGGGCAAGAAGGCTGCCGAGTCTTCAAAGAAATCGAGGAAGCACAAGGCTTCCAAGAATTTCGCTGTTACTGCTCAGACTAACCAGGCTGCTCCTAATCAGGCAGCACAGAATCAGGCTGCACAACCTGCTGCCAAGAGGCAGTATGCGGGAAATGCACCTCTGTGCAACAGATGTAATAACCACCACCATCCACAGTTGCAATGTCGCATCTGCACAAATTGTGGCAAGTCTGGTCATCTTGCGAACACCTACCGTTTTGCTCCGAACCAAAATCAGGCAGCTCAAAACCAAGCTGTGCAAAACCCTGCCCAGAATCCTGCACGACCTCACTTTCCGCCTGGTTCGTGTTACAATTGTGGGGATCTGACCCATTACAGGAACAACTGCCCGAGGTTGGCAAATGCAAACCAAGCACCAGTTCGTGGTAGAGCTTTCAATCTTAATGCAAACGAAGCGCGTGCGGATAACGAAGTGGTGAACGGTACGTTCCTTGTTAACAACCATCCTGCTTCTGTTCTATTTGATTCGGGTGCCGATAAGAGTTTTGTGTCCTTAGCATTTGAGCCTTTGCTTTCGATGACTAGAACAAGACTAGGAAAGCCCTTGACAGTAGAAGTAGCTAGTGGTGAACCTGTTGTACTCGACTCTTTTCTTCGAAATTGCCAGTTGAATCTCAATAACCATCTTTTCCCTATCGACCTCACACCGATGCAACTCGGGAGCTTCGATATTATAGTAGGAATGGATTGGTTATCCAAATACCATGCTGAGGTGGTATGTTTTGAGAAGTTGGTCCGTATACCGCTTTCGACTGCTGAGATCTTAGAAGTTCATGGGGAGAAACCTGCAAGTGGTCTTAAGCTCATGTCTTGTACCCAAGCCCGCAAATATCTACGCAAGAAATATGTTGCTTTCTTGGCACATGTAGATAAAGGCAAGGGTAAGACTATCCAAGATATCCCTGTTGTTCGGGATTATCCTGAGGTATTTCCTGAAGAATTACCTGGTTTACCCCCTGTGCGCCAAGTTGAGTTCCGCATCGATCTCGTACCTGGTGCAAATCCCATTGCTAAGTCACCTTACTGTCTTGCACCGTCTGAGATGCAAGAGTTATCTAAGCAGCTTCAGGAGCTATCTGACAAAGGATTCATCCGTCCAAGCTTTTCACCATGGGGCGCTCCTGTCCTATTCGTGAAAAAGAAAGATGGATCTTTCAGGATGTGTATCGATTACCCTGAGCTTAATAAGCTTACCATCAAGAGTCGATATCCCCTACCTCGCATTGATGATCTCTTTGATCAGCTACAGGGTGCTACCTGCTTTTCAAAGATTGATATACGTTCTGGGTATCATCAACTTCGAGTTCTCGAAGAAGATATTCCCAAGACAGCTTTTCGTACCAAATATGGTCATTATGAGTTCACTGTTATGCCCTTTGGTCTAACAAATGCTCCTGTTGTTTTCATGGACTTGATGAATAGGGTTTGTAAGCCTTATTTAGACAAGTTCATCATTGTTTTCATTGATGACATTCTAATCTATTCTAAGACTCAAGATGATCATGAACAGCATCTTCGTCTTACAATGGAGCTCTTAAAGAAAGAACAACTTTTCGCCAAATTCTCCAAGTGCGAATTCTGGCGTAAGGAAGTTCAATTTTTGGGGCACATCGTCAACAAACAAGGTATACATGTAGATCCCGCCAAAATCAGTGCGATTAAGGATTGGGATACACCTACTACTCCTACCGAGGTTCGTTCATTTCTTGGTCTAGCGGGTTATTATAGCCGTTTCATTGAAAACCTCTCCAAGATTGCGGTTCCTCTCACTGCTTTAACTCAGAAGAGTAAAGCTTTTGAGTGGGGATCCAAACAGGAAGAAGCTTTCCAGACCTTGAAACAGAAACTCTGTGATGCACCTATTCTATCTCTGCCCGAGGGTAACGACGATTTTGTTGTGTACTGTGATGCATCCAATTCAGGCCTTGGTTGCGTTCTTATGCAAAGAAATAAAGTTATAGCCTATGCATCAAGACAGCTGAAAGTGCACGAGAAAAACTACACTACTCATGATCTTGAGTTAGGTGTAGTAGTCTTTCTTCTCAAAATCTGGAGACACTACCTTTACGGTACAAAGTGTGTAGTGTTCACTGACCACAAAAGTCTCCAGCATATCTTCAATCAGAAAGAACTAAACATTAGGCAACGACGTTGGGTTGAACTCCTAAACTACTACGATTGCGAAATTCGCTACCATCCTGGCAAGGCGAATGTCGTGGATGATGCATTGAGTCGTAAGGAGCATGTCAAGCTTCACAGTGTTCAAGTTCGATCTGACATTCAATCCCGCATAATTCAGGCTCAACATACTTGTGTTAAACAAGACTTGATGGGTAAAGAGTTGCCATGTCATACTAATCCTGAGCTTGAACTGAAAGACTTTGGGATTTTCTATTTCATGGGCCATTTGTGGGTCCCAAGTATAGACAATCTTTGCACCTTGCTAATGGATGAAGCTCACAAGTCTCGTTATTCTATTCATCCTGGTGCAGACAAAATGTATAAGGATCTTCGAACCCAGTATTGGTGGCCGGGTATGAAGAAAGACATTGCCTTATATGTTTCTAAATGCCTTACTTGCCTTAAGGTTAAGGCAGAACACCAACATCCCTCTGGATTATTGGAGCAACCAGAGATTCCAGTTTGGAAATGGGAAAACATTGCTATGGATCTCATTACCAAGTTACCGCGCACTAAAAGAGGTCATGACGCCATTTGGGTTGTTGTTGATCGTCTTACAAAGTCAGCACATTTCTTGCCGATCTGTGAGGATCTATCTGCTGACAAGCTTGCCAAGTTATATGTTGATGAGATTGTATCTTGACATGGTGTTCCGTTGAACATTATATCTGACAGAGATGCTCGATTCTCGTCTCGCTTTTAGAGAACCATGCAATCTGCCATGGGTACCCAGCTTAATTTGAGCACAGCATACCATCCGCAGACAGATGGTCAATCTGAGAGAACAATCCAGACACTGGAGGATATGCTTAGAGCTTGTGTAATTGATTTTGGTGGTAGTTGGGATTCGCATCTTCCGTTGATCGAATTCTCCTACAACAATAGTTATCAATCTAACATCAATATGGCTCCTTTCGAAGCTTTATACGGTCGAAAATGTCGTTCACCGGTCTGCTGGAATGAGATAGCTGAAGCTCAGCTTACTGGACCTGAACTCATTCTAGAGACTACAAATAAGGTCAAGAAGATTCGTGATAACCTTCAGACAGCTAGAAGCCGTCAAAAGTGTTACGCGGATCGACGACGCAAGCCCTTAGAATTTCAAGTCGGTGATCACGTCCTACTCAAGGTATCCCCTTGGAAAGGTGTGATTAGATTTGGAAAGAAATGAAAACTTGCACTACGCTATGTTGGACCATTCAAGATCGTTGAAAGAATCGGAAAAGTGGCCTACAAACTTGAGCTACCTCCTGAACTTGGAAATGTTCATCCAACATTCCACGTGTCCAATCCCAAAAAGTGTTTAGCTGATGAGAACCTCCACATACCACTTGATGAAATTCGTGTTGATAACACGATGCACTTCGTTGAGAAACCTGTGGAAATAGTGGACCGTACATTCAAACAGTTGAAGAACAAACGGATTCAGTTAGTCAAAGTTCGCTGGGAATCTAAACATGGCCCAGAGTTTACTTGGGAATGTGAAGATCATATGAAAGCGAAATGTCCACATCTTTTCCTACGAGTTTCCTCTAAATAAATTTCGGGACGAAATTTCCTGAAGTAGGGGAGACTGTAACATCTGTGCTTGTGATACCGTTGTACAATCTCTGAACAATACAATATTAATAAAACAGTGTGTTTTGATCCCAATGTTTGTTATTTATGTTTGACATTTTGCTCATGTTGATTTTTGATCGATTTTAAACTCTATATCGCTTTTTGGGGAGTTATACGCAAACTGATGCGTAATCACGATCAGTTTAACGCGACAAACACTCAGGAACAACAAAATAAGCTTAACATACCTTAAATAACCTATACATAACTTAGAAATAAGTTTTGAAGGCTTTGGTATGGCAAAAACAAGTTTATTCGCTCTCAGGGACTATTTGCGTCAACTTGCAAAAGTCTGCCGTTTCGTATGGAACCGTACAGTTCGGAACTTGATCATAAGTTAAACATACCATGTATAACCTAAACATGGCTTAGAAATAAGCTTTGATAGGTTCGGTGTGCGAAAACATGCTTATATGATCTTCCAGGGACTAAAAGTATCAAAAGCGGCGTAAGTTTGTATTTTCGCGCATATCTTACGTTCTGGCCACATCTGGACATCCAAAATTTTTGTATAGACTAAAATATTTTTATTTTAGTGATCGGCATGCAAAAATTCCATCCGTCGCTTAAATTGGTTCGTTTTCGCGTCCGTTTGAGTTTCGTCGTAATTTAACGAACAACGCGACCGTACGACCAAACGAGCCAACACCCGAGAGTTTTCCGAGCATATTTTGAGTCCTCTAAACTTTATTGACCTTGTAGAGCCTTGAAAATGGCTTAACGGGTGTCAAAAGTGCCTAAAATGGACTCGAACACATGCAGGGACCAATGTTGTAATTATATGAAACTTGCTGGTCTGCAGGTCCTTGCGGACTGTATGCCCCGGACCTTACGGTCCGTAAGGCAGGCCCAACAACCAGAATTTGATTTCAGCAATCTGTTTGATCTTTGGGGGCTGTTTGTGCAAATTCCTTGTGTGTTGAGCAAGTTTAAGTGTTCTTCAAGGCTACCAATCAGTACCTAACACATGGATGGCTATGATCTTATGCTTATTGGCCACACAAACAAGTGGAATGATCTTGTGCATCACCAACAACTATATATAGCCATCCATTTTCACTTGTTTACTTGCTCATTTCCTCTCTTCTCTTCTACATCTGCTTTGGGAGCTTCCTAATCTGAATTGGGAATTGTTTTCTTTGTAGAAAAGATAGCAAGGACTTTAGTGAGCATTCTTTCATTTCTTTTATTGCTTACTAGTTTAAAAAGTCAAACAGTGTTTGACTTTCAGTTTGACCAGTCTATGGTCAACGCAAAGTTCAGTTGAACTTTGCAACGTGATTGTAATCACGATGGTTATAATCCTTAGTGATTATACCCGCTGAATACCACGTTAACTAGGTGTAGTGACGAGTCAAAGTTTCGGTCAAATTGCGTTTTAGCACGCATTTTGCAACGGAACTACTTTTAGTAATCAACACACTTTGTTTTGATACCAAATCAGTAGGTTAAACATGTTTTGACATGTTTAACTCCTCACTATTAGTTTAGTGCTTGTTTAGGGTCGTAAGGTAAGCGGTCTAAACAACCGCTTACACTTTCGAACCCGACCCGTTTGGTCGATCTTTAGGATCCGACCAAGCTTGCTTAGTGATCATAGTTGCATAGGGAATAACCTCTGAGGTTATACCTTATGATCACGTAGGATTGGTTAGCCATTTGCTAGTTAGCTTGTATGCCCATAGGAAATGACCAAAATGCCCTTTTGAAGCATAAATCCGTATTTTGACTATGTGAACATATTTTTGACATGTAAACTGATTTAGTAACATGTTTAGGGATAATTGGGCATGTAAGACTTGGCATAGCACATAGTTAACCATCCGAACATAGTTTTACGCGAACGACGCCTTATAGTAGCTTGTACTACCATAATGTGTCGAAACGGGTCAAAAGCACTTAGGTAGACTTTCCAATCAGAATGTAGGGTCTATTAAATCATACCATTTGAGTTCATATACTCATTTGATTTATAGAACCTCATTCTATCCTATCTCCCGATTTAGGAGCCGATTTATTAACATAGTTACCTATACTACGTGTCGGTTGATTCGTGATCCTTGAAGACTTATTTGGTCTTATTCTCAAGACTATTAGGCAATCTAAGTTGAGTACATAGTTCCCCTCTTTTACTGTTTTCAAATACTTTGGGGTGATACACATGTACATACGTGTTACTTTCGTGCATTTCATGCTTTTATGACATAAACTTGCTAGTTTCACCTAGTACACTTATAGTACATGCATTCAATTGTGTTTTGCTATGTATGTTAAGCATGCTAGCACATTGATTTGTTACTCATTTGCTACATATGTTTACTTAACATATGTGCACATTGTTTTACATAACATTTCTGTTATGTATGTTTACTGAGCATGCTAGCACATTGTTTTACATGAACATTTCTACTAGGCATGTTTACTTAGCATACCAAGTACATGGTTTTTACATGCCACATTGGTTATGACATTTGGTGTGTTTAATCGGGACAATAATACATTCATTAACATTGATCACGCCGCTCGGTAGTATGTAATGGTACCATAGGAATTGACAACTCCCGTTTCCGACTTCCTAGGTTTGTTTGGAAGTTGGGAATGACAGAATCCGACTACATAATTTAGATAAACCTTTAATTCGTTTAAGGGTTTGTCGCCACAGTCACAAGGCTTGAATGTATGCGATTAACATTACTGCATAAATGTTTGTAATCATAAAGCATTGTTTTCTGCAAAAATTAACATTTGATTTAAACTTAGGTTTATTCAAAAACCTTGTTTTGTACATTTTTCCATGGTTGAGTAATTACTTGTTATTCACCATACATGACATTGTTTCATATTGGCATCATCACATAGTTTAAGTAGATGATTTCCTACTTGCTATGCATTACATTGGTTATACATGATACATGTTACACATGACATTTTTGGTTGGTTGTTAATAAGTGATTTATGTGACGGGGCTATTGTGTTTTATGATAAAAGCATGGTGGATACGCCGATGGTACTTCCTATATATAAGTGCTTTTATTGTCCCGTTGCATGAGAACACAACCAAGACCAAGGTTGGAAGCATCACAATAGACAATGAAACCGTCGTTCCCATCAGGCAATGTGAGAACAGGAGCATTGCAAAGCTTATGCTTGAGGGTTTGGAAAGCAGACTCTTGTTCGGTTCCCCAAACAAAAGACCTGTCTTTATGCGTAAGAGCGGTAAGCGGCACAACGATCTTAGAGAATCCCTCGATAAATCGGTGATAATAGCCCGCTAATCCGAGAAAAGAACGGACTTCAGACGGGTTCTTTGGCGTAACCCAACTCTTAACTGCTTCAATCTTCGCAGGGTCAACATGGATACCTTGACTATTCACGATGTGACCCAGAAATTGAACCTCTCCTAACCAGAATTCGCACTTGGAGAACTTGGCATAGAGTTGGTTCCCCTGGAGTAACTCGAGAACCAAACGTAGATGTTGCGCATGTTCGGCTTTCAATTTGGAATAAATCAAGACATCGTTGATGAATACGATGAAGAAACGGTCAAGATAAGGCTTACACACGCGATTCATCAGATCCATGAAAACCGCGGGTGCATTGGTTAAACCAAAAGGCATAACAACGAACTCGTAGTGGCCGTAACGAGTGCGAAAAGCGGTTTTGGGTATATCTTCTTCCTGAATACGCAATTGATGATAGCCTGAGCGTAGATCGATCTTTGAGAAACACGTAGCACCTTGTAGCTGATCAAACAAATCGTCGATGCGAGGTAGAGGGTAACGGTTCTTGATGGTCAGCTTATTCAATTCCCGGTAGTCGATACACATCCTGAACGACCCATCCTTATTTTTGACGAAAAGGACTGGTGCGCCCCAAGGAGAGGTGCTCGGGCGAATAAAGCCTTTTTCAAATAACTCCTGGAGTTGGTTCGAGAGTTCCCGCATTTCGGATGGCGCGAGTCGATAAGGGGCTTTGGCTACGGGGTTAGCTCCAGGAATGAGGTCGATACGAAAGTCGATATCACGACTTGGCGGTAATCCAGGAAGATCATAGGGAACACCTGAGGAAATTAACGAACCACTGGGACGTCTTTGACTTGGGCCTTCTTTTTCTTTTCCTACTCCGCTACTACTATGTTGGCCAAGAAAGCTCTGTATTCCTTGCGGAGATACTTTCTAGCTTGGACACATGACATGAGCTTGAGACCTTTCGAAGCAGTTTCACCGTACACACATAATAAATCACCATTCGCAAGCGAGAATCGAATCATTTTATCGAAGCACAAAACTTCAGCATGGTTTTCACGTAGAAAGTCCAGGCCTACTATGAGGTCAAAACTTCCGAGCTGCATCGGAATAAGGTCGATTGGGAAGACGTGATTATTGAGCTCGAGAGTACAATCACGGAGAATAAAGTTAACAGCGACAGTTCTTCCAGTAGCGACTTCGACTTCGAATGACGAGGGGAGATAAGAGCGCTTACGACTAAGGAGCTTCTCGAATTCAAATGACACAAAGCTGTATTGGCTCCTGTATCAAACAAACATGATGCATAAATACCATTTACAAGGAACGTACCATTAACCACGTTGTTGTCAGCCTGGCCTTGATGAGCGTTGATGTTAAAGGTTCTGGCGCGGGCTGCTTGTTGCTGCTGCTGAGGCTGTTGCTGCTGTTGGGGCTCTTATTTCACAACCCTGTTTGGGCACATGTTTGCAAAGTGGTTGGGGTCACCACATGCAAAGCAGACTCGAGCATTGACCGCGGGTGCTTGAGTTGCGTGTTGACCTTGCGGGGCTGGTAGTAGAGCTTGATGAGCAGTGGCTTGAACTGGGGCTTGACGAGGACCATAGCGACAATTAGCAGTAAAATGGCCATACAAATTGCAATGAGCGCAGAAACGACAGGCAAGACCCACCGGATGATGATATGAGCATGTCGGGCAGAGCGGGTGTGGACCTGTGTAAGCACGCTTTGCTGGCAGCGCTTGAGTGGCTGGTGCTAGTCGAGGATGAGACTGATGCTGAGCCGGTACGGCTTGCAGAGAAGCAGCAGCTGTAGTGACAGCACAGTTCTTGTTGCTGGAGCTGCTGTTGTGGTGCTTCTTCTTGCGGCGTGATGACTTGGATGGTTGAGCAGTGGTGGTGTCGGCGGTCGACGCAGTGGTGTCTTGATACAGAGACTTGGAGGGCTTATCCCAGAAACCAGCTTTTACTCGCTTGTCATTGATCTCGGCGGCAAGCAAGTAAGTCTCCTCAATCGATGATGTCTTGGCGGCATGAACAAAGTCGGCAAAACAATCGGGTAGAGCTCGAATGTACCTCTGGATGGCCATGTCTGAAGTCTTGACTTGGTCAGGACAGATGATGCTGAGCTGTTTAAAGCGAGCAGTCAAGGCAGCGTCATCTCCATCCTTCTGCTTAATGTTCCAAAACTCGTCCTCCAGCTTTTGGCGTTCATGGGGAGGGCAGAATTCGTCCATCATGATGGCTTTCAGCTCTTCCCAAGTCAGCTCATAAGCTGCATCATTCCCGCGTTTGTTTCGTTCGGCCGTCCACCAGTCTAGAGCTCGGGACTGGAAAACGCCGGTCGCATTTAGGGTACAAAGATTTTCCGGACAGCCGCTTTGGCGCAGAGTGACTTCGACCGAATCAAACCATTGAAACATGGCGGTAGGGCCATCTTCTCCGGTAAACTCTTTAGGTCTGCATGCCTTGAATTGTTTGAAGCTAAAAACAGTCTTGTTAGCATCTTTAGGAGCTTCGGTTTTCGACTCCTCAGAAGATTTGCTGATGTTTTCATAGACATCGCTCACAGCTTTTGCCACTTGCTTGGCGATGATAGCAGCAAGACGCCTGTCTCTCTTCTCTTGGGGGGTAAGTGGGGTTCGGTGTCCGGATGACGACATGATCTGCAACAGACATCGTCGTAGGTCTCAGACACATCAAAATCGAATCTCACCTCACACATCTACTACTTACTAAAACTCAGGAACACGTCGAAACATGTATCACATAAACACATAAGCACATAGTCACAGATTCACGTAGTCATAGAAGCACATAAGCACATAGAGCACAGAGACACATAAACATAGAAGCACATTCCTATTTGATCACAGAGGCAGTCAGAATACAGAAACCTATCATTCAAGTTCGAGTGTCGTTCGTATGTATCGGTTGCGATTAGCATATCGAGTAGCATCGTATAGTCGTATAGCATGTCAAGTAGTATAGTATAATCGTATATCATAGCATAATATCGTCTAAAATTGCAACGACTTGTTAGCGTCTTGAGATAGAATAGCAATGCGAGTCGTGCGTGTCGATCGAAGTGATAGCAAAAATCGGATAATTCTCCAAAAATTTAAACACATAAACAGATATATACACATAAAACATATAAAATCGACGAATGATCAGAGTAAGCAATTGCGGGCTCAGAATCGAAACACATAAAATCAAGAAATAGATTGTCTGCGGCTATTAGACGTTGACTACCCAAAGCGATTCGACTATTCACAATAGACTTGTCGTCACATTTCGACTGTCGGGATCGTGTCTCTGCCTCGTTTCTTGGGCATTCAGCATGCATTCCCTAGGTCATACTCGTGAGTTCAGGTCGTTGGAGTCTGTCGAGGCTTTGGTGAGATAAAATAAAAATTCAGAGCAAGTTGTCAAAGTTAGGGTTTCACCCCTAGCTTAGCAACTTTTTCCTTGCTCTAGAAAAATTGAGGAGATTATTCATCAAAATATGGATTTCACTCCTGATTTGGTATAATTCTCCTTGTTCATTATTGAAAATAATGAGGAAATCATTGATAAATTGATAAAATCGGCATTGACCAAGCAATTTAGTCGAGAGTTTACGGACACCTAATCCCGACTAAATCGCTTGCCTCTATTTGAAAATTCGAGTGCAGTGATAGCGAGAAATAGCTGGGTATAGCACATAAGTTTGGTCTGTTGGTTCCTAACTATAGTCTAGGTCTCTAAGACAGCGACCCGGACTAGGTCGTGTCTAGCCTAATTCCCTATAGTTATGGCTCTGATACCAATCTGTCACACCCCAATCGATGGCGGAATCATCGGGGCATGGCACTGAGCGAAACAGATTGTCCAGAAGTTTCCATAACAATTAGTATTGCTATTCAATTTATATAATACGTCCCATACCGTACCTTAAATAGCAAACAAATTTTTACAGATAACATTAAGTCAAATATTCTGTTCCGACAACTCAGATTTAAAATATAAGAATTGTTCAAATGCTTCTAGAGACTCGATCTGCAAGATCTACAGACAACTATGCTCTAGACGCTTATTCTAAGCTCGCCTTCCTAGCAGATAAGCATCCTAATTGCCTGTCACATACGTTAAAATAAAGTCAATACATAAACTGTAAAGGTGAGCATACAAGTTTGATAATAGCATGTAGAGTTCGAAATAGTTTAGGCATAACCAACACGTACACAGAGGAAAACGAAGCATGTTAATTATCGACATGGAACTATCGATACCAATGGCTGCGGGTTGACTGCCGGAGGCAGTTCGCAATACATGATTACCACCGTAATCCATGCAAGTAATGGTCCTTAACAACCCCCGTGTGAACGGGTGCTAAGTCTAAACTCTAGTACTATCGTCGTTAAGGCAGGTAGAAAGCATTCCACGTGTAAACATAACAATAAGCATTCATTTAGTTACGTAATACATGCAGAACGGTTAGCATTTAAATAATTGAGTAGTGTGTTCGATTGTGATTTAGATAAGTAACGTATGTAACACCCAAAAGTGCTAAAGCAAAAAGGGTTCGAGTATACTCACAGCGGTTGATGGATTGAAGGGAGCTCTTGAGAGTAGGGTTAGCCTGAATAGTTCGATAGCATAACGATGAGTAATGCGTAAAACGAATACAAGTGTTGATGGGTCGAACAGCCTGGTCGATCGAACGGTAGATTCGATCGGACGGGTTATTCGTTTGGTTTGACAGTCCGTTCGGTCAGCCTGTTCGGTCGGCCGGTAGGCTCGATCGGTTGGGCTGTTCGAGTGGATTGTTTCTTCCTTTGTGTAGGATGTGTTTGTGTATGATGGATTATCCTTTTGAAGTTTTCGTTGTAGTATTTGAGAACATTGAAGTGTCCTTATCTTTCAGGTCGATCGATCGAACGGGCCGTTCGATCGGCCGGCTTAACCGATCGGTTAGGTACCGCAGTAATAAGTCCTCAGCAGGATGTCACCTGATCGGACGGCATGTTCGATCGGGTGGCACTCCAATACGTCGAACGAGTTGAAAATCGATTAATTGTTGAAGCATAGTATCTCATGATCTGAAGAGTAATTCAAATCAAACCGTAGTTCGATCGAACAGCACTTCGTTCAATACTAGGCTTCATGAAATTGTTAAAGTGTGGGGCCATGTACTAGCCGATCGGCTGGCCTGGTCGATCGGCTGACATGTCCGATCGGTTGGGCTGTTCGTTCGAACAGCCTGTCCGATCGGTCAGCATCCTGACCTGGTCGGCCTGTTCGTCTAACACTTGGCTGTTCTGATTGCTTGATGTTATATCGAGGTATTTTGACAACGAGCTGAACCATGGAACCTTCGTTCTTACTTGTTTCCCCTGCTCGGACAGGAATCACCCAAGTCCTGCCGGTGAACTGGTCGGAACGGTAGTTTGACGTTTAACCCGAAATCGGTGAACCTTGTAGATAGAATCCGAATCTTGAACCACACAACTATTAGAATGATTAGTGGGTTGGCTCAAGCTCCGTTTCCACCGGTTTGAAGGCATTGAGTGTAAAAGAGTTGAAAGAAAGTTGGAAAATCCATCTTTCCATCCTTTACATCGTGTAAATGTTTAGATCTAGGATAGATCTTTGTTTGTTTATGTGGAAATCGGCTAGATCCAAGTGATTCTTGGTGGATTGAGGCCAAAACATGAAGTTCTTCAAGAACACCATGATGACATCATCCTAGAACACTTAGATCTTGATGATTTCACTGTTAGAAAATCGAGATTTGAAAGATAGAAAGGTGTAGGAGCGTGCATTGATCAAGAAAGTACAAGATTTAGGATGAAATCTTACCGGGATTGAGAGAAATCTGAGAAATAGTGAAGAACACGAGCTGGTCGGTCAGAGAGTTTCCAAAAGTGGAAAGAATGACAATGACAGGGCTATTTATAGGCTTCCCAAAGAGGAAAGGGCTGGCCGATCGGCCAGGCATCCTGATCGGACAGCCTGCTCGATCGGACAGTCCGTCCGATCGGCTAGGCTGTTCGATCGGCTAGGAGCCTGATCGATCAACAGCCTGTTTCGAGCGTTCGGTGCGACGATTTCTGATATTTCGATTTCGATTGAAGGCGATACGAATACGATAGAGTTTCCTATTCAAATTACTTTTAATCCCAACCACTATATCTACATACAAGCATCTATATTTCACAATATCTTTTCGCCACCATTGATCATAATTCGATTTCTACTGAGTTCGATTGAGTTTCGAGTTTCGATTCGATTGATTACCACACATAACATAAAGTAAACACGCACATGTAACACATAAGGCACACACACATATAATATCACCAAAGTTGCACAATTCGAGTTTCGAGTTCGATGATGATTCGATTAGCTTGATTATTGATTGATTGACTTTATCGCATTGTTACTTCCTACAATTCACAGTCGTAATGCGGTTCGCGTCGATAAGTAAACTTCGATTAATTCGATTACTTTGATTAATAACACTTACTCCACATAATACAACTAACGTAAACGCAAACATAAAATAGACTAACTATGGTCAAAGGAGTCAATCTTGACTTTGACTTTGACATTCGGTAACACGGGGTGTTACAATATGGAGTTTGGGGATGTGATATCATTCGATGCAACTTTCAAGACAAACAGGTAAGTGTTTCAAGACAAACATGTTTTTTACTAATTTTTGCATGTTATATGACTTCCTGAACTTGTAATATCGCATGTGTAGACATTTTAAGAGGTGGTGTTGAATATATCGCATGTTATACTGTTTGTTTTCGCATGTGATTTTTGTCTATTTCGCATGTTTTCAATGTGTTTTCGCATGTGTTTGTTCAGGTACAAGATGGTATTTGTTCCGTTCACTGGCATTGACAACCACTGTCGAAATGTAACACTTGGAGCTGGGTTGTTGGCATCGAAGAGCATTGAATCATATAAATGGCTTCTGAATTCATTCTTAAAGTCATTTGGTCTGCAGCCAAAGGTTGTAGTGACGGACCAAGACCCTGCTATGAAACAGGCTATTGAGGTGGTTTCCCCTAACAGGAGACACAGATTGTGCATGTGGCACATAATGAAAAAAATGGCAGATAAGGTATAGCATGCTATATTGTCTTTCGTTAGCGTTTTTTTTATAATATAGATTTTGTTATAGGCTGATATAAAAAGCATTTATTGTTATAGGTTGGACACGAGTTGTGCAATAACGATGAGTTTAAAAGGAGGATGTGCGACATTGTATGGACTGATTCCATTGAGCCCGAAGAATTCGAGAGACAGTGGAAGTTGGTGATGATTGAGTTCGGTCTCACTGAAGACAAATGGATTGATGATAAGTTTTCGATGAGAAACATGTGGATTCCAGCTTTTTACCGGCACGAGCCAATGTCTGGACTTATGAGAACAACTTCAAGATCAGAGAGTGAGAACCATTTTTTTTGCCAGGTAGCTAATTCACAACTCACTCTCGTAGAGTTTATGAATCATTTTGATGGTGCAATGGATGTCCAAAGGTTCAATCATAGAAAGAATTATCATATTTCAAGATATACTGAGCCTGCTGATTGGAGCGAAACTACATTGGAAAAAGATGCTGCTAAGATATACACCAGGTCCATATTGTTTGATCAGCAAATAGAGATTTATGGAACAATTTCTGAATGTCTGCCAATGGACACCAAAATAGAGGGTCCACAGATCAGGATATTGTTGAAGGACTTTAAAGCCCATGGAGATGGTTTATTGGAGGTATTATAGCATATATATATTTCAAACATGAGATTTTTGATAACTTATATGCGAATTTCATTTTTTAGATCATGATTTTGCAATATGCGATTTTGATATACTCATGCGATTTTAAATTTTATACATTTAAATGATTTTTAGACATGCGAAATTGTTATGTTACACATGCGATTTTAATTTTTTAATATATATATATTTTTGGTTTTCCTAGGTGTGGTTCAAGAATCTTGAAAATGATGTAACTGCACAATGTAGCTATTTGCGTTTTGAGCAGTATGGGCTGCTATGCAAACACATCTATTTTCTTTTCAGGATGTTTGGTGTTAAAAAAATACCAAACAAATATGTTATGAAGAGATGGACGAAGGATGTGGTGCCGAATGAGTTATATGTGAAGTACAATCTAAATGTGGGTGGCAAGGATGTGCAACACAAGGCTAAACGTATTGCTCGTGAAATCATCCACACAGGGGAGTATTTGGTTAGCAATTTGATTTCCGACCTTGATCAACTTGTTTTAGTGAGGGATCAAATGATGCAGCTTAGAGAGAGAGTTGATCAGAGTCGTATAACCAAGCAACTTGATCCAAAATTTGACCGATTTTCAAAGTTGATTGGTTATCAACAACCAGTTACTAATGCTCCTCCTACTGTCCGTGTGTCGGCTGGTATAAGAAACAAAGGTCGTGGCTCACATAAAAGGATTAAATCCAAGAAGGAACAAATGATTGGCCGCAAAGGAAAAAAGGTCAAGGACATGTAGTGTATGCAATGAAAAAGGTCATGATATTCGGACTTGCGAGATTCTTAAAGCCAAACAACAAGGCAAACAGCAAAAAAAGAAGATGAAGGGCGTCCATATTGAAAATGTTCCCAGAGACAAAGATAACGAGGTCGAAGACGACGAAGAGGAAGATGAGTTTGAAGATTACAGTGGTAATAGTGATGATGGATCTGAAGAAGAAGATCAGTGGGAGGAGCTTTCAGAAGATGATGAGGATGAGTAATTTTTTTTAAATGTAAATGCGAATTTATACGAAACACATGCGGTTTTATATTCATCTGTGTATATCATTTTTCACATGCAATTTTAGTATATAAACATGCGATTTTATATGCATCAGTTTATATGTAGTCTTATATGCGATTTCACTTTTAATACATGCGATTTTGAGTGGTCATGTTTTTTTGTGGCAAAGATTTCTAAATCATTCATGCGATTTTATATTATAATCAAGGATAAGATTTGTTCAAAACATATACCCAAAATATAAAATAGTTGTTATTGTCTAACACAGCTACAACCATAAAACGATTAAACAGAAATTTAGTTACTTGAAGCAAAGATTTTGTCACGTTCAGTAGAGCTGAACTCCATCTTCTCCTTCATAGTGTTTAGAGCATCTTTCAGGAAAGAGTAGGCTAAGTCATCAGCTCGAGATTGCTCCTTTTTGTGTTTCAAAGCTGCATCTCTGAAGCTTGATGGTGGTTCTTCAAGTAGTCTCTCCCACATCTCTTGATTTTTCTTTATTTCTTCAAGAATTTTCCCCTGTACATCAAGAACCAGATGAGAAGAGTTGACATCGGTGCTTATTTCTGTCAATGTGCGAGTTGACAATAGCTCTTTTATTGCAATGTTTTTGATTTTTTCTGAATCTTCAGATGCCATTTTTGTTGGTCTGTTGTGTGTGTTTTTTTCGTGTTCTATTTCTTAATATGGAAGGTAGTTATATATGTGTTTTTTTATATTAAAATAGTAAATTTATTATGTAGGTAGGGTGGTAAGTTCAGTAGTATTTATTGTAAAATTATCATTACATGTCAAATTACAGTCACATTGGTAATAAATTGAGTTTTTTTTTTATATAAAATAGTTCTATTTTAGTTATTAATTCGTGATTTTTTTTGCATTTTTTAGGACAAAGTAATCTGTAAGTATTAGCGGTGTTTTATTCAAAATCGCATTTGAATCGAAAACAAATTCGCAAACTTTAAGATATCAAAAAGATAATTAACTTTTTTCTGAATTCGCATGTGCAAAAGTATGAATTCGCAAACCATAAGAAATTTCAAAGATTATTAACTTTTTTTAAAATCGCATGTGTAAAGTCATGAATTCGCACATCATATGGCATCTAAAGTGTTTTTTCACATATAATGTTATATGAATTCGCAAACTTTTCAAAAACCACAACCTTTCTTTTTGTTTGAAGTGTTTTTCGCACATTTGATATGTATTTTGCATATTTTTATTTGATTTTCACCCTGCATCATCTTCTTCTATAGTCGGTTTATCGATTTGTTTCAGTTCTGAACTTCCAAATTCAGCAGAAGTTCAATTCGCAGGAGGATTTGGTGAATAAGAATCGATCGATTTTTACTTATTCCATTTTTAATACGGTTTTGATTAAGAATCTTACGGTATGATTTTGAGGTTTTGTTTGCTGATTATCAGGGTTTTTTGATTTCGTAATGGACGATTTTAACCTTGGCGGTTTCATATATATATATATATATATATATATATATATATATATATATATATATATATATATATATATATATATATATTTGATTAATTTAATAGTTAAGCACGGGGGTTAATTGAGATGATCTGACGGCTGTGGTTATAGCGTACGTAATGTACGATTAGGCCTATTGTATGATAACCGGCCTCCACACACACACACACACACATATATATATATATATATATATATAGGGGACCGCTAAAATGAAAACCACCTCCAGTTGTAAGAACTGCGCGAACCGAACCACTTTCTAGCCATTAGATCAAGATGATGGATGGATGAGATTAAAAGAATTTAAAAATAATATTAAGTATTTTTTGTCTTATTATGTCTTTAATATTTTAATTGAAAAGGGTATTTAAGTAAAATTACTTTTTTGTCTTTTTATATATATTATATTTAATTGTTTTTTCTCCTATTCATTAATTGCTTTTTATTACTTTTATTTTTTAAACTAATTTCTTTATTAAAAACATTTTTAAATTCAGATTTTTTTAAAAGATTTTTATACTTTTTACAATTTAAGTTTTACGTTAAAGTTTTTACGTTTTTTTGACGAGCCGTTTTTAACGCGACGTTTTTTACGCGCCGTTGTTTACGCGCCGTTTTTTACGCGCCGTTTTTTTTACGCGCCGTTTTTTACACGTTTTTTACGCGCCGTTTTTTCGACGTTTTTTAACGCGCCGTTTTTTCAAGCACCGTTTTTTCAAGCACCGTTTTTTTTACGCGCCGTTTTTTACGCTCGGCTTATTCACGCGTCGTTTTTACACCCGGCTTTTTCACGCCTCATTTTTTCACGCCCCGTTTTTTACGCGCGGCTTTTTCACGCGTCGTTTTTTCAACGCGACTTTTTTTACGTTAACGTTATTTACATTTTACGCGCCGGTTTTTTACGTTAATGTTTTTTTACGTTTTACGCGCCGGTTTTATACGTTAACGTTTTTTACGTTTTACACGTCGGTTTTCTACGTTAACATTTTTTACGTTTTTACGTTTTACGCGCCGGTTTTTCAATGACATTTACGTAAAACTTTTTACGTTTTACTAAAAAAATTTACGTTTTACGTTTTACCTAAAACTTTTTACGTTTTACGAAAAACTTTTTACGTTTTACGAAAAAAATTTACGTTTTACATAAAACTTTTTACGTTTTACGTAAAACTTTTTACGTTTTACGTAAAACTTTTTACGTTATACGTAAAACATTTTACGATATACGTAAAACTTTTTACGTTTTACGTTTTACGTAAAACTTTTTACGTTTTACGTTTTACGTAAAACTTACGAAAAAAATTACGTAACACTTTCTACGCTTCACTTTTTTTACGTTTTACGATAAAAAGTGTACGGTTTACGTTAAAAAGTTTTACGTTTTACGTAAAAAAGTTTACGGTAAACTTTAAAAAGTTTACGGTTTAAGTTTTCTTTCTTTTACAAAAACCTTTTTACACAAAAACAAACGCACCCAGAAAATCGTTACTCGGTAGGTATCTCAGATAGTTTGCTATCATCATCGACGCCTAAAAAAATTAAAAAACCCAACAAACAAAAATAAAAAAGAACGCGTGGATTCTGGAAAAAAAAGAAGTTTTGGCTCAGATTTTCCGAACATCAGAGGCTGCAAAGTGGGGTTGCGGGTTCAAAAACCTACCCTCCACCATTCTTGCCATGCCCTCGTCATCAAAAATATGCGAGTTTTTTTTTTTTTTTTTTTTTTTTGCATCATCATCACCCCCAAACCCAAAACGGATCAAAACCCACATATTCAAACATTCAAAAGCACCTGATGAACATCATTCAAAACATACTCAACAGATTCAAACAGATTCAACAGATTCATAAAGCACCATATTCAACAGAATCAAAGAAAACCCAGCAACAATAACAACCATACATGATGTACATACCCAAAAATCAAATCAAATGAAACCCCAGCAACAATAATGAACATCATTCAATAGAATCAAACCCACCAAAATGAACAGACCACTCTTTTTTACAAACCCACCAAAATAATCAAAACCCACCAAATTTCAAGTAGAAAAAAAACCCAAACTTTTTGAATCAAAGAACCCCAATCAAAACAGAAACAAATCAAACCTTTGGGCAAATCATCAAGAATCAACAACACAGGAGGAGACCGAGACCTCCGCCGCTCACGGCGGCGCTGCCGCCGGCCCACCACCCAGCCATCGAACCGCCACCACCAGCCTTGAACCAACTAAACCACCACCGCCTCCGCCTCTGCACAACTCCCACCAAACCACCGCCCCCACCTCCGCCTTCCGCCGCCCCCACCACCGCCTTCCGCCCCCTGCTCCTTCATTCTTTCTTAGAAAAAACCCTAAACACCTACTGATCCTACATCTGCACACTCCTTCCATCCCCGATTTCCCCTACAAACACAGAAAAATGGAGAAAAGTGGGAGAGAGTGCCGCAGAAGAGAGAGAAAGAGAGATTCGAAGTGGGGGTGTGGCGGCGGATGAGGGGCTTCAACATCGACTGTAACCGCCGGAGTGGGGCGTGTGGCGGAGGGGCTCTGGGTTTCGCCGGGGTTGGGTTTTTTGGTTTGGAGAGATGAACATCAGGAGAGAGAGAGAGGTTGATTTAATAAGGTGGGAGATAAAGGAGTCTGACAAATTTAATGGAGGAGAGAGGGTGTGAAATTGACATTTGGGGTAAAAAGACCTAAAAGCCCTTTTAGTTGGCACAATGTTATTGGTTGAGAGTGGTTCTCGCGGTTCTTACAACTGGAGGTGGTTCTTATTTTAGCGGCTCCCTATATATATATATATATATATATATATATA
This sequence comes from Helianthus annuus, assembly GCF_002127325.2. NCBI lineage: Eukaryota > Viridiplantae > Streptophyta > Magnoliopsida > Asterales > Asteraceae > Helianthus > Helianthus annuus. Next base: position 72,871,500 of record NC_035442.2, on the reverse strand, counting down.
TAATGCACCATGGACACAAAAAAAAAACAATAGACAATAGCTAGTTGTCACTAATCACATAAATTGTTTGGGCCACATATAGTATCTATTGTAACCGAATATATATGAGGTTTAAAAAATATATATAATGCACCATAGACACCAAAAAATTCCCCAGTACCAGTTGTCACTATTAGGGATGTTCATTTTTAACCGAAACCTAACCCGAAGTTGAAGCCACCCGAACCCGAATTAAAGAATACCCGAAAACCCGAACCTGATAACCCGAACCTTAAATGGGTCGGTTATCGGGTAATTTTTTCCCAACAAAAAACCCGAAGAACCCGACCCAAAGAACCCGAAGGAACATTTAATGTCTTTTTTTGGTAGATGTGTTTTGGTTTAGATTTTTTGATATCTAAACCATTATGTTTTAGGACATTTGAATATGATCATATCTTAGATGATATTTTTTTAAGTAGAATGATGAATTTTAATTATATTTTGCGTAAAAAAGAAATATTTTTTTAATATTACATCTAAACCCGAAAACCGAACAACCCAACCCAAACTAGACCGAACCCGATCAACTCGAGCTTTAAATGCTTCGGTTATCGAGTCATTTTTTCCAGCCAAACACCCGAATAACTCAACCTAAAAAACCTGAAACCCGAAGAACACCCCTAGTCACTATTCCGGTCGTACTTTAAAAAGATATCTATTCTATCTACTATAATAAAAGAAACCAAGTTTTGGACACGTGTCATTCATTAAAGCCATCTATTTTTATAGATAATTAATATCAAAAAAAGATAATTATACAATTAAATTTAATATAAATTTAAACAATTCATATAGGAGATAATATATATAATATTTTAAAATAGAGTAAATTACAAAAATCGTCCTTTATGTATGTCACTTATTGCAAACTGTGTCATTTTTCTTCAATAATTATAGAAAACGTACTCGATGTTTGCAAACTCTTGCAAATTATGTCCTTTAGCCCTAACTCAGTTAATTTAAATGATTTATTTATTTTATTAAACTAAAATAGTTAAGGGTAGAGCCTATTTAAAAATGTTTAAAAGGTGTTTATTAGTTTTATACTTATATTTTCGTGTTCAATTCTCAACTCAAATAAGGTAATCACTATGTTTACGTGACATTTATAAGAACAATCACCGCAATCACCCCATCTATCATATATCGAGTATATCCGTTAGTTTTTTTTAGATATAATTTTTTATTAGATTCATTCAACCCATGTAATAAACGAGATTTTTTTAAAGATATAACATTTTTATTTTTTACTATACAAAATTACATTTATGGAACTCGTGTAATACTCGGGGTTTTAAAAATATAACTTTTTTTATTATGTAGTATATAAAATTAGATTTATTCAATACATATAATACATAATATTTATAAAGATATAACTTTTTATTGTTTGGTATATAAAATTACATGTGTTGAACCCGTATAACACAGCCTCCCGCTTTAGTCTCCCTAACGGTTGAACTTAGTCTCGTTACTCAGCTCGACGAGGTTCTTAAAAATGTAACTTTTTTATTATTTAATATATAAAATTAAATTTACTCGACCCATACAATACACGGGGTTCTTAAATATATAACTTTTTTTATTATTTAATATATAAAATTACAGTTATTCAACCAATGTAATAAGCGAGATTTTTAAATATATATTGTTTTATTATTTAGTATATAAAATTGCATTTATTCAAAACGTGTAATAAACGAGATTTTTAAAGATATATTTTTTATTATTTGGTATATAAAATTGCATTTATTCAACCCGTGTAATACACGGGGTTCTAACCTAGTATAATATATAATAAAAAATAAAAAAAAGGAATATTGAAGGAATAAGATGAGGAGTGTGATCAGAGTAACTTAACCGAATAATCAAACAAATCTAAAATCTAACAATCATTAAATTAATTTTTATATGATTTATGAAAATAAAAAAAATTATATGTTAGTAACGTTTTCTTTTGTTGTCTTGTTATTTAGTCCAAAAACTTGATAGAAGGAACGAATTAGTATATATATCAAATGATAACATAGGTTTGCTACAGTATTCAAGGATATTTTCGTAATTTCAATCTTCATGCAATTCTTTCAACTATATAGGTTACCCACCAGGCCACCACCACCGACGCTCTTCCATCTGCTGATTGACATCACCATCACCATAGATCGTCTTCCATCTGCTGCTGCTGCTGATCATCGGGTAGCTCCAGAGTAGGTTACGCATCACCGCCACAACGGAACCCCTTTCATCTGCTGCTGATCATCGTTGATTGAGACCATCACCACTACCGACCTCTTCCGTTTAATTCTTAGAGATAGAGAAGTAGAGAGAGGGGGTAGAGTGAAGGGAAGCCGGAAGAAGAGTCGGCCATGGCCTTCGACCATCTTCCTCCTGATTCCAGTGATAGAAATAGTAGCTTATGACAATGGGTTCGGTTGTATGTGTTATGGTGATAGCGGCGATTCCGGCTAAATGAGGTAACAATGGTGGTGGTTGTGGTCGAAGGTGATGACGATGGGTAAGTGTACGGTGATGAAGACGGTGGCTTGAGGTTGTAAAGGTGACAGCAGCGATGTTGATAAAGAACAGGGGTGATGATAGTGGTTTCAGCGAAGGGTTGTGGCGCTTTTGATGGCGGTGAACAGTAATGGCGGTGATGATTTATGATGGTTGCAGCTGGTGTCGGGTGCTATTACATGTACCAGCTTCATCTTCATATGTTGATTTGTAGAGCGAGTAAGTGACAGATTGTGTGCTTTTATCTTTAGGGTTCTTTTTTGGAAGAGATAAGTACCAAATAATGTTGGGATGAGTTTTTGATTTGTGGTCTTTTTATCTTCAAATACGAAGATAACGAGGGTGATTTTGGATTTGCATTAAATATTGACTAAAAAGTTATTGATTTTTTTTTTTTGAAGAGATAAGTATCATTTTACTTTATTTTTTTCTTTTGAATTGTATTGCATTAAATATTGACTAAAAAGTTATTGATTTTTTTTTGTTAATTTAATCATTTATACTGTTTATATTTAGTATCATAATTTACCTACATTTGTATATAAAAACCATAATTATGTTTGGCAATTTTCTACATATATGTATTAATAAAAATACATAAGAAAAATCATGAATGCACTTTTAACTCCTAAATTTTCAATATGAAATAAGCGTATATTATGTGATAGTGTATTTGTTGGGATTGAACCCTACCAAAGGAACAGATAATAAAAGCCAAAACTGGATCACAGCAGTAGATTCAGAATAAGCAAATGTTTGGTTGAAAGTCTCTCCCCTTGAAAGTGGTTTCAACATCTGCTGACCTCCTATCTGCTGATCATGCAAACTGCTGATCAAGACAAAGTCTGATAGAAGAACTAAAGCGTTGCTGCTCAATCTACTGCCATGCTTCAAGCACTGCTGATCTGTGACAACCCTCACTAAACCAGGTATCCGTACGAATTAATTAATAAATAATTGCTGCTTAATTACTGTGCTTAACTGAAATTGCCAATGAACTGCTACTTGATTTCTAGCACTTGTATATTCCTGCATCATACTTTGATTGCCGTCACTACATTATTTACAAGTTGAACCTTAGTGACAAACCTGATGCACAAAAGCACAGTAGCATTAGAACGGATAACCTATTGAACATGCTGATAAAGCCAGCACCAGGCAGACACTGCCTCTAAGGGCCTGTATGAGCCAGAAATATTTTACTACACCCATAGTGTGTGTAGGGATACAAGGGTTGTAAAATTGCGTCTCTAGGAATAAGATATAATGATTGGATGTGCCTAAAACGTACTCTAAGCATGAAACACAACACTTTTATTTAACAGACTAGCTTCTGGCTAACTAATAAAGTGCCAAAACATGGGGAAGTATTCCTGACACTTTTGGAAATAAATTGTGTCACTAAAAATATTATTAACGACGCTTAAAAGCTTATTTAAGCACTTTAACGGATTACCATCCAACCGAACAACCGGACTAAACCCGGAACATGAAAATATGGCCAATAATATTATTGATCTTTTTCTGAGCCAGTTAGGGTCCCTGATTATCCTAACACCCGCTATAGAACGCATCACACCACTAACCGAGTTAACCCCTAATCTAACTTGGTTTAAAGTAACTAGACTCTAACCATCCACTTGAAATCGAACCAAATGACCCCCCCCCTTGGCCGATCGGTCACATTGTGACCAAGACTTGTACCATTTTGATTATTATAATGGCTCATGCTTAATATCAAGGTGACATAATAACCATTGGATTAAGATCTTGGATTTGCCTATAAATAACAACACTAAACACATGAGTTTATACACACCACACTTCACCACAAAACTCCTTCTCTCCTCTCCTCCCAACTCTCGGCCGAACACCCACACTTCCATCCATCCATTTTCGAGTCTTGTTCAATCCATTCCAAGCATATACAAGCTTCAAGGATCACGTATTGGGAGTCTTGGAGCAAACGGAAGCGGAAGGACCTCGTTACCTTGCTTTTATCCATCACATTTTCGCCTAGATTCTTCCCTAGCCCCGAGCTAGAGGTATAACACTTAAAACTCATTCTCGAACATATCTAAAGTGGTTAATAAGATTTGTAACGGTTAAAAGTCGGAAACTTGCATTTTGAATCTTTAAAGTTTACTAAAACATGAAGATTGATGGTTAAAAGCTTAATACTTGTGTAAAAGTTGTAGTATTTGAAAGTGGTGATTATTTAGTCCCGATCTACGATGTGGTGGCTCGGATCATCGTTTAACCCGACTTTGTTAAGATCATAGATCTTGACATAAGCTTGTTTCTATCAGTACAAGGGTTAAAAGGTGAAACTCAACCACACGAGAAACATGAACTTGTGTAAAAGTATTTTTACTTGTAAAATAGTGTTTAAAACTAGCGGATCTACGAATGTACAAGTGGTATTTTCGTAGAACCAAGTGTCGAGAAAATCATGTTTTATAAAAGTTGGATGACACACTAACAAATATGATTTTTACAAACCACAAGTGTATAAACACTTGTGAAATGAAAAGTTTCGACAAAATAACAATCTTTGAGAAAGATGACGGGAAGTGGTAAAGGATGATTTATCCTAAAAACGAGGTTTTTACAAGATTTAGTTATTTTATACAAAGATCCACCAAATATAAGGGGATCTACACTGTAGTTTTCGGAAAAACTACAAGTTCATGTAATAATGCGATTTACATACTTGTCGACTAGTTTGATGTGTCGGAAATTGATTGATTGATTTAAAGAAGTGTTGAAATGATTTTGTAAAAGAAAATGATACGCTAGAAAGCGTGGCCACCTCCAGTTACAGGGGAAACTCTGGCGAAATTTTTCTAAAATCTAACACTTAGAATTATTTACAAGTGTTAGAATTATTTTTGATATGTTTTCAAAATATATTTCGCCACGACTTTATTTACAAATATTCGGAGGTGGGATTTTCACAAAACTAAACGTGATAAATATATATTTGGTAAATATATTTTTCACAACACTGTTTATGATTATTTTGTGAAAATATATAAATATTATTTTTAGAGTAAAAATAATATTTCGAACGATAACAAGACCCAAAATAATACAAACGCTTACACGACAAACATATAAGTTACAACGGTAATTATTATTACCACACGATGACTAAAACGTAACTTACGCATTATTTTGGAAGTATTATGTGAAGTGAAGATATGATATTTTTGAGAAAAATATCTATATTTTGGAAGTAGAAGTAAAAATATATTAAGTGGGACTTAATGATATAATACGAATACACATGTATTAAATCCCCCATCCTTGGGAAGGAGATTAACTATCAAGTACATGCAAAATATAAACACGAAATAGTTGTCTAACTATTTCCCAAAAACTTAAACTATAAAGCTAAGGCACGGCCATCCGTCTAATAGAATTAGCACATGTAGGTCGTTGCACAGCTGCCTGACATTCGGAGTACTTGGTATAGCGACGCACTGACTGTGAGTTCATGTCCCCCTTTTCTCTTAACTGTTTTCAGTTTTCTAAACTGCGGGGGTGAAATACATGTTACATTGATTATGAATACTTTATACATGGTATGGTTAGCGTAAGGAGGTTTGTTACTTAAGATCATGTGAGTGGGTAGGCGGAAACTTGAGGCCATTAATCCTCATGGTAGGACCGAGGGACAGGAGCGGTAGATCTATCTGGGTGTAGCGAGCCCAGCCCCAGGTCCAGCATAACGGACCTCGGGGTGACTTAGTGCCCGACGCATAAATCCGCTAGGTTTGAGTCTTCCTACTTGCACTTCACACATATCAATGGCCTTGCAAACCATTGGTGATCTCTTTTTCCTTATTTGCTACATACTAGGATTTTTGATAAATACAAAGGTTTATTTACTCACTTTCGCATGAACTCGCTCAACATTATTGTTGATTTTTCAACTTACATGTATTTCAGGGAATTAAAGATCTGGCACGGTATGGCATGTTTTCTGCTGCATTAGTCACCGAGGTCATCCAGGGTTCGGGGAATGTGACTCTTTCCTGGACAAGTCACAGTCCTTGAATCATGTTTATGTTAAGATTGAATTTGTAATGTTTTGAACAAGTGTATGGTTGATAGGGTGTTAACCCGTTAAGACAATGTTATGGTATTTTTATGGATGATCTTGCATATTTTAATTCATATAGATAGCTTTGTTATGATTAAGCTATGGTATTAAGAAGTCACACCAAATTAACCACGCTTCCGCAAAGCCAGGGTGTGATAGCTTGGTATCAGAGCTCTGATCATAGCGAACTAGGATTCCTTCTCGAGTCTAGACTATGATCAATAGGGCTCTCACGAAAACATTTTTACTGCATACCACTTAAGTCCAGATCAAAAACCTTTTTATAAACAAATGTTGAGCGCATTTTATTTATTATTTTAGGCTCAGTCTGGGAGGCTAAGGCTCGGTCTGGGAGACTGAGGCTCGGTCTGGGAGGCCGAGGCTCGATCTAATGGATCGAGGAAGTTGTCTAGTGGGACTAGGGAGTCAGTCTGGGAGGCTGGGAGATTTGGCTAGTGGGACTAGGGAGTCAGTCTGGGAGGCTGGGAGATTTGGCTAGTGGGACTAGGGAGTCAGTCTGGGAGGCTGGGAGACTTGGCTAGTGGGACTAGGGAGTCAGTCTGGGAGGCTGGGAGAATTGGCTAGTGGGACTAGGAAGAGCAGTCTGGGAGGCTGGGAAGCTAGTGGGACTAGGAGAATTATGTGATATTTTACTTGGTGACTTATGTGACTACCTGATTGTATGACTGATTATTTGTGCATATTTGTGCTTGTGTTACAGACACATGGACTCACCAGGCACAGGTGACTCGGACACCACTGGACCCCTACCTATCGTATCTGATGACCTGCCATCTTCGGAGCATGAGGTGCATACATCTGATTCCACCAGCACGGATGACGACGATTTCCAGCCCTTCGCACTACCCGAGGGAGCTGATGAGCCTGCGGATGGCCCCCCTGCTGAGTACTTACCCCTAGTTGTGATTCCGGCTCCTATTCCTTTAGCCGTCTATCCCGCATATGACTTACTACTTGACGTCGAGGCTGACGGCGACATTGATCTATTTGAGGACGAGCCTATTGAGGATGAGATTCCGGATGCAGCCCTTCTTCCCGCTGGCGATCTTCTGATGATCGCTGACGCCCCTACTGAGGACTCACCCGCACATTCACCGGTCCCAGACTCCTTTGAGTCTGTGGCATCCGCACCTTCTCACGAGGTGAGCGCACAACACTTTGCACACGACTCGGATCCTGACCAGGCATCCTCTGCTGCACCTATCCCGAGCTTTGCATTTGAGCATGACGACATAGAGGATTCTGATCCCATTTTTCCTCCGGGATTCGACCCGGATCATGATATCGAGTTTATCCCGATGGACCAGCTCATGGAGGATCCCGCTGATCCAGTTGACCCTATTGATCCTGAGTTCGACTTTGATATGGCTTTTGACGACCATGAGCCTGCCTTGGCTCCTGAGCAGGCAGCTGCTCTAGATCCTATGCCCGAGCATGACCCCGTACATGCTGGCATCCCAGTTGAGCCCGTTCTAGCTGACCCACCCATTGATGATCATCTGGAGGATGATCATGTTGTTGCTGTCGATCCTGTTGTTCCTCCACCTTTTGTTGATGATATACCTGTTGAGCACATTGCACCAGTTGATCCTATTGTTGCTCCCCCATTTGATCCTGTTCCACTTGAGCCTGAGCACGCACTGTTTGCTGACCACATGGATCCACCCGATGAGGATGCTCAGCACGGTTGGATACCTGCTGATGAGGACGTTCCACCTTTGCCCCCTCAGATCCCTGTTACACGATCTGTTGATTTCACTTTTCAGGTTCCTCAGTTCGTACCTCCAGCGAGGCCTGGAGAGGGCTCTTCAGCCCATCCTTTTGGGCACGTACCGATGTCTATTCCTTTCATGCCCCAGATGTCATCTGTTCCACCCTCTACTTCACCATTTCATGTGGCACCATTTGATCCCACCAGTGAGCCTTTGCTTTGGTCGACACCACCAGCCATGCCACCTACTGATCCATACCATCCGTTTCATGTGGGACACACTATAGAGGATGTTTTGATGTCCTTCGTTCATCAGCATGAGTCACACACGCAGCGTCTCCAGGAGCTCGAGAGAGCTCAGCTGCCACCATGTTCATGCCATGGTCAGATACACTCTCCACTTCAGCCATGTCGATCCTTACCCCCAGATTTTGCTGCTCGTCTCTTTACACTAGAGCAGCAGGTTGCCTCTGTCATTCGCACTCAGCAGGCTATGGAGGAGGACTGGCTTCAGCTACGCCGCTTGCTTTACACTTACTTTCCCCCTCCTCCACCGCCATCTGTATAGAGCTCATCAGTACTGCTTATGTAGACGTTGGTGAGAGGACCGCGATTGCTTTTGATTGCACAGCATTTTGGAGACTACATGATGATACTGACTTTTGACACATACTTGATGTATTTGATGTATATGACACTGATTTGATATAGCTTTTGGACAGGGGTGATGTAGCCCCTAGTTGATTGATGATTGTATGACACAGTGATGTACTGATACACTTACGTTGTGGTCTCGATATATATGGCAATCGCAGTATTCTCATCATATTTGATTCGCTTGATTGCTTATTTACATTATTATGACATGGAATGTTGTGTATATTTTATGACATGGGATGTTGTGTGTATAATATTTGTGACATGGGATGTTGTGTGATTAGTATTTGTAAAGTATTGATAACATGAGATGTTATGTGCTATTACTATTACTATATACGTACGCTTTACTATGGCCTGACCGACGTACACATCTTTAGAAGATGCCGCCAAGACGTCAACCTCAGCCAATGCCTACGACTCAGGACGAACTACAGCAAGTCGTTGCTGCTGCTATTGCTCAATATGCTGCCTCTCAAGGAGGAATGAGTGGAAGCAACTCTGGCAACACGGGCAACAACAACAATCCACCTCATGGGTGCACCTACAAACAGTTCTTGGACTGCAAGCCCGTAAACTTTGATGGCACCGGAGGTGCTGTCGCTTTTGTCCTCTGGGCTGAGAAAACCGAATCCGTACTTCGCATGAGCAAATGCGCGCTGGATCAACAAGTCACTTACATCTCAGGGCTATTTTTGGATGGAGCCCTATCATGGTGGAATCAACAAGTCCAAACACTTGGCGAAGCTGCTGCTTACGCACTGACTTGGACCGAACTGAAAGAACTCATGCGCAAGAAGTACTGTTCTCGCGCTGAAATTCAGATTGGAGACCCAGTTCCGGCATCTAAAAATGGAAGGCCCTAAGATAGCTAAGTATGTTCAAAGGTTCCACGATTTGTCGCATGTGGTACCCTACATGGTTACACCTGAGTTCAAGAGAATTGAACGCTTCATTTGGGGATTAGCTCCTCAAATCATTAGTATGGTGACCTCCTCCAAACCGGCAACTATCACTGAAGCCATTGATTTGAGCGTGGCTCTTACGGAGGAGGCAATTCGTTTAAACAAGTTTGATGAAGTGGAGCCTAAGAAGAAGGAGACTCATGTGGAGTCATCTGGAGGAAACAAGAGGAAGTTTTCAAACTTCAAGCAGGGCACCGGGGTGGTGGTTAAGAAAGGAGAGCAGAACGCGCCAGCTCAGGATACAGTTGGTAAGAAGAAAGGAAAGGGATATATGGGTGCACAACCCAAGTGCAACTCATGCCAACGACATCACTCTGGTCGTTGCAGGCTAAGAGTTTGTGAATCATGTGGGAAGACTGGTCATACGAAGGATTTTTGTTGGGCTAGTGCTGGCCGGGGAGGCCAAGGAGGATTTGGGAATAGGAACAATCGTGGTGGTAATGGGAATCGCCCCCAAGGGAACCATGGAGATGATGGAAATCGGGTCAATCATGCAAACCAAGCGGGCACCATGAATCGAAATCAGGGAAATAATCAAGCTGGAAACGTTGGTGGAAATGGGCAGAGGCCCGGATGTTTCAACTGCGGTGACGTTGGGCATTACAAGAGGAATTGCCCGGAATTGAACCAAGCCCGCGGAAGGGTTTTCAACATAGAAGCAAGGGAAGCGCGCCAGGATCCCAATGTTGTCACTGGTATGTTCCCTGTAAACCAACGCTATGCATCCGTTTTATTTGATACTGGCGCCGATTATAGCTTCGTGTCGTTAGAATTTAAGAATATGCTTGGTTTAGCCGCTAGTAAGTTAGATATTCCGTACTCAATCGAATTAGCGAATGGGAAGTTAGTGGAAGTTAATGAAGTGATTCGAGGTTGCGTAATCGAATTGGGAGAACGTGAGTTTGCTCTAGATCTACTACCAGTCCAGTTGGGAAGCTTTGACGTGGTAGTAGGGATGGATTGGTTATCGAGTAACAAGGCCGAGATAGTTTGTCATGAGAAGGTCGTTCGTATCCCGACAAATGATGGTGAGACCATTGTTGTTCACGGAGAAAAGCGTGAGACGCCGTTGAGGATTATTAGCTGCCTGAAGGCAAGAAAGTGTTTGCAGAAGGGATGTGCTGCCTTTCTGGCACACATTGTAGATAAGAAGGCTGTTGAGCCACAGATTGAAGACATCCCTGTCGTGAGGGAATACCCAGAAGTCTTTCCAGAAGATTTGTCTGGCTTGCCGCCTCAAAGGCAAGTGGAGTTTCGCATTGACTTAGTTCCAGGTGCCGCGCCTGTGGCTAAGGCACCCTACAGACTTGCTCCGTCTGAGATGCAAGAACTGTCGACACAACTTCAAGAGTTGTTAGACAAGGGATTTATCCGACCGAGCTTCTCGCCTTGGGGAGCTCCAGTTTTGTTTGTCAAGAAGAAGGACGGTAGTTTCCGTATGTGCATTGACTACAGAGAGTTGAACAAGCTGACGATCAAGAATAGGTATCCCCTGCCAAGAATCGATGATCTGTTTGACCAACTACAAGGTTCAAGCTTCTATTCAAAGATCGATCTTCGATCTGGATACCATCAGCTACGGATACAGGAGGAGAGTATCCCGAAGACAGCCTTCAGAACTCGATATGGACACTACGAGTTTCTCGTTATGCCGTTTGGTTTGACAAACGCACCTGCAGTATTCATGGATTTGATGAATCGAGTTTGTAAGCCGTACTTGGATAAGTTCATAATTGTATTCATCGATGATATTTTGATTTATTCAAAGACGAAGGCTGAGCACGAGCAGCACTTAAGAGCCATTCTGGAGCTGCTAAAGAAGGAACAGTTGTACGCCAAGTTCTCTAAGTGCGAGTTTTGGCTAAGAGAAGTGCAATTCCTTGGGCACGTGGTGAATGGAGATGGAATCCACGTGGATCCCACCAAGATCGAGGCGATCAAGGATTGGGAAACGCCAAAGACGCCAACCGAGATTCGGCAATTCTTGGGTTTGGCTGGCTATTATCGAAGGTTCATTGAGAACTTTTCAAAGATCGCCCAACCATTGACGCTCCTCACTCAGAAGGACAAGAAGTTTGATTGGGGAATCAAACTGGAGGAAGCATTTCAGATATTGAAGGATAAGCTTTGCAACGCGCCAATCTTAGCTCTACCGGAAGGTACAGATGATTTTGTGGTATACTGCGACGCATCGCGTCAAGGATTGGGCTGTGTGTTGATGCAACGCCAAAAGGTTATTGCCTACGCGTCACGCCAACTGAGAGTGCACGAAAAGAACTATACCACCCATGATTTGGAGTTAGGCGCAGTAGTTTTTGCTTTAAAGATCTGGAGACACTACCTTTATGGTACGAAGTGCACAATCTTCACAGATCACAAGAGCCTCCAACATATATTCAACCAGAAGGAGTTGAACATGAGGCAAAGACGATGGGTAGAACTGTTGAATGACTACGACTGCGAGATTAAGTATCATCCAGGGAAGGCGAATGTGGTCGCCGATGCCCTAAGTCGAAAAGAGAGGATCAAGCCCATAAGGGTTAGGGCTTTGGAAATGATTATTCAGACCGATCTTTCTTTGCGCATTCGTGCCGCGCAGAAAGAAACTCTCAAGGAAAGAAACCTTGAAGAAGAGTATCTCCGTGGGATGGAGAAGTTATTGGTACCAAACAAGGAAGGAACATTGTGTTTTGAGAAAAGGATGTGGGTTCCTTTGTTTGGAGGGTTAAGAAAGGTTATTTTTGATGAAGCTCACAAGTCGCGGTACTCTATCCATCCTGGAGCGGATAAGATGTACTAGGATCTTAAAGATTATTATTGGTGGCCTAGGATGAAAGGCGATGTTGCTGTTTATGTGAGCAAATGTTTAACACGCGCCAAGGTTAAAGCGGAATACCAGAAGCCTTCGGGACTTCTGCAGCAACCAGAGATTCCCAAGTGGAAGTGGGAACAAATCTCTATGGATTTTATTATGAAGTTGCCCAGAACGCCAAGAGGCAATGACACTATTTGGGTAATAGTGGACCGCTTAACGAAGTCAGCACACTTCCTGCCTATCCGAGAAAAGGATAATACGAGCAAACTGGCCGAAATTTACATGAGAGAGATTGTTACACGCCATGGAGTACCTCTCTCGATTATCTCTGATAGAGACGGAAGGTTCGTGTCAAGGATATGGCAATCCTTCCAGGAAGCTTTTGGCTCAAAGTTGAATCTGAGCACTGCTTTTCACCCGCAGACCGACGGCCAAAGCGAGCGGACGATACGGACACTAGAAGATATGCTGAGAGCATGTGTGATGGATTTGGGCGGTAGCTGGGATAAGCATTTGCCTTTGGTTGAGTTTTCATACAACAACAACTACCACACCAGTATTGGTGCCGCGCCATTCGAAGCTTTATATGGGCGCAAGTGCAGATCGCCGCTTTGTTGGGCTGACGCAGGTGATAGACAGTTGGTTGGTCCTAAAGTGGTACAGGAAACCACAGATAAGATCGCATCAGCGCGGCTCGTGACAGGCAGAAAGCCTACGCGGATCGAAGCAGGAAACCTCTAGAGTTTGAGGTTGGTGAGATGGTTTTGTTGAAGGTATCACCCTGGAAGGGTGTGGCACGCTTTGGGAAACGTGGAAAGTTGAATCCGAGGTATATTGGACCGTTCAAGATCATGGAGAGAATCGGGTTAGTAGCATACAAGTTGGACCTACCTGCCGAACTGAATGGTGTTCACGATACATTTCATGTATCCAATCTGAAGAGAAGTCCAACACAAGATACCGTTGCCATTCCTACCGACGAAATTCATGTTGACGACACGCTCCATTTCGTTGAAGAACCTGTTGAGGTCACGGACTGGAAAGTTAACAAGACCCGCCGGAGCAGTGTCAAGCTCGTCAAAGTTCGTTGGAATGCTAGACATGGTCCCGAATTCACCTGGGAGCGTGAGGACCGAATGAAAGAGAAATACCCCCACTTATTTCCTGAGAACCCTGCTTCTACAAGCAGAGCTTAAAATTTCGGGACGAAATTTTTCTAACGGGGGGAGAATGTGACAACCCTCACTAAACCAGGTATCCGTACGAATTAATTAATAAATAATTGCTGCTTAATTACTGTGCTTAACTGAAATTGCCAATGAACTGCTACTTGATTTCTAGCACTTGTATATTCCTGCATCATACTTTGATTGCCGTCACTACATTATTTACAAGTGGAACCTTAGTGACAAACCTGATGCACAAAAGCACAGTAGCATTAGAACGGATAACCTATTGAACATGCTGATAAAGCCAGCACCAGGCAGACACTGCCTCTAAGGGCCTGTATGAGCCAGAAATATTTTACTACACCCATAGTGTGTGTAGGGATACAAGGGTTGTAAAATTGCGTCTCTAGGAATAAGATATAATGATTGGATGTGCCTAAAACGTACTCTAAGCACGAAACACAACACTTTTATTTAACAGACTAGCTTCTGGCTAACTAATAAAGTGCCAAAACATGGGGAAGTATTCCTGACACTTTTGGAAATAAATTGTGTCACTAAAAATATTATTAACGACGCTTAAAAGCTTATTTAAGCACTTTAACGGATTACCATCCAACCGAACAACCGGACTAAACCCGGAACATGAAAATATGGCCAATAATATTATTGATCTTTTTCTGAGCCAGTTAGGGTCCCTGATTACCCTAACACCCGCTATAGAACGCATCACACCACTAACCGAGTTAACCCCTAATCTAACTTGGTTTAAAGTAACTAGACTCTAACCATCCACTTGAAATCGAACCAAATGACCCCCCCCCCTTGGCCGATCGGTCACATTGTGACCAAGACTTGTACCATTTTGATTATTATAATGGCTCATGCTTAATATCAAGGTGACATAATAACCATTGGATTAAGATCTTGGATTTGCCTATAAATAACAACACTAACACATGAGTTTATACACACCACACTTCACCACAAAACTCCTTCTCTCCTCTCCTCCCAACTCTCGGCCGAACATCCACACTTCCATCCATCCATTTTCGAGTCTTGTTCAATCCATTCCAAGCATATACAAGCTTCAAGGATCACGTATTGGGAGTCTTGGAGCAAACGGAAGCGGAAGGACCTCGTTACCTTGCTTTTATCCATCACATTTTCGCCTAGATTCTTCCCTAGCCCCGAGCTAGAGGTATAACACTTAAAACTCATTCTCGAACATATCTAAAGTGGTTAATAAGATTTGTAACGGTTAAAAGTCGGAAACTTGCATTTTGAATCTTTAAAGTTTACTAAAACATGAAGATTGATGGTTAAAAGCTTAATACTTGTGTAAAAGTTGTAGTATTTGAAACTGGTGATTATTTAGTCCCGATCTACGATGTGGTGGCTCGGATCATCGTTTAACCCGACTTTGTTAAGATCATAGATCTTGACATAAGCTTGTTTCTATCGGTACAAGGGTTAAAAGGTGAAACTCTACCACACGAGAAACATGAACTTGTGTAAAAGTATTTTTACTTGTAAAATAGTGTTTAAAACTAGCGGATCTACGAATGTACAAGTGGTATTTTCGTAGAACCAAGTGTCGAGAAAATCATGTTTTATAAAAGTTGGATGACACACTAACAAATATGATTTTTACAAACTACAAGTGTATAAACACTTGTGAAATGAAAAGTTTCGACAAAATAACAATCTTTGAGAAAGATGACGGGAAGTGGTAAAGGATGATTTATCCTAAAAACGAGGTTTTTACAAGATTTAGTTATTTTATACAAAGATCCACCAAATATAAGGGGATCTACACTGTAGTTTTCGGAAAAACTACAAGTTCATATAATAATGCGATTTACATACTTGTCGACTAGTTTGATGTGTCGGAAATTGATTGATTGATTTAAAGAAGTGTTGAAATGATTTTGTAAAAGAAAATGATACGCTAGAAAGCGTGGCCACCTCCAGTTACAGGGGAAACTCTGGCGAAATTTTTCTAAAATCTAACACTTAGAATTATTTACAAGTGTTAGAATTATTTTTGATATGTTTTCAAAATATATTTCGCCACGACTTTATTTACAAATATTCGGAGGTGGGATTTTCACAAAACTAAACGTGATAAATATATATTTGGTAAATATATTTTTCACAACACTGTTTATGATTATTTTTTGAAAATATATAAATATTATTTTTAGAGTAAAAATAATATTTCGAACGATAACAAGACCCAAAATAATACAAACGCTTACACGACAAACATATAAGTTACAACGGTAATTATTGTTACCACACGATGACTAAAACGTAACTTACGCATTATTTTGGAAGTATTATGTGAAGTGAAGATATGATATTTTTGAGAAAAAATATCTATATTTTGGAAGTAGAAGTAAAAATATATTAAGTGGGACTTAATGATATAATACGAATACACATGTATTAAATCCCCCATCCTTGGGAAGGAGATTAACTACCAAGTACATGCAAAATATAAACACGAAATAGTTGTCTAACTATTTCCCAAAAACTTAAACTATAAAGCTAAGGCACGGCCATCCGTCTAATAGAATTAGCACATGTAGGTCGTTGCACAGCTGCCTGACATTCGGAGTACTTGGTATAGCGACGCACTGACTGTGAGTTCATGTCCCCCTTTTCTCTTAACTGTTTTCAGTTTTCTAAACTGCGGGGGTGAAATACATGTTACATTGATTATGAATACTTTATACATGGTATGGTTAGCGTAAGGAGGTTTGTTACTTAAGATCATGTGAGTGGGTAGGCGGAAACTTGAGGCCATTAATCCTCATGGTAGGACCGAGGGACAGGAGCGGTAGATCTATCTGGGTGTAGCGAGCCCAGCCCCAGGTCCAGCATAACGGACCTCGGGTTGACTTAGTGCCCGACGCATAAATCCGCTAGGTTTGAGTCTTCCTACTTGCACTTCACACATATCAATGGCCTTGCAAACCATTGGTGATCTCTTTTTCCTTATTTGCTACATACCAGGATTTTTGATAAATACAAAGGTTTATTTACTCACTTTCGCATGAACTCGCTCAACATTATTGTTGATTTTTCAACTTACATGTATTTCAGGGAATTAAAGATCTGGCACGGTATGGTATGTTTTTCGCTGCATTAGTCACCGAGGTCATCCAGGGTTCGGGGAATGTGACTCTTTCCTGGACAAGTCACAGTCCTTGAATCATGTTTATGTTAAGATTGAATTTGTAATGTTTGGTGAACAAGTTTATGGTTGATAGGGTGTTAACCCGTTAAGACAATGTTATGGTATTTTTATGGATGATCTTGCATATTTTAATTCATATAGCTTTGTTATGATTAAGCTATGGTATTAAGAAGTCACACCAAATTAACCACGCTTCCGCAAAGCCAGGGTGTGACATGATCATGACAAGTACTGCTGGGATTACAGTAGTGGAAGGATGCAGCAGCAGTTTATACTAGTTTATGTAATGTAATGAAATATCAGTAGTTAGCATAGCAGTGTTTGTATAGATCAGAGGTTAGAGTTTGTTAGGAGGTTAGATGTCACTTTCATGGTGACGTCAACTTTGATGCTAAGTGGTTTGCAGGTGCGTATAAATAGAACAGTACTCTGTACTGTTCTGTTTAGCTCTTTCACCATCTTCTTTCTGCACGAACAAACACTGAGCTCGGGCTGAGGGGGAGTTTGCATATCATACTTGCATTGTAATCAAAGTTTAAAAATAAATTTAATCATTTGTTTCTTTGTTGAAAATGTATGGTTAAAAGCATTTCTTCTGTTTGATTGTGAAAAGTTTGTTTCTATATAATTTCCGCTGCACTACTCTTTCATATGTTCATCCAATTTCAAACACAAATCACAATCAATTCAAACTCAGATCCTAACAATTGGTATCAGAGCTAGGACAGTCAAATTTGATTTAACAATCATTTTGACGTAAATAGTTCAGCTCGAAATTGTTGATACTGATAGTTTGTTTGTTGTGTTGAAAAAACAGAGTAAGGTTTAATCACCGATAAAGTTGATTGACCAGTACCTGTAAAACAACCAGAAAGATGTCGCAATCACAAGATGATAAAAACAACATTGGCTCTTTGTTTAAACCACCCATGCTGAAAAGAAATGAGTACAACATCTGGGAGCGAAGGATGTGTCACATCCTCGCTCAACAAAACACTGGATGTTGGAGGTCTGTCGTTTTCGGTCCTCACGTTCCTATGGTGCCAAGCGCAGAGGACGCCAAAAAGTCCGTTCCTAAACCAACTGAAAATTACACTGAATTGGACTTTCAGAAGTTTGAACTGGACGCCAAAGCGTTTAGCATCATAGCCTCTGCACTCCCTAACGAAATCTATGCTGGACTGTTACATTGTAACAGTGCAAAAGAATTGTGGGATGCATTGAAGGAACAGTTCGGAGGAACGGAGGAGGTTATCGAAAACAATAGGGAAATTCTGAATCAGCAGTATGAAACGTTTTGTCACATCAAAGGGGAGTCACTAACCCAACAATTTGAACGTTTCAGTTGTCTCATCAGTGAACTAAGGCTTGTTAAGGTTACATTTCCAAATGCAACCCAAAATAGCAGGTTCCTTAGATCACTGCCTGAAAAATGGGACACAATTGCTTTTGTCACCAGAAACTCTGCTGAGTTCAAAGATCTGACCCTGACCCAACTCCATGGTAGACTCCTAACTTATGAAAGGGAGTTAAACCAGAAAAGGAGGTTGCAAGAGTCTGGAAAGGTTGCTGATGACTATTCATTTGGCAGCACAGCTCTTTTTGGTCAGGAAGAATCTGGTAGCAGCAGTAAGGATCAGAGTTATGATCACTTTATTGACATAACTGCTGGGGGTAATTTTAACAACTCTGATTCTCACTCTGCAAATTATGCTTTCACTGCAAATGCTGAAAACCAGATGTCAGATAACTTATGCTTTGAACTAAATGATTTACAGCATTTTGTTCCAACTGACTTAGAAGAAATGGACATTTTGCATCAATTGGCCTTGCTTAGTGTAAGAACAAGCAAGTTCTACAAAAGAACAGGGAGAAAATTTCCAGGGCTTCATGGAAATTTGAGGGTTGGGTTGGATAAGTCGAAAATCAAGTGTTACAAGTGTAATAGGCTAGGTCATTTTGCTAGGGAATGCAGGAGTCAAACCACTGGTTCCATAATTACTCACCCTGGCTCAAATCCTAGACCACAATAACAAAACACTGTGCACTATACTCAATATGCCCCTGCAGCACATGTTAACACTGCTCATTATGCTGCAACCCCTGTGCCTGTGCATTATGTTCAAACCACTGTTCCACAAATTCAGTATGTTCAAGACCCTGTCCCTCGGGCACAAGTGCAACCTGCTGCACCCCAACAAGCTGCTCCAACAGCTACACCACCAGATCAGCAAAGCTTTTTCACACAAGGCTTTGTTGATTGGAGCAGCATGCCTGAAGATCTTAATGATGAAAATTTTGCTCTCTATGCTACTAATGATAATTTTAATGATGAATTTTGTTTGATGGCATTAGAGTCAATACCAGAAGGGGTTGAAACTGAAGGTGAACAGCTAAGTGCTGAAACAGTGGATGAAGTTGCTGAAGCAGTAGTTACAGCAGTTGCTGGTGAACTACTGCTGGGAGAAAATTCAGAAACCCTGATTGAACCACTGACCGACCTTTGGTCACAAGATGACAAAGAGGAAGAAGATTTGAAGAAAGCTGGTGAAGCAGAAGGAAGAGCTGATGAAGATAATGATCATCAATGTGATTGTGCCATGATGGCTGCTGCTAAGGTATCACCTCAAGTTCTTGAAAAACTGTGTTCAGGAAAATGTATTATTGCATTTGCTAACATCAAAGAGGTAAATGAAAACCTTAGAAATAAAATCCTATCTGATGAGGTCAAATTTGAAAAGTCAGTAAAAGAACTTAGAAACAAATTGGCTGAAAAGGATAAGGAGATCAGCAGTTTAAAAGAAGAACTAAGCATAACCAAAACTCAACTCCAAACTATGGTAGAAAAATACCAAGTTTGCAAAAAGGAGTTAGAGTCTACCTAGATCACTTATGAAATATGGGTAGAATCCTGCAAAGGGTATGAGGTTATGCTTGAGAAACAGCTTAAAAGCAATGTCAAGTTTGGTATAGGTCATAGAAAATATGATTATATTGTAAGCACTGCTGCAATGCAAGCTGTTTCTCCTGAAATCATACCAACCAACAAAAGTGGCCAAGAAGTTAAAATAACTGATAAACTTGGTAACAAAATTACTCTGGAAAAATCTGTGGGATCCCCAACTTTTGAGGAAATTGAGAAATACCAGTTTAAACCCACATGGTCTGATGAGTGTGATATCCTGGAAAATTTCAAACCAATGGATTTCATAACCACTGATGGGTTCAAAAGTCTATGCTACTACAAAAAGTCTGTCCACTGCTGAAAGTCATCCCCTGTTCTCATTTTCTTTTGTTAACCACTGATGGTCAAAATCAGTGTTGCATCCACTGCTGAGGTATCTACAGATAGTAAAAAGCATCCACTGTCCTCCATTATCATTACAACTACTGTCTTCACCAGTTGTTTTCACAAACTGTACTGTTCAAAAGTACTGTCCTTCACTTCACCAGGGGATGGCATGCAGACAGTACTTAGTGGTCAGACCTTTTGTAACTGCTGCCACGTCAGCATTCACTTTTCCTCTATAAAACCCCCCTTCAAAACCCAAACAGGGTTTCACTGTCGAATTGAATTCTCAAAAGTTCTCTTCTCAAAGCAGTTTTCATCACATTCCATCAAATTTCTCCATATTTTCATCTTCGATTCTCATCTTCAAAATGACTAAATCGAAATAATCCTCAAAATCTTCCAAAGGGGCCTCTCAAAAGGCTATCTCCACCGAAATCCCACACAAACCATCTCACAATCTACTGGGTCTTCTCACAAAACCCAGCAACATCAATACATTTGATTCCATCCTCGACATGATCAACGCCTCAAAGTATAAAACTTTGTTAACCGTTGATGCACCCATTTACCTGCAACCTCAAAGAGAGTTTTGGAAAAATTGTACCCTTGAAAAACAAGGAGAAGCTGTCATAGCCATTAACTCTACTCTGCAGAAGAAAGCAGTCCGAATAACACCGCAATCCATATCTGAGGTCTTTCAGCTCGATGGTCAGGAAGGTACAAATTCTTTCCCTAAAAACGAGTTAAAAATTGACTTCATTGAGCGAGGGTATGCAGACACAATGTTGAAAAGGGATACCTTAGAAAAAGGCTTCTTCCCTCCTGCAACAAGGTTTTTATTCCATACCTTCCTCGTGTGTATTTCAAATAAAACCACCTCTTTTAATGAAATATCACTGAAGATTCAAAACTTGGGATATGCTATTTTACAAGGAGAAAATTTCAACTATTCCCAGGTAATCTTCAATGATTTGGTTAAAAATGTTGAAACGAAATCATTCTTACTGTTTCCAAGATTTTTAAGTTATTATTTTGAGAAAAAATTCAGTAAGAATGATATTGCGGTAATAAATTAAGGTGACTCTTTTCAAATAAAAAGCTTAACGTCTGAAACATTTACAAGAATGTCAACACCTTGCAAAACACAAGCAGAGGTGCCTGAGCAGATTTTAGCAGAAAACACTGCTCCTCAGGTATCTGCTGCTGAGCCCACTGCTCAAGGTGATCAAGGTAGCCAAACAACTGCCTTGAAACCCACACCTAAAATCACCAAAAAGCCACAGAAAAAGAAAAATCAACCCCCCCCCCCAAACCCATCAAAAAGGCAACTCTGGAGGATGAGATACCAGAGCAACTGCCTGTGACTGCACAAAAGTCACAACAAACCACTGCTGCTACTTCCTCACAGCAGTTGGTAGAAATATCTCAACCCATATCTGAAACTCCTCCTGTCTCTTCACAAAAAGAACAGGTTGTACAAATAGGGTCACCACATCACATCATGAGGCTCTGGAAGCACTCGTTTCCATCCTCCACAGCCCAATACCCGGGGCAATTCCGCTTTCTAAACCTACCTTCACATCCCCAATTCCACCAAACACCAAACTGCTGTTGGATGCAATTGATTTGAACTAGCACAAACCAGTCCTTCTCACTCACCTGTTCATGAGAATATACCTCAACATGAGACTGGGCTTGATGTATCAACCTTTGCTAACCCACCAACACAACCTGAGGAGGTTACACCCCTTGAGTTACAAGTAACTCCTGGTGGTATTCCAAGTGAAGCAACCACTACAAGTGTTGAACCTACAGGTTTACACTTGGACAGTGGTTACATGCATAAGACTTCCTTGGAGGCAATTCCTTCTATAACACCTCTGTTATCTGCTAGTGAGTTTGTATTAACCACTGGTAACATTAAAAGATTATCAAGTGTTGAAGGAAGAAGACCCCAGTACCAAGAAAAAGGGGCATCAGTTGTTGATGTTTGGAATACACTCCCTACCTCAACATCTGATCAAACCACTGCTAGTGGGAAATCAGATGATCCCATTAACTTGGGTGATGGTTTAAAGTACTAGGAATTGACAGAACGTGTTGAAAAACTGGACGCATCTGTTGTAGAAATTAAAGAAATGCTGCAACAGTTGTTAACAGTTCAAAAGGTACCATCCACTGCTGTTCCAACTCAAACACCTGCTCCACCACCTGTAGATGTTACAAATGAGCTCTGGAACCTTTTTCAACCTTTTCTCCAACAACAACACAAAAGTCACAACAAACCACTGCTGCTACTTCCTCACAGCAGTTGGTAGAAATATCTCAACCCATATCTGAAACTCCTCCTGTCTCTTCACAAAAAGAACAGGTTGTACAAATAGGGTCACCACATCACATCATGAGGCTCTGGAAGCACTCGTTTCCATCCTCCACAGCCCAATACCCGGGGCAATTCCGCTTTCTAAACCTACCTTCACATCCCCAATTCCACCAAACACCAAACTGCTGTTGGATGCAATTGATTTGAACTAGCACAAACCAGTCCTTCTCACTCACCTGTTCATGAGAATATACCTCAACATGAGACTGGGCTTGATGTATCAATCTTTGCTAACCCACCAACACAACCTGAGGAGGTTACACCCCTTGAGTTACAAGTAACTCCTGGTGGTATTCCAAGTGAAGCAACCACTACAAGTGTTGAACCTACAGGTTTACACTTGGACAGTGGTTACATGCATAAGACTTCCTTGGAGGCAATTCCTTCTATAACACCTCTGTTATCTGCTAGTGAGTTTGTATTAACCACTGGTAACATTAAAAGATTATCAAGTGTTGAAGGAAGAAGACCCCAGTACCAAGAAAAAGGGGCATCAGTTGTTGATGTTTGGAATACACTCCCTACCTCAACATCTGATCAAACCACTGCTAGTGGGAAATCAGATGATCCCATTAACTTGGGTGATGGTTTAAAGTACTAGGAATTGACAGAACGTGTTGAAAAACTGGACGCATCTGTTGTAGAAATTAAAGAAATGCTGCAACAGTTGTTAACAGTTCAAAAGGTACCATCCACTGCTGTTCCAACTCAAACACCTGCTCCACCACCTGTAGATGTTACAAATGAGCTCTGGAACCTTTTTCAACCTTTTCTCCAACAACAACATCAACTGGCTGAACAGCAACATGAAAAACATGTTCAAGATCTCAAAACTGCAATGGAGTCTAGGTTCAAGGATACTAAAGATGACATCTTGGCTCTCAAGGCCCATTTGTTGAAAACCATTGGCACTGCTCCTCCGACTGTACTTTACATTGATGAACTCCCTGCAGATAATGCCAAAAAGGGGGAGAAAGTTAAGGAGTGGATAAAGAAAGGGATTGATAGTGGGCTATATCTTGATATAGTAACAGGTGCAATGCTCAGAGAAATTCCCTTGCCAGATGGTAGTAAGAAGGTTGATGTTACCCAGAATGCACTTGATGATGCTGTCATAAGTGTAAAAAGGGATAGAGCGGCAAAGGACTTGTCAAGGTGGAATGAGGAGAAGAAAGCTTTCATGGAGCTGAATGCACAGGGTTGTTCTGGTGAAAAGGATGATCAAAATCCTGCTCCTAAAAGAAATCTTACTAGAAAAGTAAGGAAACCCAAATCCACACCATCCAGTTTTCCAAAGCATTCCTCAAAATCACTGCCCAAAAGCCACCAACATCAATCCTCCATCCAAACAGTTGCTGAAACCTCTGTTGTATCAACATCTGCTGATACCTCAGTTGTTACAACAACTGCTCCCACTTCAACACACACCACTTCAACACACACCACTACCACTGCCTTACCTCCACCATCAGTTCATGCCCTAAAGCAGAAGACAGCAGATGTTAAAACATCTGTTGTAATGACAACAGTGGTTGAAACACCAGTTGTTTCAACAGTTGTTAGTCAGTCACAAACCACTGCCACTCAAATCACTCCCACTGATCCACCGAAAACATCATCTGCCTTTCCTAAAATAAAAAGGAGAAGGGTTATCATATCAGATGATGATTCTCCATCACCACCACCAACAGCTTCAAAATCCCAAGCACTTATCACAATTCCAAAACCCATTCTTCTCTCTTCAGCTCAAATTTACAAACCCTTACCTCCTGCAGGTGTTCAAATTCCTCTTGAACTCATAACAGTCAGAGATGAAATTAAGTCTTTCTACTATGAGGATGACCCTGCCAAAAGGAGCTTGCCATCGATTGAAGGATATCCCAGGCCAACTAATATTGAAGAATACTTGAAAATCAAGGCCAAGCAAGCAGAGGATATCTCAATCAAAAACAACAAGGGAAATCTGATAGAGATTATCAACAAAACTATCAGTTTCTACTCACACAGGTCAGAGCTTTGGAACAGTTTGCAAAAAATGTATGTCAGCAAATCTCTGAGAAGGCAGATGAGTCCTTGAGAAAAGACTACATTGAAAACATCATGACCTACAAGACATACAAGGGGGAAAACACATGTACAGAAACTGGACCATTCCTGAGCTTGAAAAAGAAGTAGCCAGGATTCATGAAATGATCAAGAATAAGGTCAAGCAGACTCCCCCTGAAAAATTCAAAAAGGTTGAAGCTGATAAGGCTTTAGAGCTGAAGAGAATGAAAGAGGAACTGATAATTGCTGAATATGGGTCAAAGAACTTTGTGTCTAAGTGGGGAGAAGCGAGGGTCAGGGCCACCTATAAAAGGTTGGAAGAGCTTAGGAAGAAAGATCCAACAGCTCCACAAAAGCCTGATTACTCCAAAGCAGAGGTTTCAAAAGGATTATCAAAGCTACATCCCAAAAGAACCACTGCTCCTGCTGGTACTGCCATCTACAAAAGAAGGAGACAAAGCCAGTTGGGTTTTGAAACAGTTCAAGATATACTTACTGGAAATGCCATTGTGAAAAAGGGCATTTTGTTAATGTTGAAAGAAGAATCTGAACTGGAACAATCTGCAAGTACTGGTCAGCCAATTATGAACATGCTAGCATCACCAAATTCCTCAACAAATAAAAATCTCCCAAGAAACCCATCAGGCTCAAAAATACAAAAGTGGAAAACTGATAAACAGACCCACGTATTGACATTGCTCAGGACTGATGGAGAAGAGAAGAAACTAACAAGGGAACAAGCTCTTGGCCTGAGTCATGAAGATTTGCAGGATCTCCTTGATCTTCCTCTTAGCAGGGATGATGATGATACAGATGCCTTAACTTTTGAACTGCAATTCAAAGGGCAAATAAGGGAACTGTTGTTGAGGCAATAAAAATCTACAATAATGAAGAGTTTTGGCATTATCTGTTCCAGGGGGAGATTGTTGGGATTGAACCCTACCAAAGGAACACATAATAAAAGCCAAAACTGGATCACAGCAGTAGATTCAGAATAAGCAAATGTTTGTTGCAAGTCTCTCCCCTTGAAAGTGGTTTCAACATCTGCTGACCTCCTATCTGCTGATCATGCAAACTGCTGACCTACAACTGCTGATCAAGACAAAGTCTGATAGAAGAACTAAAGCGTTGCTGCTCAATCTATTGCCATGCTTCAAGCACTGCTGATCATGACAAGTACTGCTAGGATTACAGTAGTGGAAGGATGCAGCAGCAGTTTATACTAGTTTATGTAATGTAATGAAATATCAGTAGTTAGCATAGCAGTGTTTTTATAGATCAGAAGTTAGAGTTTGTTAGGAGGTTAGATGTCACTTTCATGGTGATGTCAGCTTTGATGCTCAGTGGTTTGCAAGTGCCTATAAATAGAACAGTACTCTGTACTGTTCTGTTTAGCTCTTTCTGCACGAACAAACACTGAGCTCGGCCTGAGGGGGAGTTTGCATATCATACTTGCATTGTAATCAAAGTTTAAAAATAAATTTAATCATTTGATTCTTTGTTGAAAATGTACGGTTGAAAGCATTTCTTCTGTTTGATTGTGAAAAGTTTGTTTCCATATAATTTCCGCTACACTACTCTTTCATATGTTCATCTAATTTCAAACACAAATCACAATCAATCCAAACTCAGATCCTAACAGTATTTTATATGACTAATTACATGTATAATATCACATTTACTCTTTGGGCATGTGAGTGTCTTTAGTGTTCATGAGGAATGTTTTTTACATGGTAAAAATTTTGTTAATGCACGTTATTACTTATTTTGGGATTTCTAATCAAGCGACATCTTTTGGGCATATTAAGATTTTTTTTTCTGGGTTTTCTTTTCTTTTTTTTTCTGGTTGTTATACTGAGTGTAATATCAACGTAGTAAACTGAACCGGTATCAACTGAATTATCGTGCGCGGGATTTTACTAGTTAATAATTAAATAAAACAATCTTCTTTTTCAATAATTAGCCGAACCATGGTTTGTGACTGAATTAAGTAAATCCAAAAATGTAAACATGAGTCATAGATTAAGATTAAGGTGGTGTTTGTTTTTTAGAAAAAAACATTTTATAACTTTTTTTGTCTTTTCTACACAGACCAGGCGTAGACGTAAGGTCTGAAACCTATTTGTTTATTTTAAAGAGATTTCATTAAAAAACGGAAAAATTACAAGTTTTGTCCTTTATCTTAACACCATTTTACAGGCGGTGTCCTTTTCAACGAATTTTGACAGACTTTGCCCTTTGCAGTGAATTTTGTTACATGTTTTGTCCTTTAACCCTAACCCAGTTAGATTTTTTTTGTTAAATCTAGTTACCCAAGGGTATTTTAGTTTTTTTATCCTTTATTTAATATTATTAAAAAAATAAAACAAAACAAAACATTTTTAAAATTATTATTATCTATATACATAAACTCTCTCTCTCTCACTTTACACACACTCTCTCTCACATGTTCAATGTTCAGATCCCACCACCAACCTTCTGTCACACCCTGACCTTTGCGGAAGCGTGATTATGGTGTGACTTTCTTAATACCATTGCATTCAATCATAACAACCACTATATGGTAAAACCATAAATTCGTCATCCATTAAATAAGTTTGAAACATAACAACATTGTTTTGCAACGTAGACTTCAAATTTAAGTTTTACAAACCATACATATTGTTTATGAGTCCATTAAGGACTCATCGAAAGATATTGAAAAACACCAGGGTTTGGAAGACGTGTCTCTTCCAGGAATAAGACACACTGACCAAACTCAAAGACCATGGATGACATCTTCATTCCTAACGCAGCATAAAAACTTCCAACGCCTGCCAGATCCACTTACTAGTTCCCTGAAATACATGTAGTTTGAAAACATCAACAAAAGTTGAGCGAGTTCATGTGTTTGTTTGTGTGTATGAGTAAACCTTTGAAATCATTGTAAGTATGTCTGTAAGTTTATAAATCCCGGTATGAAAGCAAAAAGGAAAAACAGATCACCAATGGTTTGCAAGGCCATTGATATGTGTGAAGTGATGCAGGAAAACACAAACCTAGCAGATTTCGTCAGTAAGACATAGTCACCACATGGCTCATTCGGCGTGCGCATGGGTGGGGCTCGCTACACCCGAATAGATCTATCACTCATGTCCCTCGGTCCTACAACGAGGAATAATTGCCTTAAGTGTTGTACCCACCACTCACATGATCAAGTAGTACCCTTCCTTAGCTAACCATACCACGTAACATGTTCGTAAACAGTTGTAACATGTATTTCACCCCCGAAGTTATAAAACTGAAAACAGTTAAAAGAAAGGGGGGACATGAACTCACAGATTTGCGTTCCTTGTATCCGATGTAACTCAAAGCTTCCTCTAGAACGCACGACTACCTACATGCGTACTATGGTCCGTTAGACGAGCGGGTCGTGCGTTGTCTTAGTATTGATTGGTGCCTTTGAATTTCGTTTTAAAGTGTCTTCGTTATTATTCCAAGTTATAATTACTTGTTAAAATAATAATTATTTTAACTCTGAATTATATTTATAAATTCTGGAATAATTGTTAAACAATATTTTCGTAATAGTATTTCTCAAGTATTTATATCCGTATTTCCTTCCCAAGGATGGGGGTATCTCATACATGTGTATTCGTATTCTTGTATTTGTATAACTTGCCATGTACTGGCGTCATATTCCGGCGTGTATGTATTTCCTTAATAAATATCCAATACATATTTCCAAAACAATATATTTTCAAGTCTTACTTTAGAAAATATATATAACTCATTTTGTCCAATAATGTATTTCAAGAAAATATATATTTTTCTCATAAATCATATATCTTCCAAATATTCTAAGAAAATATATTTTACTTCCCAAAAATAATATATTTTCTCCTTGTCGAAAATATGATATAACTTGGTAATATTTACAAAAATCATATTTTCATTTCTTGTATCCAAAATATTATTTACCAAAAATATATTTATAACGGTATTTTCTGGAATATTTTGTAAGTTACGTTCTTTCGATCGGTTTCACAATATTATGTGTGTAACTTATATATTTATTCCTTGTGGTTTTTGGTATTATTTTGGATTGTAATTTCTTGGTATTTGTTAAGTTATATTACTTTAAATCCTAAAATAATATAACTAATACACAAAGGATACAAATAATCACACACAATGTGTCTATAATGAAAATATATATATTCTAAATACATATTTATCCATTTTTATTTATAAAAACCAACATCCAATACTTGTATTTTTGTAATAAAAATTATGGCAAGGTTTATATCGAAAACCATAGTTAAAACACACTTGTAAATATTTGTTTAGAAAATATTTTTCTTAGTGTTTATATTTTTAGAAAATTTTGCCATAGTTTCCCCTAAAAATGGAGGTGTCCATGCTATCAAAGAATATCATTTTCTTTTCAAACTCATCACAAACAACCAACAATCAATCTACACTTACCGAGTGCCAAAACAATGCTATTTACATAACAACATGAACTTGAACTTGAACTTTCATAAAGACTTGTAGTAACTTGGTAGTGTGCTTAGTAGGTTTAGTTACTCTTTGAAATGTATTTACTTCTTTAAAAACTTCATCTTTATAGAAGTTGGGAGTTTACAACTTCCAAACTTATTTTCTAAAAGTGCTTTTTTATTTAATCTTTTGTTACACAAATGTTTCTACACTTGTTTAACCCTTAAAAATAGTATTCGTTTATGTAAGAACCAAGATCTACTAAAATCCATATTTCAAGCTTGGTTCTTTTGGAAAACCACTCATAAATTTTAGATCTATATGATTATTAACCCACTTTGATTATTATTTTTCAAGAAAACAATATATCTTTTAAAGTTCATGTCTTTCATGAGGATGATTTATAAATCTCTAACATTTTCACCCTCTCATCTTGCTAGATTATGTTTTTAATCATGATCTAGCAAGATCATATAATGATCTTACATCATTTACACAAACCACCAATATCAAGTATCATAACAACACTAAACAACATGATTTCTTTAAGATTTCTTATAGTTTTAAGCTTATGTTCATGTTTCATCTTCAAGTTTCTTAGTGTTCTTCAAGATTGTCATTATGCATTTTCTTTTAACCACTAAAAATAGATGTAAAATGAAAGGATTTGTGTTCTTACCACTAGCTCAAGGCTAGGGATGATCAAGAGGATAAATGAAGTGATAAAAGCAAACGGTGAAGGTCCTTCAACTTCCGAAAGCTCCAAGCTTCCTTATATGCCTTCTTACACCTTTGTATACATCTAGAATGGATGGAAAAGGATTGAAGATGATGGATGGGGGTGGGTGTTCTTTGGCCGAGAATGAAGGGAGGTGGAAGGGAGGGTATGATGTTGATGATGTTGTGTGAAAATGAAAGCTCAAGGTCTCATGTGTTCTCTTATAACCCATCTTCTCATTTTATCCTTTGTGTAATATGCTCCCTTAAGTACAAGCAAGATCAACTAAGATATCAAGGTAAATCAAATGAAATCTAGGGTGGGTCCACCCATCCAAACCGTCTCCAAAGGGGGGGGGGTCTTGGTTGGTGTTTAATGGTAGGTTAAGTTAATTAGTTAGATTTTAAGGGTGATGTTTAGTGTTATGCATATTATGTGTTATATAGTGTGTTAGGGTGTTCGAGGATCATAACTAGCTCAGAAACATTAAAACAATGCTTCTACTATAATTTTGGTGTTTCGGGTAGTGTCCGGTTGTTCGGTTAGATACCGGTTCGTTAAAGTGTCAAACTATTCCGTTTAGTGTTCTTTATGTACCCTTTTGTGACACTTTTAATTCCCGACACTTAGGAAAGCATTCAAGACCATTTAGCCATATTTTTGCATGTTACCGACTTGTTAAAATGCTGAATTTTGCTGAAATATGTTGAATCCAGCACTTTGAGTGGGTTTTAGGCACTTTCCGGCACTTAAACTATCACCTAGTGAAGCAGTTTTGTGATCCTCACTTTCCTACACTCTATACTAGTGTAAAACTTAGTCTCTGGCCCATACTGGGTCTCAAAACACTGTTTGTCTATGTACTGAACCTTGTCAGCATTTTTCTGAGTTATCAGCCTTCTCAACTTGCAGGCGCTGTCCTTTTGGTTAAAAGTTTACAGGCGGTGTCCTTAACCTTTCAAAATCTTGCATGTTTTGTCCTTTAGGCCAAACCTGGTTAGAAATCTCAGTTAATTCTTGTCATGTGCAATGCACATGAGAGTAAAAATGGTCTTTTTCCCTCTCAACCCTTTCTATTCCCCATTTATTAACGAAGGAATAGAAAGGGTTGAGAGGGAAAAAGACTACTTTACCCTCATGTGCATTGCACATGACAAGAATTAACTAAGATTTCTAACCAGGTTTAGCCTAAAGGACAAAACGTGCAAGATTTTGAAAGGATAAGGACACCGCCTGTAAACTTTTGGGCAAAAGGACAGCGCCTGCAATTTGATGTAAACATAAAGGACAAAATTTGTAATTTACTCATCAATTATATTTCACTTCGACATTCATACTGAATTCCAAAAACAAAAGTAACACGTGTTATGTGGAAGCATACATGCAAACACAAAGTGGCTAGAGTTTTAAATTCAATGAGGTTGGGTCATGGTTAAAATACTTAAACTCCTTACCAAAATATGGATTGGACCATGGTTAAACATTATCTTAAAAACCTATAGTTTTATGGATTCGGCCATGTTTAAAACGTTCGGTTCGGTTATTTGCGGTTATGAAACTAAGAATAACCATAATCGAATCGCAACATGCGGTTATAAAAAATATAAATAACCGACCCTTCGGTTATTTCGATTTTTAGTTATTTCGATTACGGTTCGGTTAATTTGGTTTTACGCTGTTGATGAGATATTTTAAATTGTTAGTATTGACCGGACAAAACTTACCCGGTAACAAAAGCTTTGGCGCCAAAACCCTAAAATTCCCTATTTTTTCATCATTTTCACCAACATTTGTTCATTGTTAACCTACTGCCTATTGGTCTACAGATCTTGTATGGAGTCGGAGGGTACAGATGACTACGAGACCTTGATTTCCACCACCGACGCCGATCTCCTGAAGCGTTCATGGCGCAACGAGAAGGCTGCTCCAGAGATTCTTCAATTTCAGTCTTCTTTGGTTCAGAGATCCAGAGAGCAGATTCAATTGATGGTATCATATCATATCATCCTAGTTTGTTGCTTAATTGCTGTTACCAAACTATCTGTGCCCTAGAATTATTGGCAATTTTGAACAGGTGTGATTGTAATTTGTTTCCCAGGAAGAAACAGTGGAAGAACTTGTAGCGAATGATGAGGATCCGCTTACTGTTTCTCTTTATCAAATGGATATTGACAGGACTTTGTTTTTGTTGAGGTCCTATTTAAGGACTCGTCTTCAGAAGGTATCATATCTTCAATCTATTCTACACACTTGGTTTAGTTTACATAATCAATTTCATCCAACAAGCATAAGTTGTGTTTTTATGAAGTAGCTTTTACTTTAACTAATGATAGTAAAATGGCTATTTATGTAAAAACCAAACTTGGTGATTTATCTTTAAAGAAATCTTCTTAAAATACTAGTGAAACATATTTAATTTGAGATTATTAAAACGCTTAAATTGTGACCAAGTGAATAAACAGAATACATGTTTGACCATCTACTAATTTGAGATTCTAAAAGTTACTATGTATTCATCTAAATCATTTCTTACTATGCAAACACGTTGATTTCATTTCACTTACAGATTGAGAAATTCATGTTTCATATCCAAAAAACTGAGGATCTTTGGGCTAGACTGTCTAGACAGGAACAAAAGTTTGCCAAACAGTAAGAGTTTTTCATTTTCTCTGCAAGTACAGCGTAAATCATTTTCTTAAAATTTCAAACGAATTTGTTTCAGGTCCATTGAAGACTTGAAAACACATTTAGAACAATCTGTGTTATCCAAATTGCCTGATCGTTATCAGTCTCATTTGAAGCAATCTGTCATTAGCGAAGAGGCTGACATGGGTATTTTCTTTTACTTGAACTGCACATACATTCAAATCTGTATGTTTGCCAATAACTTAATATCAGTGTTTTCATAAGACTCGTCAGTCATTGAACCAGCTGCCTGCCTTACTGGTTCATTGGTCAGACCGACCGTTAAATAGTTCCATATGCACTTGATCCGTTAAATAGTTTTTACCCATTTGCTTTTTAACTGGCTGATTTGGGTTGTCTTTTTATCTCAAACTGTTAAAAATTAACTTACATTAGTGTGCATAAGCACATACCTGAATGGGGAACAAGGTCAACTGGGTCAAATGGGTAATTTCTTTTACCTGAACTGAACTACTTAAGCATACATTAGTGTGCATAAGCACATACCTGAATGTGTGTCTATATTCTATATGTATTAGCTGTGGTGATTTTTACTATTTTTCTTGTTTACTTAGTTGACTTGGGTTATCTTTTATCTCGAATTGCCAAATGAAAAGGTTAGCTAAAAGGGGAATGGGTCAACTGAGTCAAACGGGTCACCTAAGTCAAATTTGCCCAGAGTTTATCTTTAATGCATAGTCTTAAATCTTGTATTTTATGGATTTAGATCTTTATTGTAATACCAGTGTATTATTCTTTTCTTCAGTTCCAGAACCGAAATTGGATGCATTTGTCATCTGTAGAACCAGGAAATTTTTAGGATCTCTTCCGGTGGATGACAGGCAACTAATCTTTTCTCTTATTTGACGAGTTGTTTATTTATTTATTTATTTATTTATTTATAAGAACGACTATGTAACCACTAACATTTTTCATGACAGCGGAGAAGAAAACCCACTGGACATGTATGCAGGGGACATATATGCACTCCGTTACAAGTCGATTAAACCACTAATC
This sequence comes from Helianthus annuus, assembly GCF_002127325.2. Lineage (NCBI taxonomy): Eukaryota > Viridiplantae > Streptophyta > Magnoliopsida > Asterales > Asteraceae > Helianthus > Helianthus annuus. Next base: position 72,837,670 of record NC_035442.2, on the reverse strand, counting down.
GAAAGCGGTCAACTTGATTTGGTTTGACTTTTTTTGTTGGCTGGACTTTTAATTTTTTTTTTTTTTTATCTTGGTTTGACTTTGGGTTCCCATGTAACTTATGATGTGATCTGAACATGGTGTAGTGTTTCTATTTGTTCTTCTGTTAGCCTTTTGAGAGTAACTATCTGGTAATTTATGTGTCATATGTTTAGTTTTGAATAACTTTATTATGATAATGGATGATCATTTTACATGTGACTCAATAAAATGATAGTTTTGACAAATATGACTAACAAAGAGATGGTAAAATCAAAGGAAATAATAAGGGAAAGAATTAGTCAAATTACTAATTTAAGTGTCTTGAATGATTCAACAATCGGTTGGTTTAGGCCAAGCAAAACGGCATGGTTGTTAAACAAGGTCTCCAAAGCCGAATACTTCTCGAGTAGTCGCTACAAGGTAGGCTGCCGAGTCGACTTTCTTCAACTCTCCACCTAGTTACTTGGAATTGATCAAATGCGGTCAACCTCGGCTATAATCGGATCTAGTAGGTCAACTCGGATTGAATTTGACTTTATAAAAATAAAAGATAATTTCTATGCCTATCATATTACAGAATAAATATTATTTCACATATTTTGTTACAAATATTAATAAATATATGTTATTTGACATATATTTAATTTCCGAATACTATTTTCTTTATAATTTAACACGTCCGACTACTCTCCACTTAGGCTGAGTATTCTCAACTCCCCGGTCGACCGACTAGGAAGCGGCTAGCTACTTTAGTAACCATGCAAAAGGGAAAAATAATCCGTTGGTAATCGGTTTTAGATTGCATTAAGCATTATTAATATGCAATTAAAATGTTTTAAATAGAGAGTTGGATTAACTTTTTGTTTTAGTGTGGCTATTATAATCATATAATGGTTTTAAGAAATTATTCGAATAAGTTACTGGTCAGTGCAAAAGCTGGTTTGTCATGTTTGCAGCTTGTGGGAAGGCAAGGATTTAATTTTTCCAAAACCAATTAGATTTAAATTTGTGTCTGGTGAGGCAAACCTAATTGAGGATATAATGAGTCATTGGAAGTGTTCGCAACATCTTAGGTAAATCTTACATCCGTGATAAGGACACTGGGCAGCTCTTGTCGAGAACAACGAGTGGGTGGGGGTTATCCAACCTCGAAGACCTCCGAGTTTTGAGTGCATCCCAATGGAAACTTCACCGGGGTAACCAGAAACAAAGTTGTGAGGTCTGGGTGGAAAAAGCAAACAATATTAGTTGATACGAAGGGTCAGGCGACAAATCATCTCACATAATTCACTAACTAAACAAATAAGATGAACTGGTTCAACTTTCAAGTAATAAAAAGGATACTAATTACCCAACCCTATATGCTTACAATTATTATTAACACCAAAAAGAATGAGAATCTGCAGCAAAGATGCACCACACATGACATTATCGTTTACTTTATAAAGTCGATATGGACTAATTCAAATCGAGATAAGTTCTTTGATGTGTTTCCGTGACTCATGTCAATCTCACTCAATATATGCGTATTGTTAGCACCGGTAACATTCTTTAAAACCTTTTCTAAACTGAAATTCATATTTCACTTGCCTTAAGGGAGGTGATAAACAAAAAAAAAAAAAAAAAAAACAATTATGTGTTATTTATTTCTCTTCGAGACTTAAAAAAGTGCGTAGAAACCTTTATTTTTTTCTTTTTTTTTTTTGGTTGCTAATTACGTATAGAACTATAGGTGTGACATTTATCAAATAGTTCTATACCCGTCCGGTGGACAGACGTATTAATAGTATAATGACATGAGCATATTATTGTTTGTATTCTAAACAAAACATTATTTTTAAAAACCAAATAAAATAAAATAAAATAAAATGTGTGAGATTTTTAATCAAAAGCTTTTATAAGTAGATATATAATGTCCGTAAAAATATTGCCAAGTGAACTTGTTAGCAATTCAAATGAATCAAATTGTATAAAGTCTTTAAATTAGCAATTGACAACTACAACATTAGACTATACGACATTTGGCTTCCGATGGGATCCCCTTGGCATTAGTCTCTTATGGGATTTATCTGCGACACGTGCATCAGCTTATGTGGTGGGAATTTTGGCATTATCAGTATTCACCTCGTGTGTAGATATATCTAAATTTATCTCCTCTGCAGTAGACATATAATGCATATATCTAAATTTACGCCTCACTTGCGGCGTGCGCATATAATGTATATATGTGTGGGCCCTCAAGGGGGCAAAAGTGAAATTGCACTAATTTTAACATTATTTTATTAAATTTGTGAAAATAACGTCAAAAGCGACGGACTGTTAATCATGCATTATGCGGTGGCGTTGATAGCCGAAAGACAAAAGGGTCCATGCACTAATCGGCCCTTGTCCCAATTGTTGAGTGTTATGCGCCTTATGTCGGCTGTGATGACGGGGGTAGCTCAAGAACAAATAAAATGACTTAGGCACACAAATGCTTGAAAGGTTAAAGGATTAAAGGGTTCACAACCCGCGAACTCAGGTGAACAGTAAAAAGGATGCAAACTAACCATCACTTCACTGATTACTTGGTCAGCCTCTCACAGCCGTAAAAGAGAACATGTGCACAGAGAACAACCTTTTTTCCGCAGATCTAAATCGTTCAACCCCCAAATTCAACCCCCAAATGGGTAAGTCCCCCACTGCAAGCATGGTTCACAGGTACAAGGTTTCCTCTTTGGGCTATGACTTCCTCTATAAAAGACACTTCATTTAGTGCAGGGAGGCCATTCCGATCAACTCTGATTCTCAAGGAATCCCTGATCTCCCTTCTTGAGCACTTATTCCATGCAAGTATCTTTTATTCACATTCAACACACAACTTGATCGTTCTTGCTTCCGAGGCTGAACACACTTCAGCCAAAGATCTTGAACAATCAACAAACAAAAGTAGTGAACCTCTCTCCACGTCTTGCAAACGTGGGGAACCCCACGACCTACGTTAGGCAAACCTGAACCCTCCAACCCTTTTGCCTAACCAGCCCAGCTACTACCATCGGTCAAGTATTTGTTGTATCAACAAGTTGGCGCCCACCGTGGGGCTACGCCACTAATTTTCTTCAGAGGACCTAGTAGTGTAGCTCCATTTCTGCTTCAAATTCAGCATGTCAGAAGGTGAGTCTCCGGGAGAGGTAAACCGAATCCCTCGTACCTCTACCCCGAACACTAGCCAAACTCCTGTGGCTATTCCAACTTCCATCTCAACACCGGGAAGCACTCCAACTGGAGCAACATATCCCGAGTTTCTCACTTTCCAAACGCCGACTCCATCTCGTTCCGGAGTATCATCTCCCAACATTGGTGCCTCTAACAACCCTTCACGTGTTGACCTTACTCCCGAAGGGGTTGCTAATAACTTTCTCGAGTTAAGGTCTCTTCTTAACCAATACGTGAGTAGGGAACAAGACAAGGGAGTGAGGATCCGTCTGGATTTTGACGAGCCATAACCATCACTATCTCCTGGACCTCCCGCTCTTCCTTTTGCAAACTCACAACCAGCAGTGTCTAGGAATGAGGTTGGTCCCAACAATCCTCCTCCAAATCCTAACCCATATTTGTACACGAGGTCAGATCCAACACCTTTTCCCCTCTTTTCCTCCCAACCAGTTGCAACTAGTGCTCCCTCGGGGCACGAGATGACTTTGGACTAGCTCCTACAATCTCCAGTGGCAAGCCTTCCACCCTCAGCAACAACTACTTGGGACCAAGCTTTGTCTATGCTTCCCTTGGCACAGAGTGCGGTTATGAGCACTCCCTTGGGGGTAAACTGCCCAGTTGCACCTGGAAGCCTTCAAGGCTTCAACCTTATGCCTCAGATGATGGCTCAAATGATGGCAAGTTTCCCGTGGCAACACTTTATTAATCAAGTGTTGGCCACCCAAGGGAACAACAATAACAACAACCACACAGGTGTAAGGGTAGAAGAAGATTTGGCCAAGCCGTATAAACCAAGCAATTTGTCATGCTTCTCCCAGCAAATTGCTGATTATGATTTTCAAACAAAGATCAAAATGCCGTCCCTCATCAAAACATATGATGGGACTGAAGATCCTGAAGATCATCTTCAGATCTTTACTGGTGCTGCTAGGATTGAGAAATGGTCAAATGCCAAATGCTGTCTCATGTTCATGCAAATCCTTGTCGGGTCAGCAAGAATCTGGTTCAATGATCTACCTGCCAGAAGCGTTCGAAGCTTCGATGACCTTAGCAAAAGGTTCCTGGCCAACTTCTCCCAGCAAAGGCGGTACGTTAAAGATGCTATAGTAATTTTCCAGATAAAGCAAAGGGATGACGAAAGCCTTCGGGAATTCATAGAAAGGTATAAAAAGGAAGGTCTAACGTATGTGGGGGCAGATGAAAAAATGAGAGTAGTCGGTTTCTTGAATGCAATTACCTCCAAGTACCTTACCAGGGATTTCAACAAGTCCCTGCCAAAGACCTTAGAAGAAGCTCTCGAAAGGGCCGAAGCCCACATCAGAGGAGAGGAGGCCGTAGACATAAAAGAACAAAGAAAAAAAAGGGATCTAGCTGGCTAGGCAACAGTCCAGCTAGAAAAAAGGGGAACTTTCATTCCTATGACAGACGCCAAAGGGGTTTAGAGCAACGAAGGCCTGAAGGCCAGAACTCTCCAAGCAGGGAGAAGGCCATGAACTTCACACCCCTTACCAAGACCCCTCAAGAGATTCTTGCCACAGAGGAAGTGAAACAAAGCTTCCGACCTCCCAGACCTCTCCCTAAAAGAAAAAGGAATGAAAATTCCCCCAAATTTTGTGAATTTCATGAAGAGAAGGGCCACCATACTAATGATTGCTTTCAACTCAAAAAGAGGATTGACGAGGCCGTCAAGTCCGGGGAGCTTGCTCACTTAGTGAAGGGGTAAGGGACAAGATGGCCGAAGGAAAGGGCAAGGAAATTAACATGGTGGATTTTGATGGAAAGGTTCCCCACAAACGGCAGCGGTTGGAAGCTTGGGAGCTTCAGTGTGTCTGCTTTCCTCCAACAGAAAGGGACCCACTCTCAAACCCCCTTGTGGTCGAAGCAACTGTGGGTACATTAAAGACAAGCAGAGCATACATTAACTCTGGTGCCGCCACTGAAATTATGTTTGAGAAGTTCTTCAACCATTTGAGCAATGAGGAACGTTCGAAGCTTCAACCCTCCGGAACCTCCATAAAAGGTATTGCCGACATACCCCTCAAGCCTTTAGGGCAACTAACCCTTGATGTTCGTTTCAGTGAAGGAAAAATGGAGAGAGTTCAACCTCTCACTTTCGTGTTATGAATATACCTTCCACCTATGATGTCATCATAGGAAGGCCGGGTCAATGTGCATTCTACATGGTTGTTTCTGTTGGTCATGGCACAGTCAAGTTCCCTACCGAGAAAGGGATTGCAACCCTTCAACCTACCCAAGAGGCTTACATGGTTGAAGGAGAAAGTTCCAAAAGTGAAGAAGACAAGCAAAGGCTGATCATAAACCCCAAGTATCCTGAACAAAGGATAAGGGTTAATCCAAGCCTTTCACAAGAAACTCTCTCATATCTTGAAAAGCTGCTAGTACATTATAGCGATGTCTTCGCTTGGTGCCCGGAAGATATGATGGGTATCCCTCGAAGCATTGCTGAACACGAGCTGAGAATACCACCCGATGTCAAGCCTGTTGTCCAAAAGAAGCGAAGTCTAGCACCTGAAAGAAGCTTGGCTGCTTGCCAAGAGGTTGAAAAGCTTGTATCAGCTGGAATTCTCTGAGAAGTAAAGTATCAGTCCTGGGTTGCAAACCCAGTTATGGTTCGAAAGCCTGATAATTCTTGGAGAATGTGCATCGACTTCAAGGACTTGAACAAGGCTTGTCCTAAAGATTGTTACCGTTGCCAGAAATTGATCTCAAGGTTGACTCCCTCACTGGTTACCCTTTCAAGTGTTTTCTCGATGCTTACAAGGGTTACCATCAAATTCTCATGAAAGAAGAAGATGAAGAGAAAACTGCCTTTCACACGGACAAAGGGATCTTTTGCTACCTAAAGATGCCTTTTGGCCTTAAGAACGCGGGTGCAACCTACCAATGCCTAGTTGACAAGGCTTTCTCCAGTCAAATTGGTAGAAACATGGAAGCATATGTCGATGATTCGGTAATCAAAAGCAAAACGGAATACCAAATGCTTGATGACATCCAAGAGACCTTCAAGAACCTAAGGAAGGTCAACATGAAGCTCAACCCCGAGAAATGTTCGTTTGGGTTTGAGGAAGGTAAATTCCTGGGGCATATTGTGGGAAAATCAAGTATAAAGGCCAATCCAAACAAAGTCAAAGCTGTTCTTGAAACCAAGACACCACGAAGCAAAAAGGAGGTGGAAAGCTTAAACGGAAAGCTTGCAGCCTTAAAGCGTTTTACCTCAAAATTGGCTGAAAGATCGTTGCCTTTCTTCAAAATGCTCACGGGGTGCTCTGACAAAAAGGATTTCAAGTGGACTGAAGAAGCTGAGGAAGCCTTCAACCACATGAAGCAACACTTAGCTTCACTCCCAGATATCGCAACCCCAGAAACAGGAGAGCTGATCTCTGTATACCTTTCGGTTGCTGAAGAAGCAATAAGTGCGGTTCTAACCATCGAACGAGACAAAGTTCAGGTACCCGTTTATTTCTTCAGCAAAACTCTAAAACTGGCAGAGATCAAGTATCCTCCTTTGGAAAAACTTGCTCTATCCCTAGTCCAAACGTCTAGAAGGCTTCGAAGGTATTTCCAAGCACACCCTATACAAGTGGTCACCGACCAAACCATTAAGAGTGTGCTTGAAAAACCGGAAAACTCAGGACGATTAGCCAAATGGGCGGTGGAACTAGGTGAACACAACATCACCTTTGTCCCAAGAAAAGCCATCAAAGCCCAAGTCTTGGCTGATTTCATTGTAGAAGTCCTAAAGCAAACAATCACTGAAGTTAACATGGCTGCCACTGAACCTTCTAACCTTGAAGCTTGGAAGCTTTTTACCAATGGGGCTTCAAGCGTTGAAAGGTCAGGGGCTGGGCTCATTCTGATCAACCCTGAAGGGTTAGAATTCACATATGCTCTTCGATTTGATTTTCAGCCACCAACAACGAAGCTGAATACGAAGCGCTGATAGCCGGCTTGAGGTTAGCCAAGGAAATGAAGGTTTAAAAGCTTCAAGTCTTCACGGACTCGTTGCTGGTGTCAAGTCAAGTGAATGATAGTTACGTTGCAAAGGAGCCCAATATGAAGAGGTACAAAGAAAAATCTAAAGAGCTAATGAACACATTCCAAACATGTACCATCAGGCAAATTCCCAGGTCTCAAAACAAGAAAGCCGATTCCTTGAGTAAACTCGCTTCTCTCACCTTTGCCCACCTCACCAAAAAGGTATTGGTAGAAGTGTTGAAAACTCCATCAACTGAAGAATTGGAAGTTCAAGACATAATCACCGAAGAAGGCCCCAATTGGATGACTCCAATTAAAAAATTCCTTAAAAACGGTGAGTTACCTGCTGATCAAACATAGGCTGAAAGGGTTAAACTCAAATCTAGACAGTACGTGTTGCAAGGTGAAATCCTCTACAAAAAGGGTTACCTTGCACCCTTGCTGAGATGTCTCGGTCCCGAACAAAGCCAGTACTTGATCAAAGAGGTTCATGAAGGGATATGCGGAGCTCATTGTGGAGCAAGAACGGTGGTTGCTAAACTAATGAACCTTGGGTATTTTTGGCCTTCCATACACCGAGACACCGCTGAACAACTGAGAAAATGTGTTTCTTTCCATATTCATGCACCAGTCCTAAAGCCCCAAGCATGACCTTGTCCCGATATCTTCATCATGGCTATTTTATAAGTGGGGAATGGACATTTTCGGCCCATTCCCACTAGCCAAAGGTGGAGTGAAGTTCTTATTAGTAGCCATAGACTACTTCACCAAGTGGCCTGAGGTTAAACCACTTGCAAAAATCACGGGCAAACAGGTCATTGACTTTGTTTGGGAAAACATCATTTGTCGTTATGGGTTGTCGGGAGTGCTGGTCACCGATAATGGAAAGTAATTTGCTGAGAAGCCTTTCAGCATTTGGTGCAAAGAATTCAGAATAGCTCAGGTTTTCAGCTCAGTTTCATACCCACAATCAAATGGCCAAGTTGAAAGGATGAATCGAAATATAGTTGAAGGAATCAAAGCCAGATTGGGAAGGAATGAAAGCAATTGGCTCAAAGAGTTGCCAAGCGTTCTATGGGCTATAAGAACAACCGAAAAAACAAGCCACAAAAGAACACCTTACAGCTTGGTGTTTGGATCTGAAGCCATGATTCCAGCTGAAGTAGGAGTTGTAACCCAAAGAACGGTCAACATGGATCCCGAAGCAAACAACAAAGAGACCATGTTGAACTTACAACTCCTCGAGGAAGCACGAGACCAAGCTGCAATTCAAGAAGCCAAGTACAAACAAATGATGGAAGCCTATTACAACAAAAGAGTCAAGCAAGAACGCTTCAAGCCAGGAGACCTGGTGCTCAGAAACAATGAGGCTAGTAAAAAAGAGAACCAAGGAAAACTTGGCCCAAAATGGGAGGGGCCATATACAATCCTTGAGGCACATAAGGGCGGATCCTATAAGCTAGCCGACACAGAAGGTAAAAAGTTTCCCAGACATTGGAATGGAAAGACCCTTAAAAGGTTCCATGTCTGATCAAGAAAGATTTGTTTGTATTTCACAAGTTGTATTTCAAGAGTTGTCCTATGATCACTTTTTTGTAAAACAATATCCCTTGAATGAATGATTATGTTTTATCAAAATTGTCTTTATATCCTAAAATCAGGTTGAGAACCTAGCAAAAAACTCCATGGCAAGTGCCATGTAAGGGGATGAGCTCCCAGACCATATCGCTCAATAGGTTCAAGGGTTGAATGAACCTATATAAGGGGTGAGTTCCTAAATCAATACAACTCCATGAGACTTATAATAAAAAATAAAGCTGTCTCATAGACGGGTCCGAACAGCCTACACAAAATGTTCCTTAAGCCTTAGTAAATTTATCAAAAACAGGCTTATGAACTGAAATCAAACTAAGGAAAGTAATGAATAGGATAGGTGCTATGTCTTCTTGTTAAAAACACCAAGGCTAAGTGATTGCAGCACTGAACCCTTTAAGGTATAAAAAACATAAAGACAACACAAAACAAACAAAGACAATACCATAAAGATAAAGAATAATTCAAGGGGCAACACAACAATAAAAAACTAAGATGGCGTACAACCCAGGGCACAAAAACAAAGTAGCAACATGAAGCCCCGAAGGCTTCAAGCTACAAACATCCCACAACACTGCCTCACCAAATAGACAACAACATCCAAAAACTCACAACACAAGGCAAGTAATAGAAAGACAATAACATAAGATAAGAGCCTTAAAGGCTCCCAAGTGGTCAAAAAAGTTCAAGCAAACCTTAACGGTTTGTACACATAGATATTGTTCAAATAAACCACCAAGGCTAACCACAACCACAAAACAGAAACCTTAAGGGTTTCTACAAAACCTAAAGTGTTTAACGAGGATACATAACATTGTTCAACAAGATGCTAAGAAAGCTACAAATAAGCCTTAAAAGTTTTCACTTTGCATCACGTACCACAGACTTTGATGCACCAACTTCATCACCCTTCGCTTTCTTAGCTTTTTTCTTCTTCTTCTTCTTACCTTCCTCAACAGCCGTCCCGGAGGCTTCAAGGCTTGGGTCCTTCGAGCCTTCATCAGCACAAGAAAGGGTATCTTCACTGTCCCCTGAGCAAGAATGCTTCTTTGACAAAGATCCAAGCACTTCCTTGCAGACAGCCTCATCAAGCCCGTGTGGCTTCAAATCCTGCAAAACAGGTATGGGCTTGCCATAGAATTTTGAGACCTCACCAACGCAAGGATAAGTCAAGCGTTCCATCTCTCGGACTGAATCCTGGAAAACCTTGAGAGCTTCAGGGAGGAAGAGGGAGGGTTTATCTTGAGAATCACCAGACTGGCAAGCTTTATAACCGGCAACATAACCCTGATGCCTCCCATGCTCCATAAGCTTACCATACAGACCACCCAGAACACTATTAAATTCAGCCGAATGCAGGAGATAAGTGACAAGTTGTTGAAACCCGTGTTCAATCAACCATTTGTTGTCATCAGAAAGTTGAACCCTCGAAGCCTCCAAGGCTTCCACCTGTTTCTTCAGCTCACCAACCTCCATCTCATGTTTTTGGGTTAACTCCTCAACCTTCTTAGACAAAGTTTGCTCCTTCTTCACCAAACCTTCATTCTCTTTCTTCAAAGTGCTCATAGTAGCCTTCATCTTGTCCTTCTTCTTCGAAAATTCCTCATACTCATGCATCCTCTTACGGAAACGGGCAACTCCTTGAGGAAGCATGGCAGCAAGATTGTAGGTACTCAATATCAAACGAGACAACTTCATATCATCATCCATCTCAGCAATAGTACCATGAACCAAGGGAGGAGCAATGTGGCTCAATACATCCTCACAAACAGCAACATCTTTGAAACTATCACCCAACTTCACACCCCAGTCAGGAACATAAATTTGATGAACATCAAGACCTTCAGAACCGCTAACACTTTTACCAGATGAACCTGCTACAACAACCCCTTTCCCAATAGACTTCTTCCCAGCAATAACCAACTCCTTCTCCTTGTCAACACCTTCATCCAGTCCGTGATCGACAAAAACACCAATATCATCACTCAAGTCCACATGCTCCGGAGTAGACGATGGACCAGAAATATTCAAACGACGATTCGAACGTCGAACAACCTTGGGAACAATAGCCTGTCACACCACAACCGATGGCGGAAACATCGGGATGAGACGAACAAATTGCTCAAAACAACATAACACTATTGTGACAATAAATATTAAATTCATTTCATAAATTGTAAAGTGGGGTACATAGTTCCAAATAAGTAAACATAACATTCAACAATAAATCAAATGCTAAGTGGGTTTCTAATGTCCATCCTAGCTTGATTCTTGTTTTCTTGATCATTTAACCTGCAATATGTATTAAAATAAAATCAACAAAAGCATGTTGGCGAGTATACAAGTTTTCATACATAGCATAGTACGTGTTTAAAATGTTGCTCATATCCAAATGTGAAATACAATATCATATTGACAGTATACTCGAAACGATGTTACTCTACGTGTCCAAACCAAAGTTTAACGCAATTAACGTGTCTAACCCAAAAGAGTATGGGTGGTTTTAACATAGTTTAACCTAACAATACCTGTTAATATAACGGGAGGGGCGTTTCTCAACCTATAGCGCTACCATTGTTAAGGGAGGCTTGTACGAAGTTAATGAACACATAGTCATGAGTGTTTACAGTAGCATAACATGTCTAACATGATTAAAATGTATCACATAGAGTATGGATAGAGTGTGCATAAATGTTTGATGTGATTGTGTTGTTTGATATAGAATAGATATTGCACCCAAAAGTGTAAAACGAAAATGGGTCATGTATACTCACCTTAGATTGCGTTGCGTTTCTTGGAAAAGAGATTAGGGAGTGAATTGGATCAAAGAGAGTTGTAACAAGCGCAAGAGATTTACCCTATTGTGATTGGGAATTCGTTAATTTAGGTTGGTAAAGTGATAATGGGAATTAATAACAATGTTTAGAATATTATTTTGTTAAATAATAATACTTGGTGTAACAATGGTAATAATAATAATAAAATTAAAAATAAGAATAGTAATAATCATAAAAATTTTGATTTAAAAAACAATAAGATATAAATTCTGATTTTATAGTTATAATAATAATGATATTTCTTAATAATATCTTTGATTTAAAACAATGAAAATTCTGAATAATAATATGTATTATTAATAAATTTGAATAATAACATTTTATCTACTATCTTTATTAGTAATAATAAGGATAATATAACAATAATGATAATTCTGATTAGTATATATCTATATTAATAATAAAATTTTGATTGATATATATATAATAATAATAATAATAAAAATGGTAAAAATTCTGATTAATATATATTAATAATAATAGTAATTCTGATAATATATATATTAATAATAAAAATAATTCTGTTAATAATAATTCTGATTATTGTAGATTAATAATAATAATAATCTGATTAATAATAATAATAATAATAAATCTGATTAATATATATTAATAATATTTCTGATTAATTAATATATATTAATAATAATAAAAATTCTGATATTAATAATATTTCTGATATTAATAATAATTCTGATATTAATAATAATCCCGATTAATAATAATAATAATAATAATAATAATAATGATAATAATAATATAATAAACAGAATATTTAAAATTTATAAAACAGAAATAAAAAAATAACAAAGAAGCGGAATCGGAAAACGAGTCGGTACCGAATCGGGTCGTCTTCTCCGGCGACTCCGGCGAAGTTCCGGCGATGCAGTGATGTTTCCGGTGACTGGAGTGTTCTCCGGCGGTCTTCCGGCGATGTCTGCGAGAGAAGAAGAGGCAGTGGGATTCCGACGACAACGGGGTGAGAAAGAGTGGGTGTGGGTTCCGGTTTGTGTGAGTTTCGGGTGGAGAGGTGCCGGGTATTTATAGGAGTCGAAGGATGTCGAAATTCCGGAAACCGAATCATGTTTTATTGCATGATTGGCAATTAACAGCAAATATGGAAGTGATTGGGATGAGTAAACTTGGTAAACAATTCGGTTGTAAAAGGAAAGTCAACAACTGTTGTGGTCGATCCTGTTGGCGGTAAGATTCAAAAGAAAGGAGACAGAAATCGCGTATAAAATTAATGAGTTTCCTTGTATGTTCGGATGTGGCATGCCCGGCCGGATGGTTGTGTGTTCGTTTGTTATAGGTAAGGTCGCAGGTTCGATCCATGGGGGCCGGTCCTTTAAAGAAGGACCCCCTTTTTGTTTCTTTTTTTGACACTTCACTGAACTAACTGAGTTTTCTAACTCAGTTAGTTGTTTCCTTTGGTAATTACCGAATTAACGTACGAATTCCCGATTTTTGAGCGGATTAGGGTAATCTCTTGATAATACTTGTTTCGAGAGCTGGGATTAGAATATCTTTCAATTGTTTATACGTGTTTGACATAGTTTAACGTGTTTTCAAGTGTAATAACATAACATAGTATTAAAACAAGAATGTGATCAAAACAATGCATTTTTCATTATGATTCAAGTCTCGCAATACGATTTGGAATAAACAGGATAAAATGAGAGTATAACTGACTGAAATTAGAAGGTTCAATACGACTTGCTAAAAATAGAAAGTACAAAAATACGAAACGTTACAGTCTCCCCTACTTTAGGAAATTTCGTCCTCGAAATCTTAGAGGAAAGACTGAAAGAAGAAGAAACGATGCAATGGTTGACCGAGGAAATGTGAATGTTGAAGAGCAACGCTAATCGTGACGATTTTACCATTAGATGTTGGCATCTTGAGTTTGGTTGGCATTGAGAGCTGGACCTTTTGGTGCTGGTTGCCGTTCTTGGTTCCATAGAGGACAGTGTGGGCGAAGGTGTGTTGTGTCTCCACACTTGAAGCACGCGCGAACTCTGTTGACTGCCTCCGAGCTTTGAAATTTTCGTTTTCTGCCCTCGCTGCTGTTTGCTGGGGCTTCAGGGTCAATGGTGATCTGGTTGGCTACCCGAGTGGATGTTGCGACTTGTTTATCACGAACGCGATTATTGTTCAAACTAGCAGCGAGTCGATAGACAGCCTCGATGTTGTCGAGTTGGGCTGCTTCGATGGTGTCTCTCATGGCAGGGGGTAACCCATGGGTATACTTCTTGATCATTCTATCAACGGTGAGGACCAGGTGGGGTACAACAAAGCTCAGCTGCTTGAAGCGGGTGGTATACGCGAGGTTATCGTCTCCAATTTGCTTGAGAGCCCATAATTCTTCCTCAAGCTTCTGTTGTTCATGAGGAGGGCAAAATTCCTCTATCATGAGCTGCTTCAATTCTTCCCATGATAACGCATATGCCAACTCGTTTGAACGAATGTTCCTTTCATTCGTCCACCATTCTAGGGCTCTTGCTTGAAAGACACCAGTAGCACTACGTGTCTTGAGCTCATCAGGACATTCACTATTGATAAATGTGACCTCTATGCTGTCGGACCATTCGAACATAGCTGTCGCACCCTCTTTACCAGTGAAGGGCTTAGGGTGGCAAGAGGCGAAATGTTTGTAGTTGAAGGAAATGGGCTTAGGTTGGGCAACTTTGGAGTCAATGGAAGAGTTTGGGGTGTTGGAAGCTTGGATCTCAGTCACAACTTTGGGGATAAGACGAGCGAACTGTTTGGCCATAAATACCATCATCTTCTTTTGAGAGCTGACCCTTGACTTTCTGGACGAGTTGGAAAGTTGGCGAGATGGAGACATCTACGAATTCGAAATGAAATGAGAATGAGACTTTGATCATAATGATTATTTGAGAAAAATTGTTTAATGCATGTAACATGTAGCACATTGTTTCACATTGTGTTTCACATAGGATAACATGAATAAAGTGACATGAATTTTCACATAGAGTAACATGTATGATGAAAGCATAATAAATTTAATTTGTTCACGAGAGAGTAACATTGATTGTTTTAGGTTGCGACAATAGTGCAAAATGTGTCTCCTAGCTAGAAATGAATGAAACGTTCAAACGTAAAACACATAGAAATTGAGATAACATAAAAGAGATTTTAACGTAAAACATGGATTGTCACGGAACGTAACATACGATAATTCCAAAGTGAATCGAAGTCCTTTTCGAATTAAGGAAACGTGCTTTGGCCTATTAAACAAATACTCTCATCGAGGAGCAACTAACGATATTTGTCCTTCCAGTTACTACACGTCCTTAATCGATTGGGAAATCGAAACTTTGGCGAGAGCGAAAATCGAGGAGTGGGAATAGTTAACAAGATACGAGTATCACCTCTAACTTGATAACATCATACCCTAATGTGGTTGGTACTTATCCTAAGATAAGGGTCCACTGGAATATGAAATGGAAAACTCCCATCAAGGTTTGGATATCACTCCTAACTTGAGGGTAGATTTCGTGCAAAAATCAAAGTATAGCCGAGTGAAAATCATCACCAAGTGTGGGAATCACCCCTATCTTGATGAGTCTTTTCGATTGTGTTGTAAGAGTGTCTTCAAAGCCTCCAAGTGTGTATTGTGTTAGCCTTAGGAAAGGCATGTATATTAAGAGTCAAAAAGAAAGTAGAGGGAAGCAAAGAAGATAGAAAGGAAGTTGTTTTAAGCAACACATAGTGAATAAGCTCCTAAACTATAGACAAGGCAAGGCATTCCTAATTCCCTATAGTTATGGCTCTGATACCAATCTGGTATCAGAGTACTCCTACTATAGACTAGGCAAAAGTAAGACAATCCTACCTAATTCCCTATAGTTATGGCTCTGATACCAATCTGTCACACCCCAACCGATGGCGGAAACATCGGGATGAGACGAACAAATTGCTCAAAACAACATAACACTATTGTGACAATAAATATTAAATTCATTTCATAAATTGTAAAGTGGGGTACATAGTTCCAAATAAGTAAACATAACATTCAACAATAAATCAAATGCTAAGTGGGTTTCTAATGTCCATCCTAGCTTGATTCTTGTTTTCTTGATCATTCAACCTGCAATATGTATTAAAATAAAATCAACAAAAGCATGTTGGTGAGTATACAAGTTTTCATACATAGCATAGTACATGTTTAAAATGTTGCTCATATCCAAATGTGAAATACAATATCATATTGACAGTATACTCGAAACGATGTTACTCTACGTGTCCAAACCAAAGTTTAACGCAATTAACGTGTCCAACCCAAAAGAGTATGGGTGGTTTTAACATAGTTTAACCTAACAATACCCGTTAATATAACGGGAGGGGCGTTTCTCAACCTATAGCGCTACCATTGTTAGGGGAGGCTTGTACAAAGTTAATGAACACATAGTCATGAGTGTTTACAGTAGCATAACATGTCTAACATGATTAAAATGTATCACATAGAGTATGGATAGAGTGTGCATAAATGTTTGATGTGATTGTGTTGTTTGATATAGAATACATATTGCACCCAAAAGTGTAAAACGAAAATGGGTCATGTATACTCACCTTAGATTGCGTTGCGTTTCTTGGAAAAGAGATTATGGAGTGAATTAGATCCAAGAGAGTTGTAACAAGCGCAAGAGATTTACCCTATTGTGATTGGGAATTCGTTAATTTAGGTTGGTAAAGTGATAATGGGAATTAATAACAATGTTTAGAATATTATTTTATTAAATAATAATACTTGGTGTAACAATGGTAATAATAATAATAAAATTAAAAATAAGAATAGTAATAATCATAAAAATTTTGATTTAAAAACAATAAGATATAAATTCTGATTTTATAGTTATAATAATAATGATATTTCTTAATAATATCTTTGATTTAAAACAATGAAAATTCTGAACAATAATATGTATTATTAATAAATTTGATTAATAACATTTTATCAACTATCTTTATTAGTAATAATAAGGATAATATAACAATAATGATAATTCTGATTAGTATATATCTATATTAATAATAAAATTTTGATTGATATATATACAATAATAATAATAAAAATGGTAAAAATTCTGATTAATATATATTAATAATAATAGTAATTCTGATAATATATATATTAATAATAATAATAATAATTCTGTTAATAATAATTCTGATTATTGTAGATTAATAATAATAATAATCTGATTAATAATAATAATAATAATAATAATAATAATAAATCTGATTAATATATATTAATAATATTTCAGATTAATTAATATATATTAATAATAATAAAAATTCTGATATTAATAATATTTCTGATATTAATAATAATTCTGATATTAATAATAATCCTGATTAATAATAATAATAATAATGATAATAATAATATAATAAACAGAATATTTAAAATTTATAAAACAGAAATAAAAAAATAACAAAGAAGCGGAATCGGAAAACGAGTCGGTACCGAATCGGGTCGTCTTCTCCGGCGACTCCGGCGAAGTTCCGGCGATGCAGTGATGTTTCCGGCGACTGGAGTGTTCTCCGGCGGTCTTCCGGCGATGTCTGCAAGAGAAGAAGAGGCAGTGGGATTCCGACGACAACGAGGTGAGAAAGAGTGGGTGTGGGTTCCGGTTTGTGTGAGTTTCGGGTGGAGAGTTGCCGGGTATTTATAGGAGTCGAAGGATGTCGAAATTCCGGAAACCGAATCATGTTTTATTGCATGATTGGCAATCAACAGCAAATATGGAAGTGATTGGGATGAGTAAACTTGGTAAACAATTCAGTTGTAAAAGGAAAGTCAACAACTGTTGTGGTCGATCCTGTTGGCGGTAAGATTCAAAAGAAAGGAGACAGAAATCGCGTATAAAATTAATGAGTTTCCTTATATGTTCGGATGTGGCATGCCCCGCCGGATGGTTGTGTGTTCGTTTGTTATAGGTAAGGTCGCGGGTTCGATCCATGGGGGCCGGTCCTTTAAAGAAGGTCCCCCTTTTTGTTTCTTTTTTTTGACACTTAACTGAACTAACTGAGTTTTCTAACTCAGTTAGTTGTTTCCTTTGGTAATTACCGAATTAACGTACGAATTCCCGATTTTTGAGCGGATTAGGGTAATCTCTTGATAATACTTGTTTCGAGAGCTGGGATTAGAATATCTTTCAATTGTTTATACGTGTTTGACATAGTTTAACGTGTTTCCAAGTGTAATAACATAACATAGTATTAAAACAAGAATGTGATCAAAACAATGCATTTTTCATTATGATTCAAGTCTCGCAATATGATTTGGAATAAACAGGATAAAATGAGAGTATAACTGACTGAAATTAGAAGGTTCAATACGACTTGCTAAAAATAGAAAGTACAAAAATACGAAACGTTACATAGCCTTCTTATAACCCTTCACGTCAGGCACACCTACATAACCCGAACCCTCGAACCTCTGTTCAGAACCCTTTACCACAACATTTTCACTAGGTGTAGCCTAGACATCCCCAAATGCAACATCTGATGTATCATCACTCTTAATGAATTCCAAAGCAGACATGACTGCAAAAAATGAACAAGCATATCTAAGGGATCATAAAATGCAAATAAAAGAGGAAAAATAAATGTGCAAAAACATACCCTGTCCATCCCTCATAAGAACCGGGTCTCGATTAGGTTTATCCCATAATATACTAATACCCAGTAACACCAACAGTTGCTCGGGAAAAGGATGAACCCTCGAGGGACATTCCCTGATAATTTCAAGGAAACATGTGTTTATCTCAGAAGCAGAGGGTTCAGGTTCGTTAAGAATGGCATCAGGTTGCCTCCAAACCATTTTGAATGGAATAATCTCGTCCGAGATTCAGAAAACCGATCCTTCCAGGCACCAAGTGTGGTGACCATAGACGAAACCAAGCAAATATCGGCTTTAGATGTCTCAAATGTAAACCAATCACCGTTCTTTGCCAACCGAAAGAAACGAAGGAATGAAAACAAAGTAGGGTCATAACCACACGCCTAACACAAAACCTCGAAATGCAAAACCCTAGCCAAACCCTGCGGGTGTATTTAACCGAAAGACACACGATAATACTCTAGAACATTTAAAACGAAGAGAGAAAACAGATGACGGAGATTAGAAAATTCAAAGTGTCGACAGTAAAGAGCAATTGAACCAGCCGGACACTGATAGATCGAAACATCCATCCCTGGAGCAACTGGTTTAAACTTCAGCCCAATCCCCCATTTCATACAAAACGTTTCAATCTCCTCTTGGGTTAAACGCGAATAACTTACGGTTAAATCCTTACGAGCACCCATAAGTTATGATTGAAAGAAAGAAAAACGGAAATAAAGAACTAACCTGGACAAAGGAAAGGGAAGATATGGAAGGAAAATTGAGAGAAAATGAAGAAACTTTGTGATTATATTGGTAAAAAATGAAAAATAAGATAAAAAAGGAGATATGATTACACGGCAGTTAATTAAAACTGCCCTCTGCAGAAACCGCCGTCAATCACATCAACTGTCTTGTCAAAATTCAAATTTCAAAAAACTCAACTGTAACGAACCCTTCAAGCCTTCAAGCGACACAAATAAATGTGCAAAAGTCAGAAGTATTTGAGCTTATTACCCAAAAACCTCTGACTTGGGGGGCTGATGCCGGGGGTAGCTCAAGACCAAATAAAATGACTTAGGCACACAAATGCTTGAAAGGTTAAAGGATTAAAGGGTTCACAACCCGCGAACTCAGGAGAACAGTAAAAAGGATGCAAACAGTAAACCATCACTTCACTGATTACTTGGCCAGCCCTCTCACAACCGTAAAAGAGAACATGTGCATAGAGAACAACCTTTTATCCATAGGTCTAAACCGTTCAAAACCCCAAATGGGTAAGTCCCCCACTGCAAGCATGGTTCACAGGTCCAAGGTTTCCTCTTTGGGAGATGACTTCATCTATAAAAGACACTTCATTTAGTGCAGGGAGGCCATTCCAATCAGCTCTGATTCTCAAGGAATCCCTGATCTCCCTTCTTGAGCACTTATTCCATGCAAGTCTCTTTTATTCACATTCAACACACAACTTGATCGTTCTTGCTTCCGAGGCTGAACACACTTCAGCCAAAGATCTTGAACAATCAACAGACAAAAGTAGTGAACCTCTCTCCACGTCTTGCAAACGTGGGGGGACCCCACGATCTGCGTTAGGCAAACCTGAACCCTCCAACCCTTTTGCCTAACCAGCCCAGCTACTACCATCGGTCAAGTATTTGTTATATCAACAAGATTCATCTGCGACACGTGCATCAGCTTATGTGGTGGGAATTTTGGCATTGTCAGTATTCACCTCGTGTATAGATATATCTAAATTTATCTCCTCTGCAGTAGACATATAATGTATATATCTAAATTTATGCCCCACTTGCGGCGTGCGCATATAATGTATATATGTGTGGAACCTTGAGGTGGCAAAAGTGAAATTGCACTAATTTTAACATTATTTTATTAAATTTGTGAAAATAACGTCAAAAGCGGTGGACTGTTAATCATGCATTATGTGGTGGTGTTGATAGTTGAAAGACTAAAGGCATGCACTAATCGTCCCTTGTCCCAATTGCTGAGTGTTATGCGCCTTATGTCAGCTTGATGCAAAACTACTATCGAGTCGCGGGTCTTACTGGAAGCAACCTCTATATCCCTTTATGTATATACCAACCCTTAATCTACACAAGACACTAAGGTGGTGCAGTGGTTGTTGTTGAGTGTTGTTGGTTCTGTTAACCTGGAGGTCGTGGGTTCAAATCCCACGCGCCTCCCCCTTTTACTTGTTTTTTTATGTATAACTTTCATAATTGAAGAGGTATGGTCCCCAATCCCAGGAGTACACGTGGCAAATGAGACCATACCATCCCACGTTGGCAGCTTCGTCATACACTACGGTCTAGAAGGTTCTGGAACCTTCTAGAAGGAGAAACCTGGTGGCAAAAGATACCGTCTCTAGACAAAAAGGACAACGGGTGGCACCAATGAGAGACCGCCAGCAAGGACCGCAAGGTTTCCAGGGAACAAAGAGACACCCCGCACAGGAGCACGCTGACCTAGAGCAAATGACCATGCGCCACGTCACCTCTGACCCTGACGTCGCCAGAGGAGACAAAACGGATATTCTCCTAGGTTGGACAGCTGGCAAACGCTGGCTAGCTGGTGTCTCCCTCCTTCCACTACTATTCGGCTATAAATAAAAGGCATCATCCATAGGTTTAAGGGCCCGTTCTCTCTACAACTCTCACTATAAACACACATACTTATCCTCAGAACGATACTTATTCTCACGCTGGAGGGTGGTCATGAGGAGAGCCCCCATCTTTTCCTCCTTGTGACGAGTCACTGGTGTTGTTTTCGTTTTGCAGGATTTTGAGAAGAACTTAGCCATCTGTTGAGTGGGAGAAAGGGTTGAACCATATTTCCATGAGACTGCACAGTTGATTCTCCTAGTAATAATCAGTGTTTCATCATTGGCACCCACCGGTTTTGAAAATAAAGCTTCGTCGCTTCTTTCTTTAAACCAACACTTTTGCTGGTGGCTAATCCAAACTCCTATTTCCAAATTCACCATGAATGTTCTCTGTTCGGACCGGTTGCGGACACCACGCACGTCCAAAACCACCAAACGGGCGAACATGTCGCCAACGAATGCACTAAAGCAGGGGTTACCAATGTCTTTGGCAACGCCATGCGAGCAAACCAACAGACATCCGCTGTTACCCTGACGACAAACATGATTTTCCCGTCACTCTCGGAGGGGGAAACACCATGTCAACCCCGACCGCGTAAAACAAAAAACCATGGCAGAAACATCGGGAAGTAGTGTGGCAGAATTATTGTTTCACAACATATGATAATTAAAGTTTAGTTTTACAAGTTATAATTATTACATTGTCTTAGTTCAAACAGAAACATAACATAAAAGATAATAACTCTCTTGATTTTAGGTTGCTAAGACCCAAGTCGCCCTAATTGAAGCTCACTCACATCAAACATTTGCTCCTGAAACATATGTGAAAGTAAATACGTCAGCATAAAAATGTCTGTGAGTAACATATGTTTAGTGTTGAAGATTCATGACTTTGAATGTTAAAAGGAATGTTTAACGAAAAGTAGTCATGAACTTTATAAAATGTTTTCTTTTATAAAATCATAAGAAAATCAATATGAAAATCATACGATATAAAAGAATGATGTATGGTTAAATAAATAACCAGATGAAAATAATATGTATAAAATATGTCATGTCTTGTCCTTGTTGAAGTGGTTTAGATAACGCCACAATATGCAATATAATAAAAGCACTTATATATAGGAAGTACCAGCGGCGTATCCACCATGCTTTTATCATATTACACACGTCTCGTTATTTAAATCACTTATCAATAACCATCAAATAATGTCTTGTTTAAATGTCAAATGTCATGTGTAAACAATGTCTAATGTCAAGTATAAACCATGTCTTGTATGGCGAATTAAAAGTCTTTACTCAAGCCAAATGCATAATGTCATGTATAAACAAATGTCTTGTATGGCAAGTAAAGAATATCTTTACTCAAAACCAAATGCATAATGTCATGTATGAACAAATGTCTTGTATGGCAAGTAAAAAAGTGTTTACTCAAACCAAATGCATAATGTCATGAAAGCCATTGCTTTTATTGATACAACATTTATGTGGTTTGTTTATCGCATACACTCAAGCCTTGAGACTGTCGAATAAACCCTTATCAGGATCAAGGTTTATCAATATATATATATATATATATATATATATATATATATATATATATTCGGATTCTGTCATTCCCTAACACTTCCAAACAAGCCTCGGAAGCGGGAATGTGATTTGTCAAGTCTTATGGTACCATTACATACTACCGAGCGGCGTGATCAATGTTAATGAATGTATTATTATCCCGTTAAACATACCAAATGTCATTTTCAATGTAAGCATGTCATGTAAAAATGTCTTTTAAAACCATGTACTAGGCATACTAAGTCAATATGCCAAGTAAAATGTCTTTGAAACCAAGTGTTAGGTATACTAAGTCAATATACCATAAAAATGTCTTGAAATAATGTATTATATGTATTATGTAACAAAACATGTATAATGTCATGAAAAGAAAAGTAAAGTTATGCACATATGCTTCACCCCAAAACATTTGAAAAAAAACGTAAAATAGGGGAACTATGTACTCACCTTTGGGTGCGTTTTTATGTGTCAACACAATCCCTCAAATGTTTATTCTTCCTAAATTAAGTAAGAACGATTTAATAATAAAAAACTTACAAAATACCTAAGTTTCTTCGATACTTGGAATTTTCACATAACTTTGAGATTTTCTCAAAAAGTTATTATTTTTGATTATGTTGGTGTATTTATATATATGCGTTCATATATATATTTTAAGAACTTTGTGACTTGAACGATCTTATTGGTGACCCTCATTACGTTGTAATCGATAACACACCCGTTTAAGCAATATATTTACAATTTGCGCGTCGTAATATATATACTCAAACGTGACATACGATTAATATCGTAATACACATAATCTTGTCAACACTAAACATATAATCATACACATATTCTAAATCACATAACACATTGTAACACATAAAGTTCATCCATGAACAACCCAATCTAGTGTATATTGAAAAACGCGTATTTCAAGGATTCGGTAACGTTTTTGGGCGTCGGAAGTCATGTATGACTAACCAAACACCAAGGATACTTAATATAAGTTGAAATACTTATTTTTATATTAAAAATATCAGTTTAGCTACTGATCTAAAACAGTTTTATAAAAATCCTCCGAAAATCCGATTTTTAACCGTTTTACCGCATAGTTTTGCATCAAACGTTACTATAACCATCCCAAATCGTAACGATTTGATATTTTAACATAATGCATGTTATTTACTGAATAAAATAGTGGTTATACTCATGATAGTGCAGGTCTCACATAAACCACATAAATCATGCAAATTTCATATATTTTACCACTTTCTAAGCTACATATACAACATGCAAAGCTACCAAACCTATGAAAAGTTTCTTGCAATTATAATATACCAAATGATGTTATTTTTAGTGTTTGTAATCTATTTTCAAAACAATTTTGTCATATAATAATTTTTCATCATTTCTTGATCATTTAATAAACATGCATGCTTATGTACAAGTATCTAAAGCACACTTATCATATCATCATTTCATATGAATTTAAATGCATCAAACATGTAATTAATTCATACAATCCAAGACATGTTCATAAAATCATTATCTAATCATCTAGACATAATTGCATGCAACATTTTTTCATTAATTTATAATAACTAACAAAAATTCACATGTGCAAGTACATACATATACATATACGACACATGCATACATATATATGTTTCCAAAAATTTCCTTTGTCACATAATCAATGCAAATCACAAGAACTTTTATATAACACCTTTTTGATCATACAAGCATTCACTTTTCAAGAATAAATCAAACAAGTATCCATCAAAAATCAAACTCAATCTCATATACATACACATACATATATACGGTCATATATACATACACATATACTTCCATTTTTATTTTGTGTAAAAACCCATTTCTTTTTAGTTTCAAGTTTGTGAATCATCCAAGAACCTTGGGAAATTTCTATCATCATCAATATCACCAAAAATCAAGAACAGGGATTTTAAAATAAATTTTGTACCTTCAAGATTTTGATGGGTCTTTGACAAAGTGTGATGATATGGAGCGTGGTTCTTGCTTGAAACGCCTTCAAATCACCTTAGGAACTTCAAAAGTGCATGGAACAAGCTTGGAATGAACTTGAAATCTTGGAGAAAGGCTTCCCACTTTGCCACCAATCCACCACCACTACAACACCAACACCCACCACCATCATCCATCTATCATCTTTAGAGTGTGTAGTAGTCTCGGGATCCAAGATTGATCGTAAGAGTTCTTGTCAATCAAAGGCCATGTTTGGCTAATCTCTTACATCACTTGGTGAAGACAAGTCTTTAATGTATTACTTTTGATTTTTAATCTTTCGGCACTTTTTAATTGGGTTTGTATTAATGACTTTAATAACTAGTTTCTTATGTTGAAAGTGAATTTTCTTTACCATTTCTTCATGATGTCATTGATTTGCTCATTTGTGTCTTTACGGTCTATATAAAACGCGTTAACTACCTGGAAGGGGGTTAGGAGGGCGGTTTGGTAAAGTTCTTGTCTCGTTCAGTGTATAGATCCTGCGAGGACTTGGTTTAAGCTTACTAGGACCTCCTTCAATGCCCCAAAGGTATTGGATGGCGGGGGTGCGAATGGCTTGATCCCCTCATATATAAACTACTATTAATACTTTAAACCGACTTCTTGGGATTGTATCCTTGCTGACTCAAACCACTTACCCGATGGTAACGTCACCTTCAAAAGAGGGGCCTACCACTTTTCGCATTAATAACTAACTTAATTGTCTTTCAATATTCCGACCCTTTGGGATTGTATCCTGACGAGTGGTCCGTAGGACAACCCTTAAACGATCTAAATATACGCACATCTCATGTTTAAATTGGGTAATTTGTGGAACTTGTTAACTACGGTGCATTTGGCTTTGCAGGTCTAAAGAAGCATAAAAGAATGCTTTTATGGTGCTCGGATGAGAGCACAGATGTGGTGGAAACAAGTTAAGGTTTGAAGAATTGATATAAGAAACAAAGGAGAAAACATCAGACATCGTTGTAGCCTACGGCCAGGGCCGTAGGTTATGGCACCCGCTGGTTTGCCAAGATCCGCTGTACTCCAGTTCAAGGTCACCGTAAGATCTCAGAAGGCGCCGTCTAACAACCCATTCAGTGTCGTAGGTTACGGCGCCGTGCAGCACAAACTCGTAACTACCCTCTTAATTGTAGTTTTAAGGTGTCTTTTGAGGTCTCCTGATGGTTATGTGGTTACTAACTGTTCTAGAGACGAATTTGGGTGTTCTTAGTGCTTGAAGACAATTTCTAATCATTCGGTTTATGTTTTTAATTGTTATGAACATTGAAACTTGTGTGAGGATGATGATTCAAGTCATGAGTGGCTAAACTATTTGTGATCATCCTGGATTGAAGGTTTGCTTGAGACATTTCATGTTTTGATCTTTATTTCTAGAATAACAGACTTGCAACTTTTGTTTGTTTATTATGGTGTGTTGATATTTGTTCGTTAATAATTAATTGATGCTTTGATCGTAGTTTAAACCATACATTCTTGGTGCCGTTGGCAATCGAGATATCATGGGAGGGATTAGGATTGGGTATTGATTGATTTGTCATCGGGTAACAACCTCGCATTCTAGGAATCCGAGTACTTAGTTCCCTTTCATCACAAACACGTAACTACACATGAACCATGTCTATGTGGTTCTTTCTAGTTGGATTAAAGCTTGAATGTCAATTGAAACCGGAAGTCTAGGATGGCCATTTGTCTCTAAATTGTTTACAAAACCAATTCTCAATTCGCAAGTTAGTTAGTAATCTTAGTTTAAAATCAAACAATCCAACTCTTTGAATTTACTTTCCTTGAAATTAGTTTAATCTTAGTTAACCTAGACATACATTTAGATAACATACATTCCACAAACTCCCTGTGTTCGATACCCACTTACTGCTATCTAATAGTTGTATTTGGTTTAAATTTGACTTCGACCTCACGTCAAATTTTGGAGCCGTTGCCGGTGAGTAGTGCGCAACGTGTGTTATCTTTGATTATTCTAAGTTTGTTATTTTTCTAGTTTACGCTGGGTGTGTTAGTGTGCAGGTATTTACATGTGCATGCATACTAGAGTCTCTCACAAGCTATCACCATTGGCATTTGATCCAGAGATTGAACGAACTTTGAGAAGAAACAGAGTTTTGCTACATGAAAGAAAATCAGTGGTTCTCCTACAACACCTACAACACCTACAACACCAGTTACACCAACCAGAGAAATGGATCAATCGCAACTACCACCCACTACGGGTCAACCGACACCATCTTTTGTACCTACATCCTCCACGCCTTCACCAAATACTACCATTCCTACATCCACACCCGAAATTAAACCAACCAACACCACAGTACCCGAAAACACCCAACTTGAATACTCTTTTAACTACACTGCTACATTATCTGCTGTTCCATCTTCATCATTTTTCCCAGCTTCCGGCCAATCTTCATCATCACAATAAATTCCACCACCCAACTTATTTCAACCCGGTCTATCTATCATCCATTGCACTCCATTTCAACCACCTTTGCAACCGGGAGCACAATATCGACAACCACAGTTTTTACAAACTTCGGGTGCAAGACAAGATGGGTTTGATGATGGGTATGACGAAGAATTTGGCGGATATGTAGATGAAGGGTATATGTATGGAGGAGACGGAGAGCAAGGAGAGTACACTTATGTTCAAGTTCTAAACCAAGGGATGCAAGGTGTTGGTAGAATTCCTCAACAACAAATGGTTCAACAAATCATACCTCAACAATTGCCACCACAAGGTCCACCAATTCAAAGGCAAGTTCATCAACAACAACATGTGGGGCCAAGATTTCAGCTACCTCTACAACAATTTGGGCCTCCAAGACCGCTAGCTCAAAGACCAATGGGTCCCGTACGTCCAAGAGTTCTATTGGGTGTACCGCGAAGACATATTCGAGAGCCCGTGAGGGGTATAGAGGCACATTTTAGATCTGTGATCACTAATAACCCATAACCAATAGTCATTCCTCAAAACAATCAAGGAAGGACTTTTGAGGTTCGAACAAATTCGATACAAAGTTTGCAAAAGTATAAGGGTCTAGCAACGGAGGAGCCTTATTTTCATTTCAAAGAAATGCAACAAATCTTTTTAGAAGAATTCTTCACCACTCAAAAGACTAATGATGCGAGGAGAAGCTTGAGAAGCTTTCAACAACAACAAGGTGAGATGTTTCATGAAGCATTTGAACGCTTCAATTTGATGATAAAGAATTGTCCTCATCATGGGATAGAGCTATGGGAGTTGTTGAATGCATTCCATGAGGGTTTATGTTCCAAAGATGCTCGTGATTTGATGTCTATCACGAATGGTACTTTTGGTACTAACTACGAGCAAGATGATTGGATGTTTTTGGAACAAATGGCGGTCACATCAAAAAGGAAGGCTCAAGGAGAGCACGACAGACCATTACCCGAACCCAAGTGCACGCGACGGAAGATGCAAATGTACAAATCACTAATCAGATTTATGATGTTTGTGCACTTTGCAACGAATTGGGGCATGCGGCTGAAAATTGCCAAGGATTGGAAGGGCAATATGAGGAGGTTAATGCATTACAAGGTCAAGGTGGGGGTGGTAGAAATTACAACATGAATTCAAATACTTACCACCCCGGGTTATGAAACCACCCGGATTTTCGATATGGGAATCCTTCAAACAAAGCCAACCCGAATTTTCAAGGAAGTCAAGGTAACTTTGCTCCACGCCAACCATTCAATAATCAAGGTGGGTATCGGGGCGGGAACAACCAAGGGTTCCAAAGACAATATCAAACAGGTCAAGAGCATGGTGGGTCTTCGAGTGGAAATGAGGTGATGGAGTTGTTGAAGGCGATGCAAACGGGGATGCAAAAGAGAAATCAAATGGATGATGCTCGCATTCAAAAGGATGAGATCCTGACAAAGCAATTCAATTTTGACCACCCAAATGGGTCAACTCGCAACCGAAGTGGCAGACTTGAAAAAAGATAAAGGTCAATTACTAAGCGACACTAAGGTAAACCCTTCACATAATTCATCTCGTGGTAATAATATTAATATTAATCATGTGAGTGTTTTGAGAAGTAGGAGAGAGTACAAAACCAATCCTTCACCGGATTTGGTTGATGGGGTGGTTGAGGATATAACGGATCAAGAAAGTGAGGATGAAAATGAAACACAGAAAACCCTATTTTGAAAAACCCGTAATTAATGAAGAAACAAAAGATAAAAATGAGGAAGGGGGACCTAGCCAAGCACCATTTCCTTTGACTTTATTAGATCCGGGTAAAAAGAATTTCATTTCAAATCGGGGTCCTCAAAAAGAAGAAATGTGGGAGGTGTTTAAACAAGTCAAAATTAATCTTCCATTACTAGAAGCAATCAAGCAACTACCCGCTTATGCAAAATTTTTAAAAGAATTGTGTGCCCAAAAGAGGGAACAAAAAGTGCCTAAACGGGTCGATTTAACTGAGCGGGTAAGTGCGGTTTTAAAGGGAGATCTTCCTCCTAAGCTACAAGATCCGGGAACGCCCCTTATTAATATTCAAGTTGGAAAATTTCAAACGGCGAGGGCGTTACTTGATCTTGGAGCCGGAGTAAGTATTCTATCGGGGGGCTTATATGACCATTATGATTTTGGTCCATTGAAACGGGTTGAGACAACGGTTGTTTTAGCCGATTTGTCCCATAAGCTTCCCCGGGGTATTGTGTGGGATGTTATAGTGAAAGTTGATGAATTTTATTATCCCGTTGATTTTCTTGTTTTAGATTACTCATCCGCGGACCCAATTCAACAACAAAATGTTATTTTGGGTGGGCCGTTCTTGAACACCGCTCATGCCGTAATTGATTGTCGATATGGTACGGTTGACATGACATTCAGTAATAGAAAACTGAGATTAAATGTTTTTACTAATGGCTCTAATTCTTTTGGTAGTGATGAGTGTTTCTTAGCAGATATCATTGATGGATGTGACGCGCATGAATACGAGGTGGATATTTTGGAACCGTGTGTTTGTGATTGTTCTTTGCAGGTTCACATGTGTGCATTGAGGATGGAGGAAAAGGAGCAAGAGGCTCTAGCGGTCAAGGAAGGAAGACCACCATGGACCCACCAAATTGAGAATTTGCCGGTGGAGATTGATTCGGGCACAAAGCCATCTTTAGAGTGTCCACCAAATGTGGAATTGAAGGAGCTACCAAAGCATTTAAAGTATGCGTTTTTGGGGGAGAATGACACCTTACCGGTGATCATTGCTTCTAATTTGGAGGTAGCTCAAGAAGAAGGCTTGTTGCGGGTGTTGAAGGCTCATTAGGCGACCATTGGATGGACGATAGCTGACTTGAAAGGTATTAGTCCATCCATTGTCATGCACAAAATTATCACTAATGAAGACGCAAAGCCTACCCGAGAAACACAAAGAAGGTTGAACCCGAATTTGAGAGAAGTTGTGAAGAAAAAAGTGACAAAGTGGTTGGATGCGGGGATCATTTATCCCATTTCGGATAGTGAATGGGTAAGTCCGACACAGGTAGTGCCTAAAAAGGCCGGCATCCAGGTAATTAAAGATGAGCAAGGCGAGCAAATTGCCACCCGACCGGTTACCGGGTGGCGAGTTTTCATTGATTATAGAAAATTAAACGCCGCTACCTCTAAGGACCATTTCCCGTTACCCTTCATTGACCAAATTATTGAAAAACTTTCGGGTCAAAAATATTATTGTTTTTTGGATGGGTACTCGGGATATAACCAAATTGCTATTCACCCGGACGACCAACACAAAACCACGTTTACATGTCCGTATGGTACATTTGCTTTTCGGCGAATGCCATTCGGACTATGTGACGCCCCGACCACTTTTCAACGATGTATGATGAGCATTTTTTCTGACATGGTCGGGGAGTCTCTTGAAGTGTTTATGGATGATTTTTCCATATTTGGCCCAAGTTTTGAATCTTGTCTTGATGAATTAGAAAAGTTTTAAAAAAGGTATGTTGAGACAAACTTGGTGCTAAGTTGGGAAAAAATCACTTTATGGTTCAAGAGGGTATTGTGTTGGGTCATGTGATTTCGGACCGAGGGATGGAGGTAGACAAAGCAAAAATTCGGGTAATTTCATCTTTACCTCCACCAAAGAATGTTAAGGGGGTGAGATCATTTTTGGGACATGCGGGATTCTATAGAAGGTTTATTAAAGGTTTCTGTTATCACCAAACCTTTATGTAATTTGTTATTGAAAGATGTTCCTTTTGATTTTACTAATGAATGTTTGCAAGCGTTTAATGTTTTGAAGGAACAGTTGGTGAATGCTCCTATTTTGCAACCGCCGGATTGGTCAAAGCCGTTTGAAATTATGTGTGATGCTAGCGACACAACAATTGGGGTGGTTTTGGGTCAAAGAGTCGACAAGAAGCCGGTGGTCATTTATTATGCAAGTAAGACTTTGTCTGAGGCGCAACTGAATTACACCACAACCAAAAAAGAATTATTAGCGGTGGTGTATGCCTTGGACAAGTTTTGATCTTACATTTGGGGGAGCAAGGTGATTGTTTATTCGGACCATAGTGCGGTTCGATATTTGATGGAAAAGAAAGATGCTAAGCCCCGATTGATTTGTTGGGTGCTTTTGTTGCAAGAATTTGATCTAGAAATTCGGGACAAGAAAGGTTGTGAGAATGTTGTGGCAGATCATTTGTCCCAAATTCCGTTGGAAGGTATTGACGATCCGAGTGAAATTAATGAACGGTTTCCTGATGAGCAACTTTTATCCGTTTTGACCGCACCTTGGTATGCTCATTATGTTAATTATTTGGCCAAGGGTGCAATCCCAAGTCATTGGACTAAGAAACGAGGCAACAATTCTTGGTTCAAGTCAAACAATACATATGGGATGAACCGGATCTCTTCAAGATTGTACCCGATCAAGTGATAAGAAGGTGTGTTCCCGAAACGGAGGTATTGGAGATTTTGACCCATGCTCTCTCATCGGCATGTGGGGGTCATTTTAGTGGACACAAAACGGGTTATCGGGTTTTAACTTGTGGGTTTCATTGGCCTACAATTTTTAAAGATGCTTGTGAATTTGCCCGAAATTTTGTCAATTGTCAAAAAGTGGGAAGCATCTCGAAGCGGGATGAAATGCCTCTACAACCAATCTTGGTGGTTGAGGTATTTGATGTATGGGGAATAGATTTCATGGGTCCTTTTCAAAATTCGAATGTGTTCTTGTATATATTGGTTGCGGTGGACTACGTGTCGAAGTGGATTGAAGCAATCGCAACAAGGACCAATGATCATTCCGTGGTATGTAATTTTGTCCAATCTAACATTTTTGCTCGATTTGGGATTCCACGGGTCATAATTAGCGATGGTGGTTCACATTTCAAGAATTTTAATTTTGGGAAATTGTTAAAACGGTATAATGTGAATCACCGAATCGCTACTCCTTACCACCCTCAAACTAGTGGACAAGTTGAAGTGTCCAATAGACAAATTAAAGAGATTTTGATGAAAACGGTGAGGGTGGATAGGAAGGATTGGTCGAGTAAGTTGGATGATGCACTTTGGGCATACTGAATGGCTTACAAAACGCCAATTGGTACAATTCCGTGTCGGATGGTTTTTGGGAAAGGTTGTCAACTACCGATGGAGTTGGTTCACCGGGTATTATGGGCAATAAAAACGGTGACTGCGGATTATGACGAAGCGGGTCGAATTCGGGATGAAGCGTACGAATGTGTATCTGCGTATAAAGACACGCTAAAGAAGGTTCACGATACGAAGATAAGAAAAAGAACCTTTGAAGTGGGTCAAAAAATGTGGTTGTACATTCGCGGTTGAAATTGTTTGCGGGCAAGTTGAAGAGTAAATGGATGGGTCCTTATGTCATCACACATGTGGGCAAGTTCGGGGATGTAGATATTCAAGACATTCAAACCAACATGAAGCAAACGGTAAACGGGCACCGGCTCAAACCATATTTGGAGGGGAATGATATCAACAATCTCGAGCTTGACAAGGTGGGCTACATCCTACGCCCATTGGATGAAGAGGAAGTTTGAAAGAGGCCCAGGTTTGGTAGTGTAAATATGTAGTTTAGTTAGTTTGTTTTTAAAATAATTACCGTACTCGCTTGAAATTGTGTTCGAGACGAGTGTGGAGAAAATTCGTACGAATTTCTCTAACAGTTGAGGACAACACAGGCTTTTATTGGGGGATAAGGTATAATTTTCACATTTTTGAAAACTTATAAAACTATAAAAATTATAAATTTAGAAAAACGAAAAAAGGAAAAAAAATAACATAAAAATTCTGCAAGTAAAAAAAAAATGGCCCAAAAAAATGTGCCCAGATATGGCCGTAGGCTACGGTCAATACCGTAGCTTACGGCGGTGAATGGACCGAATAAAACCTTACGGCGCTATTGAACTGCCTTACGGCAGATTTTTTGTCTCAGATCCACCGTAACCTACGGCTTTGGCCGTAGGCTACGGCTCGCAGTGGGGAGCTGGGCATGTCACACCCCGACCGCGTAAAACAACAAACCGCGGCGGAAACATCGGGGAGTGTCGTAACAGAATCATTGTTTCATAACATATGGAAATTGAAGTTTTGTTTTATTAAATTGAAAGAGGTTACAATGTCTTATAAACAAAGAAAAATAACTTAATTAACTAGTCTTGCATCTTTTATTGTCACTAAGGCCTTCGTCCAACCCTATGTTTGCATCATGATCATCTAATAACAGCACCTGAAAGTTTGCTAACTTGTCAGTTTTGGTCCCTGCAACTCGTTTAGGCCATTTTCGATGCGTTTAAACCCCGTTAACCCATTTTCAAGGCTCAATAATGATGTTTAAGTATAGGGAACATGAAATATGCTCAAAAAGATCTTGGACGTCGGTTCATTTGGCCGTACGATTGCGTTGTTCGGTTAATTACGACGAAACTCGAATGGACACGAAAAACGATCCAAATTACGCTACGAATGGAATTTTATCATGCCAATCACTAAAATAAAATATTTTAATGATTAAATCAATTTTTGGATGTCCGGATATGTTCAGAACGTAAGATATGCGCGAAAATGCAAACTTATGCACTTTTTGACGCTTTTAGTCCCTGTTTGACCAAAATGTTTATTTTTGCACACCGAACCCCTCAAAGACTATTTATATGCTATGTAAAGGATATTTATGGTATGTTTAACTTATGGTCAAGTTCCGAAATGTTTGATACCATACGAATCAACAGACTTTTGCAGTTTGACGCAAATAGTCCTTGTGATCGAATAACTTGATTTCGACACACCAAACCCTTTAAAACTTATTTCTAAGTTATGTAAAGGTTATTTAAGGTATGTTAAGCCCATGTAACTATTCCAGAGTGTTTGTAACATTAAAACAATTACGTTTATGCATCAGTTCGCGTATAACTTTCCAGAAAGCGATTTAGAGCTTGAAATCGAACAAGAATTGATATGTGCAAATGATACACATATTTATACAAATCCCATGTATGAAACACAATATTTCATTGATTTGGTATTTTTCTGATGGTCGAAGAGGCACAAATGTTACAGTCTCCCCTACTTCAGGAAATTTCCTCCCGAAATTTTATTTAGAGGAAACTTGTGAGAGCTCAAAACATGAAGTCGAAAAGATAAAACAACACTGGTTAGGGTTATGAACTTCTAGTAACTTTAATAACATCAAGCTTGCAATGTAAGAGGGACACTTATATACAAGTATATGAAGCGCCATTGGTGCGTCCACCGTACCTCCATTACATTGTTCACGTTTCGTTATTTTTGCCAATATCGGTTCTTACACATGATAAATCGTACTGTGGTTTTCGTGCACAGAATTTTATAATTATGTATGCATCCATAATTATGTAATCCCTTGCATAGTTCACACAGTGCATTTTATAATGTGTAGGGGAAGAAACAATGAATGAACCTGTGATGATTGTGACTAGACCACCCTAGGGCCCTTTTTAATTAAATCAATAAATGATCTCTTTAAGTAGATCACCAAGGAGTCTTTTCAGCTATATCATCACATTTAAGATTCTGAATCAATCTTTTTTACTAGACCACTCAATGGGTTTCTTTCGAACTATGGAATGGTACTATATAATCTAAGGGTCTTAACTATTACGTAGAAGCCCATTAAGGATTTAAGGTAGTACCTTTGGATATCCTACTATGAATCCCTCATATGAAGATTTGGAAGATTCTACGAGGATTTGGATAACGAATATCCAGATTACACAAAAACACAAAACATAAAAGAAAACACATAATCACATAATTGCTTAACTTGATCTTCAATTTGTTATCATTTGGTTAATTTTCTTGTTAATTGTGCACATGAGTATTTAAAGTACACCAGGAATCCAATCCATGGATTTCATTTGGCACTTTAAACATTTTCAAGAATCTAACTATGAAGATAGGAAGATCTTAATAGGAATTCGGCTTTGTCCCTATTGAATTGTAATGTACGTACTAACACATACAAAGAATTAAATTAAGGATTCCGATTTGAGCGAGAATTATCCACAAGGTTCTAATTGTGAAGATAAGAAGATCTATATGGATTTTGGAACTTGAAAAGCGGGAGGCGTTTCAAAACCTTGCACTAGACGTGCTTAAGTCAAAACATGAGGTAAAATGCTCATGAAGTTGAGGTGCTAGATATGCCAAGGCAACATATGAAGTAGAATTTGAAGGTTAAGTCAATGTATGAGCAAAATGTTTTTGAAAACTATGCATGGGGTTCTTTTAGAAATATGTTTAATGTTTTTGAAACCTTATATAATACTTTTGAAATCATAAGGTAGGTGTATTAGATAAGTATATTTATAAAATGTTTTAAAATCATGCGAGATGAATTTTTGAAATTATGTATAAGGTTTTTTGAAAACATGGATGATGCTTTTGAAATCATGCACTTGATATGTTAAGTGAATGTACTATGTTAAAAATGTTTTCAAACTATATAAAATGTTTTTGAAATCATGAAGGTTGTTTTTGAAAAGCACATATTATGTATGTTGTTATGAAAACCAGATTGTAATGATATGGGTAAGAGATCGAAAATACCCTTAGTTATCTAACCAAGGATTTAAAGTGACATTTTGAGTAATCGTCTAAAATTGTCACATATATTCTGTACTTTGTTTCTTAGAATGAAAGGAGTACTTAAAATTTTCAAGGAAATCATGACCAATCACTTGAAAGAGAGAAACACAAGAGTAGTTTGTTTAAAGAACACAGTTCTTTGATGTAGGTATCATAGGGAAATGCCATACACACATGTAACTACACTTGTATATCAGAATTGCGAACAATGATTTATTTATAAACTAAACACATTGTTTCAGAGTTCAACTAAAGAAACAAAAGCATAAGATTCAAATTATTCAAAGCAACAGCTTCTTCTAATCAACCAATGCTCATCCGTGGGTCAGATTTACATTGAAAATCTTTGGGCTTTTGTTCCTGAGATAACCTGTCTCGCCATAGGTGTAGCAAGTACCAGGAGGAAAACGAGCTTGTGCTGCATCTGCTTGAAATTGAACAGGGTTCTAAATAGCTTGGTTTAGCACAGTGACTGAACGACAGACTCTTGTCGTATGGCCAATAAGTCCACAGTTGAAACATGTTCGGCATTTGACACTGGCATGGTGATGGAGGTTACACTGATTGCACAAAGGAGCAGTTCCCAAGTACGGCTTCTTGGCTGGTGGTGCTGCCACCTTGCTAGGTCCTGCCTGTTTTGGTGCAACTGCTGCGGGATTCTTTGAAGCTTTATGCTTCTTTGGTTTTGGAGAAGGCTTGGCTTCTGTTTCCTTCGGTGTCTCTTGGGTGTCTTCATCCTTGAGACGAGATATAGCAAAAGCTAATTCAGCAGTCTTCTGGAATACCAAGCCGATTCGTTGGGCAATTTTGGTAGCCTGTTCGGACATCTGAGCGTCGCTACGATGAAGAGACATTCTAGAAGAAATGGAAGACATGGGAGCCTGTTCGGACATCTGAGCGTCGGATAATCAAAATAGAATGACAACGCATGAAAATTGCGATCATTTATTTGTTACCTAAGGCAAACAAATAAGATG
Organism: Helianthus annuus; assembly: GCF_002127325.2. Lineage (NCBI taxonomy): Eukaryota > Viridiplantae > Streptophyta > Magnoliopsida > Asterales > Asteraceae > Helianthus > Helianthus annuus. The sequence continues at coordinate 72,801,048 of NC_035442.2, read as the reverse complement.
ATAACTAACCAAAGTAAGCAGGTTATATTAATGTATCGCGAAGACATGCTTTAGCCTATAAGTGGATACTCACCTTGTAGGATCGTTATCAGACCCAAATGAGTCGATCAGAGGTGTTCTACTCAGAATGAAAGGCGGAAACATACATAATGAGTTGAATTCAGCTAGATTTACACTAATAACTGTCTTTGTATTGATTCTGAAACGATTACAGATCTGAAGACACTTCGACAGAGCTTCGCCGTCGGAAAACACCAAAGTAATTTCATACCAAATGATACGGAATCACACCTATTTATAGTTGAACTAATTCCGCATGAAACATGCTTCAAACGGAATCATTACATGCGAAATTAAGACTCATACGATATTAGCTGATTCCGTGCGGAATTACTTTTTTCATGCGAAATTAACATTTTATCTTGATTTCTCGATCTCTGTGCCATGAGCAATGCAAGACTCGATACAAGACGAAGTCGGCAGATGTATGCACCAACAGACTCCCCCTCAGATGTTGACGAGTCTACTGTGTCGAGTCTTTTGCCTACTTCATTCTTTATCAGTCTGTCTGCTCTCTTTTCTATCAACACCAAACAAACTCCCCCTCTCAACATGCCTTTTTCAGGATCAGGATCAGAACATAGCTCTATCTTCTCTCCGATTCTCTTGATCAGATCTTTTGATTCCTTAAGTTCATCAGCATCCTCAGCTTGCGTGAACTTTAGTTCCGGAATTGTAACCTGGCTCTTTGCATCCATAGGCTCCCCTTTTGCAAGCAGATTCTCCCTCGAGTTATGCTCGTAATCAGGATTGTCACCTGGCATCCATTCTGATCTTCAGGTATCGGAACCTGACTTTCTCTATCCACAGAGTCCTCACGTATCGGAACCTGGCTCTTCTCAAATTTCAAACCTGCATTGTCTCTACCACAAACATAAGTTTTATGATTTTAAGATTTGACACTCATAGACACCACTTGTAAATCTCTTTATGATGAACCACTTGAAAGAATGTTTTAATCATTTTAAAAACTTTTAAACACAAACTCCCCCTCACGAAATGTCATCATGTTTAGCACTTGGAATTTTGAAAATCAGCTTTTCAACTCCAGTTGTCGAAAATCTTTTTAATTTTTTCAAAAATTTATGCTAAAACATACCAAAAATCTTTTTGGAATTTTTGATTTTAAAGAGAACAGAAAAGAAATATTTACACACAATATGTTTTGTGAGTTTGTGTAAGAGGATCATATCAGTTTATGAGACAAATCACCAACACCATTAAGCTTCATTTTATTTTAAGTTCTAAACAATTCACCTAGATTGTCAGTATACTGATCCACTTAAATTTTCACACAAAGTTCAACTGTTTCGAGACACAAGATTAATGTTTTAATGACTTAAACTTATTCGCGTGTCCCACCACTTGAATATTGTTAGGACCGGTTTGACTCCGAAACGATTGCGTAATCGAACGTGTGACGTGCGGAATCCGTACACGAACGTGACCGAACACACGAGACGTAATATAAACGTGATTCTATTAACGAATCTGAAAATGTACAGCACCTGAATCACGAATAACTAACTTTCTCTCTCTAGCTTTCTCTCTCTAGCTTCCTCTCTCTAAGTTGTGAAAATGACAAAAGTCTCAAAAAATTCTAAACTAGAAGCCCTAGAGATCTATTTATAGGCCAAGGCATTTAATGAGGTTTCCCATTAATTACAGTTATGCCACCTTGCCTTTTTACTAACTAAACCTAAAATATAACAATGTAACTCTCGTTTTCCTTGGTTTTCTGCTACTGACTAGATTGACGGAGGCGATAGACAGATAATGCACTAACAGACTCCTCCTTGGATATTGCTGTAGTCAATCTGTAGTCAACTCGTAGCGCCTTTTCTTTCTCTCTCTCTCTATGTGTCTTCTTGAAGCTTTAACATCTTCAGCTACACAGACTCCCCCTTGCTCAAACAGAATCCCGGTGGATCTGTCTTCAGCTTCAGCTTCTCCTTTCTGTAGACTCTTTTCTTCGTCAGGCTCCCCCTTTCGTCAAGCTTCCGTGCTTTGGGATCGACACCTTGCTTTCCGGTTACAAGCTCTTCCTGGAACGATACCTGGCACTTTGTACGCTTCTGTTTGCGTTGAGCTCGTCTTCAGACTCCCCCTTAGACTCGGCTTTCAGGATCGTAGTCTGGTATAACATCTGCAACACTCAGACATTTATAAGTAACAATCATTTTGAAATTATCAATCAAATTCTCTAATCAACTCCCCCTATCAACAAACTTTATAGATTTGGCAGTGTTAAAGAATCCAACTCCCTCACAGTTAATCTTCCAAGTCCAAACTAATGACCTTGGAGATATCACAAACTGTTTTTGAAATTTTTGATTTTAAATTTCAAGTATCAAATTAATGAACTTGTTTTATTTTCAGAAACACAATCAGCTTACTTAGATTTTGAAACTCAGCAACTCAGACATCGGTTTATCAAAAATAAAGCAGAAATCAAAATCTTTTTGTATTTTCTGAAAATATAAAGCAGTAAAGAAATATATACAAACATATTTACAGACCATATTTTTGTTTGAGAATGCGACAGAGGATCATATCAGTTTTTGACAAGTCACAAGTACCGTTGAGCTTAGTTACATATTAAGAATTAAACAATTCACTTAGATTGTCAATATACTGATCCATTTAAATTTTCATACAAATTTCAACTGATTCAGGATACGAATTAGATGTTTTAAGACTTAAACTCATTCATGTGTCCCACCTCTTAAATATACTCCCGTATCCAGAATCTCAATATTCAGTCTTACAGGTGATTAATACTACAATGATATCTGTACATAAATTAGGTATGCGAGGACTGAGGGATCTCAGGTCGATACTTCCGTATGTGCAGAGAGATATCAGTTTCGACTTTTTGGTATGTCCCCTTTAGAGGATCTTTTAGCATTACAACAGCAGCGACTATCAATTTTATTGTTTCATCTGCATGTTGAGGGTTTATGCTATGTTTCAAGCATTAGGTGAAAGTATTATCCAAGGACTAGGTCAGAACTTCCATTCAGCAGAAGTCCCGGAATAATACCCCAGACATCATAGAATATAAAAACCTAGTATATCAGAATACGAGACCTTTCAAACGAGATTTCAGGGGTTACCTATATATCCAAGTAGTGTTCCCCACGAAATAAGCAAAGTATTTGAATTTAGGTTTATATCCCGAAGAAGTTTACTAAGTGTATAAAAACCTATCGACATATCACCAGTGAGACTGTTTAACGCTATTTAATCATTACAATTCTTTAGCATACCGTAACTGTCTACTGATGTACTATCATTTCCTCTTTTTACACAAAACTCAAATTTTTGAATTTTATCATGTTTTTGGCTTTTTCAAATGTTCTAATGTTTTTGTATTTTCTGACAATATTTCTCCCCCTAAAATGCAAAACCATTAAAAGAAATTTGATAACCGATGTAGATAGCTTTGTTTCGCCATCCATTTTCTGCTTCTCGTGTACCGAATTACAGAAAACATAACATACTATTTAGCACAATTAACAGAAAAACTAACATACAGTACCCCCATGATTTTCAACACACTGATTTTTTACAGTTTGAAAACTGTTTCTCAATCTGATGAATGTAATCATGTTTGTTCAGCCGTGAGGGTTTCGGCGTATTCTATCAACACATATTTTTGATTTTTCTATTTTTGACAAAAATTAAAAAACAAACGTATTTTTGGTTTTTCAAATTTTAACAAACTAAAACATATTTTTGGTTTTTAATTTTCAATTTTTTAGAGTTTTTGAAATATTGTTTATTTATGTACAGAAAAACATATAAACTCCCTGTTTCAACCAACACAGGGTCCAGCAGCCTTCTCCTCCTCTTGGTGTGCCAGGCTGCTCCAATTTACAAACTTACAATCTTCAGGATTCTTGAGCACCTACACATTCAAACTTTATCAAATACGACACAATAATTTTCATTCACTAAAGATGCCGATTCATGCTTCGCGATAAAGGAAGCTCCGGCAATTCAAATTGTTTAATCAAACATTGTGTCCACCCAAGCCTCACCAGCCTTGGGTGTAACCTTGACTCTAGCAACCTGAATCTTAAAGTTTTCAGCCTTGAGTGGTGGAAATTTTGCATCATAATCAATCGAAATTGAATCCTCAGCCTTTTTCACCTCATAAGTTGAACTTTCTATTTCTGTTTTCGATTTCCAGATTTGTTTTTGTTTTTCATTTTTAACCAAATCAACATGTTTCTTAACACTCCATGCTTGACCTTTTGGTGTTCCACGTTTGTAAAAATGTGAATCTTTTTGAACACTTTGGTTTTGAACAACAATTTTTGGTTTCCAAACCTCTTGGGGTTTTGTCATATCAACTGAAGTTTTCCAACTTTGTGTTGTTCTGAATCTGGGTGTATGAGAATTCAAGGTCTGTCTTGAATCGAACCTGTTCTGGTTTGATTTCCAATTTTGATTTGAAGCAAACTTGTTTGTGTTATACCTCCAAGTTTGTTTCGAATCAAATTTTGGTGACCTTTGTCTCATAATCTCAGATTTCTGTTTCTCAGCATCAATCTTCTTTTGATCAACATCCACAGGTTTTGGATTTGGACACTTGCGTGCAAGATGTCCTTTTTGATCACATTTGAAACATGTTCTCATGGACACATCTTTGACCTGTGGCTGTTGCTTTCTCTTTTGTGCTTCAAACTCAGCATTGGATTGTCTCAATTTGAGTTCTTTTTCTTCATCCAAACTGTTTCCTTGAACAAAACTCATTTTTGCCTGAAAATTTGGCATTTCATTTTTGTTTCGATTCTGTTTCTTCTTATAACCCAACCCAGCCTTCATGTTTTTCTTTTTGAAACTAGGTTTGTTATACGAACCTTTATGACTCTTACCGACAAACTTTGAAATCTCAGACTTCTCAATCTCAACCATTTTGAAAACTTTGTCAACTTTTTCTAAAATCACATTCTGAATCGGAAATACAACATCTAAGAATAATTTGTCCGATCCAATCATGGTATAAACCAATCCCTTTGAATCATCATTCAAATTTTTCTCGGAGTTTGTGTTTTTCAGATATGCATCATGAAGATTTCCTTCATCTTCATTCTGTGATTCAGATTTACCTGTATCAACCGACTCTTCTTTCAACACACTTTCAACGACTTTACCTACCACCTCTGAATCATGAAAATCATCAGATTTGGAATAGGTTATGTCAATGTTGTCTGGCAATTGGTCTACCATGTTGAAAGCTTTTTCGACCTTTTCCTCATCATAAAATGCAAACTTTTCCGGTGGTGGAACTTGATGAAACTCTGAGCCAATGCCTTTCTTGTTCTGCTCAGACTCACCATCTCCCGGTTTTATATGGAAAATTCGTTCAAGCACATATGACGACACGTGGTAACTTTTTAACTTGTTGTTATCCTGTTCTAAATCAGCAATCTGTCGCTTTAGCTTAGCAACATCTTCAATATAGGAATTAACAACATCTTGTTTTATAGCATACATTCGTTTAAGCTCTTTGGTTGTTTCAGAAAGATAATTCATTCTAGTTTGAGCATATTTCATTTCGTCTTTTATTTTATCATATGACTCTTTCATAACATGATGTGATAGTTTCATTGAGTCATATTCCTTTTTCATTTCTAGAACCACATTTTCTTTTTGTGAACATTCATTTTTCATTTTCAAAACATCTTCTTTCAAAACTTCATTTTCTTTTTCTAGCTTTGTAAATTTTCCTGAAAGTTTTTCATCTTTTTCGTTAAAAACCTTTTCTTTTTCTAACATCTCTTTGCATTTTTCTTTGAAAATGTTTTCGATTTTTGTGAATTCAAGTTCTTTTGTTCTGAATTGCTCATCTTTTTCAGTACAAGCTCTGCACAGTTCCATGCATTTCTTGCACTGTTCAATTGGTTTTAAGACTTCAGAATCAGAATTTACCTCAGTGATAGGCACCTCGGTGTTTTCAGCTGCCTCTGGCTGCTTCATCTCAGCATCATTCAGCTTTTGTTCAACACTGACTTCATCACCAACATCACCATCTTTCACATTCTCATTCTTGTCTTCTTTTTTCACCTCTTCTTCAATCTGCTGTTCTTCAGTAACAGCTTCTTTCACAACTTCTGCTTCAACAGCTTCTGTTTCAACCTCTTCAGCAACTTTCTTTAGATTGTTCACCATCTCTTCAACACTTTTCTTCATTCTTTCCTCATCCCTTTTTCTCAAACATGACAGCATAGCATATCTGATATCTTTTTCATACTGTTTAACGTATGCATCATCTTTCATCACTCTTCTGTAGTATTCGGCTCTCAACGGGACAGCAAGAAGAACATCATCAAAAATTATGTCTTTCTTTGGAACAACCGGTTCTCCTTCTCTGTTGTAGTAAATTCTCTTTTCTTATCCCATCTTCGACTGCTGACAGCATTTTCATACTCTTCCTGCATGTCATCCATTCTGTTGTAGACCACATTTCTTTCTCTGTAAGTTTTCTCCCTCAAGATCTCTTCTCGAGTTTTCTCTTTGATCTCAACTTTTTCTTCATGGATTTCAGCAATGGCTTTGTCTTTGTTTTCATCTTGAATCTCAGCAACAAAAACAAACTTTCTTTCCTCTGTCATAGCTCTCCCATGAGCTGTTTTTCGAACATTCTCCAAGCGATCTTCTTCTGGACAAATTGCAGACCAATCATAGCCTTCATCCTCGTAAATTACAGCATAAGCTCTTGATTTTTCTTTCGGTTTATCTTCAATCAACTTTGGCTCTTCTCTGCTTCGATGGTAAATCGCTTTTCGATAATAGTCATCGTTGAAAGGACGTTCATTTCCTTCAGCAACTTCATAGTTTCTGCATTCTCTTTTGAAATGACCTTTTTGCTTGCATCTGAAGCAGGTCACTTTGGATTTGTCGAATCCAAGCTTTGTTGACGCACCTCCAAGCGATTGTTTTCCGGTAATCTCCATATACCTCTGAGCTCTGCGAATGCAACTAGCTAAACACCAGCGAATATCTATGAGTTCCATTTCTTCCGGATCAATTTGGTCGTAGTCTTCTTTGGTCAATTCGGAATTTCCAATTTTGCCAGCTACAAGACCTTCATATGACTCCAGAACCGATGCAAGGAAACTCATTTGTTGATTTGCTGCATTGATGCTCATCATAGGAGAATTCTTCAGTTTAAGAGCAATGTTGCAATGAATCTCTTCAGATTCATCAGAATTTGACTGTGAAGATGAATGATATCCAGAATGATGACTTGTTGACGTTGTTTGTGGCTCTTTCATCTTTTCACCACTAAATGCTGTTTTTGGTGAACCAACGCCTTTATCAGAAGGTACACTGCCTTTGTAATACAAGCCCACATTCTGTTGATGTGAAGAACCAGTCATCTTGCTTTGCTTTTGTAACTCTAGATCATGACTTTCAATCTTTTCAAACAAAGAATCAAGAGAAATTATGTCATAAGAAGCATCATTTTTTAAGATAAAAACAAATGTTTGCCACTGATCAGCTCGTGGTAACGCTTCAATGACTTTATCAATAAGTTCCTCTCTCGTTTTATCAATTTTAAAACGTTCAAGTTCTACTTTAAGATGACAGAATCTCTCAATCATTTGTCTCACTGTCTCTCCTTTTATATTATCAAACAGATCAAATTCTTTTTTTAGTAAAGCAATTTTATTTTTTCTAATCTGTTTTCCCCCCTCTGCTTTAACTCTTAAAGCTTCCCAGACTGATTTTGAGGATCCATCATGAGTAAGCAAAGCAAATATATCATTTCTGATTGCTGTCTGGATCAAAGAAACCATTCTTTGTTCTGCTGCAAACTCAGATCTTTCTTCTTTGGAAAGTTTCTTGAACGGTAGATCTTCGTTTTTGTCATCTTTTGGCCTTTCATATCCAAACTCCAGACAAAACCAGCTTTCATGGGCATACGCTTTCGCCCAGTTGATGAACCGTTCTTTCCACCAGGTATAATCCTCAATGCTTTCAAGAGTTGGTGGTTTTGATTGCGTTCCATAAAAGTTATCATGCTTGATGTTCTCGTTGATCGCCTTCGTGATGGTTTTTGGTGTAACATTTGTAACCTCAGACGATTCGGATGTGAACGCGTTGAAAAACGTGTTGTAGAATTCCTCAGCCATGATGCGAATTTCTTCAATTACCTGAATCAAACAAAACAAACAAACACTTTATCAGTTCAAACACTATCAATCAACCGAAACAAACTAGTACTCGAACTCGTGAATATTCTGTGCGAGATTGACGTTTGACAGACTGAGCAGACTGTAGATTGACACACCGTGCGAAACTGAACTTGATGCGAACTAAGATTCGAATTTTCAAACTGTCGTACAAAGTGCTATGACCCGACAAAAACCACACGATCTGAAACGAGTTTGAATTTGTACGAGCTGAATCTTTGAGTGATCAAACTGTGCAAGTTGAATTTAAATCCAAATGACTTAAAAAAAATTCAAATGAACTAGCCCCCTCTTTTGGACTAATAAGCTTTGAAATTGGGCCAAATATATCGTTCACATGGGCCTCAAAAACTGAAACATGGGCCGACAATTTTATGAGCACACATTATTAAAGATCATTCATTGGACCTCAAAGTTAGTATATGTGATTTGACCGATCACTTCAATGAAACCAACATGCATATCCACTCATTAGTAATAACATCACTAACTGACAACAATTGATAGTGGGTCAATGCTTGTTTGGACTAAACAATTAATTGGGCGGCAATTTGTATCAATTCACACATGGGTTATGATTTAAGATTGGGATTGGGTCACATGGGCGGTTACTTTTATATCAAAATCACATGAACGTGATTGGACCTTCAGACTTAGTGGGGCGGTGATCACAGATTATATATAAATGGGTCGGTGATGTAATGGGGCGGTCACATGCACTTTGTGTTAAACAAGGAACCAGCCGACAAGCTCAAGTCATAACTAGCTCTGATTGGGCCGTTAACAGTAATTGGGTGGCAACAAGGAAAGCAAGAATTGGGTTTATGTTCTGAATGTCTCACGTGCAAGCCGTAACAGTCAATCTAGCTTGTGATTGGGCCTTTCCTACCACTTAGCCGACAACATTCTGTGATCAGAGAATCATGTGAAGAAGATGACAAAAGAGCGATCCACTTTATACGCGGACTAATCACATGAATTTTGAGCGAACCATAAACTGTCTTATCAGCGGCCTTCAATTGTTTGAATAAGCGGACCACAACAGTTGTTCAAATAAGCGAGCCTCAACTAATATCTATGAGCGAACCAACTGATTGACCAATAAGCGAACCATAATCATTATTTTGGAGCGATCCTAAACTGTTACACCTATGAGCGATCCACCATATTCGAAAAAGCGATCTAAACAACTAATTATGGAGCGGTCCTGAAACTTTGATCAAAAAGCGGTCCAAATCTGTTCAAATAAGCGAACCAGACATGTTCATACCAACAGACCTGCAACTTTGACGCGAATTCGAACGGAAAAATCTCGATTTCTCCTAAACGGTTTGGAGTTTCGATCTGAAACTTGGTAGGGTTGTAGATCGGGTATAGGCGCACAACATATCCAAAAATCAGCTGAAACGGACCATGAAAACCTGTTCAATTCGATGAAAAACAGTAAAAAATGTAAAAATATGAAAAAGATGAAGAAGAAGAAGAAGAAGAAGAAGAAGAAATCGGATCAGATTCTGATGAATTCCTGTGCGAAATCGTGTGAAAGATCAGTGCAATCGAGCTCCTGCTCTGATACCACTTGTTAGGACCGGTTTGACTCCGAAACGATTGCGTAATCGAACGTGTGACGTGCGGAATCCATACACGAACGTGACCGAACACACGAGACGTAATATAAACGTGATTCTATTAACGAATCTGAAAATGTACAGCACCTGAATCACGAATAACTAACTTTCTCTCTCTAGCTTTCTCTCTCTAGCTTCCTCTCTCTAAGTTGTGAAAATGACAAAAGTCTCAAAAAATTCTAAACTAGAAGCCCTAGAGATCTATTTATAGGCCAAGGCATTTAATGAGGTTTCCCATTAATTACAGTTATGCCACCTTTCCTTTTTACTAACTAAACCTAAAATATAACAATGTAACTCTCGTTTTCCTTGGTTTTCTGCTACTGACTAGATTGACGGAGGCGATAGACAGATAATGCACTAACAGATATAATCCCGTATCCAGATCCCAATATTCAGTCTTACAGGTGAGTATACCTAGATGATATCTGTAAAAGGGTTAAATGCGAAACCGTGAGAGCTCAGGTCAGAACTTCCGTTCAGCAGAGAGATGACGGCTCGACTTTTGGTGTGTTCCCTTTAGAGAATCTTTTCTTCAACAACACATGATTAGCATTTTTCAATGTTTCATCATTTTTTTGGTACTGAGGGTGATGCTATTTTTCAAGCAAATTCAAAATATTATACGGGGACTAGGCCATTGCTTCCGCAAAATCAGAAGTCCCGGGATAATACCCCAGATATCACTGAGTATAAAGACCTAGTATCTCAGAAAGAGGTACCTTTCAAACAAGATTTCGGGGGTTACCCATATATCCAAGAAATGTTACCCACGAGATAAGCAAGTTTGAATTTAGGTTTATATCTCAAAAACAATCTACTAAATGTGTAAAAACCTACTGGCATATCCGCAGTGAGATTGTTTATCACATTTGATTTTCCAATTCTTTAGCATGTTGTGATAGCCCACTGATGTACTATCATTTCCTCTTTTATACATCAAAACTCAGTTTTTGAATTTTATCATGTTTGTGGCTTTTTCAAATTTTCTAATGTTTTTGAATTTTCTGAAAATTTTTACTCCCCCTAAAATGCAAACACATTTAAAGAAAACTTGAAAACAAACTGTACAAAAAACTGACAACTTGATGTGAATCGCTTCAAATCTCCATCCACTTGGCTTAAACAATCAGAACTCCCCCTTTCAACAAACTATTTTCCCATTTAGATTTCAAAACACTTAAGTTTGTTTTAATCAAAATGGTTTTTTCCGGAAAATAAGTTTAGTTGATTTTACCACATGTAGGTTCGGGGTTCATCATCTTGTTCTTACGACCACTTTTATGAGGATTACATAAAGTTCAACTTAATAACCTTGACGAATCATTTGTAAGCACAAACCACTGTACCAATTGTAGGAATAAAACATCTACACAAATTCATTTCTTCAATAAACATGCCGATTCATGCTTCACACTTACCAACCTGGAAGCTCCGGCAAGTCACATCCTGTAAAATTCAACAATTTTAAGATTCATTCACAAAATCAATTTTATCAAGAATGATGCCGATTCCTGCTCCGCGATTACAAACTTGGGAGCTCCGGCAAGTCAGATTTTTCAAGTAAAAAGAATGTCCACCCAAGTCTGACCAGCCTTGGGTGATCTTAACTCTGATTCAGTTGGGTTATAAGTTGCCTTCTTTGTCGCATAAAAATCTTTAACCCCTTTGGCCTTTCCCTCGACCATTTTCTTAAAAATCTTTTTCACATTTCCATTAAATCTTTCTCGACATCAAATTCTTTCTTCTCAAAATAGAATTGATTCGAGATCTCAACCTTACCAATTTTCTGTCTAAAATTTTCATCCTTCAGTGGTGGAAAATTTACATCATCCACTAAAGGTACTGATTTTTCTTTTTTAACCTCAACTTGTGGCTCTTCTAGCTTCGTGGAACCAGAATCATCGCCTAATTTTTCATCAAACTTTTTAACAACCCACATTTGGTTGTCTTTGGCTTTCTTTTTGTAAAAATTTCTTTTTGAACACTCCCCAACTTCATAGGTTGAATTTTCAAAAATTTTGAACTTTTCTATTGGTGGGTCAACATCGACAACTTTTTCTTTAAGTTTTTCAGAGATTCCCTATTTTGTTTTTGTTTCTTGAGAACAGTTCCATGCAATGTGACCAACTTCATTGCATTTGTAACAGGTTCTTGTCTCCTTTCTATGAAAAACTCCAGTCCCTTTCCTCTCAGCAAGAAACTCCTGGTTTGATTGTCTCCAGAAAGGTTTCTTCTGTTCTTCCTCAGCACTTCCTCCTGAAACAAATTTTGTGTTTGTTTTAGAAATTTTATCAGTTTTATAATTTTCAGGTGGAATAAAACCAAGACCTTTCTTTTTGAAATTACCATTATGGTTTGGTTTCTTTTGAAAAACAGAACCAGAATTGTAACCTTTTTTCTTGTTTAATCGCTGTTGAACTCTTCAAGTGTATTTTTTAGGTTTTTCAGTAAAATTTAAATCTTTTATTTCAGAAATATTAATTTCTGTCATTTTGAAAACCTTTTTGATCTTTTCAATTTGAACACTTCTTATTAGAAATTCTTTGTCAGAATATAATTTGTCAGAATCATTCAAAGTATATGCGACTTCGAATGTTTCATCATTCAAATTCGATTTTGATAACAAAAACTCTTTACTGTAAGCCAGTTTAACCGACGTCTTTGGACTGTTGACCGACGAACTCGAATTTCTAGATTCAGACTCCTCATCTTTATCCAACACCTGATCGACCACCTTTTTTATTAACTCGGACTCATGATCAGTGTCAGACGATGTAAAAGTGATGTCAATGTTTTCTGGTAACTCATCGGTTATATCAGACTTCAATTTTATATTGACTACCTTTTGGACTTGCTCCTTATTTGGTTTTCTGGGAGAATAACCTTCCCAGATTGGAGGCGGACACTTGTTGTAACTAACACTCTGTTTCTTACCAGTATCCTTTTTCTTCGGCATTTCATCTTTAAATGCTTCCATACCTGCAACAGTTGGATAAATTCGATCAATAAGATAATCAGAACTAGAATAACTCTGTAATAATCGTCTGATTCTCTCGTTTTCTATCTTTTCAGTTTCCAACTCTTGCTTCCACTTTGCACTTTCTTCAATGTAGAAATTGATAGCTTTCTGCTTCGACATCATCACAGCATTCAGCATTGTCAGTGCATCTTCTCTTTCAGAATTAGTCTTTTGCAAACCAGTTACCGTTCTGTTCAATATATCGTATGATTCCATCACATAATTGAGATCAAACAGTAACTTTTCTATCATCTTGTCTTTCTCACTCAGTTTCTCATCTTTTTCTGCACACTGCTTGCAAGATTCCAAGCATTTTTCACACGGCTTGATAACCTCAACAATTTTTTCGACTATTTTTTCGACTTCAACAACTTTCTCAACCTCAATCACCTTCTCAGCTTCACCATTCTTCTCAGCAATTTTAACTTCATTCTTTTGAACAATCTCTTCCTTTTGAGTAACACTCTCACATTTCTTTTTCTATCGTTCTCTTGCTGCTCGTCTCTCCTTCAACTTTCCACACGATCTGCAAAATAAAATTGAAAACTTTCAGGAGATAAATGAGTTTTTGCAACATCAATATGCATTTCTTCCTCATAATCACTGAAATCATCAGTTTCTATTGGTGATTGATCAAACTCTATTGTCTTTTCTGTACTATCATCTGAGGAACCAGAATCAGATGGTGTTTGATCAAAAACTGTTGTTCTTTCTGAACTTTCATCTGATGAAACAGACTCTCCTTCTTGACTTTTATCATCATTAGCAAACACTTTCATCCATTCTGTAAATAAATCAGGTTCTTGAATGACTTTTGCAATGAGAGCAACAACTTTTGAATCAGGTGGAATATATTTGTCCCAGCTGAAACCTTCTGCCATTTTTTCATCATCTTGATCAATGATGCCATAATAAGCTTTCTTGTTTGCATCTTCGATCATTCTGGCATGAGCAGTTTGTGGTTCTTTTTGTTGAGATGGTTGATGAGCAACTTGTTGATATATGGCTTTCCGATAGTAATCATCTTTTCCGAATGGATTCTTTGCTCCACTAGCTTCCTGATTTTTACATTCTCTCTTGAAATGACCCTTCTCCCTGCATCGAAAACAAATAACTTTAGATTTATCAAAACCCAAAGTAGACACATGAGCATCCAAAAAGTCATTTCTCCCTGTAATCATTTTGAATTTTTCAGCTCTTCTCAGGACACTGGCTAGACACCATTTGATGTCAATGAGCTCCATCTCTTCAGCGTCCATCTGATCGTAATCCTCTTTTGTCAACATAGGATTTCTGATCCTTTCAGCAACCAAACCCTCATAAGATTATAGCACGGTAGCAAGTAACTCCATGTGATCTTTAGCAACTTCTTTAGAAAAGCTTTGGCCATTCGGAAGATTTAATGCAATGTTGCACTGTATCACATAACCATTTCCAGTTTTTGAGCTTTGATGTTGAAAGCTTGTAGTTAAACTCTTTGGATTCACACTTGGATATGAAGAGATTCCACTACCGCAGTTTGGACTTTGATTGACTGAATCAGATGAATTACCAGCACTAAAAGCAGTTTGGATTTTCGGACTCATTTCAACCTCTTGAACACTGCCTTTGTAATACATTTTCATATCTTGTTGATTACTCGAATTGTTCATCCTTGCAATCTTTTGCTGTTCAAGATCCTGACTTTCAATCTTTTCAATAAACTGTGAAATAGTCAATCCATCATATTCCCCAGTGTTCTTCAAGATCATCAAAAATGTACCCCACTCTTTTTGAGGTAAAGCATCAGCTAACTTGTCAACCCACTCATCTTGAGTTTCTCTACTCCCAACAAAGACATAGATCGAACTATGTGGCAATATCTTTCAATAAGCTTCTTTGATGTTTCTCCTGCCAAGCTTGAAAACAAATCAAATTCTTTCTTTAGTAGAGCTTTCTTGCTTTTAATCATTTTCTCACTACCCTCGAATTTAACCTTCAAAGCATCCCATATTGATCGCACAGTGTTATCATGTTGAAGCAGAATAAAAATGTCTTCCTTTACAACTTGCTGTAGAAGACTGATCATCATCTTTTCTGCTTTATACATGTCACGTTCTTTATAATTCAGTTCAGAAATAGCTTTTGTGACTCCCAACTCAGTACGTGGTCTAACATACTTTTTTCTCGATACATTCCCAAGACCTCAAGTGATTAGCTTGTACCCAGTTTTCAAATCGAACTTTCCATCCATAATACTCCTAGATTCCCATAAGCTTCGGGGGCTTTTGCAAAGTTCCGGTTTCATTCTCCATGTTCATGCTTTGAGCAATAGCAGCCGGAGTAGTCGGGGATGAAGCAAACATGTTGTAAAATTCTTCGTCAGACATTTTCAAACGGAATTATATCCTTCAAACGAAATCACTCTTAAACGATATTAGGTCCAAGCGAAATTACCTGAAACAATCAACTTTCAAACGGAATTGAACTTTTCAAACAAAGTCAGTTAATTCCGTGCGGAATTACCCAGTTTCACACGAAATTAAATTTGACACGAGATTACTCAAACGAAATTAGAATCTCGTACGGAATTAAATTCAGTTTCAAACGAAATTAGCTTTTAACTGTAATTTCGTGCGGAACTAAAGTACATTTTCAAACGAGATTAGGATGATGTCATCATTTCTGAACAGAATTTCATGCGAAATTACAGATTTTGTAAATTTTAGATTGAATTATGATCCAGTTCTCTCAAGGATTAGTTAAAGCACTGTTTTGCAAGTTATATATGAAATTCAGATCATTTTAACCGTTCAAACTTGTTCAATTGATAAAAGAAGGTGTAGAAGTAAGAAAAACTGATGAAACTATGCTGAAATCGGTTGAACTCCTCCTCCTGTGCTCTGATACTTGTTGTAGGATCGTTGTCGGACCCAAATGAGTCGATCAGAGGTGTTCTACTCAGAATGAAAGGCGGAAACAGAGATAATGAGTTGAATTCAGCTAGATTTACACTAATAACTGTCTTTATATTGATTCTGAAACGATTACAGATCTGAAGACACTTCGACAGAGCTTCGCCGTCGGAAAACACCAAAGTAATTTCGTACAAAATGATACGGAATCACACCTATTTGTAGTTGACCTAATTTCGCATGAACAATACTCATACGGAAATACATTACACGCAAAATTACAACTCACACGGAATTACTTGTTAATTCCTTACGGAATTACCAACTATCACTTCATGCGGAATTAGACTAGTTCTTGCGGAATTAACTTTCTGTTTCATTTCTCGATCTTCGTGCCATGTGCAATGCAAGACTCAATACAACCCAAGAGTTCCTAGGTAAGAGTGACTGGTCCAATTTTGTGGATTTGTATGAACACTCTAGCCTTAGACAGAAAACTCGGAATACAGGCACCCACCCTTCCAGATTGCACGTGTTCACATTATAAGACCCATACTTTGACGAGATTTTGAAAACTTTGAAGGTTCAAAACCTTATAATAAATCATCCTAGAACAGATGATTGGTTTTCAAAGCAGATTTGAAATTTGTGTTCTTGTTGTGGTTGTCACCTAAGGATAAGTGACAGTATTGTTTTAAGATCTAAACACAAGAATCTTGTGTTAGGGTCCTAGGAAGGTTATAGACTAGGTCAATGCATTACTAATAACCTAATTCCCTATAACCATGAGCTCTGATACCAACTCTTCTGTCACACCCTGACCGCGTAAAACAACAAACTGCAGCGGAAACGTCGGGGAGTGTCATTGTTTCATAACACATGGAAATTGAAGTTTTGTTTTATTAAATTGAAAGAGGTTACAATGTCTTATAAACAAAGAAACATAACTTAATTAACTAGTCTTGCATCTTTTATTTTCATTAAGGCCTTCGTCCAACCCTATGTTTGCATCATGATCAACTAATAACAACACCTGAAACACATGTGAAAATAGGTACGTCAGCATAAAAATGCCTGTGAGATACATAGGTTTTATTTGAATAGGATTCATGACTTGTAAGTTTAAAGAAATATGTTTAACAAAAATAGTCATGAACTTTAAAATATTTTCTTTTAGAAATCATACGAAAATTGATAAGAAAACAGATTATATAAAAGAATAATGCATGATTAAATAAATAATCAAGTAAAGATGAGTTTGAATAAAATATGCTATTTGTAAAACAATGTTTTGTAAAGATATGATAATTGTGTAAAATGTAATATGTCCAAATTGAAATGGTTTAAACAACGCTACGATATGTAATATCATAAAAGCACTTATATGTAGGAAGTACCAGCGGTGTATCCACCATGCTTTTATCATATTACACACGCCTCGTTATTTAAATCACTTACTCAAACAAACCACCAATGTAAAACAAATGTTCATGTATAATCAATTTATACTTTGGTTTTGTAAATAACATATCAAATTATGATTTGGTTTTGAGAATAACATATCAACTATGTTTTGGTTTGAAAATAGCATATCAACTATGCTTTAGTAAATAACAAGGCCAGTAGTATATTAAAATATATGTTGGTTTTGTACATAGTATATCAAATTATACTTTGGTAAATAATATCACATATGGGAGCATATCAAACTATACTTTGGTAGTACAACGAAATATACAAAAGAAAATGTGATTTGGTATTTCATTCAAACCTTAGTGCATCAAAGTACACCTTAGAGACTATAGAAATACCACAAAGGCAATTTCTATTTGGTTAAAATTTGGTTTCTGACATTCCATACAACAGGAATGGGGTGTCTAGTCCTATAGCGCTATATCGTACTACCAATGGGCTTGATGAATGTATAAAATAAGTACAATCCAACAATTAGTTTTATAATCTTTGAAAATTAGTGTTTAAACCATAGATAATCATTCAATTTGTCAAAAGATAAGTACTAGCATGTATAATCATATATTGAAATCATGAAAATAATGAATAGGCACACATGTTTCACCCCAAAACATTTGAAAACAGTAAAAGAGGGGACTATGTACTCACTTGAGGATGCTTAGAAGTCTTGAATAACAACCAAGCAAAGCTAGAAGGATCACGGAAATCAATCGGCACCTAATATAGATAACTACATTAATATCCGGACCTAAATCGGAAGATCGGATAGGATGAGGTTTCGTAAACCAAATGGGTATTGGAACTCATATGATATGGTTTAACAAAGCCTACATTCTAAATTGAAACCTAACCTAGGTGCTTACGACTCGTTTAGGTAGCTTACGCTACTTTAACGCGTCATTCGCGTAAAACGCGTTCGAACCGCCTAACTAGCCCTATGACAAGTATTATATGCCTTAACATGTCTAATAATGTTACCTAATCAATTTAGATGTAAAAAATGTAGGTTACATATGCTTAAAATGAATTTATGCGTAAAAAGGGCATTTTGGTCATTTTCCTAAGGAATATAAACTACCTATCATACAACTAATTAAACGAAGTGACCATAAGGTATAACCTCGGAAGGTTATTCCCTATACAACTATGGTCACAAAATATGTTTGGTCGGATCTTAATGATCGACCAAACGGGTCGGGTTCGAAAGTCTAAGCGGTTGTTTAGACCGCTTATCTTACGACCCTAGATAAGCACTAAACTAAAAGTGACGAGTTAAACATGTCAAAACATGTTTAACGAAGTTCGAAAACAGGTTTGATATCAAAACAAAGGGTTTTGATACCCAAGAATAGTTTGGTTGCAAAATACGCATAAACGCGTATTTTGACTGAAAATATGACTCGTCACTATGCCTAAATAACGTGGTAACCAGTAGGTATAGCCACAAAGGACTATGACCATCGTGATTACGCTCACGTTGCGAAGTTCAAACGAACTTCGTGTTGACAATTGACCAGTCAAAGCAGAAAGTCAAACACTGTTTGACTTTCATGCTTGAAATATATGAACAAGCATGAAGGAAACTTACAAAAGGTCCAAGCTATGAAGATTTGAACTCAAAATACTCAGCTATGAAGCTTGAGAGCTTCAACTTAGAGTAAAATGAGAACAAAGGTGTGAAGAAGATGAAGTGAAAATGGTGGGTTTATATAGAGTTTGAAGAACTGTTAGGATCGTTCCTTGATAATTAAGATTCGATCTGGACCGTATACATAAGGCATATGGTTTTGGAATACTCGGGGTGCCCAAAAACCATCATACGGTATTGCAAATGTTACAATAAAGACCCTAAACTTCAAGTTAAAGGCTGAAAATAATCCTGCTGTTGCTGAAACATGTTTTCTGCCCAGATAGGGTGGTGGCATGCCGCCACAGCACCACCAGATAGTGGTGGCGTGAAGCCACCACATGCCCAGTTCCATAAAGTTTGCTAACTTGTCAGTTTTGGTCCCTGCAACTCGTTTAGGCCATTTTCGACGCGTTTAAACCCCGTTAACCCATTTTCAAGGCTCAATAATGAAGTTTAAGTATAGGGAACATGAAATATGCTCAAAAACATCTCAGATGTCGGTTTGTTTGGTCGTACGATTGCGTTGTTCGGTTTATTACGACGAAACTCGAACGGACGCGAAAAACGATCCAAATTACGCGACGAATGGAATTTTATCATGCCAATCACTAAAATTAAATATTTTAATGATTACATAATGTTTTTGATGTCCGGATATGTTCAGAACGTAAGATATGCGCGAAAATGCAAACTTGTGCACTTTTTGACGCTTTTAGTCCCTGTTTGACCAAAAAGTTTATTTTTTGCACACCGAACCCCTCAAAGCCTATTTCTAAGCTATGTAAAGGATATTTATGGTATGTTTAACTTATGGTCAAGTTCCGGAATGTTCGATACCATACGAATCATGTCACACCCCGACCACGTAAAACAACAAAACGTGGCGGAAACGTCGGAGAGTGTTGTAACAGAATCATTGTTTCACAACCATGGATTAAACAGTTTCGTTTTATTGAATTAAATGTATTACATTACATTGGAATTAGAAACAAAAACATGAACAAATAGACTTTCATTGTTATCAAGTCACTAAGGCCTCGTCCATTCCTATGTGAGCATAAATCAATATCATCATCAAACATCATCAACTATTGTACCTGAAACACATGTGAAAATACGTCAGCATAAAAATGACGGCGAGTACATAGGTTTCATATGAGTGTCAGATTCATGGCTTGTTTTACATGTTGCAATACTTATTTAAAAACAAACCTTATTTTAAAAATTATAGTATTGCGACATAATTAACCAACTCAAATTAAGTTGGTTATAATGTATAAAATCTCGTAGCCATGATTCTTAACTCCAAAACATTTGTTTTATTAAATCAAATTGTAAAACATATCGTAGAAACTCGTTAACAAAACTCGTATGGTTTATATTATTCAGAAAACATCATTGTGTGTCATCGTTTCAAAATCGTTTACCCAAGTGATCTAGATAACGCAACGATATATAATGTGTTAAAAGCACATATATATAGGAAATACCAGCGGCGTATCCACCATGCTTTTAACACATTACACCCGCCCTATTACCTAATCACTTCCCTAACCCAACGATTTAGACAGTTACAAATGGTTCACATATATCAAATGGTTACAAATGGTTCACATCAGTTAAATGGTTACAAATGGTTCGCATCAATCAAATGATTACAAATGGTTCACCTACATCCAACGATTACAAATGGTTCTCATACATCCCATGATTTCAAATGCTTCCCATACATCGAATGGTTACAAATGGTTCACATACATCGAGTGGTTACAAATGGATTCTCATAAAGGTTACAAATGGTTCAAATAGTTCAAAATGTAAAACAATGGGGTAGCATGTTAAGTGAACATACATAGCAAAACATAATGAAATCATGTACTAATAGTGTACTAATGAACATAGCAAGTATATGATATGAAAACATGGAAAACATGAAAGTAACAAGTAGGCACATGTGTTTCACCCCAAAACGTTTGAAAAACAGTAAAAGAGGGGACTATGTACTCACTAGAGATTGCTTAGAAGTCCTACGATAACCACCAAGCAATGCTAGAGATCACGAAAATCAAACGACACCTAATATAGGTAACTACGTTAATAAATCGGACCTAATCGGAGGATCGGATAGGATGAGGGTTCGTAAACCAAATGAGTATGGGAACTCATGTAATATAGTTTAACAAAGCCTACATACTAAAGTGAAACCTATCCTAAGTGCTTTCGACCCATTACGACCCGTTTAGGTAGCTTACGCTACTTTAAAGCGTCGTTTGCGTAAAACGCGCTCGGACTACCTAACTAGTCCTATGACAAGTAAAATATGCCTTAACATGTCTAATATTGTTGTCTAATCAGTTTAAATATCAAAAGTTATGTTACATATGCTTAAAATGAATTTTGGCGTAAAAAGGGCATTTTGGTAATTTACCTAAGGCATATATACTACCTATCATATAACTAACTAAACGTCGTGACCATATGGTATAACCTCGGAAGGTTATTCCCTATACAACTACGGTCACCTAATGTGTTTGGTCAGATCCTAATGATCGACCAAATGGGTTGGGTTCGAAAGTATAAGCGATTGATTAGATCGCTTACCTTACGACCCTATATAAGCACAAATCTAAAAAGTGATGAGTTAAACATGTTAAAACATGTTTAACGAATTTAGAAAACAGGTTTGGTATCAAAACAAACGGTTTTGATACCTAAAAGTAGTTTGGTTACAAAATACGCAAGAATACGCATTTTGGCCGAAACTACGACTCGTCACTAACCCTAGATAACGTGGTAATCAGTAGGTATAGTCACTAGGGACTATAACCATCATGATTACGCTCACGTTATGAAGTTCAAACGAACTTCGTGTTGACCAAATACTGGTCAAAGTGGAAAGTCAAACACTGTTTGACTTTCACGCTCGAAAAGCGATAAAAGAACGAAAGAATACTTACAAAGGGTCCAAGCAAGGTAATCATGATTCAAATTGCTCAGGTATGAGGTGCTAAGCCCCAACTTAGAGTAAAAAGAATCAGATTTGTGAATTGTCAGGAATGGAGGTGGGGGTATTTATAGATTTAGCACAACCGTTAGGATCATTACTCGTAAAACGTGATTCGATCTCAACCGTACATGTGCACCCATGGTTTTGCAAAACCATGGGCACCTAAAAATGGCCCCTAGATTGTTAGAAAACCAATTGCAAGTGGGGAAATCAGGTGGAACAACTGTAAACAGGCTGGAAAATCAGTTTTGCAGGTCTGATGGCCTTTCACGGGCCGCTAAGGTTTAATGGGGGCTTACGCGGGCCGACTGAACTCCCCAGTTCAGCAACAGTTTTCATATTTACAGTTTCAGTCCCTGTTAGTGTTTTAAGCTCATTTTGACCCATTTAAGGCCCGTCAAGCCAACTTTAAGGCCCTTCAATGATGCCTAAACATAGTGGACATGAAACATGCTCAAAAATGTGTCGGGTGTCGGTTCGTTTGGTCGTACGATCGCGATATTCACTTAATTACGACGAAATGCGCACGAACGCGAAAAACGATCCAAATTACGCGAAGAATGGATTTTTCTTATGCCAAACGCTATAACAAAATATTTTAATGCTTACATAAATTTTTGGATGTCCGGATGTATTCAGAACGTAAGATATGCGCGAAAATGCAAACTTATGCACGTTTTGACGCTTTTAGTCCCTGAATGAGCATAAAGTTTATTTTAGCACACCTAACCCCTCAAAGCCTATTTCTAAGCTATGTAAAGGATATTTAGGGTGTGTTTAACTTATGATAAAGTTCCGGATTGTTCGTTACAGTACAAATCGACATACTTTCGCAGTTTGTCGAATTTAGTCCCTATAAGCGAATAAACTTGATTTCGGCATACCAAACCATCCAAAACTTATTTCTAAGTTATGTAAAGGTTATTTAAGGTATGTTAAGCCTATGTCACTATTCCGGAGTGTTTGTTGCATTAAACTGGTTATATTTACGCATCAGATCGCGTATAACCTTCCAGAAAGCGATTTAAAGCCCGAAATCGAACAAGAATTGATATGTGTAAACGACACACGTATTTTTACAAATCCCAAGTATGAAACACAATATTTCATTGATTTGGTATTTGTTTGATGGTCACAGAGGCACAGGTGTCACAGTCTTCCCTACTTCAGGAAATTTTGTCCCGAAATTTATTCGTAGGAGTCTGTCTGTGACGCTGTGTTAAATAATTACCTTGCATGGAATATAGGGTTTTTAACTATTTGCGTAGAATAACCCATCAAAGATATGCAAGGCATAATCCTGTTTTCTCTCAACGGACATTTTTCAGAAACGAAAATGAACGAAAAATCAAGGATATTCATTTCCCTCGATGGATATTCTTCAAAAACGAAAATGAACGGAACGAGTCATTTTCCTCAATGGGTATTCTTCAGAAATGGAAATGAAGGAAAAATAAAGTATATTCATTTCCCTTGATGGTTATTCTTCAGAAACGAAAATGAACGGAATGAGTCATTTTCCACAATGGGTTTTCTTCAGAAACGGAAATGAAGGAAAAATCAAGGATATTCATTTCCCTCGATGGATATTCTTCAGAAATGAAAATGAACGGAATGAGTCATTTTCCACAATGGGTTTTCTTCAGAAACGGAAATGAAGGAAAAATCAAGGATATTCATTTCCCTCGATGGATATTCTTCAGAAATGAAAATGAACGGAATGAGTCATTTTCCACAATGGGTTTTCTTCAGAAACGGAAATGAAGGAAAAATCAAGGATATTCATTTCCCTCGATGGATATTCTTCAGAAATGAAAATGAACGGAATGAGTCATTTTCCACAATGGGTTTTCTTCAGAAACGGAAATGAATAGAGTTAACTCTAGACACCTGACAAAACTTGTTGTGGCTTCTGTGCACTAAATTCCATAATTATGTACGCGTCCATAATTACGTAATTCCTTGCACAGTCCGCACAGTGCACTTCATAATGTGTAGGGGAAGAAAATCAAACCTGTGATGAGTGTGACTAGACTACCATAGGGTCCTTTTAATTAGATCGACAAATGATCTCTTTAATTAGACCACCAAGGTGTCACACCCCGACCACGTAGAACATACAAAACGTGGCAGAAACGTCGGGGAGTGTTGTAACAGAATCAATTGTTTCAAATCCATGGCAATTGAAGTTTCATTTTATTAATCAAACATGAATGTTTACATTGTTTAAGCAAGAATCAAAGTGTACATAACATAAATTAACTAGTTCTTGTCTCGTTTTAAGTCACTAAGGCACAGGTCCGCCTAAGTATGTCTTGATAAGTCCTATGCATCATCTCCTGAAAACACATGTGAAAATAGGTACGTCAGCATAAAAATGCCTGTGAGATACATTGGTTTTGTGAAAACGGAATTCATGACTTATGTTTGAGAAAATGTTTAGTCATGAACCTTGTAATTTGCTTTGTCTTGTAAATCATTTGAAAAACGATAAGATCGGATGATACGTATGAATAAGAGAACACTGTATGGTTAAACGGATAACCATGTAAAATGTGTTTGTATAAGATAAGTCGTTTGTAAAACAATGTCTCGTGAAAAGTGTGTTATTTGTATAAAATGTCATATGTCTCAAATTGAAATGATTCAAACAACGCTACGATATGTAATACCATACAAACACTTATATATAGGAAGTACCAGCGGCGTATCCACCATGCTTGTATCATATTACACACGCCTCGTTACTTAATCACTTACTCAAACCAAACCATCAAGATGAAATGTTTATCAACGGTAGAAATGTTTATGTATAGTCAAATGTCTATTGTCAACTGTAAATCATGTCAACGGATATAACTGGTTTACACGGTTCAATGGTTACAAAAGGTTCATATAATCGAAGGGTTAAGACGGTTCACATAGTCAAATGGTTACAACGGTTCAAAATGTAGCATAATGTGTTCATATGCTGGATGAGCATATGCAACGGAAATGCAATGTAAAACAATGTACTAAGTACGCACACAATGGGCATACATAGCATGTAATGTAAAGCAATGTACTAAGTACGCACACAATGGGCATACATAGCATGTAATGTAAAGCAATGTACTAGGTACGCACACAATGGGCATACATAGCATGAAATGTAATGTACAACAATGTACTAAGTACGCACACAATGCGCATACATAGCATAAAATGTAAAGCAATGTACTAAGTACGCACACAATGGGCATACATAGCATGAAATGTATTGTACAACAATGTACTAAGTACGCACACAATGGGCATACATAGCATGAAATGTATTGTAAAGTGATGTGCTAAGTATGCACAAAATGGACATACATACCATAAACACAATGAAATCATGTACTATATATGTACTATCGAACATAGCAAGTATATGATGTGAAAACCGGAAAGCATGAAAGTAACAAGTAGGCACATGTGTTTCACCCCAAAACAGTTTGGAAAACAGTAAAAAAAAAAGGGGTTCAATGTACTCACCTGAGATTGCTTTGTAGTTCTTGTATAATAACCAAATAATGCTAGAGATCACGGAATATCAAACGGCACCTAATAGGTAGCTATGTTAATATACCGGACCTAAATCGGAAGGATTGGATAGTATGCGGGTTCGTAAACCAAACGAGTATGGAGACTCGTGTAATGGTTTAACAAAGCCTACATACTAAAATGAAACCTAACCTATGTGCTTGCGACCCATTACGACCCGTTTAGGTAGCTTATGCTACCTTAACGCGTCATTCGCGTATAACGCGTTTGGAACGCCTAACATCGTGACCACAAGGTATCACCTCGGAAGGTTATAGCTATGGTCACCTAATGTGTATAGTTGGATCCTAATGATCGACCAAATGGGTCGGGTTCGAAAGTATAAGCGATGGTTTAGATCGCTTACCTTACGACCCTATATATGCACTAAACTAAAAGTGACGAGCTAAGCATGTTAGAACATGCTTTACTAAGTTTAGAAAACAGGTTTGGCATCAAAAGAAACGGCTTTGATGCTCACGAGTAGTTTGGTTACAAAATACGCAAGAATGCGCATTTTGGCCGAAACTACGACTCGTCACTGAGCCTAGATAACATGGTAATCAGTAGGTATAGTCACTACGGACTATAACCATCGTGATCACGCTCACGTTATGAAGTTCCAACGAACTTCGCATTGACCATAAACTGGTCAATGCTAAAAGTCAAACATAGTTCGACTTTCGGACTCGAAAAGCGATAAAACAACGAAGGAACACTTACAGAGGGTCCCCGAATGCTAATCTCGATCCAAGGAACTCAGGTATGAAGCAATAGCTCCAACTTAGAGTTTTAGATCAGATTCTTGTGGGTTTTACACCAAAGGGGGGGGGGTATTTATAGGAAAAGTAGAGCCGTTAGGATCGTTTCTTGAATAACATGCCATGATCTTGTCCATACACTTGTCACAATGTTATGGTACAGCAGGTTTTGCCCCTTATTGGCTGGAAGAGACAAGGGCCAGCTTGGCCTTTCGCTACATGAAGAGGCAATCGCATTTAAAACTGAATCTGCTGTACTGGGGACCCCTTACGGACCGTATGTGTTATGGCTTACGGTCCGTAAGCCCTTAGTTTGGCAGGTTTACAGTTTTGGTCCGTGCAGCCCCAAAACTTGGTATTTGATGCATTTTTGACACGTTTAAGCCCCGTTATCCCCATTTCAAAGCTCTAAAATGAAGTTAAAGTATAGGGAACTTAAAATGTGCTCAAAAATATCTCGGATGTCGGTTCGTTTGACCGTACGGTCGCGATGTTCGGTTAATTACGACGGAATGCGCATAAGCGCGAAAGACGATCCAAATTGCGCGACGAATGGATTTTTCTCATGCCAAACACTAAGGCATAATATAATGATGCTTACATAAATTTTGGATGTCCGGATGTATTCAGAACGTAAGTTATGCGCGAAAGTGCAAACTTGTGCACTTCTTGACACTTTTAGCCCCTGAATGATCCAAAAGTTTATTTTAGCATACCAAACCCCTCAAAGCCTATTTCTAAGCTATGTAAAGGATATTTATGGTATGTTTAACTTATGGACATGTTCCGGAATGTTCGTTACAGTTCAAATTGGCATACTTTCGCAGTTTGTCAAGTTTAGTCCCTGTAAGCGAATTAACTTGTTTTTGCCATACCAAAGCCTTCAAAACTTATTTCTAAGTTATGTGAAGGTTATTTAAGGTATGTTAAGTCTATGTTGATGTTCCAGAGTATTTGTCGCATTAAACTGAGTACGTTTATGCACCAGTTTGCGTATAATTCTCCAGAAAGCGTTGTAGAGTTTGAAATTGAACAAGAATTGATATGTGCAAAAGACACACATATTTATACAAGATCCCAAGTATGAAATACAATATTTCATCGGCTTGGTATTTGTTTGATGGTCGTGGTGACACAGGTGTCACAGTCTCCCCTACTTTAGGAAATTTCGTCCCGAAATTTATTCGTAGGAGTCTATTTGTGACTCTACCAAGTAACCATCAGCGATATGCAAAGTAATATCCTGTCACTTCCTTAACGGTCATTCTTCAGAAACGAAATGAATAGATGGAGTCATTTTCAATGGTTGCTTCATCAGAAATGGAAATGAAGGATTACACAACAGATATTCATTTCTTCAACAGATAAATCTTCAGAAACGAAAATGAACTAACGGAGTCATTTTCAATGGTTGCTTCCTCAGAGTTGGAAATGAGGGATTACACAACGGATATTCATTTCCTCAATGGGTAAATCTTTAGAAACGAAAATGAATTAACGGAGTCATTTTCAACGGTTGCTTCATCAGAGTTGGAAATGAAAGATTACACAACGGATATTCATTTTCCCCAACGGATAATCTTCAGAAACGAAAATGCACTAACGGAGTCATTTTCAACGGTTGCTTCATCAGAGCTAGAAATGAAGGATTACACAACTGATATTCATTTCCTCAACGGGTAAATCTTCAGAAACGAAAATGAACTAACGGAGTTATTTTCAACGGTTGCTTCCTCAGAGTTGGAAATGAAGGATTACACAACGGATATTCATTAAAAAAAAAAAAACTTCAGAAACGAAAATGAACTAACGGGGTCATTTTCAACGGTTGCTTCATCAGAGTTGGAAATGAAGGATTACGCAACGGATATTCATTTTCCCCAACGGATAATCTTCAGAAACGAAAATGCACTAACGGAGTCATTTTCAACGGTTGCTTCATCAGAGCTGGAAATGAAGGATTACACAACGGATATTCATTTCCACAACGGGTAAATCTTCAGAAACGAAAATGAACTAACGGAGTTATTTTCAACGGTTGCTTCCTCAGAGTTGGAAATGAAGGATTACACAACGGATATTCATTTTCCCAACGGATAAATCTTCTGAAACGAAAATGAACTAACGGGGTCATTTTCAACGGTTGCTTCATCAGAGTTGGAAATGAAGGATTACGCAACGGATATTCATTTCCCCAACGGATAATTCTTCAGAAACAAAAATGAACTAACGGAGTCATTTGTAATGGTTGCTTCATCAGAAATGGAAATGAAGGATTTACACAACGGATATTCATCTCCTCAATGGGTATTCTTCAGAAATGAAAATGAATTAACGGAGTCATTTTCAACGGTTGCTTCCTTAGAGTTGGAAATGAATAGGGTTAACTCTAGACACATGACAGAACTTGCTGTGATTCCTGTGCACTAAATTCCATAATTATGTATGCATCCATAATTACGTAATCCCTTGCACAATCCGCACAGTTTGTTTTGTAATGTTTTGGGGAAGGATATCAAACTTGTGATGAGGGTGACTAGACTTCCATCTGGTCCTTTTTATTAGATCGACAGGGGATCCTCTTAGTTAGGCCACCAAGGAGTCCTTTCGGCTATATCATCACATGATATTCCTAGCCAGATTTTTGGATCAATCTGTTTAACTAGACCACTCAAGGGGTCTAATTATGAAGTAGTACTTTATAATCCAAGGGACTTAACCCCGTAGAAGTCCATTAAGGATTTTAAGTAATACCTTTGGGTATCCTACTATGAATCTCTTGTATAAGGATATGTAAGATTCTACGAAGATTTGGATAACATAATTTGGATCACACAACAACACATAAGGGAACACATAAGCACAAAGTCACATAATTGTTTAACTTGGTTATAATTTGTTATTAACTTGTTATTGATTGAATACGGATATGGAAACCAATCGACGGGTCTCAATGTTCACTGGAATCTACCTGAGAAGATAGAAAGATCTCCCAAAATTCGGTTTTTGATTACAAGGAATCACCACATTCGAATGAAGGTATACAACAATTTAAAGACTTACGGGAGATCCTTAGGCACCCTATTAAGGATTTATAGTGGTACTTTGGGTATTCGTCTTGTGTTGTAACTTACGCTTTGTACTTCGTTTTCTTAGAATAAACGGGTTCTTAGGAATTTTGTGGAAGACGCAAGAGGTCATAGAATGGGAGAATTTTGGGGGTAGTTTGTTCTTCAAGGAATACGGTTACTTGATTATCGGTATTGTAAGGGATATGTCATTTATACATGCAACCACAGCTATACATTGCAATGTAAATAAAAGATTTTATTTATAAACAACAATAACAACGGTTTCTTGGACCTTGACAACAAAAGAAAATAATACATAAGACGTGATTATTTCTAAACGATGTTGTCTTCTAGTCAGTCAGATGCTCATCCCTGTGCTGGATTTGCATTAGCAAGCTTTGGGCAATTTCTTCGGAAATGACCCATCTCGCCACAGTTGAAACAAGAGCCTGGTAGAAAACGACCGTGAGCAGGATTGTTGCCAGCTTGGTTTGGCATAGCTGCAGCTGGGCAAACTCTTGATGTGTGGCCTATAAGTCCACAAGTTTGGCATTTGCGACACTGTACATTGGCGTGATGATGGAGGCTACATTGGTTGCACAAGGGTGCAGTTCCATTGTATGGTTTTCTAGCAGGGGGTTGAGCTGGTTGGTTGGGGACGGCTTGACCATTGTGAGCGACCACGACGAAGTTCTGAGAAGCCTTTCGCTTCTTTGACTTTTTAGAGGATTCAGTCTGTTCATCCATGGTCTTTGATTCCCCGATTGGGTTCGATTCCCCGACCGGTTTCTTGTCACCTTTTCGGAAAAGTTTACCTTTCCTGATCTTTGTTTCAGTCAAGGTTGCAGATAGCTCAATGGCCTGTCTGACTGTAGTAGGGTTGCTACCAGTCACAATGTCTTGTATTGAGTCAGGGAGGCTATCAATGTACTTTTCGATTGCCTTATCCAAAGGTGTAACCATATCCGGGCATAACAAACTTAACTCCTCATAACGGTCCGTGTAGGCTCGATGCTCACCGCTAACCTGCTTAAGATCGTCAAACTCCGTTTCCAAAGCCCTGATCTCGTGACGAGGACAGAATTCCTTCATCATCAGAGCTCGAAGCTCTTGCCATGTTTGAGCTAGTGCCACATCGGCACCCCTATCTCTCATCACACCATTCCACCATGTCAAAGCTCGTCTCTCAAAGACGCTAGATGTGAATTCTACCTTTCGCTTGTTTGGACATTGAACATGTCTGAAGGTGTTCTCTAAACTCTCGAACCATTGTAGAAGTGCAGTCGCTCCTTGAGACCCAGAAAACTTTGATGGCTTAGCTGAGTTGAACGTCTTGAAGTTGCAGTGGGCATTATTGTTGTTGTTGGCTTGGTTCCATTGAGCAAAGAGGTTTGGGAATTGAGCAGCCATTGCTGCGCAATGATCTCTGCTAGTTCTGCAGTCGCTATCTGGTTTTCGCGTCGAGGAGGCATTCTAAATGAGAGACAAGAAAGAAAACAAATGAAATGGCATTGGGTAAGAATAGGATGTTACAATTACCGGCCATAATCATGGTTGAGGGTCATTTGTTTGAATCCACGAAGCAAACAAACAACACCAAGGCTGAGTCAAAGCAAATAGATCCTCATAGTGCATCGCGAAGACATGCTCGCCTATAAGTGGACACTCACCCCAAGAGTTCCCAGGTAAGAGTGACTGGTCCGATTATGTGGATTTGTACGAACACTCTAACCTTAGACAGAAATCCTAGGGTACAGGCATTCAATCTTCCAGTTCGCACATGTTCACACTATTTAGGACCCAAAACCTTGACGAGATTTTGAAAACCCAAAGGGGTTCAAAACCTTATAACAGAGGGTTCAAAACCTAGTAATCAATCATCCTAGAACGGATGATTAGTTTTCAAAGCGGTTTTGAAATTTATGTTCTTGTTGTGGTCGTCGCCTAAGGATAGGTGACGGTATTGTTTTATGACTAAACGCAAGTAAACTCGCGTTAGGGTCCTAAGAAGGTTATAGACTAGGTCAAAGCATTACTAATAACCTAATTCCCTATAACCATTGGCTCTGATACCAACTTTTCTGTCACACCCCGACCACGTAGAACATACAAAACGTGGCGGAAACGTCGGGGAGTGTTGTAACAGAATCAATTGTTTCAAATCCATGGCAATTGAAGTTTCGTTTTATTAATCAAACATGAATGTTTACATTGTTTAAGCAAGAATCAAAGTGTACATAACATAAATTAACTAGTTCTTGTCTCGTTTTAAGTCACTAAGGCACAGGTCCGCCTAAGTATGTCTTGATAAGTCCTATGCATCATCTCCTGAAAACACATGTGAAAATAGGTACATCAGCATAAAAATGCCTGTGAGATACATTGGTTTTGTGAAAACGGAATTCATGACTTATGTTTGAGAAAATGTTTAGTCATGAACCTTGTAATTTGCTTTGTCTTGTAAATCATTTGAAAAACGATAAGATCGGATGATACGTATGAATAAGAGAACACTGTATAGTTAAACGGATAACCATGTAAAATGTGTTTGTATAAGATAAGTCGTTTGTAAAACAATGTCTCGTGAAAAGTGTGTTATTTGTATAAAATGTCATATATCTCAAATTGAAATGATTCAAATAACGCTGCGATATGTAATACCATACAAACACTTATATATAGGAAGTACCAGCGGCGTATCCACCATGCTTGTATCATATTACACACGCCTCGTTACTTAATCACTTACTCAAACCAAACCATCAAGATGAAATGTTTAACAACGGTAGAAATGTTTATGTATAGTCAAATGTCTATTGTCAACTGTAAATCATGTCAACGGATACAACTGGTTTACACGGTTCAATGGTTACAAAAGGTTCATATAATCGAAGGGTTAAGACGGTTCACATAGTCAAATGGTTACAATGGTTCAAAATGTAGCATAATGTGTTCATATGCTGGATGAGCATATGCAACGGAAATGCAATGTAAAACAATGTACTAAGTACGCACACAATGGGCATACATAGCATGTAATGTAAAGCAATGTACTAAGTACGCACACAATGGGCATACATAGCATGTAATGTAAAGCAATGTACTAGGTACGCACACAATGGGCATACATAACATGAAATGTAATGTACAACAATGTACTAAGTACGCACACAATGGGAATACATAGCATGAAATGTAATGTACAACAATGTACTAAGTACGCACACAATGGGCATACATAGCATGAAATGTATTGTAAAGTGATGTGCTAAGTATGCACACAATGGACATACATAGCATAAACACAATGAAATCATGTACTATATATGTACTATCGAACATAGCAAGTATATGATGTGAAAACCGGAAAGCATGAAAGTAACAAGTAGACACATGTGTTTCACCCCAAAACAGTTTGGAAAACAGTAAAAAAGGGGTTCAATGTACTCACCTGAGATTGCTTTGTAGTTCTTGTATAATAACCAAATAATGCTAGAGATCACGGAATATCAAACGGCACCTAATAGGTAGCTATGTTAATATATCGGACCTAAATCGGAAGGATTGGATAGTATGCGGGTTCGTCAACCAAACGAGTATGGAGACTCGTGTAATATGGTTTAACAAACCCTAACTACTAAAATGAAACCTAACCTATGTGCTTGCGACCCATTACGACCCGTTTAGGTAGCTTATGCTACCTTAACGCGTCGTTCGCGTATAACGCGTTTGGAACGCCTAACATCGTGACCACAAGGTATAACCTCGGAAGGTTATAGATATGGTCACCTAATGTGTTTGGTTGGATCCTAATGATCAACCAAATGGGTCGGGTTCGAAAGTATAAGCGATGCTTTAGATCGCTTACCTTACGACCCTATATATGCACTAAACTAAAAGTGACGAGCTAAGCATGTTGGAACATGCTTTACTAAGTTTAGAAAACAGGTTTGGCATCAAAACAAACGGCTTTGATGCTCACGAGTAGTTTGGTTACAAAATACGCAAGAATGCGCATTTTGGCCGAAACTACGACTCGTCACTGAGCCTAGATAACGTGGTAATCAGTAGGTATAGTCACTACGGACTATAACCATCGTGATCACGCTCACGTTATGAAGTTCCAACGAACTTCGCATTGACCATAAACTGGTCAATGCTGAAAGTCAAACATAGTTCGACTTTCGGACTCGAAAAGCGATAAAACAACGAAGGAACACTTACAGAGGGTCCCCGAATGCTAATCTCGATCCAAGGAACTCAGGTATGAAGCAATGGCTCCAACTTAGAGTTTTAGATCAGATTCTTGTGGGTTTTACACCAAAGGGGGGGGGTATTTATAGGAAAAGTAGAGCCGTTAGGATCGTTTCTTGAATAACATGCCATGATCTTGTCCATACACTTGTCACAATGTTATGGTATAGTAGGTTTTGCCCCTTATTGGCTGGAAGAGACAAGGGCCAGCTTGGCCTTTCGCTACATGAAGAGGCAACTGCATTTAAAACTGAATCTGCTGTACTGGGGACCCCTTACGGACCGTATGGGTTATGGCTTACGGTCCGTAAGCCCTTAGTTTGGCAGATTTACAGTTTTGGTCCCTACAGCCCCAAAACTTGGTATTTGATGCATTTTTGAAACGTTTAAGCCCCGTTAACCCCATTTCAAAGCTCTAAAATGAATTTAAAGTATAGGGAACTTAAAATGTGCTCAAAAATATCTCGGATGTCGGTTCGTTTGGCCGTACGGTCGCGATGTTCGGTTAATTACGACGGAATGCGCATAAGCGCGAAAGACGATCCAAATTGCGCGACGAATGGATTTTTCTCATGCCAAACACTAAGGCATAATATGAGGATGCTTACATAAATTTTTGGATGTCCGGATGTATTCAGAACGTAAGTTATGCGCGAAAGTGCAAACTTGTGCACTTTTTGACACTTTTAGCCCCTGAATGATCCAAAAGTTTATTTTAGCATACCAAACCCCTCAAAGCCTATTTGTAAGCTATGTATAGGATATTTATGGTATGTTTAACTTATGGACATGTTCCGGAATGTTCGTTACAGTTAAAATTGGCATACTTTCGCAGTTTGTCAAGTTTAGTCCCTGTAAGTGAATTAACTTGTTTTTGCCATACCAAAGCCTTCAAAACTTATTTCTAAGTTATGTGAAGGTTATTTAAGGTATGTTAAGTATATGTTGATGTTCCGGAATATTTGTCGCATTAAACCGAGTACGTTTATGCACCAGTTTGCGTATAATTTTCCAGAAAGCGTTGTAGAGTTTGAAATTGAACAAGAATTGATATGTGCAAAAGACACACATATTTATACAAGATCCCAAGTATGAAATACAATATTTCATCGGCTTGGTATTTGTTTGATGGTCGTGGTGACACAGGTGTCACACAAGGAGTCTTTTCAGCTATATCATCACATGATATTCCTAACCAGATTTTTGGATCAATCTATTTAACTAGACCACTCAAGGGGTCCAATTATGGAATAGTACTTCATAACCCAAGGGACTTAACTACAACGTAGAAGTCCATTAAGGATTTTAAGATAGTACCTTTGGTTATCCTTCTATGAATCCCTTATACGAAGATATGGAAGATTCTACGAGGATTTGGATAACAAAAATTTGGATCACACAAAAACATAAAAGGGAACACATAAGCACATAATCACATAATTGTTTAATTTAACCTTTAATTTGTTATCTTTGGACACGGATATTTAAAGCACACTAGGAATCCAATCCGTGGATTTCATTTGGCAATTTAATCATTTTCAAGAATCTATCTATGAAGATAGGAAAATCTTAATAGGAATTCGGCTCTGTCCTTATTGAATCGTAATGTATGTATTGAATCATACAAAGAATTCAATTAAGGGCTCCGATGAACGATACCCATCCACAAGGACTTAACTATGAGGATAGAAAGATCCTACATGGATTTTGGAATTTGTGTAACGAGAGGCGTTCCGACACCTTGCACTAGGGGTGCTTAAGTCGATACACAAGGTAGAAAGTTCATGAGGTTGAGGCGCTAGATATGCCAAGGCGACATATGAAGCAGAATTTGAAGGTTGAGCAGCAGCAGGATTTGTAACAGCTTTGCTTTGGATTGCAAAGCGGCATATGTTAACCAAATGTCCCCATCGTCCACCGTGGGTACATTTGAAACAGGATATTTGATTCGGATGATGACGGTTACATCGATTGCACCGAGGAGCAGTTCCCTTATACGGCTTCATCCCTGAGGCGAGTCATGGTGATAGCTAAATCAACGGTCCTCTGGAGTACGACGCCTATTCGCTGGGTAATTGCAGCACCTGGTTCGGACCTTTGAGTGTTGTTGCGATGAAGAGGCATCTTGAAGATAATGGAAGGCATAGGAGGAAACAAGCGAAAGATAATCAAAAGAGAATGACAACGCATGAAGATTGTGACCATTTGTTTGTTACCAAAGGCAAACAAAGGAGACGGTGACTAATCAAAGTACGCGGGTCATATTAATGTATCGCGAAGACATGCTCTCCTATAAGTGAACTCTCACCCCAAGAGTTCCCAGGTAAGAGTTTCTGGTCCGATACTGCGGATTTGTACGAACACTTTAGCCTTAGACAGAAGACTCAGGGTACAGGCACCCACCCTTCCAGTTTGCACGTGTTCACATTAATAAGACCCAAACTTTGACGAGATCTTAAAAACTTTGAAGGTCCAAAACCTTATAATAAATCATCCTAGAACAGATGATTAGTTTTTAAAGCAGATTCAAAATTTAGGTTCTTATTGTGGTTGTCACTTAAGGATAAGTGACGGTATTGTTTTAGAACTAAACACAAGATAACTTGTGTCAGGGTCCTAGGAAGGTTATAGTCTAGGTCAAAGCATTACTAATAACCTAATTCTCTATAACCATTGGCTCTGATACCAACTTTTCTGTCACACCCCGACCACGTAAAACAACAAAACGTGGCGGAAACGTCGGGGAGTGTTGTAACAGAATCATTGTTTCACAACCATGGATTAAACAGTTTCGTTTTATTGAATTAAATGTATTCCATTACATTGGAATTAGAAATAAAAACATGAACAAATAGACTTTCATTGTTATTAAGTCACTAAGGCCTCGTCCATTCCTATGTGAGCATACATCAATATCATCATCAAACATCATCAACTATTGTACCTGAAACACATGTGAAAATACGTCAGCATAAAAATGCCGGCGAGTACATAGGTTTCATATGAGTGTCAGATTCATGGCTCGTTTTACATGTTGCAATGCTTATTTAAAAACAAACCTTATTTTGAAAAGTATAGTATTGCGACATAATTAACCAACTCAAATCAAGTTGGTTATAATGTATAAAATCTCGTAGCCATGATTCTTAACTCCAAAACAATTGTTTTATTAAATCAAATTGTAAAACATATCGTAGAAACTCGTTAACAAAACTCGTATGGTTTATATTATTCAGAAAAATCATTGTGTGTCATCGTTTCAAAATCGTTTACCCAAGTGATCTAGATAACGCAACGATATATAATGTGTTAAAAGCACTTATATATAGGAAGTACCAGCGGTGTATCCACCATGCTTTTAACATATTACACCCGCCCCG
Source organism: Helianthus annuus (assembly GCF_002127325.2). Lineage (NCBI taxonomy): Eukaryota > Viridiplantae > Streptophyta > Magnoliopsida > Asterales > Asteraceae > Helianthus > Helianthus annuus. The sequence goes on along the minus strand of NC_035442.2, from coordinate 72,764,097 downwards.
TTACCTAATCACTTCCCTAAACCAACGGTTCAGACAGTTACAAATGGTTCACATATATCAAATGGTTACAAATGGTTACAAATGGTTCACAACAATCAAGTGATTACAAATGGTTCACATCAATCAAATGATTACAAATGGTTCACCTATATCCAAAGATTACAAATGGTTCTCATACATCCTATGATTTCTGTCACACCCCCAAAATCCACATGTAGAGTACCACCGCTTGGAGGCGTGACTGACCAGGATCCAGCCACCAATTATACTGAGCAATGTAATAAATAACATAAGTAATACTCACCAACCACAAGGTTAGCAAATATCATAGTCAAAGTTCAAAAGTTTTAAGTTTTAAGTAATAGTTCAGATAAGTAGCGGAAGCATAGACAAAATGGATTAAAACAAAGTTCTTACCAACACACGGGTTAGACAACCACTACAGATACGCAAGCTGCAAGCTCCAGAATCACTGGGTACCTGCAAAGCATGCAGTAGGGTATCAACATAATGTTGGCGAGTCCACGAGGTGTCAAGTTTTAGTTTTTGAAAACGTAAGTTGTTTAGATAAAGCATTTAAAATCACGTTGTGGGGAGCTACCCCATCTGTAAGCTCACTAAACTGTAGATACCGAAACTGTTGACGGAAAGTTGTTGTGCCCCGAGTCAATGTCTATCGTCATTGACCAAGATTCAAGGTCTACTAGTTCACGCCCGATCCCCCCGGTCACGGTGTGAGGTTGTCAAACCTAATAGCGCTATCAATTAATAACCCGTTCGCCCCCGGCGATTAATCGGTACTGTAAGCAATGACTTAAGGTGATAGAGTTTCGTTTAGCTTGGCTAGTTGTGATATATAAATAATATCCAAACGTATCTCCCCCGGAGATAGTAAATACCCATTCGGATTTCCCCCAGAAATAATAGTTCAAATACTAGTTGTTCCCAAAGTTGGCAGTTTGTCCGTGTCCCTCCCTGGGACGCATGCTTTTAGTGTGTGAACTCACCTTGGGTTGCTCGACAGATTAGGTTACTTGTCAAGCACGCTGGTCACCACGTCCTAACATGGTTACCAGTATAGGTCAGGTTTGGGTACAGAGAATGTCACGTATATTTTACACATAATCTAACACATAGCATGCATACAGTTACATGTTGAGTTATTGGGCCTGCTCTACTATTGGATCAGTCAACAGTAACAACTAACACATAGTTCAGTTAAACAGGCAGCCCAAACAAATCACGTTGTGGCCCAATAACTCAAGTAAGCAGCCTAGTCGAGACAAGGTGATCTCGACTCGAGAACACGCGGTCTCGAGTCGCAACCAGGAGGTCTCGAGTTGTAATGGCTGGTCTCGAGTTTGTGCAGGCATGACTCGCAACCTCAGAGGTCTCGAGTCCCGTCTCGAGTTGTCATGATGTGGTCTCGAGTCGAGACCTTGATGGTCTCGAGTCCCTGAAGTCCGTTTTGAAGTTGCTTGGTCTAGGTCTCGAGTCGCAACCGTTGCGGTCTCGAGTTGTAGCTCCATGGTCTCGAGTCAAAACCAGAGGTCTCGACTCATTTGCCTGCTGATTTTGGTGCGTCTGCCTGCATTGTACTATCCAACAGAATTCTGATTTCATGATATTATGTACAATCCAATGATATCGCACAAACATGTTTTCTTGTCTAAACCTTAGTCAAAACAGATCAAAACTAGCATTTTTAAATGTTTTTCATGATCTTCAAGTAGTTCATCTTTTAAGTTTCTATATTATCAAACATGTTCATCCTACATAACCATGTATTCTATGAACAAAAATTATAACACATAATCTAGATATCAAGATCATCTTGCAAGAAACAAAAGAAACATTTGTTTTATAACATTTCACATAATCCGGATGGCCATAAACACTCCTAAAATATCATTCTTTGCCATTTAAACATCTTAGCAAAACATTGTCATATACTAGTTCACACACCATATTCATCATTTAACCATTACAAACTCACTAATCATACAAACATGCAAAAGACCTCTAAACTAGTCATGTTTCTTATTCATTAAGCACACACAACTCTTAACACACATTAAAACACTAACCGGTTGAAGAAAGAGGTACCGAGTCAAGGAAGAAAGCGAGAAAATGAAGTGTCCGAGTGATGATGATGAGCTTGATCGAGGTTCCTTGTTGTTGTCGATTGAATCCGAGAGAGGGAGAAGGAGGTGAGCTTGATTGTTAGGGTTTTAGTGAGAGAGAGAATGAAGGAGTGTGTGTGGGAGTGAGTGTGGGAGAATGATGGCAATGAGGGATAGTTTGCTTGGGCATGGGTTTTATACTCGGTTTGGGTGGTGCACCCTACAAGGGTTCCGAGTGGGCTAAGGGAGTTTGTGGCCCAACCGGCCCCAACTATTTACGGTTCACTCGAGACCGAGTGGTCTCGAGTCATGGTCTCGGCCCACTAGTATTTTTACACTTATATACATATTTATTACATACACGTTATCAACAACACATAGCATATACAGATAATTCACATCTTTCATTTAATAATTCATACGTACACATTGTCGCTACAAGATATGAGCTCGGGAAAACCCAGAGTGTCACATTATCCCCAAGTTTTAAGAACTTTCGTCCCGAAAGTTAAGGTAGCCATTGTCAAGCTAGTATGAGTGTGAACGTTTCAACGGGGTGTCACATCATCCCCCCGTTAGTTTGGAATTTCGTCCCGAAATTCAGTTGTAGCTTCAGTGCTGAGGGTTTCATTTGGGAACAACTGGGGATACTTGCGCTTCATCTGGTCTTCCCGCTCCCAGGTAAACTCTGGGCCACGTCGCGAGTTCCAACGAACTCGCACGAGAGGTATCTGGCTACGTTTGAGGGTTTTGATCTCTCGATCCGTGATCTCAATCGGTTCCTCAGAAAAGTGTAGCTGTTCGTCAATAGTGAGTTCCTTGAAGGGAATGATGAGTGTTTCATCTGACAGACATTTCTTTAGATTAGACACGTGAAAGACGTTGTGCACCGCACTTCGTTCTTCAGGCAGATTCAATCTATACGCAACCTTACCGATTTTCTCGGTAATTTCAAATGGTCCAACATATCGCGGATTAAGCTTGCCCCGTTTACCAAAACGAACCACACCCTTCCAGGGTGAGACTTTAAGTAGAACCCGGTCCCCGACCTGGAATTCTAGCGGTTTCCTACGCTTATCAGCATAGCTTTTTTGACGGTCATGAGCTGCCGCCATGCGTTGTCTGATCTGGGCAATCTTCTTCGTTGTGTCTACCACCAGTTCTGGGCTTGTGATCTGGCTATCACCAACTTCCGCCCAGCAAAGAGGTGATCGGCATTTACGACCGTACAATGCCTCGAAGGGTGTTGCCTGAATGCTGGTGTGGTAGCTGTTATTGTAGGAGAATTCCACTAGCGGTAGATGCTTCTCCCAATTCTTGCCAAAGTCGATCACACATGCTCTAGGCATGTCTTCCAGGGTTTGGATGGTGCGTTCAGACTACCCATCCGTTTGTGGGTGATAAGCGGTGCTCATGTCCAAACGTGAGCCAAAGGATTTGTGCATAGCTTGCCACAATTCGGAAGTAAATCATGTGTCTCGATCGGAAATAATGGAAGTTGGCACCCCGTGCCTCAAAACTACTTCCTTTAAGTAAACTTCTGCCAAGGTAGAAAACTTGTCTGTTTCCTTGATAGCCAAGAAGTGTGCGGACTTGGTCAATCGATCTACTACCACCCAAATAGTACCATTCCCGCATTGGGACCTAGGTAGGCCACTGACGAAATCCATGGAAATTTGCTCCCATTTCCATTTCGGGATTTCTGGTTGTTGGAGTAGGCCCGCTGGTTTCTGATACTCCGTCTTGACTCTTGCGACAGTCAAACATTTGCTGACATAGGTTGCTATGTGGGCTTTCATGCCAGGCCACCAATATGTGGTCCTTAAGTCGTGGTACATCTTATCCGAACCAGGATGTACTGAGTAACGGGACTTATGGGCTTCGTCCATCACAAGTTCACGTAGATCTCCAAAGAGTGGAACCCAAATGCGCCCTGTCACATAGTAAGCGCCATCTTCTTTTTGTTCTAATCACTGCCTCGATCCTCGCAGGGACTCAGCCCTGATGTTCTCTGGTTTTAGTGCTTCAACCTGAGCATTTTGAATCTGAGTAGGGAGGTTAGACTGGATGGTAAGTTGTAGCGCTCGCACGCGCTTGGGCGCAGTGTCTTTTCGGCTGAGGGCGTCTGCCACGACATTGGCCTTGCCCGGATGGTACTTGATTGCGCATTCGTAATCATTCAAGAGTTCGACCCATCGACGTTGTCGCATGTTTAATTCATTTTGCTTGAAGATATGCTCGAGACTCCTGTGATCGGTGTAAATAGTGCACTTGGTACCGTACAGGTAATGTCTCCATATCTTAAGAGCAAAAACCACTGCTCCCAGTTCCAAGTCGTGCGTAGTGTAGTTCCTTTCGTGAGTCTTAAGTTGTCGAGAGGTGTAGGCAATAACTTTCTCGCGTTGCATTAACACGCAACCGAGCCCGTGAATAGACGCATCGCAGTAAACCACAAAGTCGTCGGTACCTTCAGGTAATGAGAGAATAGGAGCACTACAGAGGTTATCCTTTAGCTTCTAAAATGCGGATTCCTGGGCTTCATTCCATTTGTAAGCAATACCCTTCTGAGTGAGAGCCGTGAGAGGCTGAGCAATCTTCGAGAATCCCTTGATAAATCTACGATAGTATCCTGCCAATCCCAAGAATTGGCGAACTTCGGTCGGAGTTTTGGGTGTAGGCCAATTCTTTATAGAGTCGATCTTAGCTGGGTCGACGTAAATTCCGTCCTTATTGACCACGTGCCCAAGGAAATGGACTTCTCGAAGCCAGAAGTCACATTTCGAGAACTTGGCATACAGTTGCTCATTGCGAAGGAGTTCGAGGATAAGGCGTAGGTGCTGTTCATGCTCTTCTTGACTTTTCGAGTAGATCAGGATGTCGTCGATAAACACAATCACGAATTTGTCGAGGTAAGGCTTGCACACTCGGTTCATGAGGTCTATGAAAACCGCAGGCGCGTTAGTCATTCCAAAGGGCATGACAAGGAACTCGCAATGACCATAACGAGTTCTGAATGCAGTTTTGGAGATGTCTTCATTACGGACTCTTAGCTGATGATAGCCCGGTCGTAGGTCAATCTTAGAGTAGTAGCTCGATCCTTGCAACTGATCAAATAGATCGTCGATACGTGGGAGAGGGTATCGATTTTTGATGGTAACCTTGTTCAGCTCACGATAGTCGATGCACATTCGGAATGTGCCATCCTTCTTCTTAACAAAGAGTACTGGTGCTCCCCAGGGTGATGAACTAGGGCGGATAAATCCTTTATCCAATAGTTCCTGTAGTTGCGTAGTGAGTTCCTTCAGTTCTGCGGGGGCTAGTCGATAAGGCGCACGAGCTATAGGCGCTGCTCCGGGAGCTAGCTCGATTTGGAATTCGACCTGACGGTGGGGAGGGAGTCCAGGTAGTTCTTCAGGGAACACCTCGGGGTAGTCGCGTACCACTGGAAAATGTTCAATCCTCTTTTCCTTTTCCTGTGTGTTGGTGACAAGTGCTAAGATAGCGGTGTGCCCCTTTCGTAAACACTTCTGGGCTTTCAAGAACGAGATGACGCGTGTGACTTCCCCGCCTTTGTCACCTTGTACGACGTCAAAGCTTCCCAGAGCAATAGGGAAAAGATCGATGCTATAGGTCTGACCAGACAGTACTAGTTTGCAGTCGTTGATAACATGTGAGGCCTCGATGTTTCTCCCATTAGCTAACTCGACGATATGCTTAGAACTTAGCAACGTAGGTGGGTGCTTAAGCTTCTTACTAATACATAGGGATACATAACTAGCATCGGCTCCAGAATCAAATAATACAGAAACATAACGATCATCGAGTAGGAACTTACCCGCCACGACGTTGGGGTCATTCCTCGCTTCTCCAGCTCCAATCACAAAAGCTCTTCCTCTTGCACCATTCCCAGCATTGTTGTTGTTTTGATCGTTGTTTCTAGCTCCCTGATTGTTGTTGCGGTTCTGGTTCAGTTCAGGGCAATTCTTCTTAATGTGCCCCTCAGCTCCACACTGGAAACAACCCTTGACGTTCCCATGATGTTGCTGCTGCTGGTGGTTCTGCCCGGCGGGACGTGGACTCCTACAGTCCTTGGCCTCATGCCCCATCTTGTTACATCGCTGACACTGACTTTTCCCACAAGGCCCACTGTGGTGTCGATTGCACTTGTTGCACTTGGGGTGGTTCCCGCGATAGCCACCCTGTTGTTGAGGGCCCTTGTTGTTGTCAGTTTTCCTTTGCTGGGTTGGGGCCTGAGTGGGGTTAGCATCCTTGCTTTGATTTCCTTCCCACTTACGCTTGTTGTCACTAGGAGTTCCAACAGTAGCACTGATCCTTTTGGGCAGCTTGCCCTGTTCCACAGCCTGATCAGTGAGTTTGTGAGCAAGACGGACGACCGGCTGAATGGTGTTGAGGTTGGCTGTAGTCACATGGCTTCGGATTTCTGGAGCCAAACCCTTGATGTACAATTCGATTCTTCGATACATAGGTCGAGACATGTTTAGGCAAAGAGCAGCATAGTCATTGGACTGTTTGGTGTATGCCTCGATCTCTGATCCAACCATCTTGAGCTCAAAGTACTCGTTTTCGAGCTTGTGGATGTCATCCCTGTGACAATACTCCTCCTTAATCATGTCCTTGAAATCCTCCCACGCAGTAGCATTAGCAGTTTCTAAACCAAACATCTGAATTTGCGCCTTCCACCAGGAAAGCGCGTTTCCTTCGAGCGTACCAGTAGCAAACTTCACCCAATTCGCAGGGGGACACTCACAGATAGCAAAGACGGCTTCGACTTTCTCAATCCAGTGCAGAAGTCCTATGGCACCCTCAGTGCCATTGAAAGGGAGAGGCTTGCAATCCATGAAAGTTTTGAAAGTACACACGTGTGGTTGCGCAGGTGCATGCTGACCTGTTGTGAGAAGCGAAGCGAATAGGTTTAGGGGTGAAAGACGATGCGGCAATAGGATCTAAACATCCTAAGATAACGAGTTTACCTCCAGGGTGAGCTGCGAAAGCTGCAGCCACCGTGTTAAGCAGGTTAGTGAATTGAGCCTGAGTCATGTTAATGTTTCCTCTTCCGCGTCCACTCATTGTCTTCATAATCAGAAAACATAGTATGAGTGTGATGTCGTAATGTAGCGAGAATGAGATAGAAGAGGGAGGTGTATTTATCTAACTAGGCACACTAGTACGTATAGCAAAACAGGAAACATAAGGCAAGCAAGCAAGTAAACACTAGTCCGAGCTATGAGGTCTAATGCGTTGAGTCTTGCGCTTGGAGTGTAGTGTCGTCACGAGTCACGGGTTATAGTCTGGTTTTTCTCAAAAAGATTTCCCCTTTTTAAAACCAAGTTCACTATAACCAATGGCTCTGATACCAATCTGTCACACCCCCAAAATCCACATGCGGAGTACCACCGCTTGGAGGCGTGACTGACCAGGATCCAGCCACCAATTATACTGAGCAATGTAATAAATAACATAAGTAATACTCACCAACCACAAGGTTAGCAAATATCATAGTCAAAGTTCAAAAGTTTTAAGTTTTAAGTAATAGTTCAGATAAGTAGCGGAAGCATAGACAAAATGGATTAAAACAAAGTTCTTAGTTCAAGTTTGTTTAAAACCCAACACACGGGTTAGACGACCACTACACATCCGCAAGCTGCAAGCTCCTGAATCACTGGGTACCTGCAAAGCATGCAGTAGGGTATCAACATAATGTTGGCGAGTCCACGAGGTGTCAAGTTTTAGTTTTTGAAAACGTAAGTTGTTTAGATAAAGCATTTATAATCACGTTGTGGGGAGCTACCCATCTGTAAGCTCACTAAACTGTAGATACTGAAACTGTTGACGGAAAGTTGTTGTGCCCCGAGTCAATGTCTATCGTCATTGACCAAGATGCAAGGTCTACTAGTTCACGCCCGATCCCCCCAGTCATGGTGTGAGGTTGTCAAACCTAATAGCGCTATCAACTAATAACCCGTTCGCCCCCGGCGATTAATTGGTACTGTAAGCAGGGAGTTAAGGTGATAGAGTTTCGTTTAGCTTGGCTAGTTGTGATTTATAAATAATATCCAAACGTATCTCCCCCGGAGATACTAAATACCCATTTGGATTTCCCCCGGAAATAATAGTTCAAATACTAGTTGTTCCCAAAGTTGGCAGTTTGTCCGTGTCCCTCCCTGGGACGCATGCTTTTAGTGTGTGAACTCACCTTGGGTTGCTCGGCAGATTAGGTTACTTGTCAAGCACGCTGGTCACCACGTCCTAACATGGTTACCAGTATAGGTCAGGTTTGGGTACAGAGAATGTCACGTATATTTTACACATAATCTAACACATAGCATGCATACAGTTACATGTTGAGTTATTGGGCCTGCTCTACTATTGGATCAGTTAACAGTAACAACTAACACATAGTTCAGTTAAACAGGCAGCCCAAACAAATCACGTTGTGGCCCAATAACTCAAGTAAGCAGCCCAGTCGAGACAAGGTGATCTCGACTCGAGAACACGCGGTCTCGAGTCGCAACCAGGAGGTCTCGAGTAGTAATGGCTGGTCTCGAGTTTGTGCAGGCATGACTCGCAACCTCAGAGGTCTCGAGTCCCGTCTCGAGTTGTCACGATGTGGTCTCGAGTCGAGACCTTGATGGTCTCGAGTCCCTGAAGTCCGTTTTGAAGTTGCTTGGTCTAGGTCTCGAGTCGCAACCGTTGCGGTCTCGAGTTGTAGCTCCATGGTCTCGAGTCGAAACCAGAGGTCTCGACTCATTTGCCTGCTGATTCTGGTGCGTCTGCCCGCATTGTACTATCCAACAGAATTCTGATTTCATGATATTATGTACTATCCAATGATATCGCACAAACATGTTTTCTTGTCTAAACCTTAGTCAAAACAGATCAAAACTAGCATTTTCAAATGTTTTTCATGATCTTCAAGTAGTTCATCTTTTAAGTTTCTATATTATCAAACATGTTCATCCTACATAACCATGTATTCTATGAACAAAAATTATAACACATAATCAAGATATCAAGATCATCTTGCAAGAAACAAAAGAAACATTTGTTTTATAACATTTCACATAATCCGGATGGCCATAAACACTCCTAAACTATCATTCTTTGCCATTTAAACATCTTAGCAAAACATTGTCATATACTAGTTCACACACCTTATTCATCATTTAACCAATACAAACTCACTAATCATACAAACATGCAAAAGACCTCTAAACTAGTCATGTTTCTTATTCATTAAGCACACACAACTCTTAACACACATTAAAACACTAACTGGTTGAAGAAAGAGGTACCGAGTCAAGGAAGAAAGCGAGAAAATGAAGTGTCCGAGTGATGATGATGAGCTTGATCGAGGTTCCTTGTTGTTGCCGATTGAATCCGAGAGAGGGAGAAGGAGGTGAGCTTGATTGTTAGGGTTTTAGTGAGAGAGAGAATGAAGGAGTGTGTGTGGGAGTGAGTGTGGGAGAATGATGCAAATGAGGGATGGTTGGCTTGGGCATGGGTTTTATACTCGGTTTGGGTGGTGCACCCTACAAGGGTTCCGAGTGGGCTAAGGGAGTTTGTGGCCCAACCAGCCCCAACTATTTACGGTTCACTCGAGACCGAGTGGTCTCGAGTCATGGTCTTGGCCCACTAGTATTTATACACTTATATACATATTTATTACATACACATTATCAGCAACACATAGCATATACAGATAATTCACATGTTTCATTTAATAATTCATACGTACACATTGTCGCTACAAGATATGAGCTTGGGAAAACCCAGAGTGTCACAATTTCAAATGGTTCCCATACATCGAATGGTTACATATGGTTCACATACATCGAATGGTTACAAATGGATTCTCATAAAGGTTACAAATGGTTCAAATAGTTCAAAATGTAAAACAATGGGCTAGCATGTTAAGTGAACATACATAGCAAAACATAATGAAATCATGCACTAATAGTATACTAATGAACATAGCAAGTATACGATATGAAAACATGGAAAGCATGAAAGTAACAAGTAGGCACATGTGTTTCACCCCAAAATGTTTAAAAAACAGTAAAAGAGGGGACTATGTACTCACTTGAGATTGCTTAGAAGTCCTAGGATAACCACAAGCAATGCTAGAGATCACGGAAATCAAACGACACCTAATATAACTAACAAACCAAATGAGTATGGGAACTACGTTAATAAACCGGACCTAATCGGAGGATCGGATAGGATGAGGGTTTGTAAACCAAATGAGTATGGGAACTCATGTAATATGGTTTAACAAAGCCTACATACTGAAGTGAAACCTATCCTAAATGCTTTCGACCCATTACGACCCGTTTAGGTAGCTTACGCTACTTTAACGCGTCGTATGCGTAAAACGCGTTCAGACCGCCTAACTAGTCCTATGACAAGTAAAATATGCCTTAACATGTCTAATATTGTTGTCTAATCAGTTTAGATATCAAAGGTTATGTTACATATGCTTAAAATGAATTTTGACGTAAAAAGGGCATTTTGGTAATTTACCTAAGGCATATATACTACCTATCATATAACTAACTAAACGTCGTGACCCTAAGGTATAACCTCGGAAGGTTATTCCCTATACAACTATGGTCACCTAATGTGTTTGGTCGGATCCTAATGATCGACCAAATGGGTCGGCTTCGAAAGTATAAGCGATTGATTAGATCGACCCTATACAAGCACAAATCTAAAAAGTGGCGAGTTAAACATGTTAAAACATGTTTAACGAATTTAGAAAACAAGTTTGGTATCAAAACAAACGGTTTTGATACCTAAAAGTTGTTTGGATACAAAATACGCAAGAATACGCATTTTGGCCGAAACTACGACTCGTCACTAAGCCTAGATAACGTGGTAATCAGTAGGTATAGTCACTAGGGACTATAACCATCGTGATTACGCTCACGTTATGATGTTCAAACGAACTTCGTGTTGACCAAAGACTGGTCAAAGCAGAAAGTCAAACACTGTTTGACTTTCACGCTCGAAAAGCGATAAAAGAACGAAAGCAAAAAGAATCAAATTTGTGAATTGCAAGGTAATCATGATTCAAATTGCTCAGGTATGAGGTGCTAAGCCCCAACTTAGAGCAAAAAGAATCAGATTTGTGAATTGCAAGGAATGGAGGTGGGGGTAATTATTGATTTAGCACAACCGTTAGGATCGTTCCTCGTAAAACGTGATTCGATCTCAACCGTACATGTGCACCCATGGTTTTGCAAAACCATGGGCACCTAAAAATGGCCCCTAGATTGTTAGAAAACCATTTGCAAGTGGGGAAATCAGGTGGAACAGCTGTAAACAGGCTGGAAAATCTGTTCGCGTAAGGTTTAATGGGGGCTTACGCAGGCCGCCTGAACTCCCCAGTTCAGCAACAGTTTTCATATTTACAGTTTCAGTCCCTGTTAGTGTTTTAAGCTCATTTTGACCCATTTAAGGCCCGTCAAGCCAACTTTAAGGCCCTTCAATGATTCCTAAACATAGTGGACATGAAACATGCTCAAAAATATGCCAGGTGTCGGTTCGTTTGGTCGTACGATCGCGATATTCACTTAATTACGACGAAATGCGCACGAACGCGAAAAACGATCCAAATTACGCGACGAATGGATTTTTCTTATGCCAAACACTAAAACAAAATATTTTAATGCTTACATAAATTTTTGGATGTCCGGATGTATTCAGAACGTAAGATATGCGCAAAAATGCAAACTTATGCACTTTTTGACGCTTTTAGTCCCTGAATGAGCATAAAGTTTATTTTAACACACCGAACCCCTCAAAGCCTATTTCTAAGCTATGTAAAGGATATTTAGGGTGTGTTTAACTTATGATCAAGTTCCAGATTGTTCGTTACAATACAAATCGGTATACTTTCGTAGTTTGTCGAATTTAGTCCCTGTAAGCGAATAAACTTGATTTCGGCATACCAAACCATCCAAAACTTATTTCTAAGTTATGTAAAGGTTATTTAAGGTATATTAAGCCTATTTCACTGTTCCGGAGTGTTTGTTGCATTAAACTGGTTATATATGCATCAGATCGCGTATAACCTTCCAGAAAGCGATTTAAAGCCCGAAATCGAACAAGAATTGATATGTGTAAACGATACACATATTTTTACAAATCCCAAGTATGAAACACAATATTTCATTGATTTGGTATTTGTTTGATGGTCGCAGAGGCACAGGTGTCACAAATCAGCGGACTTTTGCAGTTTGACGCAAATAGTCCCTGTGATAGAATAAACTTGATTTCGACACACCAAACCCTTCAAAAATTATTTCTAAGTTATGTAAAGGTTATTTAAGGTATGTTAAGCCCATGTCACTATTCCGGAGTGTTTGTCGCGTTAAATCGATTACGTTTATGCATCAGTTCGCCTATAACTTTCCAGAAAGAAATTTAGAGCTTGAAATCGAACAAGAATTGATATGTGCAAATGATACACATATTTATACAAATACCAAGTATGAAACACAATGTTTCATTGATTTGTTATTTGTCTGATGGTCGAAGAGGCACAGATGTCACAGGGCAGCCTTGTCGACGTTTTATAAAAAAATAAAAAATCATTAATATCGAGATTTATCCCTCTCCACTCGTTTTCCTGCCATCAAACCCTATCCATACATTTTCTTTTCATCTCCCTCAACCTCACAAAACCCTAGTTCACCCATGACCTCCATAACCTTCATTCTCCATAACTCCTTCATCTCTTGTCCAAATTAAGTGATTCTTGGGTCTATTTTGGCCAAAATTTCATAAGGAATTCAGATTTGTGGTTGCATTTTGAAGATTCCTTTATTTTGGTGGTCGATTTTAGGCATTAAGGGTTTGAAAATTTGGGACTTTTAGTGGGTTTTTGCTTAGATTGAAGTTCTTGTTATTCTTATCCTCTTCAAAGCAAAGGTATGCAATTTATGTTCAATATTTGAAGTACATTGCAGAATTGTAAGTTTTCATAATTGTTTTTGCTTACACACTTGCTTGTAGTGGTTAAATGATAGGAGTTTGTTGAGTTTATGAAGTATATGGTAGTTGAAGTAGATGATGTCTAAGTTGAAATTTTTCTGGAAATCTTTATATTGTAGAGACATCATGCCCAAATTTTGTTTGAAAAGATAAATTTTTGTGTTCCTACATCTACATCCATAGTGTCAAGCAAGTGTGGGGAAGTTTTTAAATGAAGACTTATGTGTCTTTTGTGTGTTTTGTGATGTGTGTAGGAAATGGCAAAGAGTAAAGGTAAAGCGGCAGAAGGGTCCTCGAGCCAACAAGAGGCTCAACAGAAGAATAGAAGATTGGTCCATGCGGGTGACCCGAACTCGGAAGAGGATGCACCACTGAGGGGCCTGAAGCTGGATTGGACATCCGGGTCTTTACTCGATCAACCTATTGAATGGCAAACATATTTATTCCATGAGCAAATGAACAGATTACAACATCGCAAGGAGGCGTTTATTTGCGAAAAGGAAATCATAGAGGTTGACTTTGGGCCTTTCGGGATCATGGACAAATTCAAGGCATTAGGATGGGAAGCTGATTTGAAATGTTATGATGGAGAGATGAAAAATCTTTATGATAGAGAGATACAAGAATGGATGGCTACTCTCACATGTCCTCCTTTCAAGGCCCCGTAAAAAATGAAGCTTATAGAGACAGTTAATGGGGTAATTGTTGAAATGTCTTATGATTCTCTACATCGAATTGCAAAGTTTGATAGCAAGCCGTCAAATCAATACATCTTCCCATGGCTAGAGGACTTATACTCTAACCCCCAAAACCATCCACAATAGTAACATATGCTTGACTATCTCTTTGTTCCGGGAACCACACACGGGAAGCTGTTGATAAGGAATTTGAGGATCGAGGCAAAAGTGATGTTGGTGTTGTGTACACATAATGTTATCCCAAGGCGGCATGACAAGGTTGAAGTAAGGTTTGCGGAGGTGCCGGTTGTTTACATGCTATTACATGGGTCGCCACTTGTCCCATTTCAGTTCCTTGTATTGAATAACATTTGGATCAGGCAGAACAGTGGGGAGCGAAAGATTGTCCCACATTGTCGATTAATCACCGCTTTGATGAAGTTATATGCGGCAATCAGAGTGGAAGACAAAGGGTCTTATAAAAGGTTCAAGCCGTTCGACATACAACATTTGGGACCGAGTTCGGAGTATAAGGAGTCAGAAATATATCATAAGCTGAAGAGTGATGGGAAACGATGGAGGGCATCGAAGGTGGATGCCCGCCCTCTACAACCGGGTGAGGCTGATGAGCCTAAGAGTAGCGATGGGGATGAGAGTGGTGATGACGACTATCGAGTGGACACGTTTATAGTCGATATAGAGATGAGGGGTGCCGGACCAAGTGGTGGTGTTAATGGAGTGGGAACACAATCGGGCTACATTGGGAGTGCATTTGATTATGCACGGCAGCCATACGACTCGTACTGGGCTCATTCAGGAAATATGGAGCAAGTGGTCGAACAAAGGCGGCCTCCCACATTTGTCGTTTGGTCCGAGCCAAATCAGATGTTGTTCGATCAACAAACATATATGGGAGCTAGTGTGGAAAGGGCTCTTAAGCAAAGTTATGACTGACAGGAGCAATGGAATCGAGCCCATATGTACGCCCATCAAGAGGAAATGAACAATCGTTATCTCGATGATCGCCAGAGACGCATGCACGACGCTTGGCATTCAGGCCAGCCGGTTATATCCGACCCACCGATTGTGGATTATTCCACACTACCGCTATACGATGGTAGTGTTACATACCCCACCCCACCATTGCACCATTCACAGTGGGTGGATCCACATACGAGAATGGGTCATCAACAAGCCAGCCAAGAAGGTGATCAGGGCGGTAGCAGCAGTGGCTCGTTTGGATTCGGAGAGTTTGCGGATATGATGACATCTATCTTCGGGCCTCCGCAGCCCAGATATTATTGATCAGGTCGTGTCTCATCTCATCTTGTATCTTTGTGTACATTATTATGTTTGATGTTTGGTTGGGAGGATGGGTGGTGTTTGAGGTGTTGATGTGTTATGGGATATGATAGATTAGTGGTGCTTTTAGTTAAAAAAACAAAAAGAAATTTGTGGTTTGAGAAAATAAGCAAAAATAGATGTTCTTGATGAAAGCGATTTTCCCTTCAAAACATACATTGGAGACAATGTATCCCAAGTGTGGGGATGAGGGGAAAATTTTGTGATAATTGAAAATTTTTTAAGAGTAAACTGCAATTTTACCCCTTGAGGTTAGGGGTCATTGGCATGTCTACCCCCCCCAAGGAAATAATTGCAATTTTACCCCCCACTATTTGCTGTTATGTCGCAACCTTACCCCCTGCGTCAAAGTCAATAACAGATCTGTTAACTCTAAGTTGAAATGACTATATTACCCTTCCATTTTACCCCCCAACATTCCTGTTAAGTCGCACAATTACCCTCCACTAGTAAATTACTAATTTATCCTTTCTTATTACCCCCTATACTTTGTGTTAATTAACAATATTACCCCCTGCAACAGAATTTTGTTTAACTTGTACGCGAAGTGTTATAGCTAAATGCTAATGTTCTTATGTTACTATGTATACTTTTTCCAAATATGATATTTTTAGGTGATATTCCAATATAACTTCATGTTTTACAAGTAACCCTTGAATGGAAATACATGATCTAATAAAGGTTAAATGTTAGAAATAGTCCAGAAGTTGGTTGAACATGTATGATGTTAGAAACGCGTGTAAAATTCAAAAACTAAAATGGTGTTTTGTTAGCAAACCAATCAGCCCAGTTGCTAGCCCAGTTGCTGGCTAATTACAAGTAAAGTTTTAACCTTTTTCTATCTTTCTTTCTTGCTTTCATATACACATATAATGCAAATATCTTCTACAGTACATGGATCTTTATAACGAAACGGAAGCTTTTTATAATTTTTATTTTCTTGAGTGTCTACAAAAAAAAAAACAGGTGCACCCGCACCCACACCTTGTTGGGTGGAAGTAGCTTCCCTGTGGTCCACAACTCCAACATCTTTAATGCAGCCCTTGGTTGATCCATAGGGACCATGTGTCCAGCGTTATGAACGTTAATAAAAGTCAAAGGCCCATGATTTTTTAAAATGCCAGCTTCTTTTCCGTCGACTATAAACGAAACATTTGAAGCTGAAATAAAATCTTTCTGATCAGACCATGACATGGCATGAACCCATCTCGAATTCCCTGCATTTTATTCTATTATTTCAGTTAAACGTAAAACGGTTGGATTCTTTTTTCATAACGGAAGAAATCAACTTACCAAGCCAGTTGCAAATAAGATCATATTCTCCTGCATACACAAGCAATTGAATCTTGTCTTCCAAAAGTGCTGGAATCTCAA